>NC_084484.1:12366310-13000685 GCF_030035675.1 Rhineura floridana
GGGCCCTTGGGCACTAGCTTGGCCTGGGCCCACAGCACCCACCTGTGTGTCCCACCTACCTCTCGGATCGCACAGTCTCACATGAATGATGTGTGCGCATGCCTGCCATCAACCAAGATGGTGGTGGGGGCGTCATCCTCTTAGGGAAGCCCCTGCCACCATCTTGGTTAATGGCAGGCATATGTGCACTATGTGGGCACATCATTCACAACAACGGGAGAGGTAGATGGGGCGTGCATGCATATTGAAACCTGTGTGCTGTCAATATATGAGGGGTGCCTGGGAGTTCCGTCTCCACAATCCACAGCAAGATTGGGAAGCAATGCTGCTGCAGATCATAGAATGGGAGTGCTACCCTCCCACCCTAAGGAGGGGCCCTTCAGGGCCCCCTCAGGGTTGCAGGGACCCTCAGCCAGGGCCCAACCTGGCTGCCCTCTGCTCTTACCTTTTCCTTGTGGTATTTTGGCACTCTGTAAATTCAGTTGGAATGGTTGTACACCAGTGCAGTTATTAATTTTCTGCAGTATTGTGACACATAAGTAAAATAAATTTTATTTTATTATTTTCATAATTCTTAAAATAGAGAAGACGAAGAGGGCTGCATTCAGACATGGGGCTTATTGCGTTAGTTTAATGGATTAAAATGGTAGCATTTGTATCCTGATTTCTAAAATTCTTTTCATGCTGCAGTACCTGTAGGTTTGGGAACCGTGGCTCTTTTGGCTGATAAGTGTTGGGCTTTTTTTATACAATTTTAATTTACATAAATGGAATAAAACTGTGACTTTTTACTCAAGCTTTTTCGTCATTCTGGGCACCTCCCTCCATTCAACTCTTTTGGCTGATATACCAGCATTTTGTGTAAATGTCTTTCACACAGCTACAATGGACAATGCCATGTTTTCATCCCCCACCCGTTATACACATGTACCCTAATTTCCCATAATTCACTGTGTGAGTTAGTGTCTGGACACAGGTGGGGGGGGAAAGGAAGAAGGAAATGCTGGTACCTGTCCCTACACTGGAATACTGGTACAATTTTCATCAGGCAAAAAAAATAAAATTGGCACACACCTAAAGGGTGAAAATGCATTGCATGCTGGGATGCCCATCATGTTAGTGGCTGCCGCTAGCGCAAAACTTCTGGGTTACCAGGCTTGCAAATGGATTATTTCTGGTATTATTTATCATGAAAATAAGTGCTAAACTTGCACTTTATTCCATTAGATTTCTGGAACTATCTTTTATATCATGTGAAAGGTCAAATATAATGCACAAATTAAAAAGGTAAAGGTGTCCCCGCACTTGTAGTGTGAGTCGTTGCCAACTCTTAGGGTGACGTCTTGTGACATTTTATTAGGCAGACCATATATATGGGGTGGGATTGCCAGTTCCTTCTCCTGCCTTTCTTTACCCCCCAGCATATGCTGGGTACTCATTTTACCGACCACGGATGGATGGAAGGCTGAGTGGACCTTGACCCCTTTTACTGGAGATTTGACTTCCTCCTTCCGTTGGAATCGAACTCCGGCCGTGAGCAGAGCTTCAGCTGCGTTACCGCTGCTTACCACTCTGCACCAATTACCAGGTAATAAATCATCAGAATAACAGAATAAAGTGCAGTGTGAAAGCAGCCAAAGAAATATCAGTCTCATGCAGTGTGTGTGTGTGTGTGTGTGATACAATCATCTTCCCCAGTTTGCTTATTTAAAGAAGTAAAAAAGAATTATGAGGAATATTGTCATTAATTTGTACATTAAAAACCTTGCAATGAAGATCATCTCTCTATGGATTTGTCTTCTTGAGGGTTGCTTATAGCTCTTGTTTGGTATGTCAGTTTAATTAGCAGTGTGTTTTCCCATATTTTTCTTCTCCAATTATAGGAGAAGACTTTTTGTTTTCCAAGTTTGGGCCAATACATAGCTTGTCACCTGTCAAGAGCTTACTTCTGTACGAACTGGACTTAAAAGAGTAGATTTGGGGTTTCTTGATGGGTTATTTCTTGTATGGTATCTAACACTTTATTCCAGAAACATTTTATTTTAGTACATGATCAGAATCTTTGTACAAAATCTGCTATAGTTTCTATATTTCCAGCAACTCATATTGATTTTATACATTTTGCTTATCCAAACCCAAGATCCGCCAGGATGAGCAGGGTTTGAAATAGGGAAATATCTGGCTGAGCCCAAGTCCCCCATTCCAACTTAGCTGGAGATATGCTGGCATAAGTCCCCCATCCCAGCTCAGGCAGGGCAAGTCCCCAAAAGGGGACATTCTGGGGGCAGGGCAGGGTGGGGGAGGAGATATAACTATTTTGAACTCCATTTGGCTCAATTACATGATCTTGTTAATTCAGTGAGTTTATACATTACTGCTAACCCTCCACATTTTTGTCAGCAATTCTTTCAGTGTGAGTGGTAACCTCTTTTTCCATTTTTATGCAACAATCTATGAGCAGCAACTATTGAATTCCATGTTACCTGTTAATGCTTGACTTGCTCATCCAAATATCCTAGTAATATTGTCAGGGGCTCTAAAGGGTAAGTATAAGATATTATGAATGAGAGTATTCCAATTACATTTCCCAAAAATATTTTCGTTGATGGGCAAGTCAAGCAAATATGCTTCATATCCACCCTTAAGTCTCCATACCTCTAGCATTTCCCATTGCACATAGTGTATATTTTATTCAATCGGTGTAGCATCATGTACCAGTAATAGAGTAATTTATAATGGTTTACTTATGTTTGCACAAAGAGATCATGGTGGGTCTTGATTAAAATTATTTTCCACTCTTGTTCAGAGATTTTCAGTTATTGCATAAATCAATTTATCAGGGTAAGTTATAGACAAAACAATGTCATCTTCGTATAATGAGATTTTAAATTATTTAGTTCCGTATCTAACGCCTGAAATTTGATTATTATTTGTCATTAATATAGCAAGTGGCTCTTTAAAAAGCACAAACACCAAAAAGGGATAATGGGCACCTTTGATATGTTCTACTTCCTATTTCAAAAGGAGCCAACAGTGAATTGTTTAACATATGCTTTAGACATAGGTTTTAATGGTTTGGTTTGGTCTGCTCTATTTTCTTCCCCCACTAGAATCCTGTCATACTTTTGCTAAAAATTTCCATTCTGCCTTGTCAGAGGTTTCTTTCAACATCTAGAAAGAGGAAAGCTGCTATCTTATGTTATATATGACATCGATTTATACAGCCAATAACCTTTTTTTTTTTTACATTTTTTTACTTTTAATTCTGCTGTTTGGGCGTTGATTGACATATTTAGTAATGATGTTTCCTCTAAATCATGTACATTCCCACACCTTTAGCAGTGGAGGAGAAGATCATTTGTCAGTAAATTAGGTTACCACACATGGAAGAATTCCCATGTTAGGTTCTTTACAGTTAAATGGGTACCTAATGTTGTTTTTGTCTTATCAGATCCCTGTCTTGCTATGCCTTTGCTCAAAGGACAGCTTCAAGGACAACATCCTTAGCCATCATCCTTTGCTGCTCATCAGAGGTGCATGCCAGAGGTGCGACCCCAGCCGCTGCAGTTGCCTTTCAAGAGAAGTGGTGATGATGTGTCCTCCTCTCCAGGGTGCACCCAATCACCCTCACCTCCCTCCCAGTTGCTTGGTCTTAGTCCACAGTATAGTTGCCATTTGTGTGTGGAGGGGAGGCAGCCATAGAGAAGGCACAGTGGTTTGTCTTCTCCTTGCATCTCCAACCCCTGCACCCATGCAATTCATTTTATAATGGGATGCACTGAAACCAGAGCTATTCAAGCCTTTCCTCTGTACTTAGGAATGCAATGAAATTTCTTATCTAAACACTTTTTGTTTCCTTCAAGTTCTTCTCCCAATCAGTTTCAAATTGTGCCTCAAATTTCATTTTAGACAAAACCTGGCAACAATCTGTGCAAACCATCTACTGAGAAAAGATTCACATTGGATATTTTGCTCAAAAGCATTCAAATTTGCATCAAATTTTTATTTTTAGCAAAATGTATCTACATCTTTGGCACATACCCCACTGGGAACTTTTACTAGTTATTTTAATATTATTTTTGCTTCTCTTGGTTGTTTATTCAGTGAAGATACCTGAAGTTCTTCTCAAAATTTCAATTTAACTGAAATTCAGTAGTAACTCTACCCCAGTGATGAGAACAGCGGACAGTTGATTGATTAACAAATTCTATGGGTTCTCAGTTCTTCCAAAGTATACTCCTTTCATGCTCAAAGGCCCAAAACTCCCCATGAAAAGTACTTCTTCATATTGGTTTGTAGAACATTTTATGTTCCCAACTTCAAGATATTTCAGTTATAATTGCCCTGTATTTTTGTGTCCATAGATTGACAACTTCAAAATGTGATATCCACAATGTGGATAAGGCCCAAGCTGGACACAAAAGAAGGAAAACTATAGCCAGTCCCACAACCAAAGCCTAAGTCTTTGCCAAATTAAACCCCAGGCAACCAAGCCAAGAACTGGCCACATGGAAATTCTGATAGACATGCTTCTGTTTTTCCAGGAAAGATCAACAGGCAGGAGAGAACACTGGGTGTGTCAGGAAGACAGATGCATGCTGTTTCCAGAAAGCAAGGAGAAATGGAGAGTCAAAACAAATAAAAGCAGCCTGGGGGCCTAAACCAGTAGCCTTACCATCTGAGGTATCATGTCTCTGGATGCAAAATCCACCTGGATTTCCCAGAAAGCTTGCTAAATCATTCTAGTACTCAATCTCATCATAAACAGGTACAACTGATCATAAAAACAAACAGGATACAAACAAAGCTGGCATGAAGTCTCAGTCCCGACAACAGTGCACAAAGTTGTCTTCTTGATTAATACTGATTGAATCATTTGCTTGCCACAGACATCATTTTGCCACAGAGCATCTCATGGTCTTTTGGTGTATTATCTCACTGGTTCTAGACTCCCTTTTCAACTTAAAGTTCTATGACATCTTAGCAAATACAAACCACAAAAAAAGATGAATGGTTGAAATCACAATTGGCAAGTCAAAATTGATATAAACGTAGCTCCGCTTACCTGTGAAAGCAATGGGAAGCGGCAGCACAATTGCGGCCTGGGGTGAAGCCGCAGAAGCCATTGGAAGCAAGGGCAACGTCGCGCTGAGATGATGCGCGATGTGCTGCATGGAGGGAGTGGAGCCAATGGGCCTATTTAAGCCCGCACCGCCCCCTCCAACTTCCTCTTGGCTCGCGACGACGAAGAGTGGAAGAATGATGGCGTAGGACAGACGGAGCTACTGAACAGCGAGGGACAGAGAGCGGCGGCCATTTACTGGCCGCATGGTCGATGCTTGGGCCTGATCAGCCAATTTAAGGTTGCAGCCACGAGGGCAACGACTGTTAATGCTGCTGCGTGGCTGCAGGTGGCCTGGTGGTGAGGCCTGGCCAAGTTAAGCAAGATTACACAAACATCCTCCCCCCTATACAGGGAGGAGGGAGTGGATGTTAAACAAGGATTAGAACCACATACATTTAAATATTACGCAAGTATATTTAGGCAGTTAAAGGGATAGACAGATAGATAGATAGATAGATAGATAGATAGATAGATAGATAGATAGATAGATAGATAGATAGATAGATAGATAGATAGATAGATAGATAGATAGATAGACAGATGCATCGCTGTGGGTTGCTGATTTCTCCCCCCCATAAAAGGGGAAGGGGGTGAAGGTAATATAAGAGTACCACTTAGATATATTGAACATAAGAAGGGGAAGGGGAGAGTTGGGCCAAAAGGGGCATGTGCCTAGCCAGCGGGCCTCGTTAAAAGGGCCTAGCTGGCGGGAAGCATCTGGGCTGATAATGGTAAAAGAAAGAAACACATTAATAAAATAAAGTAAAATACAATAAACATATCAAGCTAACAAACATGCTATATATATATTTGGCAACCCCTTGCTGCCTAGGCCTTTGGGCATTTAAAACCACACACACACCCTTAGCCTAGGGCAGATTGTGGGAGAAAAGCTGGTTTAGTGTAGTGGTTAGGGTGTTGGACTGCGACCCAGGAGACCAGGGTTCGAGTCTCCCCAACAGCCATAAGGCGCAATGGGTGACCTTGGGCCAGTTATTGCAGGCTCAGAGCAAATTATGGGAGGAGGCTGCACAGGCTTTTCGAGCCTGCGAACACAGGCCCTATTTCCCCCTTTGATTGCCAAGGCTGGGTGTGAGTTCAGCCTAGGTAGGGGGCGCCATACAGTGAGGGATGTGGGTGAGGCCCTGGCAGCCTCTATTGGCAATTGTGCGGGGCTCTTTGATTAGGCTTACAGTTTTTTCCTAGACCCGGGCCTATATTAGGTTGCAGGTACTTTATTCTATTAATTTATTGCATGGTGGCTGTTGGGGGATACGGAGCTCTTGGTTAAGCTTCCGACTTCTTGCTAGGCCCAAGAATATATTAGGTTGAGGTAATTACTTCTATTATCATTACATTATATGGTGGCCTTGGTGGGGCTGGGTGAGCCTTCTGGGACTTTGTGCCTGTCCTATTTAGATACTAGTGGTGTGCACTATTCAACCATAGCTGCTGTTGTCTGCGTATTATTTCACCCATCAACCGCAATGGCTACTGAAATCATGGTCAATAAAGATCTGTATTATACGTCACATTTTTTTATCAATGATGTTTTGTAGTAAAGTATGAATTAATTATAATTTCAATTAACACTGTTGTGTGAGCTTTCCCCCCTGATATTGTGGTCCCACTCTGTTGAGCCTCAGCTAACCTAGAATGGACAGGGAAGGGGGAGGCATGAGTTTCAGGCGCCTCCGCTGCCAGAGGAAGCAGAATTGGGAATTGTTGAGTCTGAGCAGGACCTTGTGGAAGGGGGTCAGCCTGCACACCAGCCAATTCCCGCAGGTCCCGCACTCTCCGAGGAACAGAGCGCGCCGCCACCAGCTGCTGCAGAAGACTTGTTGGGGGAGGCTCCAGAGACAGTGCCAGCTCCTCCCTTGCCAAGCAGTTCCCAGGAGGATACCAGTGTGGCACAGCCCCCTGATCTTGAGCCTGTTGCTCTGGAACAGGTGTCTTCCGATGAGCCATTGGAAACACGCCCTCTGTCTCCGCGCTCCTGCCGCCGCGAGAAATGGACAGGACAAAGACAGGAATTACGCAGGAGTCAGAGATTACGTTCGAAAACGTTCCCTTCTTAAGCTTGCCGGTTACAGAGGGGAGTTGTTGAGTCAACTTCCTTCACACGCTGCAGAGCATGTCTAGAGTGTAGTTAGGAATTCTAGTGAGTTAGCGCAGGGTTTTCTATGAAGCACAATGCCTTTGATGTATCCATTACTCTAATAAAATGAGATTTACTTGCACCTACGCTTCAGCCTCGTCCTTCCGGCTCTGAACGGGACACACTCACAGTCAAGATAGCCAGAGTATTTACTACAGATTGTGACTTCAAAACCTAATCTTGGAAAACTATGAAAGAAGATAGAGAACTTGACTGGAAGCCTACTTTTTCAAAATCACTTTACCCTTCTAAAAATCAGACGGTTTCATGGATATAGCTGGTATGTCACTTGTTTAGGTCCAACACATCAAAATCGCAAAAGCTTTATAATGCTCTTTCTGTGTTTTTCAGAAACCCATATCCATCACATGTGACACTTTATGTCATCACATACTGGCACGAAGGCAAGCTGAAGTCAAACCTAGAGGAAATGCTCAATCACCCAAGAAACTTTGGGTTTGGCTTTCCGATAAATCTGGACACACAGTGTAGCTAAAATAGCATGGAAAATAATTTTCTTGCATTATTTCTGTGTTCTCCACATTTCATGCGTGATATGATTTGGATTTTTTCCAAACCATTTACCCAGACCTAGTTCTTCGAACTGTGCACTTTTAAAAAACTTTGAAATGAAGGGTTCTCCCCTCCCCACATACCTACCTTATTCTTGTAGTCTCATGGAGAAATGGAAACTGAAGTGGAAAAAAATAGACAATGGACTTGTCAAAAGAGTCTGCAACAGTCATATCAGCAGGATGTTAAATCTCATGTCATTAAAACGTATAGCAAAAGAATTCTATCTAAAGCATGTCGAGGACGATATTAACATTATGTAGGCATAAGATTTCAGTAGTACTTTAACAGTTCAAGCCATAGCCCAATTAATCCAAATTAGATGAACTTGAACCAACATAGTCCACTGAAGTCAGCCAACCACTTTGACCTATCAAGAATAAACAGCCTATTTCTCCCTGTGATAGTCAATCAGTGTCTAATCTGCACCACGTCAGACCAGAGGTGTAACTTGGGAAGGCCTATGCCACCCTAAATGCCAACATATTAATAACTGCACCAGTTTTTATGGAAACACACGCACACATACACAATTCATATGCCTAGATAAGGAATGAGTGCCCTGTGGCTCACTCTGAAAGTGCTTTGGGGCCTTTTAAGTATTCAAACTGAACACTAAAAACACCTGTGGACTGTCTGTTGTCACCTCTACTGCCTCACTCTCCTCTTTCCCAAAGGCAGAAAAAACATACAGTGAAGTGGTACAGTGGGTAGTCCCACTGAGATATACATTTTTCCCCTACTGGAACCTATGGCTTGACTACTTCTCTCAGAATTCCTGGTGGGAAGTGATGCTCTGAGTTGGCGATTTGCTGCTACTGTGGAGGCCCTGCAAATAAAACACTTTACCAAAGGGAATCCTGGGACTTGTAGTTAAGTCCTGGGTCCCCCTCAGGAAAAGACAATGCTTCATGTATCAATGAGAGTGATACCGGTAAGGCCAGTTCTCTTTCCTATGAATGCAGAGTCAAGAGTTCTTGCTTTCTCCCTTTATCCGTAGCTATTCAGAGTCCTTATATGATGAATATTAGTTCACCTAAGCTCACAGGTTTCCAAAAGCAGTCATCAATAGTAGTCAGATTGATAGACAGAGACCTCACCCAAGGATTCTTCGGTCTTGGAAGGTACCAGAAATTTTCTATTTGGGAGTCAGATTTCAGACAGCAGAATAGTCTTATAATATATGCTATTTATTCATATCTTGTACACTAATGATGATGATGATGATGATGATAATAATAAAATTATATTCCACCCTTCCTGCAGGAGCTCGGGTGGCAAACAAAACACTAAAAACACTTTAAAACATCTTAAAAACAGATTTTAAAATATATTAAGAGCAGGAACAAAAAGGGAAAAAAGCACCAAACGAAGGTCAAAAAGAGGAGAGACAAGCTCTGGTTCTAGTTATAGATTTATTATGTTGCTCAATGCATTTTGCAATATATTCCTTCTTCAGGAGCTAAAAACATTCAAACAAACTCAAATTAGTGTCGTGGAGACAACACATTGGTCATAAACATAGGCATAACATTTTTTTAAAAAAAAATTAAAGTCCACATGCAATATAAATCATTTAAAAAAAACATTTAAAAATTTTCCAGTGATTCACAATGACACATAACTATTCACTAATGTTGAACTAACATGTTATAAAACCACAATATATGACTAAAATAAAACAGAAACTTTTAATTGCCATAACAAAGCAGCTTAAAAAACTCCTGCCCCCAGAAAAACAAAGAAGTGTTGCGCTGTACTAACCTGTGGAGCAAAAGCAATCAAAATTATACGCTGAATATAAATCAAACTCAAAGGCTTCTAGTGTTCATACTCAATATATAGATTAGCTCAGCTGTATAATCACTGCATTGAGAACCAGTGTGGCGTAGTGGTTTGAGTGTTGGGGTGCTTTCACACTGCACTTTATTCCGTTATTCTGATTATTTATTTCCTATTAATTTGCACATAAAATTTGAGCTTTCACACGACATAACGGGTAGCTCCGGAATTCTGGTGGAGTGTAGTGGAAGTTTAGTGCTAAATTCTGCAATAAATGATACCTCAAAAATTCCGATAGCAAGGCCGGGGACACGGAAGATCGCGGGAGTTTTGCTCTAGCTGCCGCTGCTCACGTGACAGCCATCCCAGCATGCAGTGCATTCCCGCCTTTACCAACAGCCCTCCCAGCATGCAGTGCATTCCCGCCCTTACCAACAGCCCTCGCTGCGCCTCCCAGCCGATCCCAGCTGCTCCTGAGAGAGGAGCCTGTGCTGGACTTCCGGGAAGGGTGACTTAGACTGTGCCTGCTTTTGAGACGGGCTCCTGCCTCAAAAGAAGCTTATTCAGATATATCAGTCAGATTTTTTTTTTTTGACTGATTAAACTTCTCCCGGGTAGGGAGAAACGAAGAGATTAACCTCAAAGCCTATTTTTGTTGGGACGACCAGATCTCATTAATTTATGGGACGAGGTCCAGCCGACGAAGGTGGGACGGATTTTCAACAACAAGCTCTATCTGATAAAGCGAACGTTCATCTTATCTTCTAAGAGAGAACGCACTAACAGGCAAGCACCCTTCTTTCTATATTTTTCTTTTACTTGACTTAAATTGTTGCTGTTTAAAAGAGATTTGCCAGATTGATCGGTTTTTGACATCTCACTGGGGAGCCATAACTTCTCTCTGCTACTCACTAATTAATAGCTTATCTCTGTTTTTGTTGCAAAAAGCTGTCCTGGATTTGCATTCTAAAGATATACACAGAAGAGGGATTTCTATTCCAGATTTTTATTTTGAAGAATATTATATTGTCTGAGACTACTCTCTTTTTGGTCTATTTTATTTTGACGAATCTGTTTCCTGACGACCGCCATTAATTGTTTCGATCCTGGGAACTGCATTTTGTTTACTTAAGCATGGAGAGATAAGGCTGTCTGCTCTGTTTATACTGTGATGTCACCAAGTTTGGAGTATTAACCCAATTGTTGCTGAAATAAGAAGTGGTTTTCCTATATTTTTCTTTTAAAATGGCAATTAAGAAAGTGGCTGAGAATCTGGAAATAACTATGTTTCAGAAAATAATGGATGAGATTGAGATAACGAAACAAAACCTGCGACAGGGTTGTAAGGAGCTGAAAATTGAATTGAGTAAAATGAAGCAGGAGATTAAAGATATAGGGGTCCCTGTGAGAGAGGTGACCCTGGAGATTGGAACAAACGTGGAACAGGAAAAAGATTTGGAGTCTATGGACTTTAGAAACAAAATCTATTGTTTGGAGACACAGGAGATTAAAGACATAGGGGTCCTTGTGAGAGAGGAGACCCTGGAGACTGGAACAGGGGTCCCTGTGAGAGAGGAGACCCTGGAGACTGGAACAGGGGTCCCTGTGAGAGAGGAGATCCCGGAGATTGGAACAAACGTGGAACAGGAACAAGATTTGGAGTCTATGGACTTTAGAAATAAAATCTATTGTTTGGAACTCAATGTTATCTCTGAAGAAATTAATGAAGATTCTAGAGATAAAGTTATCAATGGCATGGATAATCTTCTGGACTGGAATGATGTGATGGAGCCCAATATAGAGAAAATCTATGGAATTAACTGCAGCCATGTGACAATGGAAAAACTTTCAAGAGATGACCCAGTGTATTTTGAAAAAAAGAACAGAGATATGATTTTACAGCAGTATTTCAGCAACCTATTCAGAATGGATGGCAAGAAAATATTTGGGATAGAGGTAATTCCCATCAGACTCTTACTATATGACTATGGCTTTGACAGCAAGATTATTATGGAATACTGATAATGGAAGATTGGATACTGAAATTACTGGACTTAACAAGACTACTGAAGATGGAAGATGGAAAATGGAACTAATAGGGATAATAGAACAATGGCTACTGAAATTACTGAACCTAACAGATTCTGATGTGATGGATTAATTGAAATGTTTATTTTGACTATGGTTATGACAATAAGATTATCATAATTAGTAATGAGATGGATTAATCGATATGCTTATCTGGAAAAAAAAATTGATAGATATATTTCTTAAAGAATTGAAACCTCTCTTTGACTTTTTGTGGAAAGAATAAAGTAATGTTTATGAGATTTGATGATTAAGTAAGATAACTACTGGAGGAAAGTGATTTTATAATATGACTTAAGAGACAGGATTGTTATATATTATAGACTTATAACTGATTTGATCTTTGACAAATGGGAAGTCAATATTTTACTCTTTATTTTTTATTTTTGTTTTTTTTTTCTTTTTTTCTTTTTGTTTAACTATTTTTGATTTTGTTTTTTGTCTTTGAATGTTTTATGATTTCGTCTTGTATGTTTTATGAAAATCTGAATAAAAATTATTGAAAAAAAAAAGAGAGGAGCCTGTGCTGCAGAGCCTGTGCTGCTGCTGCGCTGCCGCGTCTCTCAGCTGATCGAGTTCGCGATCGCACCTCTTTCAACCCCCCCATGTACCGAAAGAACAGGCCTCAAACTAGCTCATCTGGTGTCGCGTGAGCCCGAATGGGGGGAGGGAGGAAAGAAAAAACGTGCTCTGTGTGAACGACTGTTGCGCAAAATGCCGGTATAACAGGTACTGCAATGTGAAAGGGATTTTTGAAATATGGAACGAAGCACTACCTTTTTAATCCGTTAAACTAACACAATCAGCCCCATGTGTGAAAGCAGCCTTGGACTATGACCTGGGAGACCAGGGTTCGAATCCCCACACAGCCATGAAGCTGACTGGTTGACCTTGGGCCAGTCACTGCCTCTCAGCCTCAGAGGAAGACAATGGTGAAATCACCTCTGAATACCGTTTACCATGAAAACCCTATTCAAAGGGTCGTCATAAGTCAGAATCGATTTGAAGGCAGTCCATAATCACTGCATTTGGGAATTTTACTGATCCAGCTAGTACTTACAGTGAATAACTCGCATGTACGAT
Organism: Rhineura floridana; assembly: GCF_030035675.1. Lineage (NCBI taxonomy): Eukaryota > Metazoa > Chordata > Lepidosauria > Squamata > Rhineuridae > Rhineura > Rhineura floridana. The sequence continues at coordinate 12,379,120 of NC_084484.1, forward strand.
TGTAACGATCAGTCAACCAATTTCCATGTCGAAACCCTGTTTCTTATTTTATTTGAACTCAGAAAAATCCAAATCTTCATTTAACCCTAGACGTCCCAAACCTTTTAGAGACATTATCCAAAATAACTCTCTCTTACTAAGTAATCTCTCATTACCCACAATTCTTTCAGTGGCCTAGAATATAACATCATTTGGCTTATGTTGTTTCTCAACAAAGTGTCTGACCAATGGGGCACCCATTCTTTGGTGTCTTAAATTACAGAGATGTTCCCCAATTCTAAGTTTTAATGATCTTTATGTCTTTCCAACGTAAATCCGATCACAAGGACAGGAAATCAGATAAATCACTCCTGCAGAACTACAGGTGAAGGAATCCTGGATTTGAATATGCTTTCCAGTATGGGATTGACAAAGAATTTTTCTTTTGAATAAACTTGCAATATGTGCAGTGGCCACATGGATGCTGTCCTGTTGGCTTAGATGAATGAAAAATCATTGATTGTCTATTGTTATTATTGCTCTTGCATATTCTGTATGGATTAACCAATCTTTTTTGTTCTTTTAAATTCTACCAAGGGTCCTCTTGTTAGGCCTGGCATGTCTTGGACCAAATGCCAATTGGAGCGAACATATGTTTGGAGTCTCTTTGTGATCAGATTGAATGGAAGAATGCAAGCTATACGGTTCTTCACTATTCTTTTTTGAGGACATAACTGAGTATCACATTTGCAGACATTAGCTCTATTCATAGCTGTTCTAACCACCTTAACAGGATATCCTCTATCGTAGAAACGTTGTGCTAAAGATTAGGATTCCTGGATGTAATCTAGGTTTCTTGAACAGTTACACTTTATTCTTAAGAACTGGCTGTATGGTAAATTATTCTTGAGATGTGTAGGATGGTAACTGTCAAACTTGAGGAAAGTGTTTGTATCAGTGGGTTTGTTATAAATGGTGGTTATTAAACTCTTTGTAGAATTTTTGACTATAATGTTCCAAAAAATAACCTGTTAATTACTAGAAGGTATCTCAAAACTGGGGTTGGGATCTTAAACTTTAACCCATTGAAAAAAAATCCCTCAATTCATCATTTGTACCTCACTAAATCATAAATATGTCATCCATAAATCTTAGCTATGAGATCATATTTCTACCATGTGGATTGTTGGCAAAAATGAACTATTGTTCAAAATGTTGCATATATAAATGTTGCATATATGGAGCCATAGGGCATCCCACGGCCACCCCCTTGGTCTGCCAAAAGAAATTTTTATTAAATGAAAAATAATTTCTCCATAAAGCTATGTTGGCCAAGGAGGTCAAAAAATGAGTTGGTAGATTCTGTACTTGTTTCTGTAAAATGTCAAAAATTATTTCCAGTGCCTGGTCTTGTGGAATGCTTGTATACAAAGATTTAACATCCATAGTGACTAAAATATCTTCTGACTGAATCTTAATGGGACCTATTTTTTGCAAGAAATGTGTGGAGTCCCGCACATATGATCTCATGGATGGAATGAATGCTTTTAAAAAATAATCAACGAACTGAGAAATTGGTTCTAATATTGAATCCTTACCTGAAACTATAGGACGACCTGGGGGAGCATTAATGCCCTTATGAATCTTTGGCAACACATAAAATAAAGGGACTCTTGGAATTTTCTTGAGCAGAAATTCAAACTCAGATGTGCTGATCCAACCCATAATACAGCCCTCCTCCAGAATATCATTAATGTGCACACTTATTCCTTTGGTGGGGTCAGATGAGATCAGTGTATACGAAATCTGGTCCTGTAGTTGATGAAGAACGTCAGCTTCATAGTCCTTACATTTTTGGACGATAATTGCACCCCGTTATCTGCTTCTTTGATGACTGTATCAGTATTCTATGGCAATAGCTTTTGATATGTCTTTTAATATCTTTAACCCTTTTTAAAAGATGTTTTTAAAGTTTATTTTTTAATGTTTTTAACGTTGTTTTGTTTTAATTGTATTTTAAGGTCTTTTTATGATGTTTTAAAGTGTTTTTAATGTTTCTGTTTGCCGCCCTGGGCTCCTGCTGGAAGGAAGGGTGGGGTATAAATAAAATAATAAATAAAATAAATAAACTGTTGTAAAGCATCCATTTCTGCTTTGGTCATATTGTACCATGGTGTATGTTCAGTTGCTTCTAGAACCTCAAGTTGTTGAAAAATTCATCGTTCATATATCTGAATAGCTGGAACTGCAACTCCAGGTGGCATAAATGTGGAAGGAATTCTAAATTTAGATTATGAATCCTGATGTACAATACCTTGTCTTTGGAAATAATATTTCAATTTCATGTTTTGAAAAAATCAAAATAATCAAACCATGTCTGTACCAGATCGTGTTTTGGCATGGGGACAAATGATAAACCTTTTTCCAAAATACTCATTTCTATTTCTGGTAAATCTTTATCTGATAAATTGACAACTATGGTTTCCTCCTCCTTAGCTGTCTAGGAGAATGCTCTTCCAAGTGTCTTTTTTGGCCCCTTCACCTTATATCCAAATGTTCTGGTCTTCTGGGGGGATTCTGAAAAGAATAATGCCATGTACAGCTTGTTGAAATGTCACTGTGTTCTCCTATTGAAGACTCCCAGTCTGTATGTTCTAAGGATGAATCATGTGCAAAAGTGACTTTCTTTTTGGACCTCTGTAGCCACAAATATACACGATCATTATCATAGTCTTCTTTATCTCTATTACATTTCTTATGTTTGAATTCTTTAAGTTTTTCATGAAACTTTTTAAGATCCATAGAGGCCAATTTAAAATCAAAATCTTTGGAACTGTGTGATGTTTTAAGGGCATTGACTTCCTCATCTATGCTGGCCTGTATTGGGTCATTAATCTTGAAAGAAGTTTCTATTAATAAAAACATTAAATCTTGTGAACATTTATTCAGTACAGCACACCATTTTTTGATGAAATCTTGGTTTTCTCAAAACGTACCAGGTTCCTTCTGGATACTGAGACCTCTTGGAATTCACTGATGCCTACAATACTCTATGAGGGTTGATGCATGAAGTTCATTTTTAATTTTATTCTTGTGCAGCTTGAATAAAGTATTCCATGAGGATTGTTCTGGGCAAGCTGTCTGTTCAAAAATGGAGGGTCTGGAGAGAAGTTTATCCAGATGCTCTTTAGAAAAACTGGATGTGTTGTCTCATTCCATTCCCAGGGGAAAGTAGCAGGAACAAAAAGGGGGGAAAGCACCAAATGAAGGTCAAAAAGAAGAATTTTTTAAAATGTTTTTTAAAAATGATTTATATTGTATGTGGTCTTTAAAAATTTTTTTTCTAATGTTATGCCTATGTTTATGACCAATGTGTTGTCTCCACGACACTACAGAGATAAGACCTTGAAAAGAGAACTAACTTACTTAGGTTACAATAGATGAAAGGACTAAGTAAAACTCAAAGTCTTGTTACAGAGCCAAAGTTACAAAGTGCATGGAAATACATCTCACCCATCAGATGACATAGATGGAATAATTATTCCTGCAAAAACATCTTCAAGCCACTTCCAGCTGGAGATGGGTCATGAGCCTATAATGACTTTTTATATACTTTCTTATCAGAGAGGGGATGCTTTCCCATGATCTGCCATCTCTTCATGCTGCCTCTCCATGCCATTTGCTAGAGACAGCAAGTGTGACTAGCTAAACTTTTTGTCAACTGCTCGTTGGCTTAACTAGTTATCTTAACCAGGTATGCCTCTCTGGTGGTTCTTGTTACTACATCTCTTCCAGACTCACCAAAAATCGAAACACCTTAAATGATGCTAAATGGTGTTCCGGCAACTATCTCAGATGTGTCCAAACATAATGAAGCATTGGCTGCCTTCCCAGACTCCTTCTCCCTGCTCTTTGTTACTAAACCCTTGTGGAGAGAGACCCACTGCTTTATACAGGAGGGGGGCAGAGAAATCCTTTTAAAAAGAACCCTTTTGCTGCTTTGCAATGCACATACTAAAAAACAAGCAAACTACGTAGTAATACCTGCAATAGTAAGTACTTTTTAAACCAATATGGGATCAAGCCCATTACAAGTATGTCCACCATCCCTCCACACACAAAGCAAAGTTTGCTTTCAATGCTTGTTGCTCATCTCTATCATGTGTTAGGTGATCATCAGCAACAGGGCAAGTACTTGGATTTGAGGAGGGGCCTCAACATGTTTTAAAAACCCACTCAAAATAAAGTTGTAACTCATTTCAGGTCAATCCAGATTCCAGACCCATGTCTGAATGAATCAAAGCAGTTTACAGATGTTAAGCATGGGAGCATACATAACTGCCTTATATGGAATCATCAAATAACTAGCCCAGTACAGTGTACTCTGACTGGCAGCAGCAATTCAAGAGCTCAAGCAGCAGTCTCAGGGCTTTGCTTCAGAATATTGTTTTAACTAGAGATGCCAGGATTTTATTTTAAAATGTTTGTCATCAGACTTTATGCATGGATAGCATGTGCTACACAATTTGGTCCTGCACTCCTAGTCAGGCCTGGAATCCAAAGAGCTACTTTCAAAGAGCTCAATGCCTCAGGCCAAAAACAGCTGTATTTTTAAACTTTCTTTTCCTCTGAAGGACAGACTACCCTGCCATATTTCAAAATGTTAGGATTTATTTATTTATTTATTAAACTTGTATACCGCCCCATAGCCGAAGCTGTCTGGGCGGTTTACAATTCCTCAGTTTCACAAGTGGTTTGCCATGTGTGTAAGTGGTGGAAGATCCGGTATAGGAGAAACAAGTTGCATATTAGGTTTGGGATCTTGGCCACTACCTCAGCTGTTTTGCAAATCCTAGCCTAGCTTCATAGCCTAAATACAATTATACAAAAATCTGTTCCATTGATGTCAGTGAGACTTTTAATGTTAATGCATTTAATGTTAATACACTTACAAGAAATTGATCTTTTAGTGTCACAGCACTTTGGAACTCCCTGCCTATTGACATCAGGCAGGCACCTTCATTGTACTCTTTTTGGGGTCCATTTAAAACATTTGTGTATAGGCAAGCCTATTCAGACATGTAGATGCCAACATATGTTTAATCTCTCTTTAGCATACTGTTGATTTTTATTATCTTTTGAATGTTTTTAAATATCAGTCTTTAACTGTCTTTTATTGGTACTTTTAATGTTGTCCCCCACCCCTACCTCCCACTCATTTTTTATTCACTCGTATGGGATAAAGGAATAAGGATATACCTCAGGGACAATATTGGGCTAGAGGTTAAATCTGCTCCATTCTCCGCCAATCACTGCTATTCAGAATCATGTTTGCTTCTAGCTGCCTAGCTTCCTGTATGGTTCTATTTCTTGGTCACATGAGTGTGTGACAAAATTATGGGAAATGGCTTTTATAGATACTCTCAGTGACAGAAAAAGCTAACACCACCAGGGGAACTTTCAAGTGAAACCATTATATTGTGGGTTTTCTCTGTTTTGTACACAGCGATTGGATACCAAGTAGTTCATCACTCAACCGTCTCCCAGTAGCTAGCTTGCCTGCCGTGTGTTTATCCAATACAAAATCATGAAATGAAATTCAGACAACTCATGTTGGTTTTATAATTTTGTGATGTGTGAATGTGTCATTACTTCCTGTCTTATTCTCACTGAAATATTATTCTTACATTAGACGACTGGTGGCATAAATCAAACTGCGTATGTACAGAAATGATTTTTCATTTGTGACATATCTGCTGTATTCTCCTCACCCATTTTTCTTGCCTACCTTCTGCCATGTCCTGGCTAATGCCTTGAAAAAGCCACCCACTTGCTATCCATCAAGCCAATTTCCCTTCTTTGAAAACTAGAGATGCCAAAAAAAAAACCTTGGGGCTCTAACAGGAGTTTTATAATGCTCACATCAAAGAACCATGAAGAGTCTCATATTCATCTCCAGCTCAGTTTAAAATCCAAACTAGAGAATAATTTCCCCCTCCTATCCACACAGCCTACCCATCGCCAAAATACATCCCTCCCCTGCTTTTCCTTACGGGCTGGAGTACTGACAGCTGCAGTGGCAGCACTCTGTCTAAGGCAAAAGGGAAAGAGGAAGGTCTCTCCCTCCCTGCCCTCTCTAGTGCTGCCACACTGTGAGCACTGTACTGACAAGACTCATAGGTTCGCAAAGGGCCACTGCAGTGCTATGAAGCCTTCTTACTTATCTCTCTATTAGCTTTAAGGTAAAGATAAATATTCATTAAAATTGGGAATTACTGTAGTATAGTGGTTATAGCACTGGTTTTAGACCAGGCTCAAAGGGCGCTTCCACACTGCAGTTTATTCCATTATTCTGACAGTTTCTTACCTGTTAATTTCCGCATTATATTTGGCCTTTCACACAACGCACAAGCAAGCTCCGGAGTTCTGGTGGAATGCAGTGGAAGTTTAGCCCTAATTTCAGTGAGAAATGATACCACAAATAATCTGTTAGCAAGGCCGGGAATATGGAACATTGTGGGAGTTTTCCGCTACTTACAGCCGCTCATGTGACAGGCATCCCAGCATGCAGTGTGGAACAGAGGGGACAAATTAGCAGGGGCCGCCTTAAAACAGAGGAGGGAAATTAACAGGAGCCACCTTAAACAGAGGGAGAAAATGAGCAAGAGCCACCCTGAGCTGCAGCCAGGAGCTGCCTTAATAGCCACCAAAGAACTGGGGCCAAAGAAGGGTGACGGGAGGTGCGTCATCAGGCGCTTCCCACCCCACCGTATAGTCCAGCCGAGATGGGGAGAACAAGGGTAAAAGGAGCCACCTCCATGAACTCCCAGTGGTCACTGAAACTGGCACTGCCACCCGCAGCCCCCAAAATAAAAATTAAGAACAAGGAGAGCCACCTCCATGAGCTCCCAGCAGCCACGATAGCAGGCGCTGCCGCCGCCCCCAACCCCAGGGTCACCTCCATGAGCCTCGAAAACCATCTTGTGGGGGGAACACACCAAACTCCCTAAAAGAAAGAGGGGGAGAAAAACTCTGCTCTGTTCATTGCAGCTGTGTGTGTGTGTGAAAGACTGTTGCACAAAATGCCAGTATAACAGGTACTGCCGTGTGAAAGGGGTTTTAGAAATCAGGACAGAAGCACTTCCTTTGTAATCCGTTAAACTAACGCAATCAGCCCCATGTGTGAAAGCAGCCAAATTCTCACTCGGCCATAAAGCTTTCTGGGTGACCTTTGGCCAACCAATCTCAACCTAGTTTACCTGTTGCAAGGATAAAATGGAAGGAGAGAATATATGTGCTCTGCAGGTGAGGAGGGCTGGATTAAGCTGAGAAGGGCCCCTAGGCTGATTCTGAGCCACCCGCCATCCCGTCCCATCCCATCCCATCCCCCCGCTTCACCTACCTTTCCACATTCTTGGGGCTGCACGCACTGTGTGCGCAGGTTTTCCATCCATCAAGATGGCTGCTGAGGTTTCCCTAAGGGGCTTAAGCCTCTGCCGCCATCTTGGTTGATGGCAGCAATGCGTGCGTGCCATCAACCAAGATGGCGGCAGAGGCTTCAGCCCCTTAGGGAAACCTCGGCAGCCATCTTGATGGATGGCAAACTGCAAAAAGCAGCAGAGAAAAAGGTAAGTGAAGTGGGGGGATGGCGGGCGGTTTGGAACCTCTTGTCCTGCGATCCACGGCTCCTGTCCTGCTTCCGCGGATCGCAGGCCCCCAAGAGGTCTGGGCCCCTAGGCTTCAGCCTACTAAGCCTAATGGATAATCCAGCCCTGCAGGTGAGGGCCTCCTACCAATACCATTGCATATGTATCTTCATTGTTATGGCATCTACTCTATGGAATTCTCTGCCCTTAAATATTAAATAGGTGCCATCTCTGTTGTCTTTTCGGTGCCTACTGAAGCCCTTCCTCTTAAACAAGCCTTTTAAGTAGATGCTTTATCCCAGTCTATGTCTGTTTTGGAATTGTTTTTAGGGTGTTTTAAAAACATTTTTAGGGTGTTTTGTTTTTAAATACGTTTTTAGTGTTTTGTTGCTTGTTGTTTGCCACCTGTGCTCCTTCTGAGGGGAAGGATGGGATATAATTAAAATAAATAAATAAATAAGAGCAGTGGACTAGTATCACACAACTGCTTCAGCAAAAAGTTTTTTATCCTGGCATCAGAATGTTAAAAACACCAACACCAGACCAGAGCTTGGAAAAGTTACTTTTTTGAACTACAACTCCCATCAGCCCAGTCTAGTGGCCATGCTGGCTGGGGCTGATGGGAGTTGTAGTTCAAAAAAGTAACTTTTCCAAGCTCTGCACCTGACATATTTTCAGGAGGAGAGCAGTGCATAATTGAGGTATCCAACAGAGAAAGTTGTCACTACCTAATGTATTACACACACATACACTGGCAATGGGATGCTAAGAAGGGGTTTCCCCTCCCTAGATCTAAGGACTCAGACAGGCTGATACTGGAAGAGGCATTCCTTCAGATGCCTGGACCCCAAGTTGTTTAGGGGGTTATAGGTCAATACCAGCACCTTAAATTCAGCAGAGACATGAACAGGCAGGCAGTGAAGAATTTTCAGCATCCATGTTATGTGATCCCTGCTGGGTGTCCCAGTCTGTGTTTAAAGGCAGCCTCATATGATACACATTACAGCAATCCAAACAAGAGGTTACCAGACTGTGAGTCACTCTAGCTAGACTATGGACCCATCCATACATCTGTATAATCTGCAATGCTACAGCTTTGTGTCCTCGTTAATTTACCATTATCCATATGACATTGCAACCTAGGACAGATTTTCACATTCACAAATTTGCATGAAAAATACTACCAAAAACCCGATATGCTTTCCTAAACCAATAATCAATCGCATTAACATCCATGCACTCAGAAGCAATGCTGCAGACTTTCCGGCAATAGGCAGTCCATGGGCATTCCTCTTTCATATGCCAAACCCCTTATCTCCTCCCCACCCAATTGCACAACCACAAACCTGAGCATGTGTGGGAATTAAAAAAGAGAGAGATGTTTCTGCACTCTTCTGAAAAAGTGTGCAAAAAGCAAACAACTGTTATGGACCAATCACTGAAAAGGGGTGGACTTAGAGGAGTGGCCAATGCTAAAGCAATTTAGGAAAAAAGCCTACGCATATGGATGCTTGATAATTGCGTTTTCACAATAATTCGATGACAAACAGGACATGTATGGATCTCGAGACCACCAACTGAAGATGGAAAATGTGGATTTTGTGGTATGGATGGACCCTATCTCTCTCCAGGAACACGCGGAGCTCATGAACCAATATTAGCTGGGGAAAGCCACTCCGTGCTATGAATGCTACCCACCAAGGTCGGAGCAAGGAGCACCTCCAGGCTATATAACTGCTCTTTCAAGGGGAGTACAGCCCTGTCCACAACAGACTGCCTACCCAGTTCCCACCCATCCACAGTGCTTCTAACTGGTCAGGATTCAGCTTCTATTGGTCCTCATCCTGTTCATTACTGTTTCCAAGCACTGGTCCAGCACCTGCACTGCCTCACCTGATACTGATGACAATGAGGAATAGAGCTGGGTGTCCTCAGTGTACTTCTGACACTTTGTTCCTAATCTCTACATAAACATTGGCCCAATAGGTCAAAAGGAAACAGTAAAAAAGCATAATCCCTAGGGATAGAAAATATGTGGGTTTTGAGTCCAATCAAAAAGTTTTGCTTTGATATTTTCCAATTGAACCCAAGCCTTCTGAAAGAAAGAAAGAAAGAAAGAAAGAAAGAAAGAAAGAAAGAAAGAAAGAAAGAAAGAAAGAAAGAAAGAAAGAAAGAAAGATGCAACAGTCTGGCCTATTTCTTTTGAGGCTGTTTCCTCATTTCTCTTGCTGGCAAGTTTCAGTGCTAGATTTATTAAGAACTATTCCAGCCATTGTGTACCTTGGAGAAAACTCTCTCAGCTCTGTGCACCTTGACGAAGCCAGACAATATCATTGACCAAAGAACGTACAACAGGGTGTCAGAGCTCATTCTCTCAATTGAGTGAATATGTAACTATACCCCAACCACAGGAAAACCCAGTAATTATAGATTACTTGCAACCTACCCGTATTGTGCAGCTCAGAGACATTTTAAGACAGCAGAGAGCACAGGTGTGTTTCTCATGCAAGTCACACCTTGACAGAGGTGGTAAAGAAATATTTACAAGCAGAGGGAAATGAAGTAGAGGATACCTCCATGATGCAAGCAGGTTTGCATACATAGGAAGGAAAATCTCCTCTTCCTCTTTGCCACTATGTTTTGAATTTTGGAAGCTAAGAGATAAAATAGACATGATAAAACAGTGCAAAAATCACGTTCTTATTTTTAAAGCCAAGCCTTGAGCTTCCCCTCGGGGTGCCAACTGTGGGGCAGAGTGTAACCCCAGATAGCACTGGGAGGGATGAGATAGCATCCTCCCCTCCCAGTTCTTGTGGGACTGCCTATAACCCTGGGCAGTCTCATGAGACTACCTGAAGGATGGAGCCAGGCCCAGGCCTTTAAACACACTGGTCTGCTAGGTGCCGGCCTCTTTTTTCATGTGCTGGTTTTGGAGGAAGGGCACTGCTACACTGGATCATCAGAGAACCACGTGGATAGTAAGGTCGGTATTGGTGAGGGCTGTCTGGTGGATGCTTCACGGGTGTCCCCCTTCAGGAACTGGCACCCATTGGAGAGATCCCCAGAGCTGGGAGCCCGTGGTAGCATCATTGAGGGAGGGATTGACTAGGCTGTTGGGGTGCTCAGCCATTTTGGTGGAGTGAGCCATGGTGGTTGGTTGCTCACTCCCCACTGGCGAGGCAGGGATTGTTGTGGGAAACTTGCCCCAGACCTGGGGATGGGAGTTGCCATTACTCACCCCAGGTGGGCTGTTTCCTGGCACTAGAAGCTGCACCCACCCCCCACCTTCAGCCAGCTCTCCCTTACAGATAGCCAACCTCACTTCCCCCCCCTCATGGCTTTTTCTGGAGCCTATGGGTGCTTTCACACTGCACTTTATTCCATTATTCTGACAATTTATTTCCTGTTAAATTGCGCATTTATTTATTTATTTATTTCGTTCAATTTATATACCGCCCATAGCAAAATAGCTCTCAGGGCGGTGAACAAACAAGGGTAAAATACAGTACATCATAATGGTAAAAACGAAAACATATACAAGACACAAATAGAAAAACAAAACATCACAAACTAAAAACAAAATACATTTAAAAAGATTGAAAATTAAAAATTGAAATAGTTAAAATACCTGGGAGCATAAAAAGGTCTTTACCTGGCGCCAAAAAGATAGTAATGTAGGCGCCAGGCGTACCTCTTCGGGGAGGCTATTCCACAGCTCGGGGGCCACCACAGAAAAGGCCCTAGATCTAGTAACCACCCTCCGGGCTTCATGATGGGTTGGTACCTGGAGGAGGGCCTTAGATGCAGAACGAAGTGAACGGGTAGGTTCATAGCGAGAGAGGCGTTCCACAAGGTATTGCGGACCCGCATAAAATTTGAGCTTTCACACGATATAACGGGTAGCTCTGGAATTCTGGTGGAATGTAATGCAAGTATAGCGCTAATTTCCGCAATAAATGATACCAGAAAAATTCCGATAGCAGGCTGGGAACCCGGAAGATTGTGGGAGTTTTGCGCTGGCTGCCGCTGCTCACGTGACAGCCATCCCAGCATGCAGTGCGTCCCTGCCCTTACCAACAGCCCTCCCAGCATGCAGCCTTTGCTCAGCCTGTGCTGCTGCTGCTTGTGCTCAACCAGAGCCTCTGCTGCTGCGCTGCCGCGCCTCTCAGCTGATCACGATTGCGCCTCTTTCAACCCCCCCCACGCAGAAGGAACAAGCAGAGCTTTTGAACAGAAAAGGCGGGAAAAGAAGCAGTCTTCTAACGGCCACGGTAGGTGAGAGTGCTGTGTGAAAGACCATTGGCCGAAATGCCGCCAAATTGGTACTGCAGTGTGAAAGGGATTTTTGAAATCCGGAACGAAGCGCTAGATTTTTAATCCATTAAACTAGCGCTATTAGCCCCATGTGTGAAAGCAGCCTTAGTCTTCCATGCAGGAGGCTCCAGACTAAATCCAGACTCTCTGGGGGCTGATGGAAGGGTAAGGATGGAAAGATCTATGAATTTCAGTCCTTTCAGTTTCTCATTTTTTTGAATGTTAAATTCAGTTCTCCACATTTCTGTAGCAATCTATGATTTTTTTTAAAAAAAATCCTCATGAAAATTCTCCACCATTTTAGTGCGAATTTCTCCAAATAAACACATTTTTGTAGGCAGTTTTGACAAAGGTACACATTTTTGCAAGCCATTTCTCATCACATCATGCCTTTTTGCCTGTTATTTTCACTCATATTCATTTTTATGCACACTTTCCCCTAATACATGCATTTTTGTAAATATAGTTTAATTGGTGAACTGCATCCCAAAATTCTAATAAATGCAAATTTCGAAGGATGGCTGTGTTTAGGTTCTCATATTGTTTCAGAAAGTGCAAATTTGATAAATTCTGCTTGAAATGCAAACTGAATTGAAATTCTCACCCATCCCTATGGGACGGATGCCCCACATGAGGACCAGTAGAGTAGCTGCTAGTCAGTGGGAGCAACACAGCCCCAAATGCTCATTTCTCTCCGATAGGTATCAACAGGTAGCATTGGTGGAGGAGGTTTCAGACCCTTGGCCTCTCAACTGTGGTGTGCCACAGGGTTCTATCCTCTCTCCCATGCTATTTAACATTTATATGAAGCCGCTGGGGACAATCATCAGGAGATTTGGGCTGCAGTGTCACCAATATGCGGATGACACTCAGCTCTATCTCTTGTTTAAATCTTCACCAGAGTTGGCTGTGGAGACCTTGTCCAAGTGCCTGGAATCCGTGAGTGGATGGATGGGAAGGAACAAGCTGAAGTTGAACCCCAATAAGACTGAGGTGCTGCTCGTGGGGGACAAGAGAAGGTTGGGAGATGTTGACCTGAAGTTCAATGGGGTGACTTTACCCCTGAAGGACCAGGTCCGCAGCCTTGGGGTTGTACTTGATTCCAAGCTGTCCATGGAGGCTCAGATTTCGGCTGTGAGCCGGGCAGCCTGGTATCAACTACACCTCATATGAAGGCTGCAACCCTACCTTCCTGTTCATCAGCTCCCACTGGTAGTACACGCCCTAGTCACCTCTCGTTTGGATTACTGTAATGTGCTCTACGTGGGGTTACCCTTGAAAACGGTCTGGAAACTACAACTTATACAAAACGCAGTGGCTCAACTACTTACGAATAGTCACCGCCGGGACCACATCACACCAGTGTTGTTCAATCTACACTGGCTTCCAGTTGTCTTCCGGGCCCAATTCAAGGTGTTGGTATTAACCTTTAAATCCCTATACGGTCTCGGCCCAGTTTATCTAAAGGAGCGCCTTCAACGCCACCAATTATGCCACCCGACACGATCAGCCACACAGGGCCTTCTCTCAATCCCGCTGACAAAAACTGCTAGATTGGCGGGAACTAGAGAGAGGGCATTTTCAGTGGCGGCCCCCACCCTTTGGAACTCCCTCCCACAAGATCTACGGCACGCCTCCTCCCTGAATGTATTTCGTAAAGCCTTAAAAACCTGGCTCTTTCAACAGGCCTTTGGGATTTCCAGGGAGGGTTAATTGTTACGACTGAAATGCCTCTTACCCTGTATTAGTGTTGTTGTTGCTGCTGCATTGTTTTTATATTGTATTACTGTATTTTACCACATTGTGTTTTAACTGTTTACATGTACGTCGCCTAGAGTGGCCATTGGCCAGATAGGCGACACAGAAATTGAATTTTATTTATTATTATTATTAAATGGTTAGACTCAATATAAGCCACTTTCCTATGCCCTAGCAACACTTTGTTACTAGGGAACGTGTGGGCAGACAGTGGCCCATTTCAATCAAAGAACCTCTTCAAATGGTTGGGCACTCTACTCCCTGGGCTGCTTGCTAGCTACCAGCTGGCACAGGGCAGACCAAGCAGGGCTTCTTCTCAATGGGTTAACATTGAGCAAGACAGATAAAATGTGTTGTTGTGGTGGTCATTATTATCATTATTATTATTAGAGTAGCAGTATTGGTAGTAGCATGACGATCTCTTGTGCATTATGGTGCTGAGCCACACTGATCTTCTTAAAATCCAATAATTATCAATGTGTACAGGGCAGGCCTGGTAGGATCCTCCATCTAACACTAAAGGACATGGTGCTTGATGATGAAGGTGATGATGATGATGATGATGTTACATGGATTCCTGCCCTGAGCAAGGGGTTGGATGCATTGGCCTTGTAGGTCCCTTCCCACCTCTACTATTTTACGATGCTGTGGCTATTTACTCTGTTATCCTGGCACTGGTGTGGTGCACAGCACACTATTAATGTTACGTATACTAATACAAATGGTCCTTCATATGATCATTAGGGGGCAGTTACCATGTCAGTATCATGACATTAAGGGCTAACGTTGCTATTAGAGCCGTGTGTTGCCTGCCAGCACTCATTTCATGAATTGAATTAACATGTCAGTCCAGCAGTTTTTCTTTCAGTGTCATGCCCCCCCCAAAAAATGTGCCACCACAGCCCGCAAGCCTACCCTCTCTCCTCGTCGTAAGAAGGGTGTCAGGGGCAGGAGAGGTAGGCAAGCTACTGTTGCCTTTCCAGCATCTGCCACACCAGCTGGCATGCCAGATAATGCAGCCCTCTGGCAGGCTATGCAGGAGATGAATGAGGTGGTGATGCAGTTGTGTGCAGAGAGCCATCAACATCAGCCACCCTCCTCAAGGGGTGGGGAATCTGAAGGGGTACTAGGAGTGGGGCAGCAGACAGCAGACATTCCCCTCTACACCTTGGATACATTGGGACCAACTGTGAAGGAGCCGGGGTAGCACAGATCATCATCCCAATCCAGGTAGCACTGCTGCCCAAGAAGCCACAGTCATTGGGGGATCATCAGGTAAGTCTTCTTCCTTGGATGAGGATGTACCACATGAGGGACTGTCATACTGGAGATCCAGAGGTTCCATCCCAGGACTCCCAGGGTGGGCGTGGCACAGACATAAGGAACTGACAAGGACAATAGCTTCCCCAGGGGAGCTCTGGGGTTGTAATGTGGATACTCTGACCCAAGGGATGCATTGCCCACTAGTCGACCCCCCAGATGAACACCTGCCCTGCAGAGTCAGGAAAAAGATCCTGCAAGGCCACTATGTGGATGTTTTCTCCCTCCTCAGATCTGAGGAGGAGGACCAATCTGACTCCAAGCACAAAAGGGGACATAGGAGACAGGTAGAGAGCAGTGGCATCACTAGGGGGGTGCGGGGGGTGCAGACCGCATCAGGTGACACCATCAGAGGGGGGTGACTCTCAGCTTTAATTTTAAAAAAAAGTTTCTAGGTGGTCCGGTTCTCGAGATATACATAAAAACATCAGCCACCCCCCAGTGGTGTCACTAGGGGTGTGTGGGGTGTGTGAACCACACCAGGTGACACCATCAGAGGGGGGTGATCCTCAGCTTTAATTTTAAAAAAAACTTAGTTTCTAGGTGGTCCGGTTCTCGAGTTATACATAAAAACGTCAGCCGCCCCGTTAAATCTTTTTTTAAACTACTGTATAGCACTTCGTAGCTTTAACCCCGCCCATTCAGGATTGCAGCCAATCAGTGAAGTGTTTGTTTGACCTGTGGCAATGTCTAGTAAACCTCATTGCAAGGCCAGAAAATGGTGGTTCCCCCCCCCGTTTATCTGAAAATCTCATAAATTGGGTAAGTATATATATTTCAGTTTTTTCCCCTCTTGTGTGTAGGAGTCAGATCCTGGGCAGTGTTTTCAAAACCTTCCCAATACTTGCTTTTGTGGGGGTAAAAGCATTGCTAATCCCATATCTCCAGAGTAAATCCATTGAATTCAATAGGATTTACTTTTGAGTAGACATGGTTATGAATGTGCTGAAAATCAATGGGACTTTGGAGTGAATGTAAAAAAGAATTGTGTTTGTGTTGTCTTTCTGTCCCCCCCTCCTCCAGTCCTATTTTAAAGCAAGTAGGCAGGGCTTACTTAGGTATTACAGTTTTTATTCTGTAGGAAACAAATACTGATTTTTTTAAAAACTAATACTGATTTTTCTGCAATGACCAACTGGTTTGACAATAAACTATTATATGGGCTGTATGTATTTATACATCTGCAGTGTGTGTGGGTAGTCTTTCCAACAACCCTGTGAGGTAGGGTTGGAAACCAAGGCAGCTCACAACAAGAAATAAAGCCATTTAAAATCCAATAACCATAAAGCAAGAATAAACAGTTGGAAAACAGCCTAAAGAGGCATGATTCTGAATTTTGGGTTGGGTGAATTAACTTTATTTATTTATTATTTGATTTATATCCCGCCCTTCCTCCCAGTAGGAGCCCAGGGCGGCAAACAAAAGCACTAAAAGCACTTTAAAACATCATAAAAATAGACTTTAAAATATATTAAAACATCTTTGAAAATATTTTTTAAAAACTTTAAAAAAACATTTTTTTTAAAAAAAGAAAAGGCTTAAAAACATATTAAAAAGCAATTCCAACACAGACTCAGACTTGGATAAGGTCTCAACTTAAAAGAACAAGTTGAAAGAACAAGTTCCTTATCACTTGAGGCTGTAGTTCTCTGCACACTTCCCAGTTTGAGTAAGCCCCATTGAATACATTGGGACTTGCTTCTGAGTAAACAAACATTGGATTGCACTATAAATATATTTACAGATTGTGTAATTCATAAACATATTTGAGAGTCATGTTTATATAAATATTTCTTCATACTGTGTCCCAATAAGTATTTGATTTCACACTATGGTTGTAGATGATTCCCCCCCGTACATTTTAAGTGTGCCCTTCTTCCTGAGGGTGGTCATGGTTCTCCATTGTTTTCATCCTGAGGGGAGGATAGGCTGAGAGATGGTGAGTAGCACATTTAAGGTCTCTTCACCTTCTCCCCTTTTTTTTATTTGTATTTATTTTATATTTCTCCAATATCTTCCCCTGGCTGTTTTTATGTATTTTAAATATTTTTAGATTAAATAAATAGGAAATCATAATTGTGAACCTCCCTAAAAGCAATTTACCTATCCTTATGTTTTGACAAAGTGATGGTGTGAAGGCATGCTGGTAGAACAAGAGACCATGTTTGAAGCATGTTACAAGGTGTTTGAGGACTTTGTCACACATTACTTTTTGAGACCTGTAGATTCATGTTGGAAAGAATACATGCACGTATTGAATGGTGGCTTGGGTGCTGCTTTTTCAGTCTACGCTGCATGCGTAGCGAAGGTGATAGATCATCTGGCAGCTAGCTTCATAACGTGAGAATGAAAAACATTTGGATCACCATTCACTTGTTTACTTTTCTCACTATTGAGACCACTTCATATATTAATTTTTCATACGCAGAAATTTAATCTTTGTATAGGAAAAAGTATTTTGTAAAATGTGAAGGACAGTGGCTGCCCAGTCAGTATAAACACTGTAGAAGATCTACTCAGCCACTGTAATTACCTTTTTGTTTTGAGTGCCCTTTTGTCTGGGTCTTGGTTCAGGTGTGTATCCAACTTTGATGTGCTTATGGAAGGGGTGTGCAAGTAGTGTCCCCCCCAAGTGTGGAGGCTTGGACAAACATTGTGTTATGGAAAACCAAAGTCTGTGTGAAAGTACATATTTGGGAATGCCATCAGTGTAATCCTAAACACACTTAATAAATAATGTCGAACTTGCACATCACAAAATATATTCCGGTCATGTCCATAAGCACCAGGAGGGTAGTCACCCAGGGGATCTTAGTCCCTCTGCTTTTTTGGGAGCAGGGTCCCTATGTCTCCAAGCATCCTACAATCAGCATGAAAAGGGAGTGTGTTAGTCACTGAGAAGTGTCTTCTAATAGGCTTCCTTGCCTTTTCTGCAGATTGGAGCCAATCAGAGTGAAAGAAGGTGAGTCAGCCACTGAGAAGACTCTTCTCAGTTGCTAACGCTCTCCACTTTCATGCTGATTGGCTCCTAGAGATGTTTGTTGTTGTGAGAGAATGCATTAACAAAGATCTCATTCTTAATCCAGCAGCAAAAAAGGGTGTACATGGCTGTAACTATCATGAAGGGACCCTGCAGCTCTGAATTTTCTACTAAACAACTGATAAATACCTATGTAACTTTGTGTCTGGAGACTTATTATTAAGAATCACTTTCCATAATTGTAAGGAGGTGTGTCCACACGCATGCATCCCAGGCACCTAAATGAGGGGAGAGAGCAGCATAGGGACATAAGCAAGTGTCTTATTCCAGGGGTGCCCAAACCTTTCTTCTACATAGACCACTTGAAAATTGCTGAGGGTCTGAAAGTATCTGAAAATTTACTATGGGCATATGCAAGATAATTAACTCCCATTAGTAATAAGAGCAAGAACTTGAGCTGTGCGTATGATATTGTAATTTAAAGGTGTAATTTTAATTTTGCTAGTTGTTTATGTCACTACTATTGCCATTACATTCAGTGATATACGGGAATTACGATTTACGAGTAACATTAGTACAAAAACATTACTAAGGATTCTGTATGGTCTGATACAGGAGGAGGTCCATGGGGGTGACACCATGAGTTACCGCACCAGGTGACACCAATCCTAGTGACGCCACTGGTAGAGAGGACTTTCGACAACTGGGCACAGGGTTACCTAATTTTCATGGTGGTTGTACAGGCGAACCCTGAGCGAGGCTGACACCTATCCAACCATGTGAGTTCTGTTTACATGGCAAGGGCTAAGGTTGGTGATCAAGCAGCAATCTCCTATTATAAGAAATTCTGTTGCAAACCTGCCAGTAATAAGAGCATGTGATGGGACTTGATTTGTGACAAACTGCAAATTCAGGAGGGGAGCGGGGCAAGGCCTGATTCAGATGAAGCTAGGGAAGTTCTCCGACTCTTCCAAAGGGAATGGTCCAGGAGAATGTGTTGGGAATTCAATCAGGGCAGATGCAACAGGTCCAGATGTAGGTACGCTCATGAATGTGAATCCTGCTCGGGGCCACATGGCAGGATATCAGAGTCCCTTTCGTAGCTTTTGCCAACCAGCTGCAGGCAATAAGAGGAACACCTTTCTCCCCGGGTGTCCCCTTCAAAGTAATGGATATCTAAAACCAGGGATTGAGCCCTTGGCCTTGTCCACTACCCCAGTTCACCCCTAGGCTCTCCAGCCCTACTTTGACTGTCACCCTGATTGCAAGGTGGCATGTTACATCTGGGAGGGATTTACACAAGGTTTCTGCATTCCAGCCTCCAGTTGCTGAGGGGCTACCAGGGCCCCCAATCAAATATCTGTTCTCAAGTTCCCATAAATTGCAGCCAACAAAATCACAAACGAATGTGCTGCAGGTAGAGAGATAGGGCCCTTAATTCACCCCCTCCAGGGGATCTCCGAGTCTGCCCACTGGGAAGGTGCCCAAGAAGACACCAGGAGAATTTGGACTCATCCACAGTCTGTCTTTCCCAAGGGGTGCCTCAATCAATGAGCCAATTCCGGCCAAGTTCTGCTATGTGTCTTTTGACTGGGCAGTGCAGATAGTGAGGGAATGCAGGCCTTGGGTGCTCATGGCCAAGTGTGATAGACAATCAGCCTTCTGTCTCCTTCTGGTGCACTCTCAGGACATTAGCCTCCTTGGGTTCAAATTTGATGGATGTTGGTATATTGATAAGGCCATGCCCATGGGTTGCTCCATTGCCTGTGCAGCATTTGAATCTTCCAGCACTTTCCTGGAATGGGTATTTTGCCAGGAATTAGGGAGCAGCCAGGTTACCCACTACCTCGATGATTTTTTATTTGCATGCTCTTCAGGTACTGAGGAGTGCCTTGAACTACTGGGTACATTCCAGAGGCTGGCCAGCCACCCCAGAGTTCCTCTGGCTCCTGATAAAATGGAAAGGCTCACCTCCAGACTTACATACTTGGGCATACAGTTGGATTCTGTTGCGGCCACCTCTAGGCTTTCCCTGAACAAGTTGGCCAAAGTGCAAAACCTCTTGTAGGAGATGCTGAATAAACCAAAATGCAAGCTCTGAGATTTACAGGTGCTGCTTGGCCATTTAAATTTTGCTTGCAAGGTAGTCAGGCCAGGATGGGCATTTGGTGCAATGATTGCCCACACCACTGCTGGGGTCCCCTCACCACATCACCTCATAGACCTCACAAAACCCATAAAGCAAGAACTGCAGTTGTGGGTGCGCTTCCTCAAGCAACTCAACAGTGTGTCATTTTGGCAGGACAGCCTTGAGGCGGGCACAGACCTACAGGTTCAATCTGATGCATCGGGGAATATTTTGGGGTTTACTTCGAAGGTCATTGGTAGTGTGCCAAGCACTGACCCTGTGATGGGGTGGCCGCAGGGATTACCAGGGACATCACGTTTCTTGAACTCTTTACCATAGTTGTAGCAGTATCCCTGTGGAAAAAACAGCTCAAGAATAAGAGGGTCAGATTTTGGTGTGACAATCAGGCAGTGGTCAGGGTTATTAATAAGCAGTCATCTTGCTCTGAGTGGGTAATGACCTTGGTTTGGGAAGTTGTCTTCTTGTGCCTGGAGGCTAACATATCCTTCTCAGCATGTTATGTTCCAGGTGTAGCCAACAACATCGCAGACGCCTTGTCTCACTTTCAAGAAGACAGCTTTCGAGCCGTCACTCCCTTGGCCGGCATGGAACCAGAGCCATTCTTGGAAGCCCTATGGGTTATTGGGACAATAACATCACCCAGGGAGTATTATATTCTGTTGCACATTCTACTTTTCATTCATACACAACAGCAGAGGAGACATTTGTTAATTTCACCAAAGCACAGGGAGCATAAAACCCTGCGCAGCATCTGGAGCCATGGTCTGCAGATACTTATCCCATCTGAGGAATCAAAGATGGGGGCCCAAGACCATGACATCCCATTTAGTCACCATTTTCCTCCTTCCCATTGCACTGGGTTAGTCCGACCCATGCAATTTGACCAGGGCATGGACAGCTATCAAAGGATGGCAGAGGAGGGATCCACCTAGGAAGGACTCCCAACACCTCATCACATATGACATTCTTTCATGTATAATGGAACAACTACATGGGGCATGCTAGTCTGGCTACAAACCTGCGCTGTTCAAAGCAGTTTTCACACTCTCTTTCTTTGGGGCCCTGAGGGGTTGGAGAATTCATGGTTCCAGCTAAAAAAGATACTTTGGCCATAACCCTTTGATGGGATGATGTTGTGATTTCCAAGTCCAAGCTGTCAGCAACCATTCATAAATCCAAAACAGACCGAGTGGCAAAGGGTTCCTCCTTCTCACTCAGGCCATCTCCAAAGGGGGGGGGGCTTGCCCACTTCATGACACCAAGACTTATCTCCCCCTACAGTCCCCTAACTGAGGGTAGTTCTTTATTCATAACAATGGCTCTCCCCTCACAGGTCATCAATTTGCAGGGGTGCCCCAGCTGTGTCTAGCAAAAGCAGGTTTCTCAGGGAAGGGGTATGGCACATATTCCTTTAGGATCAGGGCAGCCACCTCAACAGTGGAGCGGGGCTTGAATACAACCCAGAACAAGGTCATTGGGCACTGGAGATCCCACATCTTTAGGAGCTATATCCGCCCACAGACAAAACCCGAAGCTGCCAGTAACTGATGACCTTTTTCAGGCCTAAAAAGAGTGTGGATCCTCAGTCACAGCATCATCCATTGGGCTGACCATTGTGCTAGATCCACTCTGTAGTCTGACCAGCTTGGTGTGTCAAACTCTGGCAAAAGAAATGCAAGAAGACAATAAGAGATGCTAAAAAAGAATTTGAGGAGCACATTGCTAAGAACATAAAAACCAACAACAAAAAATTCTATAAATATATTCAAAGCAGGAGACCATCTAGGGAGACAATTGGACCCTTGGATGATAAGGGAGTCAAAGGTGTACTAAAGAACGATAAGGACTTAAATTGTTGCTGTTTAAAAGAGATTTGCCAGATTGATCGGTTTTTGACATCTCACTGGGGAGCCGTAACTTCTCTCTGCTACGCACTAATTAATAGCTTATCTCTGTTTTTGTTGCAAAAAGCTGTCCTGGATTTGCATTCTAAAGATACACACAGAAGAGGGATTTCTATTCCAGATTTTTATTTTGAAAAATATTATACTGTTTTGAGACTACTCTCTTTTTGGTCTATTTTATTTTGACGAATCTGTTTCTTGACGATTGCCATTAATTGCTTCGATCCTGGGAACTGCATTTTGTTTACTTAACTATTGGAGAGATAAGGCTGTCTGCTCTGTTTATACTGTGATGTCACCAAGTTTGGAGTATTAACCCAATTGTTGCTGAAATAAGAAGTGGTTTTCCTATATTTTTCTTTTAAAATGGCAATTAAGAAAGTGGCTGAGAATCTGGAAATAACTATGTTTCAGAGAATAATGAATGAGATTGAGATAACGAAAATTGAATTGAGTAAAATGAAGCAGGAGATTAAAGATATAAGGGTCCCTGTGAGAGAGGTGACCCTGGAAGGGGTCCCTGTGAGAGAGGAGACCCCGGAGATTGGAATAGGGGTCCCTGTGAGAGAGGAGACCCTGGAGACTGGAATAGGGGTCCCTGTGAGAGAGGAGATCCCGGAGATTGGAACAAACGTGGAACAGGAACAAGATTTGGAGTCTATGGACTTTAGAAATAAAATCTATTGTTTGGAACTCAATGTTATCTCTGAAGAAATTAATGAAGATTCTAGAGATAAAGTTATCAATGGCATGGATTATCTTCTGGACTGGAATGATGTGATGGAGCCCAATATAGAGAAAATCTATGGAATTAACTGCAGCCATGTGACAATGGAAAAACTTTTAAGAGATGACCCAGTGTATTTTGAAAAAAAGAACAGAGATATGATTTTACAGCAGTATTTCAGCAACTTATTCAGAATGGATGGCAAGAAAATATTTGGGATAGAGGTAATTCCCATCAGACTCTTATTATATGACTATGGCTTTGACAGCAAGATTATTATGGAATACTGATAATGGAAGATTGGATATTGAAATTACTGGACTTAACAAGACTACTGAAGATGGAAGATGGAAAATGGAACTAATAGAGATAATAGAACAATGGCTACTGAAATTACTGAACCTAACAGATTCTGATGTGATGGATTAATTGAAATGTTTATTTTGACTATGGTTATGACAATAAGATTATCATAATTAGTAATGAGATGGATTAATCGATATGCTTATCTGGAAAAAAAAATTGATAGATATATTTCTTAAAGAATTGAAACCTCTCTTTGACTTTTTGTGGAAAGAATAAAGTAATGTTTATGAGATTTGATGATTAAGTAAGATAACTACTGGAGGAAAGTGATTTTATAATATGACTTAAGAGACAGGATTGCTATATATTATAGACTTATAACTGATTTGATCTTTGACAAATGGGAAGTCAATATTTTACTCTTTATTTTTTATTTTTGTTTTTTTTTTTTCTTCTTTTCTTTTTTTCTTTTTGTTTAACTATTTTTGATTTTGTTTTTTGTCTTTGAATGTTTTATGATTTTGTCTTGTATGTTTTATGAAAATCTGAATAAAAATTATTGAAAAAAAAAAAAAAAAAAAAAGAACGATAAGGAGATTGCAGAGAAGCTAAATGAATTCTTTGCATCTGTCTTCACAGTGGAAGATATAGGGCAGATCCCTGAACCTGAACTAACATTTGCAGGAAGGGATTCTGAGGAACTGAGACAAATAGTGGTAACGAGAGAGGAAGTTCTAAGCTTAATAGACAATATAAAAACTGACAAATCACCGGGCCCAGATGGCATCCACCCAAGAGTTCTCAAAGAACTCAAAGGTGAAATTGCTGATCTGCTAACTAAAATATGTAACTTGTCCCTCGGGTCCTCCTCCGTGCCTGAGGACTGGAAAGAGGCAAATGTAACGCCAATATTCAAAAAGGGATCCAGAGGGGATCCCGGAAATTACAGGCCAGTTAGCTTAACTTCTGTCCCTGGAAAACTGGTAGAAAGTATGATTAAAGCTAGATTAACTAAGCACATAGAAGAACAAGCCTTGCTGAAGCAGAGCCAGCATGGCTTCTGCAAGGGAAAGTCCTGTCTCAGTAACCTATTAGAATTCTTTGAGAGTGTCAACAAGCATATAGATAGAGGTGATCCAGTGGACATAGTGTACTTAGACTTTCAAAAAGTGTTTGACAAGGTACCTCACCAAAGACTTCTGAGGAAGCTTAGCAGTCATGGAATAACAGGAGAGGTCCTCTTGTGGATAAGGAATTGGTTAAGAAGCAGAAAGCAGAGAGTAGGAATCAACGGACAGTTCTCCCAATGGAGGGCTGTAGAAAGTGGAGTCCCTCAAGGATCAGTATTGGGACCTGTACTTTTCAACTTGTTCATTAATGACCTAGAATTAGGAGTGAGCAGTGAAGTGGCCAAGTTTGCTGACGACACTAAATTGTTCAGGGTTGTTAAAACAAAAAGGGATTGCGAAGAGCTCCAAAAAGACCTCTCCAAACTGAGTGAATGGGCGGAAAAATGGCAAATGCATTTCAATATAAACAAGTGTAAAATTATGCATATTAGAGCAAAAAATCTTAATTTCACATATATGCTCATGGGGTCTGAACTGGTGGTGACCAATTAGGAGAGAGACCTCGGGGTTGTAGTGGACAGCACGATGAAAATGTCGACCCAGTGTGCGGCAGCTGTGAAAAAGGCAAATTCCATGCTAGCGATAATTAGGAAAGGTATTGAAAATAAAACAGCCAATATAATGTCGTTGTATAAATCTATGGTGCGGCCGCATTTGGAATACTGTGTACAGTTCTGGTCGCCTCATCTCAAAAAGGATATTATAGAGTTGGAAAAGGTTCAGAAGAGGGCAACTAGAATGATCAAGGGGATGGAGCGACTCCCTTACGAGGAAAGGTTGCAGCATTTGGGGCTTTTTAGTTTAGAGAAAAGGCGGGTCAGAGGAGACATGATAGAAGTGTATAAAATTATGCATGGCATTGAGAAAGTGGATAGAGAAAAGTTCTTCTCCCTCTCTCATAATACTAGAACTCGTGGACATTCAAAGAAGCTGAATGTTGGAAGATTCAGGACAGACAAAAGGAAGTACTTCTTTACTCAGCGCATAGTTAAACTATGGAATTTGCTCCCACAAGATGCAGTAATGGCCACCAGCTTGGACGGCTTTAAAAGAAGATTAGACAAATTCATGGAGGACAGGGCTATCAATGGCTACTAGCCGTGATGGCTGTGCTGTGCCACCCTAGTCAGAGGCAGCATGCTTCTGAAAACCAGTTGCCGGAAGCCTCAGGAGGGGAGAGTGTTCTTGCACTCGGGTCCTGCTTGCAGGCTTCCCCCAGGCACCTGGTTGGCCACTGTGAGAACAGGATGCTGGACTAGATGGGCCACTGGCCTGATCCAGCAGGCTCTTCTTATGTTCTTAGAGTGCATTGGATATCCAGACATGGGATGAGGTGGGAAAATTTTACCGCTTGCTGGATCAATAGTTCCAACGCTATGGCCCTCCTGACTTGCTGCTTATACACCTGGGTGAGAGTACCTCGGCAAGCGGACAGGCATTTACTTGAAGTGTTCTGCGATATCAGACCTCACCCATTTGGCTGAAAGGTACCCATCCATGTCCTTGGGATGGTCAGCCTGGCTTCTGAGGCTCCAATGGAGAAATGTGCGCAAATCAGAGAGCATTGAGGCTACCTGCTGCTGTGTCAGCAGAGCCACTGCAAAAGTGATCTGGGCAAGAGGGGGCCTTATCATTGGTCACCCACTCGTCAGGCGCTCGTGCCCTGAACTTTCCACAGGGATGGTGTTCAGCTTTCCACAAAGTGGAATGATGCCTGGTTTGGCTATCTCATCAAAGGTCTATGGGCTTGGTATCACCAAGTGAAAGGGATTGGCGGTGGGTCAGGAAGCATGGCTCCCCTCTCTTGTGGTGGAAATGGCACTGGGCAGGATCAGTCATAAGGGACCCCCATAAGAAATTCAGTGGGGTACATGAGGGCCACACCCCTAGCTCAGGGGAGGCATCATCTCATCCAGCTCATAACCCCTCCCACTGGCTGGTCAGCAGGACCACAGGTGCCTTAGACCACTTGGGTCTAATGCAGGCCAATTCCCAAGGGTAGTTTCCAACTGCTTGTTGGTTGTCTCAGCATTCCTGCAGCAAGGGCTGCCAGAATGAAGCAAATCCTTGCTCTACTGCCATGGCGACCCCCCCTTTACTTGCTCTAATCAGTAAAGTTGTGGCCCTACTTCACTCATACACCTGTGTCTGGCTATGTTGTTCCCATTGCTAAATGGGTGTGTGACATGCTCCTACCACACAGTACACAGGCAGTAGGAATGTTCTGAATGATTTCAGTAATTTGGTAGGGGGGAAAAGTTATGTATGACAATTACTATAACTGGATTGATTGTGCTTTGGAATCAAGAATGGTGCACAATTAAGCCAACGGTGCATACAATGTTCAGCTGTCATTCTACTATGCTTCTGAGTGAGGAATCCATGTGTTTTAGATCAGGAATCAATGCAAAATTAAGTCAATTACGCATACAATGGGAAACGCATAACTAAGAGTCATACATTGCAAATATCATGCCATTGCATGTTGGTTCTATATTCCAGGGTTTTGGAAGACAGAAATATCACAAAAATAAATTTAACATGTTTTGTATAGGATGCCACTATGTAGCTTTCCCCAACTCTAAAGGGGTGTGGGGCAACCCTACTTGTGAGCAGCTATGTGAGTGGACTGGAGCCCTATGGAATGTTGGGTAGGGCTTTTAAAATGTGAAGGTACAGGGTTTATGTACATACTCTTATTCAGTTCACTTATCACTGATTACAGACTACGGTGTTAAGCACTATTAAAATTGTTGAACTAAATAAATAATAAATAATCTTTACAACAACTCTGTGGATTGGTTGTTAATATTCCCACTTTAGTAATAGTAAATTGAGCCTGAGAGGTTGAGGCTCACTCATAGGCACACAATTATTGAACAATTGAGCAGGGATTTGAATTTCCTTGGTTCAAGTCCATAATTTTATTCACTGGACAATATCGGCTCTCATTCTGGCTGCATTACGCCATTGACATATGGATAAACCTCCCATTTGTAAGTAAACAGAAATTAAACATCACTAAATGGGCATAATTATCCATTTTTGAATCCTTTCAGACTGTGAAAATCATGTCTTCCTTTAGAGCAGATGAAATTAATAACAACAGCTGGTTTGGATATCACCCTATGTTGGTATTTGTATGATGTCCCATTACTGTGAAAGGAAGCTGGCTTTTTGCCAGATTTTGACATGATCACTGTTTGCTCCAAGTAGGAGCCAATACAGAGCCCAAGTCGATCACAATATACTTAATCCGTAAGTACTGTGGTGTTTTAATAATGTGATGTTATGTTAGCAGCAACAGAGAGACAAGGCACAGCGTATCAGTTAAAGGCTGTGTCATAACCCTTTAGCGTTTGCTCTCCAAGAATACAATGATATAGCAGATGTGTAAAGGAGGGCAATCTTCTACTGACTAATATGTTGAGCAGGCACTTCAGCACTCCCCTCCTGCTTATGGCAATATGAACAGCTGGGATTACTTAAGCTATCAAAAATAAAACATTGTGTAACTTAGCATGAGACTGGTGAATGGATCATAGAGAAAGCTATGTTCTTCTCTAGGCTTTGTGATGTTAGCTGAGGGCTAATTACGACACTGCTGTGCATGCCTCTTTTTCCCCATCCTTAATCCACTCTTTCTGCTGGTGCCTTGAGACTGGGACAGCAGTGGTGGGACCCTTCAGCCATTCATGGGTCTTAGACCTGCCCATTCTTGCCAAGTTCCGTTATCACCCATGGCTGGGCATGCCATAAGTGATGTCAATACCTAAAGTATTGTAAGGGCACATCTAGGTTGCAATATGGTCCTAGTGGGGGGTCCCACCCTAGATAACTGCAGGTGTGCTGGCCCCATCGCATTATCCCCTTCCCACATGAAAAATGTATGAAGGAGGTTTGTAAGAATGTCCAGCTGAATACATATAGAAGCTTCTGCACAATCAAGAATCCTATCATGCAAAGCCAGGGTTCCTGTTCACAAGGAACTGAAAATGGTTAGAAAAGGCCCCTTCAGACCTTAAGAACATAAGAAGAGCCTGCTGGATCAGGCCAGTGGCCCATCTAGTCCAGCATCCTGTTCTCACAGTGGCCAACCAGGTGCCTGGGGAAAGCCCACAAGCAGGACCCGAGTGCAAGAACACTCTCCCCTCCTGAGGCTTCCGGCAACTGGTTTTCAGAAGCTTGCTGCCTCTGACTAGGGTGGCAGAGCACAGCCATCATGGCTAGCAGCCACTGATAGCCCTGTCCTCCATGAATTTGTCTAATCTTCTTTTAAAGCCATCCAAGCTGGTGGCCATTACTGCATCTTGTGGGAGCAAATTCCATAGTTTAACTATGCGCTGAGTAAAGAAGTACTTCCTTTTGTCTGTCCTGAATCTTCCAACATTCAGCTTCTTTGAATGTCCACGAGTTCTAGTATTATGAGAGAGGGAGAAGAACTTTTCTCTATCCACTTTCTCAATGCCATGCATAATTTTATACACTTCTATCATGTCTCCTCTGACCCGCCTTTTCTCTAAACTAAAAAGCCCCAAATGCTGCAACCTTTCCTTGTAAGGGAGTCGCTCCATCCCCTTGATCATTCTGGTTGCCCTCTTCTGAACCTTCATGCTCAATGTGTGAAGCCTCCTCTGAGGATCAGGGCATTGGGAAAGGGATTTATGTGAGCAACCTTGCTGCCTTTTTTACACCCATTTATTTTGAATGCCCAAAGAAGGCTTCTGAGTGGCAAAGTGGTTGCAACTGATTCTGAGTCACTTTAACAGTCCTGGTATGTTCTCTGTACAATGTTTTCCTCTCTTACTTTAAAAATAGCACTTGCCATTTGCATAGTACTCCAACGGTTGTATTTATTGACTCAGTAACCTTACAACTCAGCCACCAACAGAGTGGAGTCAACTGTTGGGTGCAGGATTCCTAGTGCCCACCTTCTGTCTGACAGGTTTCTTCTGGAGGGTCTGCCATGGTCCCAGCTGAGAAGTGGTATGGATGCAGCAGTGAGAAGCTGGGGAAAAGATGGGTGTTCAACATCTAGCACTCAGAGCTCTAGTCAGAGCTGGTGATGCAGGAGGTGCAGAACTGAGTGGGCATTGCGACCTAAGGGGTAATTTGTTGGATGGGAGTTCCCAGATTGGATTGGGACTTTATGGTCTTTGTGACACTCATGCGGTTCTCTCATATTTCACAAATCACAACATATCCTCAATTTAGGCTTTGCCTCAAGGTGTGGGAAGGATGGTCTGGAGATGGGAAGATAATCTTATTGATATGGTCAGACCATTTCCTGGTGAAGTCGGTCACACAGCAACAGTTCCACCCTCTAGGGGTGGGGTGGAGGACATTAAGATGGTCTACCCCCAGAGACATATTGAATGTGATGGATTCTTGAATGTTCTGGGAGATTTTCTGGCAAACAGAGCTAGAGGTTCTGTTGCAGCCCTAGGCTCACTATGAGATACATTGGGCCATCATCATAATCACTCCCGAGTGCCCTCTCCAGTGCTGTGGAACCAGTGCTGCTCCTTGCTTGCAGACAGTGAAACAGTTCAGATGGCAACTGGAGCACAAATGGCATAGAATGTGCTGTGAAGATTGCCAACCATGCATTAGACCAAGAATGGGAAACCTCTAGCCTATGGACCAATCATGACTCTCAAAGGGGCCCATTTGGTCCCCAGGGTCATTTCCCCCACACCACATTGACCTGCACACCTGCTGATATCACTAGGGTTTAATCCTGCCTTGGCAGCACAATCATGTTCCAGCAGGGAACAAGATCACACAGACAAAGCAGAAGGATTTAATCTCTGCTCACCTACTGAGCAGGGATTAAAATCTTGTGCAAAAGAACCCTTTGAAGCAGCTTACACACAAGAAATACTTCAAAGATGCTTTTGCAAAGGCTTTAAAATAGCTTTTGCTCTCCCATTTGCTCAAACAGGAGAGCAGGGGCTGTCTTAAAGCCTTTTCCAAGTCTCCCTGCAATTCCCTTTTCATTCTCAACAATTGGGCACTTAAAGGGGAGGGGAAGACTTGGAAGAGGCTTTTACAAGTTTCTCCCTCCCTCTTTAAGTCCCCAATAGCAGAAAATTAAAAAACAAGGAGTGAGGAGACTTGGAAGAGGTTTTTCCAAGTCTCCCCAACTCTCTTTATGTCCTCAATTGCAGAGAGTTAAGGGAAGCACATGTAAATGGACTGCTATGTGAGGTGCCCTTGGAGGAAATGGATTATGTGGACCCATTTCAATCAGAGTTCAGGCCTGGGAATGGCACTGAATCAGTCTTAGTCACACTGATGGGTGACCTTTTTCAAGAGAGGAGTGTGATCCTCTTACTTCTGCTAATTTTTTCAGCTGCTTTTGATACTATTGACTATGGTATCTTTCCCAGCTCGATGGATAGGTCTCTGTCATAAATGCTCACTTTATTTTATGTTTAAATTCATCTTATGTTATTTTTGTGTTTTTTTTTTAGCTGTTTTATTTTAGCTGATTTTGTATCATCATCATCTTAATGAACTGGCTTCAGGAGCTGGGAGTTGGAGGCACTATTTTGCAGTGGTTCTGTTCCTGCATGCAGGGGCAGCTCCTCGCAATCACTTTTTATTTTAACCACTCTGAACAATTTGGTATCATCAGCAAATATGGCCAGTAGAGTAGTGGCAAATTAAGAAGTGTGGGGTCCCTTCATGATAGTCACAGCCACGCCATGCTACGCCCCCCATTTTTGCTGCTGAATTGAGAATGAGATCCTCGTTAATGCCTTCTCCCACAACAACAGGCATCCCTAGGAGCTGATAAACATGAAAGGGAAGAATGTTAGCTACTGAAAAGAATCTTCTCAGTGGCTGACTTATCGCCTTTCATGCTGATTGGCTCAAATCAGCATGAAAGGACAAAGAAGCATGTTAGAAGACACTTAGAAGGAAGGGCTAACATTCCCCTTTCATGCTGATTGGCTCGCAGGATGCTGGAAATCTTGGGACCCTGCTCCCAAAATGGTAAGGAATCTAAGACTCCCCAAGACCCTGGATGACTACACTCCTAAATATGGCTACCTAACTGATCACTACTAACACTAAATCATTAATGAACAATTTCTAAAAGGATAGGTCTCAATACTGATCCTTGAGGGACTCCACTTTCTACATCCCTCCATTGGATGAAATGTCCATATATTCTTACTCTCTGCTTCCTGTTACTTAACCAGTTCCTGATCCACAAGAGGACCTCTCCTTTTATTCCAGGACTGTTAAGTTTATTCAGGAATATTTTATGAGTTACTTACAAAAGCTTTTTGAAAGTCTAAGTACACAGTGTCAATTGGCTCACCTTTATCTCTATGCTCGACCCTCCCAGAGAACTGTAAAGGCAGAACTTATTCTTGCAGAAGCCATTCTGGCTCTGCTTCAGCTGCACACACCTTGTAATCCTGACTTTAAAAATGCTTTCTACCAGTTTTCCTAGAACTGACATTAAGCTAACCAGCTTGTAATTTCCCAGATCCCCTCTGGATCCCTTTTAAAAACCTGGTGTTACACTGGCCACTTCCAGTCCTCAGGTATGGTATCTGAACATGTGGAAAAGTAATGTATTTTTGGTATGGTTTGTGATGTTTCATGTTTCATGGTTTGTTATAATCTGTTGAACAGGTAACATTTGGAAGGGGTCTAAATGTGGCATGGTGAGAAGTGAGTTAGAATATTGGGGAATGCTGTGTGCCGATTAGAAGAATAAATGGGTGGTGGTGAATATATCTATGAGGAAAGTTGAAGAGGGTAGTGGTTGAATGGGAAGGGGAGGCAAGCTTGTATTTTATTCTCTGAGGACATTTTGCAAAGAGGAAGATAAATGAAATCGGTAACCTATATCTTGTAACCACACACTTCTGGAGCCTGAATATAGAATAAAATCATTTGTTTTTCAACACACGACTGATTCATGGCTTAGTTACCAAACAGAACAAGTTTAACTGTGACTAGTGACAAAGCTACACAGCGGAGTGGCATAAGGCAAATAAGGGCAGAAATTATTATTAGAAGTTATTAGCAGTGGCAGTAAGAGAGAAGCAGTTACCAGAAGCAGCAGATCAACCCATAGCTGGGATCTTTAGAGACTATAAATTATCCAGAGGAGTTGAGCCTTTCTGTTGCCAAGGGCGTTTATAAGCAAAGGCTGGGTGTGTGGGGGGGAAAACAAGGACCCTAGCCACAGCTTTTCTTAACTTGGTGTGTGGAATTAGGACCTCTACTTGTGCCATACAAAGTGAGGAATGGGTTTCTCGTAGAGTGCAGAATAAGAAAATCTAAAGGAAAAATAACTGTTTCCTTCTGAACAGTGGATTTTGGCAGGGGATGATACGACATAGTTCCCTGCCTTCTGGATTTTGTTATCTGGGTGTCTTCTTGCTTTTGTTTGTTCCCCCCCGGCCCTTAGCATTGTCATTGTCTTCCCACACCTCAGCTGGACTCATGACACGATACCAAACAAACAAAAGTGAAAAGAGTAATGAACTGAATTGAGAATTAGCTTTTTGGACTTCTTATGGAAGATTGCCTAATGGTGTGAAATAAATGGAGAAATCACACAAAGAAATGTGTAATTGTGCAAATGAACCAAAACACTCAAATCTTTAGTGCAAGGCCGAATGAACAAAAGCTGCAAGGAGATGGAAAGGCTTTGACTCTCATTGGTCACCCTAATCATACTTGAGCAGAGTTGCCACTCTGCTTATTCTGTTGTTCTTCTAAAAGTGAGTATCTTTTCCATAATCTTATTTTTAATTCTAGTTTTTGAAAGCTTTGAACAGTTTGGAAAATCAAAATCAGAGTTTAATAATTATCATGTATATGGAAGATGTTAAATTTAAAAATCAATACAAATGATTTATTAAAACATCATCACCATATATATAGCACTTCCGAGAGTACAAAGCACTTCACTTACAATATCTTGGCTTACAACAACCCTGTAAGGTAAGTCAGTATTATGAGCTCCATATTGCAGATGGAGGCTGAGATTGAGAGTGTGTGATTTGTCTAAGGCCTTCTGATGACTAAGGAAGTCTTTCATGGTTGGGAAATTATTTAGAGCCAGAACTTCCCAATTTGTAGTTCCGTCTCTTATCCACTGTACACCAGCAGTCATGGAAATATTTGAAATAAATAAATAACAACTTGGAATTTAATAACTGTGTAGTTTGAGCCATCAAAAGGTCTGATGAAATGGCATCAAATTGATCTGGCCGCTTGTGGGAAATGCAGTATTTTGTTAAATGGCCAGTTTTGACAAAATTGAAAACTTTAAAAACTAATCTTGGAACAAATTCTTAAAGCGCAGGCAAGTCCCTTGAGGACATCCCAGGTCAATACCACTGCATACTCTTTTGCAGCTGTAGAGCAACTATAAGGTTGCAACTTCGCAAAGCCTACACCTTAGCCCTATTCAGAAATTCCCTTTGGCAAGACAGAACAGCAGGACCATGCCTACTGGCCCCACCACTACATTGCCAACTCCACCCTCCCAGCCTCTGTGCATTCAGTGGAGGTATGAAGGGGAAGCCTACATTCATTCAGCTGAATATTTGTAGGCTCCACTTTGAGATCTTCCACCAAAAGCACAGAAGATGTAAAGAGAGAGTCACTCAAGGGGGTGTGTGGAACTGATGTGGCCCCACCTCCCTCTATGTGTTCATGAAAAGGGAATTATGAATAGACCTGCTGCCCATGAGATAGCACGTGCCATGGTGCTACTAGGTACTGATGATAAGCTTCCTGTGGAGTCTTTGACACTGCAAATCATCTGGAAACAAGGCTAAGGGTGCAATCAAATACACACTTACCTGGGAGTAAGTCCAACTGAACCCAATGTGCTTGTTTCTGAATAGACATGTATTGGATTGTAGCCTAAGAAATGAGGTCTAGTTCACACATACATATGCATCCCTTGATACTTCTACAATGGATTACTGAAACCTTGATGGCTGGCAACTGGGTAATGGGCTGACTAGGCATGCATGAGCACCCTTGTTCTCACTTCAAAAAGGGATTGATCTTTTGGGTATGCGGCATCCAATCGAGCACGATAGATATTTTAAATGCAATCTGTTCCAGTGTGTGGAAGATATTCACAGGTGCTTGAAGCACCTGTCACTTGCCACCTCTTCCTCCCAAGAGATGACAAATCATTTAGGGGGAAATCATAACAGCTAAAGTGTTACTGTTTTAAATGAGTGTCCATAATAATAATAATAATAATCCAAGATGGAACCTCCTGCAGAAATGCACATATTTCCATCTGTTTGCCATTTGCAGTGACTAACTGAGGGTGGAGAAAATCTCTTCCAAAGTCCTTGTAGTTCTCCAAGAGAGTAATAACAATAGACAATTTAATTTTTTTTAAAAGTAGACAATTAAGGGAGTAAGCTTTGAAGATCCCTAGGCTTTGGAAATAGCTTTGTCTTCAAAGTGTTTAGACTGGGAAATGCTTTGAAAGTGGATACGCTCTGGAGGAAAGACTTTGAAGATCATTGTGCTTCAGGGGAAAGGCTTTGAAGGGTCTGGGCAGGGAAGAGTGAAGAGAACTTGCATTTCTTTCTTCTTATTCCTCATGTTGCTGGTGACATCTTTTCTTCTTTTTAATGCAGTTTCCAAAGATAAAACATTAAGTTCATGAAAACATTGAACATCAGTCTGGTTCAGATATGACGATCCAGGCCTGATAAATAATTGTCTATTGGACTGGAAACAAGACATATGAGGGATGCCATTTGACCCTCCAAGTTGCTGATTCAGAGGCAAAAAATAGAGGGTGAAGGAGAGTGTCAGTTGTGGTAATGGGATACTGGGTGAAGTCACATATTTACTTGCATAATGATTGCCTTCCAATTGTGAAGGAGCAGTACATACATAATGGAATCTGTAGTTCATATGAAACCCTATAGCCTAGATATTGGGTTTTGTGTTTTCTTCCCAATTACGGGGGGGAGGGGAGAAGAGTATACCAGATCAAGACTTTCAGCATGTGAGTTTTATGTAGGGATGGGATCTGTTGGCCAGTGCTGGTTTGAAAGCATTCCATTGATTTAGCTGGCATCAGCTTGAGTTTGTTCTGTATCCGCTACCTGCTGCTCTTACCAATCCGTGTTGTTTTTTTCATTTTGAAAAAAAATATCAATATATTGAAGGAAATGTCAATATTTAAAAAGGAGTGTCAATAAATTATCATTCTTACAATCAATGTTTTAGAGGCAGGTTTTTTTTCCAGAAATAGCTGTGGAAATCCACTGCATTAAAATCTGAACCTCAGCAATTGAGAATAAACAAATTAATAGGAAAATTCGGTACCAAATTGGGCAGAGTTCTAGCACATCCCTAGTTTTATGTAAATTGTCCCTAAGCTTTTCTTTTGAAAACATGCTTTGTTGTGATTATGTGCCTTCAAGTTGATTACGATTTATGGTGACCCTATGAATCAGCGACCTCCAATAGCATCTGTTATAAACCATGCTGTTCAGATCTTGTAAGTTCAGGTCGGCAGCTTCCTTTGTGAAATCAATCCATCTCTACTGCATCCAAAATCCCATTTCCCTCCAGAAACACAGCAGAACTGATTATTTATTCAGACACACAACTCTGCTTTCACAAAATATATAGGAGGAGGAGTTCTGTTTTGTTTTTTAATGTATTATGGATGGAACTCCCAAAATGAGGACAGCCCACAATAATTGTAAATATCCACCTCAAGATGCTGAGTTTTCTACAGTAAAAGCAACTTCTTTAAATAAAAGGCAAAATGAAGATTGAAGGAACAAGCCAGATGTAATGGGAAGAAACTACACTTGTTTATTCATGTTAATGCCCCATTCACATATAAAACAGGAGGAAGTCTAATTTTTGTGCCTAAAGGGAAGTGGGGTCCTCTCCCATGTGAGCCCTCAGTTCAGACCCATTTTTCTTCAGCCTGTCTTACTTCGGTACAAAAGCTGCAGTTGGAGAAAAAGTGCCAGCAGTGATAGAGTGTGGAGAGTTAAAGAAGGGGGAGAGGGTTCACATTCCCATACAGAACTTAGTAACAGCAGCAGCAGCAGCAACCCTGTATTTTACCTGAATGAGACAGTCACATGAACAACAAGTGTGGTTGCCCCAGTTTGGCCCTCAGCAATAACCCAAGATTCCTATGTGTGTGTTTTGTGCTACTATGCCAAGTGCAGAAGAGAGGGAACATCTGCGGTGAAGAAGGGCAGGACTGTGTGTGTGGGATGCCAAGTTGTTTCTACCCAACACTTTCCCCCTCTTACCTGAGCAAATAAGCCTGGGAGTCTAGCCAAGTGAAGAAGAGTGGTGGTTGTGGAGAGCGTTTGCAGAGGAAAAGGAAGGAGTGGAGAAAGGATGTCCCATTCACCACTGCAAGGAGACCCCATCCCCATATGCTGCACTAATACACGTTCCAGTGTATTTTGGTGGAGAGGGCTTGGGCAAGAAGTTGTCAATGAGCCCATCTCCTTGAGTGAGCCCATCTCCTCTTTTTCCTCCTTCTGCTCCTTCTTGCTGCTGTAGCCACTGCCAATTTGCTTGCATCGTCCTCAGGGCCCAGTCAGCAGCACCATCTCATGGCTAGTGGGGAGAGCACATGGCATCCAGAGGTCCCTGCTACTTCTTCTGCTCCTCTCAGAGCTTGCTTGCCTGAACAGGTTAGGTGAACAGGCATCAAGGAGGAGCAGTAGGGCCAGACGACTCCAAGGATTGGTAGTGGAGCCCAGACGGGGGTGTGGGCCTTGGATGATGCCTGACAATGCCTACCCCTGATGTTGACCCGGCACTTCACTTTGCATATTGACAGCAAACCCAGAAAAAGAAATGCTATGGCTGCTGCCAAACAGGGCCCTCTTCTCCTTCTGTTTATCCTTAACTTCTACCCTTCTGTCTGAATATTTGGCATGAATCCTTCTCAGTGTGGGGACAGCTTAAAGCTTCCTTTTCCTTTTCATCTGAACTAATTCTTTTGCCTAATTCACTGAAAGCAATACAGTGTGTGAGTTATGTAAATTGCTGCTGAATGTGTTCATTGTGCAGAGGAAGGCAATGGAGTCATAAAAAGGGATGTCATGTTCACTGTAAGTTGTGAAAAAAAAGCTGCTATGCCTGAGTGTAACCTGGTAAACCATCCACACCTCTGTATTTTGCCAACTCTTTGGAGATTAGCAGTGCACATACTAGGAAATCAACAAATCTATAAATGTATTTCAAGGTTCTTTCATGTTTTTCTTTGTGTTTTTGTCACAACAGATGGTGCAGTTCAAATCACAGGCATTTAGATTTTGATTAAAAAAAAACACCTCTGACAAGTGTTCTGGTCATCAGTGAATTATGGTGGCAAGAGAGAGACAGCACACACACAATTATGGCCATTTCATTTGGACAGATATCAGTTTATATTTCTCAGAGAAGTTTGGAGCTGCATGTTTGTACCACAAATTGAATACCTGCTATCATTCCAACGCAAGAGTAAACACTTGCATTCCCAGACAAGCCTTGAGCCTCCGCACGGGGCACTAATTGTGGGGTGGAGCATGCTCCAGGCAGCTATAGAAGGGAGGAGTTAGAATCCTCCCATCTATGACCCGGCTCTCGCAAGATCACCCACAGTCCTGGGCAGTCTCGCGGGAGCAGCCAAGGGGTGCAGCCAGACCTGGGCCTTTAAAGGCCCCAGTCTCCTGATAGCCGGCCTCTTTCTTCATGTGCTGGCTTTCCGACCCACCCTCCCTTGGTCTTAGGGCATCACTGAGCTGTGTTTAACTGGGTTGCTGGTTGACAGGGTCCATGGTTGAGCAGGTTTGTTTGCCTATCCCTCAGTGATTCGCTGTGCAATTGTTAGGCGTTCACTCACTTCTGTTACAACTTTAGACGGAAATGGCATTGGGCAGGATCAATCATAAGGGGGACTCCCATAAGGAGTCCAGTGGGGGTACACGATGCCCACGCCCCTAGCTCAGGAGGGGCACTGCCTCATTCAGCTCACTACCCCTCCCACTGTTTGGTCAGCAGGACCACAGGTGCCTTGGGTTCACACCCCACTTGGGTCTAAAGCAGGCCAACTCACAAGGGTAGTTCCTAACTGCTCGTTGGTTGATTCAGCATTCCCCCAGCATGGGCTGCTGGAATGAAGCGGATCCTTGCCCTATTGCCATGCTAACCCTCCTTTACTTGCTCTTATCAATAAAGTTGTGGCCTTACTTCACCCAGAAACCTGTGTCTGGCTGTGTTATTCCAATTGCTAAAGGGGGCGCAACATGCTCCTACTACACAATTTAAAACCTATGGAGATGTAGGGCTGGTTCACATGGGAGCTTAACTTCATAGTAAATATGCACCTTTTGCAATTGCGATAGCTTTGGAAGGTTTACACTCCCCAGCTTCCAATACTTTTTTTTTACTTTCAGTTTCCTCTGGAAAGGGTTAGTATCACTGTTTCCTTGTGGTCCCGCCCCCAAATCTGCATGTTTTCTCCCTCTGGAGTATTGCCAATGGAGAAGGGGAGGGTTTTTTTTCATTGTTTCTTGTCAATTGGACACTGAAGCGGGAAGAGCGTGTGGGGAACCACCCCTTTTCAAAGTATTTACAAAATGCAATTTTTAGTGGAAGTGTGTGTGCGTGCGCATGAGTGCATGTGTGCCTTCTGCAGCCTCAAGCAACTACCCGGTCCTTACTTAGTCAGTGCTTACTCTCCGCTCAGAGCTTATCACTGATAACCATAGAGAGGTTCCTCCCAACATATGGACCATCAAAGTTGTTAATTGTTATGCACTCTGGGCTCTCCCAGAGTCATTACTACCCTTCTCTCTCAATTTTGCTATTGAAGAGGGGAAGGTGTTTTCTTTCTCAGTCTCATTGTTTCTTGTTAATTACATGCCTCTCCACAGCCTGGGGGAGGGGGAAATTGACATGAAACATGGGGGGAGTAGTGAAAGCAAAGTAGGGCAGTTTTTGCAGGTGGCAGAGAGACAGGGGCCTTCTCCTTTCATTCCTGCTTCTGATAGTGAACTGGGGTATTCTTCTCACATCTGTTTTTTTTTTAATCTACTATTTTGCGATCAAACATAAAATCAAATGTTAAAGGAATAATATTTCCACAATGGCAATTTTGCAATATTACACAAACAAAGTTTAGAGGAGGTTTTTAACTGAGCTTCCTTGGGCTGAAAAGCCTCTCTTTTCCTGCCCAACAGCTGATGGGGATGGGAGGGGGAGCTAAAAATCAGGGAACATGAGGAAGGGAAAATCAGGTTCTCTCCATCCAGGCAGATATATATACACACATGCACTATAAACTGTGTTCTTTTCCTCCCAGCCTGAAACAACCCAGATGTTTATTTTGCTTGCACTTGTGGGGGCATTAATGTTGCCCTTTTGCACACCCACAAACCTGTGTTAATATTACAGGGGGAGTGAAGGGGGGAAAGGAAGGCTAGAGTGGTGGAAGTGGCCGGCTAACCATATGAAAATGAAATGGAGTTGATGGGGAGTTTAGTGGGTAGAGAAAGGGGAGTATCTGCAAATTACGATCCACGCCCCCCCCCCAGCAGGAAACATTAGAATAAGGGACTACATGAGCAGGATGCAGTGAAGCAGAGGCAGTTTCTTCCTTACTATTCAGATTTTCAGCGGATTGGTTTGATTCGCATTTAAAGGGAAATGCAGTGGCTTGCCTTCCCTTTCCAAAAAACATCATGCGATCGCTGCAAATTAAAAGGGAATGCAGCCAGCCTCGATCTCATATTAAATTGCTGTGTGAATGAGCCTGCAGTAGGAATGTAGCTTAATGCTGCAGTCCCAAAGTTAAGCACACCTCTTACGTAGAAGGCTGTACTGAGCCCAGTGAGACTTACTTCTGAGTAAACATGTAAAGGATTTGGCTGTGAGGCCCTCTGGTCTCAGACAGCAGGTCCCTGAAATTTGCTATGACTTATTGCTTCCGGTCACAACATAGCTTTAGCATTAAATGTGTTTATTTCTAAATATTTTATGCTGCTCTTCTACCAAAAGGTACTCAGGGTGGTTTCTGAAATGCAAAAGACATAGGATTGTATTCAGCTAAGTTCTACTCAGATAGGCACACTGAAATTCATGAACCTAAGTTAGTCATCATGTCCATTAACTTCAGTGGGTCTACTCTGAGTAGGACTTGCATTGAATACTACCCATAGTAAATGCACCATAATATAAACAACATTACTATGAGAAGTAGTGCAGCCAAACCAGGTGTTTATGTGTATGTGAACCTACCTATTCATTTTAAAGTTATTTACAGTAGGGCTTGCAACCCAACCCAATCCAGGACCAGTCAGACCTGGGCCAGGAAACATCTAGCCCAGATCCAGCCCCACATTAATTTGGGGAGCATGGTTAATGTTTAATTAAACATACAGTTAGGAGGGGGCAGGAGAAGAAGAAAAAGCACCCTGCAGCCCACACGAGTGCATCCTCCACTCACTGAATCCAGTCAAAACACCCCCAGATTGCCCCAGGTCAGGTCAGGTCACCTGAGGAGATCCTGGGCCACTTTTATGTGTTCAGTCCTGCTGCAGGAAACATGCTAGCAAAGCAGACCCCTGCAGCCTCTCCGGCTGACACCCTAGATATCTCTGGCTGGGAC
Organism: Rhineura floridana; assembly: GCF_030035675.1. NCBI lineage: Eukaryota > Metazoa > Chordata > Lepidosauria > Squamata > Rhineuridae > Rhineura > Rhineura floridana. The sequence goes on from NC_084484.1 coordinate 12,419,987, forward strand.
TACCTGACCCCAGGTGATCTGGGACTGTCTTGACCCATTTTTGCCCAACCTCAGATCCCCCTGAATTGGCCTGACTTGGTTTGGCCGAATCTGATGCACAGTCCTAGTTTCCAACACTGTTCTAACAATTTCTCTTGATATATTAATTTATCCTGTTGATAATTTTCCAGTAAGAATATGCATGATTTGATTCTAGAGCAGACAGCCTCAGCCACAAAGGGTGAGCAGGAGAAGCATGAAGGCATGACAAGTAGAGACAGAAGAACGGTGGCAAGTGCAGGTCGATCCCCACTTTACAATGCCTCCCTCTAGAGGTTGGAAGGTGACTGGAATGGCATCAGGCAGGTGAAGTTAGCGTGCTTATCACCATGACCCTCATCACATGTTGACATGCTATCTTAATGCTTGAAGTGAGCTATAAGGTCAGCTCTTTGCTACCTAATTCACTGGTGATATGGTACATTTTAAGGATGGATAGACTCCTCCTCAGTGTCATCACATCTGTCTTTATGTTTGTCCCTTCTAAAATGACATGGGAATTGGGTTTTCCATTCCCATAATACTGTGACTTTGTCTCTCTGTTCCAAAGGAAGTGCTTTTACCATTTCCACTGCTACTATCAACTGCATCAAGTAATTCTCCAAGTGCTGGTGCCATATTTTATTTAAATTAAATAAATCACTTTAGAAGGAATGATATATAAATGACACTGTATGAAATAAGTGGCATTGTATTTAAATTCCATGCCTAGCATTATGTTTAAGCCTATTTCACAGCTGCTAACAGGTGTAAATTGGTTCTTTTCTAAGAAAAACAAAATCCTACTGTTTGGCCCTTTGTTCAATCCAAGCTGCTACAGTACATTAGCATATAGCAAAAACAATTGATTTTGTCACAATACAATTTAAAAATACAGGTTTTAATTTGATTGACAAAACTTTTATTTGTTCAATGAAATTGAAAGGAGTCTTTACCCTAATCTCCAATATTATTAGCATCTTGTCTTTCTTCTTTCAGCTGGCAGGCATTAAAGACTTCTTCTTTTTCTACATCTGAACTTTAAAAGTTAAAAAAGCAGTTTTCAACAAAAGGAAACTTGAAACAAAAAGCTTTTTTCTGCACATAATAAAGACAGCCTGCCAGCTTCAAACTGAAGGCTTCATCCTAAACAGAGTAAAATGAAATAAGTTACTTTTGATGAACAGTAATCTTTCACTATTTACTGTTTGGACATTCCATCATTGTGGCCAACTTGTTGGGGGTGGGAGTGGCAGTGTTTTAAAATCAAGATGTTCAGTTTCACAATCCTAGCTGAATTGTATTGAAAATCGAGCATTTAAAGGCCACAAGGGTTCAATCAGTGACATTTAGAATCATGAAGTTATTATCAGGCCTGCATAAATCAAGTACATTGGACAACACAATTGCTGCATCTGGGTTGGCAATCGCAAGTTGTGGAGGCTAGTATAAATAGGCAGCTGCTCAGTCTTTCTTCTCTAGTCAAGGAGAAGCAGCTTAATCAGGTTTTTCTTTACAAACAGGGTCCAAACTAGCTGCTCGCAAGCTTACTGCTCCACTAAAGGTACATCTGAATGTGCCTTCTAGAAGACTAAAGTTACCAAGTGGTGACTTGCATGTGTGAATGACAATCACAAATCAATCACATATCTCAGATAAAACTTAACTTTCACAGCACTTCTTAATGGAGTCCATTCATACTTTCAAGCTCTGCTCGAGTTGCCAAGTTATGAGAGATAAGCGGAAGCACATTCATGTGTGAGGCAGCAGCCCTGACTCTATTTGCATATTTTGGCATTGTCATTGCATCCTTCCTGGGGCTCCCTGGTATGTGACACACAATGAGGAGATTGTCTTGTGATAGCTAAAGCACATGTGCTTGCACATGGTGGTTTTGTTACAATACAGAGATACTGGAAGTTGGGGATAACATGAGAATGCAATACTAGGGATGGCGAGAGACTGCCCTCCACATGCGTAATGTATGAGTAGAGTTTGTATGTCCCTGAATTCTATATCTGCAATGGCTGCTAGTACAATTTATGTTTTGTTCATGTTTATCCTAGCATGTTTGGAATGAAGAAAAAGGGGAGAGGGGATGATAGCATTTTCCTTGCATTTACTAAAATCAGCACAATGCCCCACTAAGGATTTTATAAAGTTTTAGGGTTGGGATTGTATTGAGGATGCTTGAGAAATTCAATATTTGTGAATTTCTGTATGGAATAACCTGATCTGCACCTCTCAACCTAATGTGTAGTTCAACACAGCTATTCATCAAATTGTGCACTTTTCTGAATGTTGCAACACAGTTTTCAGCAGTTTAAGCTTATAAAATATATATTTAAATACATATTTTTGAGAAAATGCACATTGGGATACACATTATCTGAATACATATTCTAAGAGGATTTTATGCAGAAACATAATGGAATGGAATTATGAGGATGTGACTGTAAGACAGACCAGATATAGATTGGGTGGTACTAAAGTAGACCCATTGATGTTACTAGACATGACAGACGCCAGTTCATGGATTTTAATGGGTCTATTTTGAATGGGAGAGCCAGTGTGGTATAGTGGTTAAGGTGTTGGACTACAACCTGGGATACCAGGGTTTGAATCCCCACATAGTCATGAAGCTGACTGGGTGACCTTGGGCCAGTCACTGCCTCTCAGCCTCAGAGGAAGGCAATGGTAACCCCCCCCTGAATACCGCTTACCATGAAAACCCTATTCATAGGATCACCATAAGTTGGGATAGACTTCAAGGCATCCCCCCCCACTCTGAGTAGAATTTAATTGAATACAACCCATTGACTCATTTCTAGATGATAACTTCAGAACACCATATTTCATCCATTCTGCCATGGCAATTCTACAGTAAATCAAAACATAACCCAACCGCTTATTGCAATGTGCTTTACATGGGACTACCCTTGAAAAGGGTCCAGAGCAGGTAGTGCAGAATGCAGCTGCCAGGTTATTAACTAGGGCAGCAAGCTGGGTCTATGTTACACTAATTCAAAAAAAACCTGCACTACTTTCCTGATTCAAGATATTAGTAATGGTTTACAAGGCTCTAAATGGCTCAGGATCTGGCAACCAAGAGGTCTTCTGTATATTTAAAAGGTGTGCAGGGGGAAAGGAGAATTCCACCTTGTGGTTTTTCATTACAGTGTTGCAAGAACACCTGCACTTGGCTGACTTTCTCTTCTCCTAAAGATACAGGATCAGTCTCAGGCTATGAACCCGGCAACCCCACTCAGGATTCATATATCTGCAAGAATACCTCATCCTTTATCAGTCAGTGCAGTCCTAAAGATCAGTTGTGGGGTGTGTGTCTGCTTACAAGGATTTGGGAAGAAGGAACACACAGAAGGGTCTTCCCTGTAGTGGGGCCCTAACTTTGGAATGTTCTTTCCCTTAAGGTACGAACATGATCATCAGCATTACTAGTCTTCACATGGCAACTGAAGATTTTCTTATTTACCCAGGCTTTTGTAGCTTAATTATGGGCTTTTAATTCTCAGTAGCAATAATTTCTTAATGATGCCTTAGTATACTTTTTACTTACTGTTTGTTTGTTTACATCTGTATTATGTAACTAATGCTTGTGCAGTGCCCTGAGCGCCTCTGGAGGAAGTGTAATTTATAAATAGTTTAAACAAACCACATATTCTGGATATAGATAAAGTCCTTCAAAAGAAACTATCAAGAGACATGGGGCACTTTGCAAGCCACCTCCATTCGTTGTAATAGCTTGCCCTGGGATTTGTCCAGCTCCAGTGCCCATATGTGAACCATCCACTTCTGTGCTCCATGTGAGCCCTATCCTGTACAGGATCCCATAGAGAAATCTCACTCTGAATGAGCTAGTAGCCATCTTGTTGAGCGGCTGTTCGTGGCTAAGCATCTCAGCAAGACCCAGTGACCATCCCTGGGGAAAAAGAGACGCAGCAATCACCAGTGCATATTACTTAACGCCCCAGCTCCTGAGGTTTGGAGGGGGACTCACCCTCTTCTTCAATCTTGCACTTCCACCTAGGGTGATGGCCATTTTTCATCCTTCTTCCATTACCTGCCCCAGTCAGTCCGCATGACTCTACTGCCTTCTGCCACTTCCCAAAGCCAAGCTGCATCAGCTGGGGTGGGGGTAGTGTAAAGTAGCAAGTGAAGCTAGAATGCACCAGCTGCCTTCACTGCTCTCTTGCCTGTTTTGGTGAGCAGAGGAACATTTGGTGATGAAAGAAGCTACCCTGGCACAGTGAGAGGGCTGCAGTTACTGCTTCCTCTTGCCCTTCTGGGTAGTGGTGACTGCTAGTGTTGCAATGAGTTAAAACTAAAATGTTGTACTAAAATGAAATCAAATAATGCAAAATGAAACATATGCTTGCTTTCCTTGCCTTGTGAAAAGTACGGGAGTTTTCCGCTTATCTGCTTCTTTAGCAATTAAAGATGTTATTCCCAGCTTGTAGAACCAAAGGTCAAGGATAGAGGAAGTTTGGGATGAGAACAGAGAAGTGGACCAGAATAGACAGATGCTGAGAAATTAAACAATGATGTATTCTTGATTAGCTATGCATTTCTGATATTATGTATGTGACGCATCTATAGCCTATAAATATGATGACTGTCAGCTATTCTAGAGAGCCACTTAACTGTGGCCCTCCCTTTGCAAAGGTATTAAAGGCAAGACTTTATACTGATCTGGTCTCGTCTCTATTCCTTATTGGCATCTCAAGGAGTTGAGAGCTTTTATCAGTCGGGCTTCCATCCAGGCCTGGCTCCTTTTGTAACACTAGCTTCCTTTGCTTTGACGAAGCTGAAAGGAGAGGGTGTACTGCTCTCTCTGCTGATGGCTCAGTAGCCCACCAGGGGAGACAGGAATCAGCGGGAGAACCTTCAAGCAGCCATGGCCCAGGAGAGCAAGAGGAAGTAGCTGCTGCTCTGCTTGCTTGCTCGCTCAGCCACCCAGGCAGACTGGCCGTTAAAAGGGGCCAAAGGGACAGCTCTTGTCCACAAAAGGAAGAGCAAGTAGCTGCTGCTGCTGCTCTCTCTCCTGGGCAGCTGCTGCTTCTAGCTAGCCTTGCAGATCATACACCCACCTATTCTAGTGGGTGGGCTTGTAAAGAGTCAGGACAGCGAGGAGCAGCTGCCACCTGGAAGAGCAAGAGGGAGCAACTATTTATTCTCTGTCCCCAGATCCCTTGCTGTCTTGAATCTGTGATGGAGGAGAGAGAAACTTCTGGTGGAGAGGCCCACTGAAATGCACTTTGCTGGGGGCCCTCCCAACAAAGATGAGCAACAAATCGGCAACATTTATCATCAAGGGATAAATGAGAACAGGGTCGTTTTAACTTGACACAAAATAGGTATATTGATTTCAGGCAAATGTATCTGGAAGGGAAATGGTACAATCAACACAGACAATGCTCTGGTTCCTGCAACCACTAGCTGCCTTCCAAACAGATCCGAGGAGAGAGGGAAGAGGGTGGCAAAGTCCACTGGGCCTAGCCCTCTGAAGGGCCCGGCCCTCAGGGTGCCTTGACTGTGAAAAAAGAAATACTTTACAAAATATTTTCATGGTTTTCATGGTAAGTGGTATTCAGAGAGGGTTTACCATTGGCTCCCTCTGAGGCTTGTCCTCCCCGGCTGGCTAGGGCCTGCTCAGCTTGCCACAGCTGCACAAGCTAGCCCCTTCCTTGTCTGCACCTGCCAGCTGGGGGGCAACTGGGCTCCTTGGGACTATGCAGCTTGCCCACGGCAGCACAGGTGGCAGGGCATGTAACCCCTGAGCCACTCACTGTGGGGGTGATCTTTAGCTGGCCTTTGACACCCAGGAGACATGAGCGGGGATATGAACTCACACACTCTGGACTCCCAGCCAGGGTCTTCTCCCCACTGTGCTTAAATCTTAGCATATCCAAATCTTCTATAAGCACCAACATTTATTGATATTTTGGGGCATGGCAAAGCACAACATGCCTCTTCAGTAGGGTTGCCAGGTCAGAAGCATCCCAAACCCTGAGATTTCAGGGGTGGGCCCTAGTGATGTCACGGGACAGGCCACAGTGATATCATGGGGTAGACCCAAGTGATGTCACAGGGTTGGGTCTTAGTGATGTCATTAAGCATGATACCTTAAGCATCAACCACAGTTGCTTGGAGCTGTCCTGTTCAGAGTGGGATTCACGAGGCTGAGACGCAGGTGCAATCAAATCTTGTTTTATTAAAGTAATGGATACAACAAAAGCAGTGCACTTCATAGAAATCTCTAAGCTAGCTCACTAGAAGTTCCTAACTGCACTCTAGACATACTCTGCAACGCATGTAGAAAGTTGACTCAGCAATGTAACCCAGACAGCTGCAGTCTTAAGTAGGTAAAGTTTTAGATCGTAATCTCTGACTCCTTCGCAAGTCCTGCCTCTGTCCTGTCTGCTTCTTGCGGCGTCAAGAGCGGGGTGACGGGATGTGTGCTTCCAATGGCTCATCCGAAAGAACCGTCTCCTTAGCAACCAGCTTGAGGTCAAGGGGTGGTGACGCACTCGGGGCATCTCGAGAACTGCTTGGTAAAGGGGGAGTCAACACCCCCTCTGTGACATCTTCCAACAGCTCCTCCAACCTGTCTGGGGGCATCAAAGAATATAATTGGAACAATCTGCATGTCATACAGAACCCACATATCTGAACCATGGAATTTGGCAGGAGGGAGGAAGCTCCATAAGACCCTGCTCTGAATCACCATCAGTTTCACATCCAGGAAGAGGCATGTGGACCAGCACCTCTCTAGAGGCCTTCACTGGCTTCATATGACTTATTCACTGCTCTAGCGTTTCCTTCTTCCTAAGGATAGATGGATATCTTATTAATCTCAACAAGCTTGCAGTTGGCACTAAAGGAACAATGTGTGTGAAATGCTTGTGTTCTTTTTTCTTTTCTTTTCTTTTCTTTTCTTTTTTTTGTCTGAGAATTAAAACTGTCTTTTGCATGTGTGAGGACTATCAAGAGAACACCAAGTTGGCCTCTGGCTATTATTCTCATCTTCTAGAGGAATCTAATTAACTCAATAATTAAATAGGGACTTTAGTGACATAGCTGCTTTAGTCCATGGTGTAGAATCTCAAAGCCATTTTATGGATGCCATTGCTTATTTTCTGTGGGCCATGTAGGAACTTAAATAACTTTGTTGCTATGACAAATTTAATTGCTGTCATGAATTATATTTGTTTATCACTTCAGGGAATCGAGCACAAGTAAAATTAAAGCATTTCTGAACAGTATAGAGGATATGATGCTGTTAATTTACACTGTCAATATTTAGCAACGCTTACTGAAGCTGAATGAAATGTTTCTTGTAAATCCTTTTATTTTGACTCCATAAAACCAAGATCTTCCCAAACACATTTTCACTAATAAGGTGACAAAGGCTTCCAACTTTCATTTAAGCAAGAAAAAAGGAAGAGTTACACAACCTGAATGATGCAGCTTGCAGGAAAGATATCTCCTGTTGTATTTTAATATTTTAAAAATACAAGTAGATATATTGGATTTCAGCTTATAAAACAGGGATGATCAATAGGAAGTTCCCAAGCAGATTCAGCTATGTGAGCAATCTCATCTGGCCCTGGCAGTCCTTATAACATTTTTAGGAGATAGCAAAAATAAATAAATAAATAAAGTCACAGTTTTGCTCATAAGGAAAAGAATCTATGTGCTTTCTCATATGCATTCTTGAAAGCAAAACACCACCTTCAATCTGTCACTTTCAGGGGACCTTTCTGGGAACACATTTGTCCCTCAGCCTTTTCCTCCAGTTGATGATTTCATGTCATGAAAGTACATGTGGTCCATATCTGGGGAAGAAATTTGTTCGGTTTGCATTTTGTGAATCCTCCTAATTTGCACTTCCTGATTCAATATATGAACTCACTATCCTTTGAAATTTGCACTTCTCTGAATTTTGTGATGCAGTGTGCCATACAGAAAAGCACATTTTATGGGGAAGTGCACAAAAATACATGTATTAGTGAAATCACCATGCGAAAATGCATTATATTTTGGGAAAGTGATTGCAAAAATATGTATGTTAGGTAGGGATGGGGGAGAAGTCTACTTTAATCAAATGCAAGTACTGATTCTGCCAAGTTTGCACATTCATCTTGTGTGAGAGCCAAACGCCTATCACGCAAACACCAGTGGCTTTTGCCAATACCATTTAAAAAAGTTGCCAAACTTTATGCCATCATTAATGAAACAAAGTCAATTTTAACATTGGTTTTGTTCCATTAATGTTAACTTCTCTTGATGTGTGTTGCATTGGCATTTTGGTATATCCAGTCAATGAAATGGCTCAATCATTTGTTTCAGAATCACAGGAGGCACAGGTTGGAGTGGTCACAAAATGACAAATGAAATGACAAAAGAAGAATGTTGTTTAGAAGTCTGATGGCTGAAGCAAAAGATCTGAGATCACTGAATGAGGTGAGGGTTGCCTGAGCCATCACAAAATCAGAATGAGAAAAGCTGAAGCATAATAGTGAATGAAACATTCAACTGTGCTCACGGACTCTATCCAGCAGCAGTACAGATTTCTTGAGGATTTAATACTTGCTTTGGAACCATAACCTTCTGCTTCCTGTTTCTTAACCAGTTCCTGATCCACAAGAGGATCTGACCTCTTGTTCTGTGAGCTTACTCAGGAGTCTTTGGTGAGATACTTGTCAAAAGCATTTTGAAAGTCTGAGTACACAATTACATCTGGATCACCTTGCTGACACTCGCAAAGAACTCTAAAAGGTGAGTGAGACAGGTCTTAGCCTTGCAGAAGCTTTGGGCGGGGTGACTAGTGCATCATCCGAATCAGAGTCCTCCTCAGGCCAACAACTTTTAAACTGCAGAAGATGAAGGTTAGAGTATGGGGCAAGGTCAGTAATAGGATTACAGGTACTCTGTGAACATGGCTGATTTTTAATGAATTTCAACAGATTATGAGAACTCTGACAGAAAATAGTCCAAAAGGGGTCTAGGTTTTTTCTCTCTTTTTACATTTTGAACTCTTGATTCTCTCTGACTGTTTTGTGTATCTCCATGAAAACATAAAGGGTTGTTAAGCAAGGTTTTCTGAGTTCAGGACTATAAGTTTTGTAAGGTTTTGTTTTGAAATGAGCTTATGGGAAGGATCAGAATGGCATGGGGGTATTTTCAATTTAACATTGCAGAATGTGAAAAATCCATGCTGACTATAGTATATGGCCACTTTCGTGGCTGTATAATTATTTGCTAATGTTATGATCATTGGTAGACTGGGGGCAGTTTTTTGTTTATATAATATCAGCACGATGGAATTTTACAGTGAAGCTCTGTAGTGAGCAATGTGTAGACAGTAGATGGGGAAGGGGAGAATGACAGATATTAGGAGAAAGGAGCCAGGTGAAAAGGAGAGGAGCTGCAATACAATTTTTGATGTCTGGGGGATTCCAATAAGGGATGTGTGACAAGATTCCCATCAAGGGAATTTAAAACATATTCATGATCAGATTGCAAATGCAGTCTGTTGGTTAAAAAATGTGATGTGCCATGTGTGTATCTGTGGATGGGCTGCATCTCTTCAGGCTGCAAGTGAGGAACTGAATATTTTAAATCTTCATGTAAAAACAAACAGCTTCTTGCAGATACGAAGCTAACATGACAGAGAGGAGGCTAGGCTAGGTGCTGGCTATATGCATAGCAGATGCATTTTGTATGATTGAAGAAATGCTGTTATAAGGGCGGAAATGGTGGCAGTTGACCATATAGATGCTTCACACAAACAGTGTCTGAAAGTGAGTATGGCTCAGCCACACGAACATTACCAAAGTGCTCATATGATGGCACTGCATGCTTCATTGGTCCTTAAAAGTCATGTGCCGCCCACAACTTCCTAAAATCCAAATCATGTCTTTAGACTGATATAAAGTTTTACAACATTTGTACTGGAAAAAAATGGAAGAAGCTATGAAAAACAAGTCCAAAGTGCTCAGCACTTTTCATTCACTGGGAGAGATTTAAGGAAATGCTTAACTTTCTCCCACTGAAATCTAAACCTACTGAACGTTAGCTGGATCACCTTCAAAGATCAGCAGAAAAAAATGTAAGAGGAAAGTATATTTTTTCTGTCTGCAAAGACTTAATTAAATGCAGAAATGAAAGTGATTGATGCATTGAGTTTAACTAAAACTTTTGTAATTTTCCTGAATAAGACAATAATTGAGTTCATATACATCTGAAGATCACAAGTGCCTAAGAGCAACAGAAGATATATTACTAAGGCAACTTAAAAGGTGAAAGCAGTGTTGAAGAAGCTTCTATCTGCATATAATAAACCATAAATGAGATTCTTCTGTGTTAACCTTTCACATGTGGATTTCAGGAAAACTGCACACTGCTATTTCAGAAGATGCACAAAGAGGAAGAGGCAGTGACATTGTTCAAATTGCTTTAAAAGATGTGCCATGCATTTAGAGAAATATGTAGCATCCTAAACCCAGTGTTCATATATTATGGCTGAATGGAAATGTGAGAACTTTTTGCTGAAGCTTTCATCATCTGCAATAAGAAAGCCTTCATTTTGAGATTTTTGAAGCATTGCTCCCCTTTACCACCAGTGAATAGATGATGTGACATCATCATGTAGTCATGTGATTCCTATTGACTTGGATCACATTCCCAAGAAGAAAAAGTTCCTTCCAAAGCAACTGTCAATCAAAGACTGAACAGCCCTTGAATCAACCTTCCAAAAAAAGGTGATCAGGGAAGAGTTTCTGAGAGCCCCCCCCCCATAGTACTTTCATACCAATCATTTGTGGGCAAACATTTGAGATGATACGGAGCATAATACAAAACAGAAGAACAAAATCCTTCAAACATAGGAGAGAAAAGACACAACAAAATGGAAAGGAGCTACCCCTGAATTGCCCACTACATGCTAAGTGAAATGTGCTCTTTTTTAAAGACTCAAAATCTGCTCACTGTTCTGGGGATAACAGTTCCTCAAAGTTATGACAATCATGACTAAAGTCAATGTTAATAAATTCAGCTTATCATTGTTTCTGTAGCCTGGAAGGGGGAAATAAACTATTCCAGCACTACTGCAGTATAAATGCTAAGAAGAACATTAAGGGAATTCTAAACATTAAGGCTAATTGTTGCAAAGCAGGCAGCATCAGACCCAGAGGTATCAGCGAGTCTCAGATCAATGGCACATGTGCTATAGCAGACATCCAAAGGTGCTGCTGTCTTGGCTGCAGTACACCTGGAATTAGGCCATGAATAGCCAACATACAGCATCAGTGCCACAAGCAGCAGTGTGCAGAGGCATTTATAGCAATCAGACAGAGCAGGAGAGCCTGTGGTTCTGAGTATTTGTATCAAATTTGTATCAAAATGTTAAAACGGTAACATTACAGCATACACTCAGGACTACAGTCCTGCCTTCCTCTCCAGTGCTATTTATTGTTTGTGCTCTTTCTCAATAGACTGGAATAACCAGAAAGCTCAAGAAGTTGGAAGGTGGCATCAGTGATGGCGATGAGGGTTCTCTCTGTGTGTGTGTGTAACAGAAGCTTAGAGCATTAAGAACAATAATTTGATATCTTAAACTTCTTAGTGTATAATGAATCAAAGATGTTAATTATGATTCTTTAAACGTCTCCCAAACTTTAAAGAGCCAGAGAACTTTCTGAAGCTGATGGTTGGATATCAGACATTCTGTTGATAATTAAATCAACATTTTCTCCAAGCCATTTACTTGTGGCTTCAGGCAAAATAAGAGGGACTGCTTAATGCTTCAGATTTTAAGGTGTACACACCTGAGTTTATTTAACTGTACACCTACAAACGTAACATAAAAATGTCACCAGCATCTGTTGCAAATAAATGTATCATACGCAAGCAAGCAACAGAGAACCAAAACTGTGAAGCACCCTGCTGAGTATCTTTGATAATAAATCCAGATTTGTTGCCGTGTAATATATGAAACAGTTCTTGTGTTTGGGTGTTTGATTTCACTGGGGAACTGATAGAATTTTAAATAGATTTTACTTTAATTGTGGCTGTTTCTCCATATGTATGAGAGATCAAGCTTTCCTGCCGTGAATGCTAATGAAAATTGATGTTAATCTTAAAAAAAAACACCTACAAAGAATGTGAATTTGAAATTCTATATTCTTATCATAATATTTAGAATATGCACTGTTGGTGTTACTTCTGCTTTCCATAAAGAGAAGGGGGGAAACCAAGGGTTTTTTTCCCTACGTATCTACATAGCACAAATACAACTGTTCAATATTCGTGTTAGTAAACAGTCTGTTAGAAAAAAAATAATCACCAGAGGAATTTCCTAATTATTTTTTATAATTAATACATTGAGAGATTCACAGTCTGTTTGTTCACAGACAAGTTAGGAAGGAAAGACAAATTTTGCCAATTTGTTTCCTTGGGAAATGTTTTATTCTTCACAATTAGGATGTCTTTAAAATAACAATCTCTGCCTCCTAGAAAGAGTGAGGTGAAATTACAGCAGCATAGTCTAAGTAAAGTCTGTGAGTGTGTTTTAGGCCACAGTTGGCCCTTCGTCAAGAGAAATGCTTATGCTTAAAAAAGTATAAGCAGGAGAAAATACTGCAGAAAATATTTGCAGAATTCTTAGCACTTGTTCGGGAAAAATCCCCACTGAACACAGTGAAACGTAATTCTGTATAAATATGTTTTGGATTGCACTGTCAGAAAATCATGTGAACCTGAACCATGTTCTACTCTGCGTTTCTGAGTTTGACATTGGTTTATGGATCCTGGAAAGTGTTCTAGAAATGCCATCTCCCTAATTATCTATTTGGTATACAACAATTCTGTTTGTTATTTTGGGATGCCATTTTGCAGAGAAGGAAAGAGCAAAAAGGAGTACAATAAATAGGGATGAAACAGCCAGTAAACTAGATGCTGGATTTGCTTCTTCAGTTCATAGATTGAATACAAAGAGGCACAAAAAGCCAAGGCTTTTGCATGAAGTGTTATTTTTTGACTTTTTTTGAATAGCAACTCCTGCCCAATTCCATATCACTATCTGCTTGCGAAATTCCACACAGTTTCAAAAGAGATTTGCCATGTGGAAAGGAGCTGCTATTTCAGAAAGAACAATCCAAAGCTCTCCTGAAGCTATTTGTGCAGTTCATTAGATATTACAGCCATTCTACATTAACTGGGGAACTGACAGAAGCTATTTGTGAAGTTCTTTAGGTATTATAGCCATTCTACATATAATATTATGTTGTCCAGGAAACGTGGAGGCTGCCTTCAGCTGTTGCTCAGTGTTAACTCTTGAAACAGCAATTAAAGATGGAAAGATCTGTCAATTTTGGTTCTCTCACTTTTTCATTTGTACAGTCTTAAGTTCTCCATATTTCGGCAGCAGTTTGCAATATTTTAAAAACAAAATCCTCATGAAAATTCTTCAGTATTTTAGTTAGAATTTCTCCTAATAAACACATTTGTAGGCAGTTTTGGCTAATGTATACATTTTTGCAAGCAAAAATGCATTTTGTATGTTATTTCACATTTTTACACATTTTTATGCACATATTGGCTGGCAAACTGCATTGCAAAATTCAAATAAGTGTGAATTTTGAAGGATGGCCATCTTTCAGTTCTCATACTGTTTTGGAAAGTGCAAATTTGATAAATTCAGCTTGAAATGGAATCTAATTTCTCACCCATCCCAAGTAGCAATATATCCCTAACATGAAGTGCAAGCAATGTAAAACATTTTTACTAAGTGTGCATGGTAATTGCTGTCTTTTGTACAGTGACATCATCCCAAGTTAGTGAAGGAGTTCTAGGTAGCACAGCTTAAAGTAACATTTCATTTTAGCCACATACCAATCCTATGAAGTTGAAGTCTGAGAGACAATGGGTGTATATTTTCTGTCTATGAAAGTTTAATATAAACCATTTCTAATGGCTTCCCCAGCAAAAAATCTCTGGAATTGTAGTTGTGGGGAGGGGTGGAAGCTGATAATTCTATTAGAGATTCCTTGCTGAACAACATTTCTCAGGATTCTCAGGGAAGAAGAAATGGTTGTTAAGGCATTGGGGGGTGCAGCAGAAGAGGTGGGGCCCAGCTGCTTCTTTTCTTTTGCAGTTTGGGTGTGAGGATGAATTTCGAGGGCAGGAAGTACAAAGCTCTCTGACATTCTCTTGGCTTTTCAATGTTGCCAGCCAGATGTTTGAATCCTCATGAGGCCCCTGGAACAATGCTATATCGCAATATAAGCCCTGTTCAGGCATTATTACTAATCCCAGTTTGTGTGGATGCGGAGTGACACATTTGCCAGTCCTGTCCCAAACATCCCCACATGTGCCATCTTCACCTACTTCACTCCCAACTGGAGGGGGATTCTAAGTGTACTTGGGTAAACACACTTACAAGCGTGCCATTGATTGGGACCCCTGATCATTCCTGAGCCTGTGTGTTCACCTGAATGAGTTTAGAATCCCCCACAGATCTTTCAGGTCAGTGTGAGAGTTCTGGGGTAAAGCAGACACTGCACATGGCCATGTGGCCCCTTCACATATTGGAATACTCTGTTCAAGAATAAAGCCTGAAGAAAACTGGGGGGGGGTGTCCCTGAATGCCACTTGGAACAATGTTGCATCAAGAAGTAGTGTTGTTGCAGAACATTATGGGGATTTAACCATGGTGACAAGTAGCAGAAAGTGTCAGAAGTTGATGAATTTTGTGTTCCTGACTTCAAATGTACCCTCTTCCTAATAGCCAAATTACCCCTCACCTGTCATGCCCTCCAACTAGGACTTCAAAAATGGAGGTGCACCACAATCACTCAGCCCAGTTGTGTTCTGCCAGTTCTGTGGCATTTGTACTATTTGTTGTTTGCCATCCAATGGCTTTCATGGTAGACTATATAGGGATACGAGTTCAAGTCTCCCTGATCCATGCCTCACATTCCACACACTTGCATTACACTGGGTTTCACTAGAAATAGATTTGAAAATTAATTTGTGACACCAGTGCCACATGATTGATCAGGGAAAATATTTATTTAGTTTTTTTTTCTTTATGGTACTCAGACAAGGTGGTGTATACAGGAACATAAAGAGCCCTGCTGCATCAAGCCAATGGCCCATCTAATCCAGCATCCTGTTTTCTCAGTGGCCAACCAGATACCTATGAGAAGCCGACTTAGCATTCCCAGATGATGTCCCATCCAGGCACTGAACAGATCTCAAGCTGCTTAGTTACAGCAATAACAAGATTGCTTAATCATGAGCCTTTAGATCATGTAATGAGACCAACAGACTCCTATTGACTGATTTGCCACCATACAAAGTACCAGCTTGCCAAATATTTTCTTCTCATTTAGATATGACCAAGTACAAAATACACACATACAATGATAGCTACAAAGGGTGTACATATGTTTTATGGGCACTGTCTCAAGGTAGAGACAGGGCAGTCCCAACTACAGCCTCATTTCTTGGGCTATAGCCCATCCATTTGAAAGCAAGTTGAAGGCCTCGTTAGAAGTTCTAATGCAGATTTTAAAAATCCCCATCTACTGTAAAGTATCTCCAGGGGTGTCCTGTGGTCAAGATGGGGCAGTGGTGTCCTCCTGGTGTCAATTACACTGCTCTCATAAAGATGGGATGGGCATGCAGGGCAAGGTTGGGGGAATGCACACCTGCAGGGCCACTGCTGCCAACCAAGAGTTTTCCTGACCTCACTGCTGCCTTGCCGTACCCCATCCCCATCCCTATAAGTACAGAGCCACTAATGCCAGGAGGATGCCATTGCCTCTACTACCACCCCAGGAGTAGGGATGGGTGAGAATTTCAATACAGTTTGCATTTTAAACAGGATTTATCAAATTCACACTTTCCAAATCAGTATGAGAAACAAAACACAGCCATCCTTAGAAAATCACATTTATTAGAATTTTGTGATGCAGTTTGCCAACTAAACAATATTTACAAAAATGCATATATGAGGGGAAAGTGTGCATAAAATGAATATATGAATAAAAATAACATGCAAAAATGCATTAGATAACAAAAAGTGGCTTGCAAAAAATGTGTACCTCTGTTAAAACTGCTTACAGTTTTAAGGAGAAATTTGTGTTTTTAGGAGAAATTTGCACTAAAATGCTGGAGAATTTTCATGAGGATTTTTTTAAAAAAATTGCAGATTGCTACAGAAACGGGGAAGCTGAATTTAAGATTGTGAAACTGAGAAACTAAGAGAACTGAAATTGACAGATCTTTCCATCCCTACCCAGGAGCCACTGCTAATTCTTGATCCTAGTGTTGTATTTGTTTTCCTTAAAAGCTGGACTGTATGTGTTGCAAGCCCCCTAAAGAGATAATTATTCTGAAAAGTCCATTCATATGAGACTAGTTTTGCTTTGTCACTCTAGCTAAGGGACTACCTTAGCTTCCATATGCACTCTTCCCAACCCCTGCCTGAAATAGAACAATTGATTTGAGGTGCCTGTCCTTCAATCATATCACAGGTATCATGAAGGGAGTATTAACAGGCTCTCTTTCTATGGGAAAAGCCTTCCTTTATATATCCCTTATCAGAGCCATAAAATTTTGGCCAATTTAATATCTTGTCATCCCAACAGAAACCAAATGTCTGTGCAATTCTAGAGGACTGATGACAGAAGGCAACAGAAAGAAGATGCTGCAGTGTACATTCAAATGTCAGATCCATAATGATATTTGGAATGAAATTTTGCACCCCTAAAATTTTTGCTTTCTTCCCCGTTAATTTGTTGGCTATTGGTCTCCATAGCTGAACAGCACGCACAGCCAAACACACACACATCCACTTACACACCTTACTTTTAATATTACCCACTGACATTTTCCTCCTCTCTTTCCCTACTGCAAACAGCTTCAATAGGATATGAGTTTCTAAGCCCAATGGGACAATTTAAATGCTGAAGTTTTTTTCATCCAGGATCTGTTTTTTAAAACTTTTCATTCATCTTTTCTCACAGCGATATTAAAACTGAGAGGGTACACTCATGAAATGAAATGCAGCATCAACAACATCATGCAAGAAGTTGAGAAGAGAAAAGCTTATAAATGTTCCCTACAGCTGCCTTAACACACTTAGTACTGAACATTCTATATGCACGTTTTATAGCACACATTTTCACAGCACCAACATAAACATTAAGGTCTGCTAGAAAAACCTCGCGGTAAACCAGATGCTAAGGAAAGCTCCTCATATCCACAAGGGATGGGATGGATAAGCATATTTATTCAACATGAAAATAAAGGAAAGAATATATAGCAGATTCTATCAAGAGTGCACTTTGAAAAACAGTGTGTGTCTTTGAAATCTTGCCTACTTTACACCTGCATTTTTCTTTTCGGCTGGCCCCAAATACGTTTTTTTATTTAAAAAGAATTAATCTCCATTTAGGTAAAAAGCATAGGTTAATTTTAAATTATCACTGCTTTGTGTGTTCAACCATTTTTAGAGATTTTGTTAAGACTGCTGATCTGAAATGTTTTACACCACTATTTTATGCTGTTCTTTTAATGCTTTTATTGATGTAGTTTGTAATGCTTTTATAATGATAGCATGGAACCTTGGAAAAATATATTTTGAAAGGTGGCATAGATATCCTTGAAATAAATAGAATGAGTGGATGAATGAATGAATAAAATGTTGCCACCAATAAGCTCAGTACTTTGCACTGTGTTCCACTACAAAAATAGGAACATAGGTAGCTGCCTTATACGTAGTCAGATCACTAGTCCACCTAGCTCAACAATGTCTATACTGATTGGCAGCAGCTCTCTGGGATCTCAGGCAGGAGTCTTGCCCAGCACTACCTGGAGATGCCAGGGATTGAACCAAAGCATATTCTGTATTACTGACCAATGCCCTTACCCACATAGGCTCCATGAGATAACATCTCTGCTGTGGACTCAATATGTAGCGCTGAATCTCCTATCCCTTGAGAACCTGCATCTTTCATAAAGCAGATCCAGGGTTAGCTGGGATATTTTCACTCCACTTCACTGTCTAAGAAGGAGCAGCAAATGGTGCCGCCTGCCAAGTCAAGGGGTGGACAAATCTGTCAATTTCAGTTTCTCATTTTTCCAGCCTTAAGTTTCTTTTGCTTCATTTCAGCATCAGCTGCAATTATTTTAAGACTGAATTTTTAAAATTCACACACGTTTCTCCTAATATACATAGTTTGGTACACAATTTTGCCTATCACATACATTTTTGCAAGTCATTTTCCTGTGTACAATGCATTTTGGTATGCTATTTTCACCCTTGTTGCTATTTTCTGTCTGTAAACATTTTTTGTTGGCAAACCCCTCTCACAGATGTGCATATTTCAAAGGATAGCTGAATTTTGGTTTGTGTACTGATTTGGGAAGTGCAAATTATCATTCATCATTCATCATTGGTGATCACTCATGGCTGAGTAAGATTGTCTTCCAGGGTAAGGTCTTTAATAGCGGGTCCATAAGTGACTGGAAAGATCCTCCGTGGTGCAGAGTGGTAAGGGGCGGTAACGCAGCCGAAGTTCTGCTCACGGCCGGAGTTCGATTCCAACGGAAGGAGGAAGTCGAATCTCCGGTAAAAGGGGTCGAGGTCCACTCAGCCTTCCATCCATCTGTGGTCAGTAAAATGAGTACCCGGCATATGCTGGGGGGTAAAGAAAGGCCGGGGAAGGAACTGGCAATCCGACCCCATATATACGGTCTGGCTAGTAAACGTCGCAAGACGTTACCCTAAGATTCGGAAACGACTCGCACTACAAGTGCAGGGACACCTTTACCTTTAAGTGACTGTGGAGGCCAATTCTGGATCCACACAGCCTCCCACAATGAGGACATACGTTTCCAGATGGAAGATGGTCGTGATGAGGATTTGCTTGATGTGCCTTCTGCTTAGCTCATTTGTCCCTTTTGCCCTGTACTCGTGCTTCTTCAAAGTCCACAGCACCTTTGATAATGGCCGACCAATTGGGACGTTCATGGACCAAAGATTCCCAGTTCTCGATGCTCATGTTACATTTTTTTAGATTAGCTTTAAGAACATCTTTAAACCTCTTTTGCTGTCCACCGCTATTCCATTTTCCATCCTTAAGTTGGGAGTAAAGTAGCTGTTTTGGAAGACGGTGATCAGACATTCAAACAACATGGCTGGTCCAGTGAAGTTGATGTTGGAGGATCATTGTTTCAACACTGGTAGTCTTTGCTTCTTCCAATACGCTAACATTAGTCTGCCTATCTTCCCAAGTAATTTGCAGAATTTTCCAGAGGCAGCTTTGGTGGAATCTTTAAGAAGTTGGGAGTGGTGTTTATAAATGGTCCATGTTTCACAGGCATACAGTAAGGTTGGTAGTACAATGGCTTTGTAAATAAGCATTTTGGTCTCCCTGCGAATATCCCGATCCTCGAACACTCTACACTTCATTCAGGAGAATGCAGCACTCGCAGAGCTCAGACAATGTTGAATTTCAGCATCGATGTCAGCTTTTACAGAGAGATGGCTGCCAAGATAGGGGAAGTGATCAACGTTCTCCAGCGTCGCACCATTAAGCTGGATTGATGGTGCTACAGAGGGATTGGGTTGCACTTGCTGATGAAGCTCTTTGGTTTTTTTGATTGTAAGCGAGAGGCCAAGCTTTTCATATGCTTCTGCAAAGACATTTAGGATAGTTTGAAGATCTTCCTCTGAATGTACGGAGACTACATTATCATTGACATACTGAAGTTCTACAACAGAGGTTGTAACTACCTTACTTTTTGCTTTCAGTCTACTGAGATTAAAAAGCTTTCCATCTGTTTGATATGTGATTTCCATACCAGTGGGAAGTTTCCCCTCAATAAGGTGTAGAATCATGGCAATGAAAATAGCAAATAAGGTTGGAGCAATGACGCATCCGTTTGATGCCTGATCCCACTTTGAATGGATCACTTTGAGAGCCATTGTTGTCCAAAATTGTCGCCGTCATGTTCTCATGAAGGAGCCACAAAATATTCACAAATTTATCAGGGCATCCAATTTTCAGAAGGATGGTCCAGACAGCAGTTCGATTTACAGTATCAAAAGCCTTAGTCAGATCAATAAACACAATATACAGAGGTCGGTTTTGCTCCCTGCTTTTTTCTTGAACCTGTCGTGCAGTGAAGATCATGTTCACTGTCCCCCTGGAAGGGTGGAAACCATTTTGGGATTCAGGGAGGATGTCTTCTGAGATAGGTAGGAGGCGATTTGCGAGGATCCTTGCAAGGATTTTACCTGCGGTAGCTAGAAGAGAGATGCCTCTATCACCCTTCTTGAAAAGAGTGGCAATTATGGCATCCCTAAAGTCTTCCGGGATCTCCTCTCTCGTCCACATTTTTTTGATGAGCTTATGAAGTTGTTGTGTAAGTTCAGGCCCACCTTCTTTAATGACTTCAGCAGGAATCCCATCAGGTCCACTAGCTTTGTTATTCTTCGTTTGATGGATGGCTTTACTGACTTCATCCAAATTAGGGGATACTGCAAGCTCATCTCTTATTTGTTGTTGTGGGATTTGCGAGAAGATCTCACCAGCCACAATAGAGTTACAATTAAGGAGGTCGTGGTAATGCTCTTTCCAACACAGTGCAATAGACTCTTTGTCCTTTAGAAGTTCAGTACCATCTATTGATCATAAGGGATTTGTATCATAATTTGTTGGCCCATAGATGGCCTTTGTGGCATTAAAAAAGCCCTGTGCATCATGAGCATCTGCAAAATGCTGGATTTCTTGAGCTTTCTTTATCCGCCAGGCGTTCTTAAGTTCTCTAGTTCTTCTTTGGAGCTCAGCCTTTGCACTGGCATAGATGTTTTTCTTAGCAGCACAGTTAATGTCTTTTTGCCATATCTGGAAGGCTTTCCTGTTCTTGTCAATGATATGTTCAATCTCACTACCATTCTCATCAAACCAATTCTGATGTTTCTTAGTTTGGTATCCAATAGTTTGTTCACATGCTGCAATAATGGAAGTCTTCATTTTAATCCAGTGTTCCTCGGCGTTTTCAGGGAGTTCCGTAGGTAGATGTTTCTTGAGAGTTGTTTGAAAGCAAGCTCGCTTAATAGGATCTTGAAGGGCGTGGATGTTCATTTTATGCCTTGGTTTTCTTCCTTGGAGCCTACGTTGAGGAACAATATTAATGGCCATAGTGGATCGAATTAATCGGTGATCTGTCCAGCAGTCATCGGCACTCGTCATGGCCCTGGTGAGGAGTACATCACAACAATATGTGTAGATGCTTTACTCTGTAGATGATTTACTCTGCAGGTGCTTTACTCAGCAGAAAAGCAAATGTAGATTTATTTTAAAATTTCTCCCCCATCTCTAGTCACGACACAGTACAATAGCGCCCAAGGTGTCTCCCTCTTCATGGCAGGGAAAATACAATAATACTAAATTTAAAAATGTGACACTTCTTCATGATACCAGCTGTCTGAGATGGCCACTTCACTCTGTCTACTGGTAGGACTGGCCATGCTTGTGTCTCTTTTGGGAGGAAATTGCACAATTCTACCCCCTGCTTGAAAAAAGGAAAACTATTACTAGCAAGTGCCAATTCAGGATATGGCACCACTCTGTTAAATTGATCTCACCCCCAGATGTAAGCTCATGAGGTGAGGTAGTAGATAACTCCCTCAGATATGTCATAAAGAGTTTTCAGTATCCTACCATACAACTCCCCTGTTACAACAGCTCCACTGGCTGCCAATTTGCTTCCGGACACAGTTCAAAGTGCTGGTTTTGACCTACAAAGCCCTATATGGCTCAGGTCCAGGCTATCTGACAGATCGTATCTCCCTACATGAACCTGTCCGGGATTTGAGATCTTCAGGTGAGGCCCTTCTTGTGTTCCCCACACCTTCGCAAGCACATATGATGCGGACACGAGATAAGGCCTTTTTGGTGGCCGCCCCTAGGCTGTGGAACTCCCTTCTGAGTGAGGTGCGATCAGCTCCCTCCTTGCCGTCCTTCCGGCGACAAGTAAAGACTGTTTTATTTCAACGGGCATTTGGGATAGAGAATGACCAGGATTAAGTGTCATAGGTTTGGTGACTACATTATATGATTTTATTATTTTAAATTGTCTGCTGTTTTTAACCTATGTTTTATGGTTTTAATTTTTCTCATAGTTTAATTCTTTTTTAATAGTATACTTCTGTATGTTTTAATTGGTGTTGTTTTTAGTTGTAAGCTGCTCTGAGTCCTATTGGAAAAAGGGCGGGTAGAAATAAAGTTTATTATTATTATTATTATTATTATTATTATTATTATTATTATTATTATTATTATTATTAGACCTTATGTTTGACCCAGACACTAATTCACATCTACCACACTGATTCTGTTGAAACATCCACAAAATGTGGTTCTGAGCTGGGGACTATTTAAAAACTTCCACTTCCTCTTAGCAACTGCTTTCACCTTTGTATGGAAAGTCTACCTCGCCTGCTGTGAAACATGTAATCAATTGCGTTTCATGGGACTATTTGAAACAGCTGATGATCAAAGAGAATCGGTAGGGGAGGAAAACTTTTGATCTGTGCTGAGTTGAAATATGAAACACAATTGTCTGCAGTCAAGCAGCATTTGAAGATTCCAAAAATAAAGTAATATAAATTACTATCTGGCCATGTTGCTCTATTAGCAGTGGAGATCTTAGGATGGGGAGACTGCTCTTGGAAATGACACAGTCTTAGCATTCCACTGATAAGAGTGAAAGCATAATATAAGACACCGGGTTAAACCAAATTGCTAGATGAGACCAGTAATTTAAAGCAATAGACTGTAAAGGGGATGCAACAGAGTGATAAGAGGCTAACCCAGATTATTGATAATGCAAGTAAATAAGACTGCAACAAATATATAAAAAAGATTGGTTACAATGAATAAGAGTGCTAAAGTGTGATTTGTGAAGTAGGAATTATGGCTCCATTTGTACGTGCCCTTTATCATTTAATCAGGCACATCCCAACTCTCCTGAAATTGGGTTCGCATCTTTACCCTACCATTACGGTTAATCAGTGGGAGGATATTTCAGCCTTACTGGGCTTGAATGAAATTTGTTTTTCTGTATAAAGCTCCCATGCAGGCGAGTTGCTTTGAGCAGATGACATTACTTTTTCTGCATACTGGCAAAAAAAGGAATTAGTACCTTGAAGAATGGCACTGGACCATGCAGCCCTCCTGAAAAGCTGTGATATGTTGGGTGCTGGCACAAATGATATTCCCACGTATCAGTAAGGATTAAGGGTGTCCCTGGTATTTCCCTTGCATCCTGCAGACTTTCCCTCTGCCAGAAACAACAGCAATGAATACTACTTAGTTTTTGATATTTTGAGTAATGCTGATGTCATGTTAAGATTAGAACAGAATTTACTGAAAATATTTCTGTGAAATAGTACCTTTTCCTACTCTTTTATTTTGGGGGGAGGCACTCCAAAATGTGAAAGTGTTCATTTACATTGCCCTCACTTGCTCTTACTTTCAAATGCTTTCACTTGTTCTGAGTGATGTGATCACATAACCAAATCTGATTGGCTGCATAATAATGTGATGCCATACCATTCACTAAGTGTTCCCTGTTTGTCTCAATCTGTGACTAATCGCTTTCTGAGTGGGAAAACGTGCAGTCCTAAAATATCCTTTCAGGTTCTGATAAAAGCCATAAGTTCCATTATTGCCAATCTAGAAGTATTTCTAAGTGTTCTAGAAACCTGCAGCTAGTTTGCTAGCAATGTGTATGCCCACACTGGTGCGGATGGAACTATTGCTGGATGTGCTTTTACCTCTGATACATACCTGACCAACAGCGTAGGCTTGTGTTAATTTTTTTATTCCCCACTAAAATGGTGGGTGGGTGAAAGATGCATGTTACAGGTTCATAGTTCAAAAGTGTGCATAGCTCAAAAGTGAAATGCTTTGCTATGGACAATAATGTGACAGTACGCCACTATACTATACTGGTAGATACAAACTCATCTTTGATAAAGATTCCATGTTGGGATGCTTATGAACTTCTATTAAAATTTCTCACTCGATTTGGAAGATCTGTATTACTGGAAAGAAGTAGGATCTGCAACTAAATGTCACAGTGCATTCTCACCTCATATTAGGAACACTTCTTTTCATACTTCTAGTCAGCCAGTCATGCCCTGCTCCAGGATACTCCACTACTACCACAGTTTGGGGCAACATTTTATGTTTATTTTATTTATTTATTAATTTATTTATTAATTACATTTCTAAACCGCCCTATAGCAACAAGCTCTCAGGGCGGTGTACACAAGATAAAACCACAATTAAAATACGAACAAGTGTGGATTATAAAACATATTTAAGAACAGAATTAGAATACAAAATTAAAATAAAAATTACAATTACAATTAAGTTTAAAATTAAAATTAAATTTAAGCTTAAAATGCCTGGGCAAAGAGGTAGGTTTTTACCTGGCACCGAAAAGATAACAAAGAAGGCACCAGACGTATCTCATCTGGGAGGGCATTCCATAATTCGGGGGCCACCACCGAAAAGGCCCTAGATCTAGTTGCTGTTCTCCGGGCCTCCCTATGAGTTGGGACCCGGAGAAGGGCCTTAGACGTTGAGCGCAGTGAACGGGTAGGTACATAGCGAGAGAGGCGTTCCATCAGATATTGCGGTCCGATGCCGTTAAGGGCTTTATAGGTAAGAACCAACACTTTGAATCTGGCCCGGAAACATATTGGTAGCCAGTGCAGTTGGGCCAGAATAGGTGTCATATGGTCGAATTTCTTCATCCCAGTAAGAACTCTGGCCGCAGCATTCTGCACTAGCTGAAGTTTCCAAATCATCTTCAAAGGTAACCCTACGTAGAGTGCATTACAGTAATCCAATCTAGAGGTTACCAGAGCATGAATAACTGAGGCAAGGTTTTCCCTGTCCAGATAGGGTCGTAGTTGGGCTACCAGCCGAAGCTGGTAGAACGCATTCCGTGCCACCGAGGCTACCTGAGCCTCAAGTGACAGGAGCGGATCTAATAAGACCCCCAAACTACGTACCTACTCCTTTAGGGGGAGTGTAACCCCATCCAGGGCAGGTCTGACATCAACCAACTGGGCAGAGTGCTCCCCCACCAACAGCATCTCAGTCTTGTCAGGATTGAGTTTCAGTTTATTAGCTCTCATCCAGTCCATTATCGCGGCCAGGCAGCGGTTCAGTACATTGACAGCCTCACCTGAGGAAGATGAAAAGGAGAAGTAGAGTTGCGTATCATCAGCATATTGCTGAAAACGCACTCCAAAACTCCTGATGACCTCACCCAGCGGCTTCATATAGATATTAAAGAGCATGGGGGACAGAACCGAACCCTGTGGGACCCCATATTGGAGTACCCAGGGACTCGAGTAGTGCTCCCCAAGCATCACCTTCTGGAGACGACTTCCAAGATAGGAACGCAGCCACTGCCAAGCAGTGCCTCCAATTCCTAAATCCGTGAGTCGCTCCAGAAGGATACCATGGTCGATGGTATCAAAAGCCGCCAAGAGATCAAGGAGAACCAACAGAGTTACACTCCCTCTGTCTTTCTCCCGACAGAGGTCATCATACAGGGCGACCAAGGCCGTTTCTGTACCAAACCCTGGCCGAAAGCCCGATTGAAATGGATCCAGATAATCAGTTTCATCCAATAGAGCCTGGAGTTGGTGAGCGACCACGCGCTCTAGAACCTTGCCCAGAAATGGAACATTTGCTACCGGTCTATAGTTGTTGAAATTATCGGGGTCCAAGGAGGGCATTTTTAGAAGCGGTCTCACCACCGCCTGTTTCAGGCAGAGTGGGACCACTCCCTCTCGTAAAGAGGCATTAATCACCTCCTTGGCCCAACCGGCTGTTCCATTCCTGCTAGCTTTTATTAGCCATGAGGGGCAAGGATCCAGAGCAGAAGTGGTCGCCCGCACCTGTCCAAGCACCTTGTCCACATCCTCGAGCTGTACCAACTGAAACTCATCCAATAAAACCGGACAGGACTGTGTTCTGGACACCTCATTAGGTTCGACTGCTACAATATTGGAGTCAAGGTCCCGGCGGATGTTCGTGATCTTATCTTGGAAGTGCCTCGCGAACTCATTACAGTGGGCTAGTGATGGTTGTATTGCATCCGGAGGACCAGAGTGTAGAAGTCTCCGGACAACTTTATAAAGTTCCGCTGGGCGGTTACAAGATGACTGAATGGAGGCAGCAAAGTACTGCTTCTTTGCTGCCCTCACCGCCTTCACATAATGTTTGTTATTGAGCATGCTTAGTCATAATTTGGCTGTTTGGGATTTTTGGGGGGGGGTTGTCCCTTTAGGCATTTTAAAAAAATGATTTATTGTACTTCTGTGAACCTTAGATTTCCCCTGGGCATGCTGATACTATGTCGGGAGAGAGACAGAGGGAGTGTAACTCTGTTGATTCTCCTTGATCTCTCAGCGGCTTTTGATACCATCGACCATGGTATCCTTCTGGAGAGGCTTGCAGAGTTGGGAGTTGGAGGTACTGCTGCGCAGTGGTTCCGCTCCTACTTGGTGGGTCGTCTCCAGAAGGTAGTGCTTGGGGAACATTGCTCGACACTGCGGGTTCTCCAATATGGGGTCCCGCAGGGGTCAGTTTTGTCCCCCTTGCTTTTCAATATCTACATGAAGCCCTTGGGTGAGGTCATCAGGAGTTTTGGAGTGCGTTGTCATCAGTATGCTGATGACACACAGCTCTACTTCTCCTTTTCATCTTCTTCAGGTGAGGCTGTCGATGTACTGAACCATTGCCTGGCAGCGACAATGGACTGGATGAGAGTTAACAAACTGAAGCTCAATCCAGATAAGACTGAGATGCTGTTGGTGGACGGGTTCTCTGATCGGATGGTGGATATATACCCTGTCCTGGACGGGGTTACACTCCCCCTAAAGGACCGGGTTCGTAGTCTGGGAGTCTCTTTAGACTCTTCCCTCTCACTTGAGGCTCAAGTAGCCTCGGTGGTTAGGAATGCGTTCTACCAACTTTGGTTGGTGGCCCAGCTACGTCCCTATTTGAGTAAAGAGGACCTTACATCAGTGGTACATGCTCTGGTAACCTCACGTTTGGATTACTGTAATGCGCTTTACGTAGGGGTACCTTTGAAGACAGTTCGGAAGCTACAGCTAGTGCAAAATGCGGTGGCCAGATTGCTGACAAGGACCAAGCGGTCCGAGCATATAACACCTGTTCTGGCCCGCTTGCACTGGTTGCCAATATGTTTCCGGGCCAAATTCAAAGTGTTGGTATTGACCTATAAAGCCTTATACGGTGCGGGACCACGATACCTTGCGGAACGCCTCTTCCGATATGAACCGGCCCATACACTACGTTCTGCTACGAAGGCCTTCCTCCGGGTTCCAACTCACAGGGAGGCCCGGAGGGTGGTGACGAGATCTAGGGCCTTCTCAGTGGTGGCCCCCGAACTATGGAACAGTCTCCCCGAGGAAGTACGCCTGGCGCCGACTCTGCTCTCTTTTCGGCGCCAGGTCAAAACCTTCCTATTCTCTGAAGCATTTTAAGTTAAATTGATTTACTTTTTAAATGTTATTGTATTGGATTTTTGATTGTATTATTTAGTATTATTTTGTTATTTATTGTATTTTTTATGCTATTTTATGTTCACCGCCCAGAGAGCTTTTGCTAGTCGGGCGGTATATAAATCTAATAAATAAATAAATAAAAATAAATACCTTCCTCATGTTTCTCAGTGCTCACAATTTAGACCCAAACCTGTCACTTTTCACCTGAGTTCACTATTAGAGTGAATAGTGTTTGCCAGTGTGAACTCATCATGTTAGAATCTACGGGTATTCTGGAGTTGCCTATCCAGAATGCTCTCTCTAAAAAGAAGTTTTAAAAAATCCTTTTTAAAATAATTGCTCATAATGGCTATTTATTTTAAAGGTTTCCATATATGTATTGGTGTTGTGTTTATTTATTTTAAAAAAATGTCTATGGATTTTCTTTTGGGAGACTTACAGAGCAATCCTAAGTGAGTTGGTGGAGTGAGTGAAGCGGCAGATCACCCACCTCCTTCAAAGCCTTGCCAGTTCAAGTTGGCCAGGGAAGGAGGTGGGGGAAATGTTTTCCCTCGCGTTTGTACCCAGAGGATATCCATTTGGTAAATACTTCCCCCACTGAAACCAAACAGAGGAAATTAACACACTCCAATAGATGATGAGCCCAATCCCGGAGGCCCTTGGAAAAACAAAATGGTTTTGGATCCAGCTCATCCCATGCTGTCTCTGGACCACTTCTGTCCTGCCTTCAAATACCTAATTTGGGGATCTAACACTGCCTACTTCTGGTGAAAGAACTGCTAATATCCCACAGAGCTATCTGCAGGTGTAGTGGCAGCGGGGACAGATGTGTGTGGTTCTGCAATGTATGTGCCCCTGTGCTGGTGAATTTCTTCCCTGTCACCAGAAAGGCACCTCCCCTCCACCCTAATCCCCTCCAGCCAGCAGAACTGGTGGTTAGGATGGCTCTGCCTCTTTTTGTTAGTGTTTCCATTTTGTGTAAGTTACCTGGTGCTCTCCTACAGGAAGATTTTTGTTAAGGCTTTTTTTTTAATTGAGGGTTGTTAAAAAATAAATTATTATTTCTTATAATACACAGTTCTTATACATTACACAGTTCTTGTACTGCAGTGGATATTGGTGCATTCCTTTCAAAAGATGGCAAAAAATATTGTTCATCCAGGGAAGCTGATTTTTAAATTTATGCAGAACTCAAACCATAGTGCAGCCCTGGAATAGGAATTGAGGGAATATGCTCACTCTCCATTCCGTATTCCTCTCTTTGCTTCATCTGGTCAGCTCACTGCAAGGGAGCAAAATAACCAGTCTCTTTTAAGAGACATTAGAGCAATTGTATGGGGGCAGCAGATAGGAAGAGAGGAATTTGGTTTGGTTTCTATTTTAATGCAAGCCCACCTAATTCACACTTCTAAAAACAATATGCCAACTGAAATGCAGCTATACTTCAAAGTTCACATTCATATGAATGTTATGATACAGTTACCTAATTTTCATCTTTCTTCTACTATCTATTTTGGGAAGTTGCTTGGCTGTCCCCCATTTGGACCCATCTTAGGATATCATCATCAAATTTGTTACAAGGAGCAGGTTTGGTCTACGTTTGGATATCATCGGATAGCATTTTGAATCAAGATGGCAGACTGGACCTTTCGAAACTGCACTGATTTGGACACCTCTTAAGATACCATGAGCAAATATGGCATGATGGTTCCTAAGATGAAGGAACAGGTATTGGTCTGTGTTTGGATACCATTTTGAATCAACGCCTTTCAAAACTGCACTCATTTTTTGTTTGTTTGTTTCTTAGAAATCCTGAGCAAGCAGTGTAGGAAGCCGCTAGTTGAAAATGTGTACAAAAATGTGAACATCAAAGGAAAGAGGAAAGTATGGATAAAAAATGTGTCTTATGTAGAGTGCAGCACCTATTTTTTTTTTAATAATTTTTATTCAAATTTTTCCAAAAACAAACAAAACAAAGTCAAAAAGACATAACAATACATCAACAAAAAATGAAAATAAAATAGTTGACTTCCGATTTGTCGCAGATCAGCTATAAGTATATAATATACATCAAACCTGTCCCTTAATGTATACATACAGAGTCCCTTTTCTCCATAGGCTGTCTTAATTAATCGTCAAATCCCAGTATCATCATTTTATTTTGATCTTTCAACAAAAAGTCTAAGAGAGGTTTCCATTCCTTAAGAAATGTATCTGTCGATTTTTCTCTAAGTAAACATGTCAATTTATCCATTTCTACTAAGTCCATTAATTTCAATAACCATTCTTCCATTGTTGGTGTTGATTCCATTTTCCACTTTTGTGCATATAATAATCTTGCTGCCGTAATCATATATAATATTATTCTTCCATATTTCTTTTCTATTTGTTTGTCCATAAAACCCAATAAAAAAAATTCTGGTTTTGACTGAATATTTATCTTTAGAATTTTTTGCATCTTCCTACCTATCTGTGCCCAAAATGATTTTGCCTTTTTACATAACCACCACATATGATAAAATGATCCTTCTTGTTGTTTACATTTCCAACAAACATTAGAAACATTACTATACATTTTTGACAACTTTTCTGGAGTCATGTACCAACGGTACATCATTTTATAAAAATTTTCTTTAAGATTATAGCATAGTGTAAATTTCAAACCTTTTTTCCACATATTTTCCCATTGATCCATTTGTATGTTATGACCAAAATTTTTTGCCCACTTTACCATACACTCTTTTACTTGTTCTTCCTCCATATCCATTTTCAATAAGAGTTTATACATTTTCGCAATTATATTTTCATCATTTGTACACAATCCTATTTCAAAATCAGATTTACTTATTTCAAACCCATACATTTTCTTGTCCATTTTATATCTTTCTAACAATTGTAAATAGGCAAACCATTGAAAACTATATCCTTCCTTTGTCAGTTGTTCTCTCTCTTTCATTGTATATTCTCCATGTACATTTTCTAATAGTTCTTGATAAGTTAACCATTTCTCTTTTCCAGCCATTTCTCTTCTATAAAACGCTTCTTGACTTGAGACACATAATGGTATTTTCGAATAAAACCTTGGTTTATATCTATTCCATATTTTCAACAGAGGACGTCTTATGAAATGATTGTTAAAGTCTACATTTACTTTTACTTTGTCATACCATAGATATCCATGCCATCCCCACTTCAATTTATGGCCCTCCAAATCCAATAGTCTTTTATTCCTCAATAAAATCCATTCCTTTATCCAGACTAGACAGCAGGCAGCAAAATAAAGTCTCAGATTTGGTAATCCCAGTCCTCCTCTTCCTTTGGCATCTTGTAGTAGTTTAAATTTAACTCTTGGTTTTTTTCCTTGCCATACAAATTTAGAGATATCTTTTTGCCATTGTTTAAAAGGTAAATCAGAGGATATTACAGGTATTGTTTGAAACAAAAACATCATTCTCGGTAATACATTCATTTTTATCACAGATATTCTACCCATTAATGACAATTGTAGTTTATCCCATCTTAGCAAATCTTTCTTAACCTCTGTCCATAAATTTTCATAATTATTATGAAACAACTTTGAATTTTTATTTGTCATAATGATACCTAAATATTTCAACTTTTTCTCTATTGTAAAATCTGTCTTGTCCATTAACTCTTTCTGTTCCCTTAAAGTTAAATTTTTCACCAACATCTTTGTTTTTTGATTGTTGATCTTAAATCCTGCTAACGGTCCAAATTCTTTTAATTTGTCCATCAATACATTAATTCCTTCCAAAGGATTTTCTAGTACAATTATCAAATCATCAGCAAATGCTCTCAATTTATATTCTTCTTTTTTTATCTTTAATCCCGAAATTCTTTTATCTTGCCTTATATCTCTAAGCAGCACTTCTAAGACCAAAATAAATAAAAGGGGAGATAAAGGACATCCTTGTCTTGTACCCTTTTGTATTTCACATGAATCCGTTAAATCTCCGTTAACAATTATCTGAGCCTTCTGAGATGTATAAATCGATCTAATCCATTTTATAAAATTGTCTCCAAAATCCATTTGCTCCAAAACCTGAAACATAAATTTCCAATTCAAATTATCAAATGCTTTTTCAGCATCTAAAAAAATCAAAGCTGCTTGTTTATCATTTCGTTGTTCTAAATATTCCAAGACATTCAAGACATTCCTGACGTTGTCACGTAATTGTCTTTTAGGTAAAAACCCTGATTGATCTTCCTGAATAAATTGGCATGATGGTTCCTAAGATGAAGGAACAGGTATTGGTCTGTGTTTGGATACCATTTTGAATCAACGCCTTTCAAAACTGCACTCATTTTTTGTTTGCTTGTTTCTTAGAAATCCTGAGCAAGCAGTGTAGGAAGCCGCTAGTTGAAAATGTGTACAAAAATGTGAACATCAAAGGAAAGAGGAAAGTATGGATAAAAAATGTGTCTTATGTAGAGTGCAGCACCTATTAACCAGCATAACCAGTAGTCCAGTAGCTCGTTAACTTGCCTATTAGTGCTTGCCGCCGACCGAAAGAATAGACCACCAGCCAAGATTTCAGTAAGAGCGTTTTTACTGTTGCAATAGGCAGTTGAACACACCATGCTCCGTCTCAATACAATCCTATTACCCCCACACCTCTGTGTGCTCATAGAAACCTTTTTATTGCTGCTTCTCTGATCCGTTGCAGCTGCAGCCTGACCTTGGGCATTTCTGCCAAGTGCTCTCAATTAACTGCTTCACTCTTCCCTTAACTCCTACTGTCCTGTCTGGAAATGGCTGTGTTGCCCATCTAAGCCTGACAGCCCCCACCTTCCAGACAGACATTGCAATTTACAATTTTACAGTATAAGTATACAGTTCTTTGGTTACAAAGTTACATTGTTTTACATTTTACAATCTTCTTTTTAGGATGAACACATTTAACACATATATGCACAGTCACTGTCACCTTCTTGAGCATACTTTGCCATTCGTTCTCTTATGCTATTTATGAACAGGGTATCACTGTCTGTTACAACTTTGCACTGTTTGTTTTCCTCATTGTTTGTCTCACCCTGTATGGCTGATACCTAGAAACGTTCTGGCGGTTTCCCTTTGTTTTGTCGTGTTGACCTCCTTAATATTTCTGTTTCTTGTTCCTGTTCTGTTTCTGTATCTGTGTTTGATGCACTGCTACTGGAATCAGAGCTGCTTGTCTCTATCTCCTGTTTTGTTTCTTCCCTTTCCTGTTTTATTTGTTGAGCAGGCTCTGTTGCATTTATGCCATTTGTGTCACTGCAATCTAGATATACATATGTTTTGTGGTTCTCTGAGTTTTGTTCTTGTGTTCTAACACTCCTGCTGAGTGTTACACTACCATCCTGTAGAACCCACACGCGGTAATTCACATGTTGAAACCCCAACACATATCCCTTTTTCGCTCTGGGAGCCAATTTTCCCTTTCTCTTTCCCTTGGGAACATGCACCCAGGATGGGGAACCAAATCTCAGTATGTGTTGCAATCTGGGCTTTCTTTTATACAACATTTCATATGGTGACATGGCAATAGTTCTATGCAGTACTCTATTTTGAATATATGTAGCATACATTAAACTTTCCCCCCAGAAAGTGTGAGCAAGACCTGAATCCTTTAACATTGCTCTCATTGCATCCTGCAATGTTTTGTTTTTCCTTTCTGCTGTCCCATTCTGATGCAGAGAAAACGGGGCGGTTACAGCATGGTTTATTCCTTTCTTTTCAAAATATTGTTCCAGGGACTTTCCTGTGAACTCCCCGCCCTGGTCAGATCTAATCTGTTGCACCTGTGCGCCATGCTGTACTTCCACTCTGGTCAGAAAACGTTTTAACTTCTCTGCAGCCTCATCTTTTGTTTTTAGTAAATTTACATGACAATATCTTGAATAATCGTCAACAATCACGAGAAAATATCTAGCACCACCTTGCGTTTTGGGAAATGGTCCCGCTAAATCAACATGTATAGTCTGATAAGGTTTATCAGTATTTCTTTCTGCTACTTTGTTAATTGGAGCTACAGTGGCCTTTGTTTGCTGACATACTTCACATTGCATGTATTGCTTGCAGTCTTTTAGTTGTACATCAGCACTGAATTGAGCTGCCTTTTTCACAGTCTCATAATTTACATGCCCCAGCCTTCGGTGCCATTCATGGATACATTTATCATGGGTTTTCTTATGCGCCACTAATGAGGCCTGTGCTGTAGGGTTTACATTTACATAGAACATGGATTCTTTACAATATCCCTTTAGGCACACCTTTCCCTTTTTCATTATTTCACATTTCTTGTTACTGAATAACACACTACAACCCATTTCCAATAGTTTTGAAACTGACAGAATGTTTTGAGTTAAATTATGCTCAAATAAAACATTTGTCATTATTGTTTGTAAAGCACATATCTGTACAGTACCCTTACCCATCACCCTTTGTTTAGTACCATAAGCTAAACTCACTTCTTCATCAGCTGGCACCATTGTTTTAAATAAACTTTTATCATTTATGAGTGAATGGGTGGAACCTGAGTCCAAGGCCCACATACTATTGTCTCTGTTTACAATGTCTTTTTCATTCTTTGTCTTTGCACTCACCAACTCCATGTGTGAGGGTTTTCTTCCATCCCTCCTCCTTCTTAGTAAGTCACAGTCCCGCCTTAAATGATGCAAGGAGCCGCAGTTGTAACATGCTTTAGTCCCAAAAGCCTTTATCTCTGTCTTTTCTTTTCTTTCACTCCTTTCGTTCCGTTCCTCTTGCCTTTGTTTTGTTTCTTTTCTTCTCTCCCACTCTTGTTTGAGTTTGTCCGTTACATATCGAACCAAAAGGCCAGAATTGGGCATCGCTTCAAGTGTTCTGATGACAGGATTCCAAGAGTCATTGAGTGTTGAAAGGGTGATATATATTTGTTGTGTTTCCGTGTGTTCCACACCCCTTTCCTGTAATTCTTCAAACAGGCTTGCAATTTTCATTAAGTGTTCTGACATTGTCACTTCTTCTGTTAGCTGCATTCTGTATAGTCGTCTCGCAAGACTTATTCTACTGCTAGCTGTTGCTTGAACATAATAGTCTCTTAAAACAGTCCACATTTCTTTAGCAGTCTCTTTACCTCTTAGAAGCAGTAGTTGCGAGTCTCCAACAACCAAGATAATTAATGACTTCGCTCTTTCGTCCCAGCGTAGCCATTCTGCAGGTGGTGGAACGGAGGGGGGTTGTTGGTCAATTACTTTCCATAAATCCTCTCTGTTTAGATAGGCTTGCATCCGCAGCCGCCAGCATGAGTAATTTCGTTCAGAGAGACGTTCCAGTGGAATGCCAGCCAAAGTTACTCCAGCCATTCTCGCAGACTTCCTTATCACTTTGGTTTCCTGGCAACACAATCCTCTTCCTCTGCTTTGCCGCTCTCCCACAGCTCACCAGCTCTCCGGCTCAGCTTCCTTTGGTTGTCCGGCATTGCACAAGCTTTCTTTACTGGTAGCAAACTGGTGTTTACTGGTATTGAGCTGGGCCCATAACCCTTTGTAGAGTGCAGCACCTATTAACCAGCATAACCAGTAGTCCAGTAGCTCGTTAACTTGCCTATTAGTGCTTGCCGCCGACCGAAAGAATAGACCACCAGCCAAGATTTCAGTAAGAGCGTTTTTACTGTTGCAATAGGCAGTTGAACACACCATGCTCCGTCTCAATACAATCCTATTACCCCCACACCTCTGTGTGCTCATAGAAACCTTTTTATTGCTGCTTCTCTGATCCGTTGCAGCTGCAGCCTGACCTTGGGCATTTCTGCCAAGTGCTCTCAATTAACTGCTTCACTCTTCCCTTAACTCCTACTGTCCTGTCTGGAAATGGCTGTGTTGCCCACCTAAGCCTGACATGTTATATGCCTTCAAGTCAATTATGACTTATGGCAACCCTATGAATTTTTTCTTGGATATATTCATAGGGTTTTCATGTTGAGAGGTATTCAGAAGTGGTTTACCATTGCCTTCCTCTAAGCCTATGGCACCTGGTATTTCCAGGTGGTCTCTCATCCAAGTACTAACCAGGCCTGACCCTGCTTAGCTTCCGAGATCAGATGAGATCGGGCATGTTCAGGGTAGTATGGCTCTAGTAAAAATGCATACATTAGTGAAAATAACATACAAAGCTACATCACATTAGGGAAAATTATTTTTAAAGATGTGTATATTGGGATGGATTTTCATGACAATTTCACAAACTGATGAGGAAATGTGGCGACTGGAAAAATGAGAAACTGAGAGAAGCTGAACTTGACAGATCTGTTTATCTCCAACAGATGAGAGTGAATCTGTGCTGGAGGAACTGTGAAATCCCAGTCTCATAGAAGTGTAAGGGTGAAAGGGAGTGTTGGAGAGAAATTAAGTATGCCAGCTTTTAATGCTGTTGTATTGTTCCTCGCTTGCCAGTGGAATTGAAGAGTGTTGGAGCATGTTGATTCAAAATCTTTCTTGATTCATCCTGACATATCTCTTTCTACCTCCTGTCATTGTTAAAACACTGCTGTTGGTGGAGGAACAGCTGCAGAAATATATGTGGCTGCAAGGAGACCACTGGGATGTATCTCCATCTCAATATCTTATAGCACTTGGGATACTGTCCTAGGGACCTTAATTACTTCACCACCACTCCACTCCAGAAACTATACTTAGTAACAGATTAATTTCCTGGAATAGTTTTGCTTCCAGGAATTTCAGCTGAACTCCAGATTTGACCTCCAGGGTCTAGTACCCAGTG
This sequence comes from Rhineura floridana, assembly GCF_030035675.1. Classification (NCBI taxonomy): domain Eukaryota; kingdom Metazoa; phylum Chordata; class Lepidosauria; order Squamata; family Rhineuridae; genus Rhineura; species Rhineura floridana. Next base: position 12,456,427 of record NC_084484.1, read on the forward strand.
ATGAGATCATATCTGAATGGGAAGGCATGGAGGCTGAGAAACCCCTGTGGCTTTAAGACTGTAAATGGGATCCTCTGTGTTATCCCCTTCCCCTTGCTAGGGATGGGAGATAAATATGATTCACTTCACATTTCAAGTCGAATCTATCAACTTTGCACTTTCCGAAGCAATATGAGAACCGAAACACAGCCGTCCTTCGAAATTTGTACTTATTCAAATATTGCAATGATGTTTGCCTACCAATACTTACAAAAATGTACGTGTAAGGGGAAAGTGTGGATAAAAATTAATAAATGAGTGAAAATAACATTATAGAATGTGTTATATGATGAGACATTGCTTTCAAAAAAGTGTACATTAGTCAAAACTGCCTATAAAATGTGTTTATTAGGAGAAATTCACACTAAAATGCTGGAGAATTTTCATGGGGATATTTTTTTTAAAAAAATTGCAGATTGCTGCAGAAATGTGGAGAACTGAAATTAAGATTGGAAAAATGAGAAAAGGAGAGAACCCCAGTTGACAGATCTTTCCATACCTACCCCTTGCATTACTTATAGAAGCAGTGAGGCATGCTGATTTGGGGCTTAAAGAGCACTACAGTCTTGGATCCTCAAAGTTTCCATACACAGTTGATGCATCCAGGACAGATGTAATTCCTGTAATGCCAACCTGCTCTACATGTACTGTGAATGCATGGAAACCTAATCTACCCCACTCTGTTGCATTATTGATCAGCATTGGCAGGGACAATGATAATTGGCAATGATAATTCATTGATGCCATAGCACTTCTCAGTTACTTAAAATGAACTAATGTCTTCACTTATTCTTTCCTTTATATGCAACCTGCATTATGCCAGGTGCATCAATGTGTATATACGTGTGTGTGTCTGTCTGTCTTTATGTGTCTATTATGTATGTTCAGAAACAAGGTGTGTGTGTGTGTGCATGTTCAGAGACAATTTAATACAACCTACATTCGCTGTAGCTGAACTGAGATAATCATAGAAATCAGGGAAGGCTCTATAGGCATTCCTGAACTAGAGTTACATCACAGTAGAAGTTTTGAAGGTACCTTGTATGTCCATCAACCAACTAGGCCAGCTTTTAAAGGATCTATAACTGACACTTGCTGTATAATCACTGTCCGGCTGCTTTCACACATGGAACTTACTGTGTCAATTTTGCAGATTAAAATGCTGGTGCTTCTGTTGTGATTTCTAAAATTCCTTTTGTACTGCAGTACCTGTTGTGTTAAGGAACCTTTGCTATTTCAGCAAATATACCAGCATTTGGCACAAAAGTCTTTCACACTGCTGCAACAATATTTTGTTTTAGTCCCTTGTCCATTATATATATGCTGTAGTTTCCCTATAATTCACTGCTTGAGTTAGTGTCCGGTGCATGTGGGAAAAGGAATAAGGAGAAGCTGCTACCCACGCCTGCACCAGAATATAGGTACAATTTTCTTCAGGCAAAAAATAATAATAATGCTCCCCTAAAGGGCAGGAATGCATTGCATGCTGAGATGCCTGTCATGACAGCAGCTGCAGCTAGCACAAAACTCCTGCAATTTTCCAGGTTTCCAAGCTTGCAAACTGATTATTTCTGGAATCATTTATTACGTAAATGTGCACTAAATGTCCGCTATATTTCACTAGATTTCCAGACCTAGCGTTTATGTTGTGCAAAAGATAAAATAAAATGCACAAGTTACCACAAAATGCACAAATTACCACAATTAAGACATCTTCAGAATAACGGAATGAGTGCAGTGTGAAAGTAGCCACTACCTTCTTGCAGCTCATTGGGTGCCACAGTTTTCTACCACGGTTCCAGTAAAGTTGCTTTCCAAGATTATGTCAATCTCATGTGCCTCATATGCCCACAGTACTAAAGGTTTGCATTTACTGATTTCTGACAGCATTGTACTCCACCCCAATCAATAATTTCTCTAAATACAAGCATTCATCTTCTCTATCCAAGCTGCTGTGTAAGAGTGTTTTAGTTTTTGGCAACACTAGATATCAAAGCTAACATATTTTTAAAGTTTTAGTTACATCATCTTCACAATTCTGAAGAATCCTTACAATGAGAGACTATATGTTATGAATGGGACAGAGACAAGAAATAATGTTTTGAACTAACTAGCCAGTTCTTCAGATATTCTTAGAACAGTTTGTACTCTGACATCAGAGAAGAGGGTAGCCTTTACCACCCAGCAACAGTTGTGAGGGGGACTCCCACAAAAGTGCCCTTTGATGCCTGCCCAACATCACTCCCACTACCTTCCAATAAGCTTGCCTATTACTGTGGTGGGCAGCAGGTGTCTCTGAACTTCCAGCCACTGTAACTACCCATATTGCTCTGGTGGAGTGTTGTTCTGAGTGGCTGCTCAGTAAGGTTGGGCATTGTAAGCTGGGAGTGCAGATGGGCCCATAACAGGTGTCACTACCAGTGGGTACTGGGCCAGATCCCAGAGGTTGCCTGAAGATGCTGGTGATACCACTGGGCCTGCACAGCTGGCTGTTGAAAAAGTAGTTGTGTTTGGAATCTTGCTCTGAGGTAAGTTCAGTCTCTTTCTCTCCTCACCAACCCTCTTTTTTAAAAATATGTGATCAGTTAACGGATCTGAAAAAAACAGTCTCAATGACAAAGACAGAATCCTGTCTAGCAAATGTGCAGCATAATGACCATGGCAATGTCGGTTTCAAAAAATCCTCCACTCTGATCAGGAGGAAAAGTCAATTAGACATGTTATCCCAAAGCAATGTCAAAAGCCTACAAATTACAATTGCTATAAAACCCAATCCCAACAGATTTCCACTAATATGTAAATTAATGCTATTGAAAATGCTATGTAATCAGGTCTCATTTATCATTATAATATTAGCTGAGACACAATAGCAGTCTAAGTGTGTCACAGACAGTTTCTGTAAAAAGGCTGATAGCCAGCACACAACCAATTAGGCTTCCTAAACAAAGTCAGCTATTTAAATTATCCCCCAAAGGAGCCAACAGTGACCTGGGCTTGCAATTTTTTATTTAAATGAAAACAGGTTTCTTGCCAAATGTATTGTTCAGGTGTTCCAGTGAAGGTCTCATCACATACTATCGATGCTGGCAATATAAGCACTTGGGAGTGTATGTTTACTGAATATGTTACTCTTTAATTCTCTTATCATCATTCTCTTTACAATGCTGTTATGCACAAATTACCCTTAAATAATTATAGGATCATTTCCCACTATGTTCTTGCCAAAGTAATTTGAGAACAATTGTATGGATAATATGTGAAATGTAGTCTGTAACCCTGACTTGTTAGCCTTCATTATTCCCTTAGAGTACCTTGCTCACATATTGCAATGACTGCAGAAGCCACACCTGGCAGAATCCTTCCTGTAAACCTTGAATGGCCATGGGCCTTCACACCATAGCTCAGTGGCAGCAAAGCACATGTTCTGCAAGTTCAACCTCCAGACGGGGTGGGAAAAGACTCCTGTCTGAAAACTTGGACAGCCACTGTCTGTCAGTGAAGACAATACTAAACTAGATGGACCAACCATCTGCCCGTATAAGGCAACTTCATATATTCCATCTCTCCCAGTATGAACCCACTCCACTGCTGAGGTCCAAGCAGCAGCCTTTATAGTTTATGCCATCTTTGCACAAAAACAAACAGCAATAGTTTGGAGAAAGAGTGGTGTGTAAAAGTTGGGACATTTACCTTTTTGTTTTCTTTTCCATGGGATGGAAGATCTATGTTTTAAGGGTAGCTTTGACTGAAGTCCTTTTGCAGCTGTTTACTGATTGTTGGATTTTGCCAAGAATGTCCATCTTTTAATGGTGATTTTCCCCATAACTCTCAGTTGTCAGTATCAGTCCCCTAATTGCATTCAATTACATACTAAATCAGGGGTCACCCATGTGATGCCTGCGGGAGCTGGTGTACACACTAGTAACTCCTATAGTCTCCAGTTGGTGGAGACTAGCCCATTAGGGCAAACGGGGCACTGACAATCAATCACAGTCCTCCAAGGCCCCTTGCCTTGTTAACTACAACCAGTCCAGAGGATGACCCTGACTGTCTGCTTCCTCCTCCTTACTTTCAGTTCAGGACTCAGCAGGGAGAAACATGGGGACAAAGTAGAATTAATTGGTTCTGCCTATCATTGACTCTGGCGACACCTACTATTTGCCTTGTTGCCTTCTGTCCTACTAGTCCTAATAGGCACCAACCACCATTAGTCTCAGTATCCACAATGCACAAGATACTGTTTGCTGTTTCTACTCAGTTCCAATTTGCACTGGCTCAACCTGTCCAACAGTGAACATGTCCCCTTAAATATGCCCATGTTTCATTGGATACCAGGAGGGAATACAGGAAGTTGCCTCATGCTAAGTCAAACCATTGGTCCATCTAGCTAAGTATTATCTGCTCTGACTGACAGAGGCTCTTCAGGGTTTCAGGTACAGGTCTCACTGCCCTACCTGGAGATCCCAGGGATTGGACCTGGGACCTTCTGCAGGCCCAGCAGATGCTCCCCAGTCAGCTATGGTCCTTCCCTATTGGATTGGACACCTGTCCTCCCATCTGTTTTGAACGGAGAAGTGAAAAGAGCTTGTCTTTGAAAGCGAGTGCAGAAGACCATGATGTAGGTACCTTTTGTTTAATTATGAAGGTGGCTGATATCAACACCATTTGTGTTCCTGTCTGCTTTTCTGCTCTTTGAGATGTGGCAAACAATTTGTGTTATGCTGCAACCCACAACAGTCATTATACAGCCACGAGAGTGGCTACATACTATAGCCAGCATGGATTTTTCACATTCCACCTTGTCAAATTGAAAATACCCCATGCCATTCTGCTGTTTCCCATAAGCTCATTTCAAAACAAAATCTTACAAAACTTATAGACTTGAAGTCAGAAAAGATTGCTTAGCAACCCTCTATGTTTTCATGGTGATACACAAAAGCCTCAGAGAGAATCTAGAGTTCAAAGTGTAAAACAAGAGGAAAAAAATCCAGACTCCTGTTGGACTTTTTTCTGTCACTGGTCTCATAATTTGATGAAATGAATTAAAAAATCAGCCATGTTCACAGAGTACTTGTAATCCTATTACTGACCTTGCCCCATACTCTGACCTTCATTGTGTGCACTTTAAATGTTAAAAAAATACATCGCTGATTTTTAATTAATTTAAGAAATTTAGTATTGGAGTCTATGATAGTGCAGGTATGCTCAGTAAGAACCAACTATCAGTGTTCTAAATGCCAGACTCACAGCTGTCCGCTTGGCTAATCAGGTGTCCACACTCACCCCAGACCTTTATTTCACTTTAAACAGTCCTGGCTTCCCACAAAGAATCCTGGGAAGTGTAGTTTGTGAAGGGTGCTGTTAGAAGACTCCTATTCCCCTGACAGAGCTCCAGTGGCCAGAGTAGTTTAACAATCAGCCCCTCTTCTGGTGATTGTAGCTTTGTGAGGGGAATAGGGTGTCTCCTCACAAACTACACGGAATGAGAGAGAGCAGCTGGAAGTTGCTCTTCAGCCCACAGGAAATGAAATGAATGAAAGGAGTAGGAGGGTGTGGGTGTGGAGAGGGTACAATTGACACACACACCTAAAAGCATTGGAGCACAGCATCTGCAAGCACTAGAGACAAGGAGTGAAGATGTTTTTTTCTTTTCCTTTTTGTATTATCAGAGGATTGGGTTAGTACAGATTTACAGGGGGGAAACTGTGTGATAGCTTCTGTTTGCCAGTAAAGTCATGTTAACAATGCAAATTAAAAATGGATGTGAGTAGCACCAAACACACCCTAAACTGCCATGTAGATGAGCCCTAAAAAGCAGAGAAATTCACTCATAGGCAAAAAAAAATCCTTTCAGTTTAAGAACATATCTATAGCCAACATATATTTCTATCAAACTTTAAAAAGCAGGGAAATTGGGCAGCTATAGTGAATGCACCAGGGGAGCAGGAGACCTGACCTCCTCTCTGAGATATTGGACTGTCCTACAAATTTGTCAAAATGCAAACACAATTTGGGTTGGTCTTTCACAGTCCAATCCACTTGCTGTGTAGCTTGGCAGATTAAGTAACTTGTGCCTCTGAGCATATGGTGAGTGGTGGCAACCCCTGCAATCAGCCTGAAGATACACAGGTTAGGGCAGAACCTGTTGCTGCCATCCCCACCATTGCCCACCAAATACTCACTGTAGATGTTTGTAGTTGCATAAACAGGGCTACAGATAATGAAGTGTCTCTCTGAAAAGCCATTCTCTGTTGGTTGACTGTGCTAGGGACAATACTACCAATATGAGGAGGGAACATGGAAACTGAGCAAACTCTGGCAAGAATATTTGCATGCTTTGTTTCTGAGCACTGTTAATGTTTCTTGAGAACAGTTTAGGTTGACCTCACATGGAACTTAGACTGTATTGGCATAGAATAGATGTAAGTATACCTTTGTGCTTGGTATACACATGCCTTTAGAAAACCTTTACCTGTCCTTGCCATTCACAAGAATTTACAAACTAAATTCAGCCCACTCAAAACACTGATATTTTTTATTCTTTCATTGGTCTATCCATGTTCATTTTAACTGTATAAAACTGTTTAATTCTACAGGAATGAAATTGCTGTTTTCTTTCTCATACAATACAATATGAGCTTTTAATTGCAACCTTTCTATTCAAGTCTTATAATTTCACACTGAATTTTGCTTTGTTAGAAAACAAAGGTCATAGAAACTTTGACAGCACCTGCTTCATAAGAGTGCATATTTTTCTTATGTAGAAAATGTGTTTTTTTTCAAAGAACTTTGCATAAGTATTTTGTTGTATGACTTCTTGGTAAGGTTAAGTCTTTTGTTCAAATGTAAATAACTGGTGTGGGCAAAAGGGTAGTTATCAATGTGCATGAGAATGTGTTGTATTTCAAGGCAGGACTAACAACTTGTACTTATTTAATAATAATAATAATAATAATAACAACAACAATAATAATAATAAACTTTATTTCTACCCCGCCCTTTTTCCAATAGGACTCAGAGGGGCTTACAACTAAAAACAACACCATTAAAACATACAGAGTATATTATTAAAAAAGAATTAAACTATGAGAAAAATTAAAACCATAAAATATAGGTTAAAAACAGCGGACAATTTAAAATAATAAAATCATATAATGTAATCACCAAACCTATGACACTTAATCCTGGTCGTTCTCTATCCCAAATGCCCGTTGAAATAAAACAGTCTTTACTTGTCGCTGGAAAGACGGCAAGAAGGGAGCTGATCGCACCTCACTCGGAAGGGAGTTCCACAGCCTAGGGGTGGCTACCGAAAAGGCCCTATCTCGTGTCCGTGTCATATGTGCTTGCGAAGGTGTAGGGAACACAAGAAGGGCCTCGATTTAAAGGAATCGTCATTATTATTTAGCTAAAAATGATAATTTCCAGATAATTAACAACTTTTCTTTAACTCACAAATTATCAGAAAACTTCAAAAGGACAAGAGCACTGAACTCAGATTTACAAGACAGATGGAAAAGGAAAACTCCATAAATATTGGCTGTTTTTACTTTCTTCACGAACTGATACTGTATGTCATCTGATTGGCAGCTTTCCTGTGAGGGTGTAGAAGGGAGGGAAGGGGACAGAGCAATAGTGTTTAAGGCAAGCTGCACCTTGGTATTATTTTACCTTTGTTGATGCCACCTGCACCATGTAAACACAGAGATGTTGAGGCTAGGAATTGCCCCTCTATACCAAGATCCTTAAACTCAAATTAATTCAACGATAATGTTAGGCATGGTTATATTAAACTTTCTCTTTACTCTTTCTCTTCAAGCTGCCTGCTTGAAGAACTATTAGCAGATGTGTGGGGGAGACGAAGTGGGGTTGTGCAATATGGGGTGCATTTGGACCTTTCAATCAGCACAGGGGTATGAGGGTGGGCTATTTAAACCCTCACCCCACTGTCCTTTCTCTTTGATTTTTGAAAGGCAAAGAGAGATGATCAATGAATCTGTACAGTCAGACATCAGAAGATTATGTCAGCTGGTGTTGAGGCAGAGGTGGGGGCGGTTCCTCCCAGCAGTGTAATAGCTGGTCAATCACCACTGTGAGTGGTCCTGTTGAGAGCCCTACCAGCCTCCAGAGCACTTTTGTATGGTGGCCATTTCTCCTGACAGTCGCCATTTCCTTTTGCCACGTAGTATAGGGTGACAAGGCTATCTTTGTTTCCTAGCTAGTTAATGCCTTCTGGGCAGTGCTCTGTGGACTGGGAGGGGTTCCTGGCATTAGGCTTGCCTGCTTTGTCTGTTGGCAACTCCTTTGGGCAGTTTGTCAGGACATGCCAAACAATATACATGGTGGTTATTCATTTGAGGACTCTGGATGTAAGCCTTTTGAAGGGACCAGAGTGGAGGATGTTTTCCTTTGATCAGGCCACATTCAAGCAGAGGGGAGCATCCCCCCTTTGGGGGCAATATAATTTAAATAATTTTCTCAGTACACCCCCCACCAGTCATTCATTGCACAATTAATTTTAACATAATTGATTCTTCAGCATCCTCATTAATCCATTGCTTATTTGATTGAGACTATTACTTAATTACACAATCAACTTTGATCCAGTTGCATAAACACTCCCCTTAATTACATGTGTGAGATTTTAGTTTGTCATTTGACAGATTCAAACCCCAGCCTTACATTATTAATCAGCTGGTAAATGATCGGTTTTTATAATTAATTGGTAATTCATTCTTGATTAATACATTGGCCACTGGCACTCGGTTATTGATTTCTATATTTTGATAATCAATTGGCAATTGATCATTAATTGGCAAATCATTAATGATTAATCAGCACTTGATTATTGTTGGATGTGGGTTGTTATAGTTCCTCAGCAGTTCATAGGATTTCATAGTTAGTGAAATAATTCACAAGCAGTACCACTTTGCTGATTGAATTTTTTCACTTTTGGGGGCATTGCTGGGTGCCACTTTTGTGGGTGGCTTCTTGGTTTTCTTCCTCTCTCATATGGATTCATATTAGTCTCCAAGCACTCACTGATCACTTTTGCTATACTTACATAATGGTTCTCTTAGTACAGTTGGTCAACATCTCTCTTTTGTTATGGGTCTCAAGAAGAGTATAGGTATCTGATCCCAAGGAGAAGGCGCTTCAGTCCCTTTCTACGTGCCTTCTATCTGTGGCTTCTTCCTTGGATAAAGAGGCAGTGCCAGTGCTGGCCAGTCCTGGCATGCCTGGCTGCCTTGGAGTAAGTCCAGGGTCCCAGCTGGTCAGCAGCAGCCTAAGAAGCTGGTGAGTAAGTCTCAGAGACCAGCAAAGGAGGCTAACAATGAACTTTTATTTGCTATTCTAGCTCAATGTGAATATGTTGGAAGTGTTTTCAAGTAAGAATGCTGGTGCAGGTACAACTGTTCAGGGAGTGGTGGTAGAACAGGAAGTTCCCTCAGAAAGCCCAGCTGATCTGGATCCTGTTGGGTTTTGAACTGGTTAGTCTTCTGATGGGGCACCAGGGTTAGGTTGGACTAGATTGGATCCCATTTGGGCCTTTGGGTGCACCACATTGTGGGGCTGGTTAGGGTTGGCTTTTTTCTTTGCTGTGAGTTAGGGGGTGGTGGGTGGTGGGGGTGGAGTCAGTTGGTTCTCAGACAGATGGAGAAACAAACCAACTAAGTTCTGTGAAGGCAGCATCTAGTCAGGCATCGCAGCAAGAGTCGAGGGAGCTTCCAAAAGGGAGTTTAGGTGAGCAGATGGTGGTCTCGGCCAGCATGACTATTCCTTTGGGGGAGATATCAACCTCTCTGGGCTTTCATTTTTTTCCTCACCACCAAGAAGAAGATCTGGAGGGGTGAATACATGGACTATATTCACACTACTGGTGCAGAGCCTATGAAGTCTTCAGCATGAGTGCCATGGTGGATTCTGCTCTACCATAGGATAGGAAGGTGCAGGACCTGTGATTTCAATTTATGGCCATGGCCCAGCACCCAACTGATGAGAAAACTGACAGTGGGAAAATCATTGCCCATGCTTTCATTAGTACAGCTTCCTGTTGCTCCGTAGGACAGGGAGTTAGAGTTAAACTCCCTCTGTGCTCTGTTGTGATTAAACCTCCCAGGGTACTGGGCCCAGAATCCTTGTAAGTTCAAGAAAGAATGCTCCATCTTGGGGGAGGATGTCACACCTTCAAAGCTGTCCTAGATCAGGGGGTTTGGAGTGGTCCAGAGGATGGAGCTGGGTGTAAAAACCCTGCCCAGGGTGCTGGAAAAAGACCCCAGGCCAATTAAGTACCCAGTGCTTCAGGGGTTGTTGGTGGACTCTCCAGGGATGGGGAACACTGCATTTAGTTGATGGGCTTACATTTGATTTTTGAATCTCTTATCTGGATTCTTGCTGCCCTGCGTTCTTTCATAATTTGAAGTTGCTGTTGGGCATCGAGGAGGTTGTTTGGGCCAAGATTAAGAAGGGTGTGGCTGAGGGCTGGGTAGTGTGGCTTTTGATGCCCCCCATGCCCTCTTAGCAAGTTTCCCCATTGGAAATTATGCCCACGAAGGCTGTGGGAGAGTTCCAAGGTATTCATTGTATTTTTCTTCCAAGGTGTGGATCTATGCATGATGCTATGCCAGCTGAGCTGCGTCCAGTCTTTTATGCTTCCTCTGACAGTGCCATTCACATGGTTTGGCACTGCAGGAGGGGGACTTCGATGGGAAAGTGTGATATTAAGTTTTACTTTGATAGGCCTCAATTCACAGGGTGCTCCATCTCTTGTGCTACTTTTGAGAGGTTTAGCACATTTTTAGAATGGGCTCTCAGGGGCGTACAGGCTTAAGCATCATAGTACATTGCTTAGATGATGTTTTATTTGCTGGTGCTGTTGTCTGGGCATTGTCCGCTGTGTGAGGGTAGGGATGGGTGAGAATTTCAATTCAGCAGAATTTATCAAATTTGCACTTTCCGAAACAGTATGAGAAGTGAAACACAGCCATCCTTTGCAACTCACATTTATTAGAATTTGGGGATGCAGTTCGCCAACTAAACAATATTTACAAAAATGCATGTATTAGAGGAAAGTGTGCATAAAAATGAATATATGAGTGAAAATAACATGCAAAAAAGCATGATGCAATGAGAAATGGCTTGCACAGATGTGTACCTTTGTCAACACTGCCTACAAAAATGTGTTTATTTGGAGAAATTCACACTAAAATTGCTGTAGAAATGTAGAGAACTGAATTTAACACTGGAAAAAATGAGGAAATGAGAGAACTGAAATTGACAGATCTTTCCATCCCTACTGGAGGGAAATTGGCTTTTTGGTTAGCGATCTGGGTTCCATTAAAGTGTTTAATTATTTGGGTATTCACTTGGATTCAGTGACTCCATCTAGCAGACTGCCTGAATATAAGTGGGAACATGGGTGGAGGGGACTACCAGGGTGAGAAAAAACATGGTGCAAGGTTTGCAAGCATTGACGGGGCATTTAAACTTTGCATGTGGGTTTGTTAACCCAGGAACAAACCTTAGGAGGCTATGGCAGGCCATGCGGAGCTTAAGCACACCCCACCACCATGTCTGGGTTACAGCAGAAATGAGGGAGGACTTGATAGCGTGGCTGAGTTTTTTATACCATTTAAATTATGTGTCATTTTGGAGGGAGGACAGCTTGTTGGGGGTGAAATTGCAGGTGTATTCAGGTGCCTGGTTCCCCCCCCCCCCGAATAGGTGCTGAGTAGAGGAATGACGTGAACCATGGAGGATGGCTAAGGTGACTCAGGGATAATATTCCTGGAACCTTCTCCAGCTGTGGTGGTGGTGCAGCTGTGTTTGACCGACCCCATTGTCCACTCTTGGTGCAACAATCTGGTCATGGCTCATGTCATTAATACATTTATTTCCAAGAACCCCAGAGCAATGAGATTATGTGGGGCATTTTCAGAGCTTGGAAAAGTTATTTTTTTGAACTACAACTCCCATCAGCCCAATCCAGTGGCCATGCTGGCTGGGGCTGATGGGAGTAGTAGTTTAAAAAAGTAACTTTTCCAAGCTCTGGGGCATTTGTATATTGTTGCTTGTGCTACTGTGGCCTTTTTCTGGCATGCCATATTCCTGGCTTCAACAATGGCATTGCCAGTACCTTGTCATGCAGTCAGATGGTGCAGTTTTGTCTCCTCTGGCCTCTGCTTTCTCACGAGATCATACCGAAAGAATTGTGGGCACTTGGAGGCAAGAAGCTGAAAGGGCCATAACACTGTTATTGGCATCCAGCACTCCTTATCATATGAGAGTGCAGGTAGGAAGTTTACTGAATTCAGGGTCAGGAAGGGTTATCAGAAGCTGTGGCCTGTACCTGTGGAGCACATTATGGAGTCCTGCATTGGCGTTCAATCCAAGGACCTGAAGGTAGGGAAAATCTAAGGTAAGATGACTGCATTGGTGTTCTGGGCAAAACTCAGGGTAGGGGGGTTGGTTGGTGGCAGACACTAGAGGTAATTTCAAAGACTGCTAGATATTGGAGGGCTGGGCTCATTCTGGTGGCTGACAACAATTTCTCCAGAGATGCTGATGGGGCTTCAACAGCAGTGGGTTAGGCTGTGCGTTCCCATCTGAGGTTTTGCTATTCCACACAGCAGCCTTGATGGCACTTTGGGGGAACCTTGCAAGTGGGGGAGCTGGTTGTTTGATCTAGGAATGATTCTGGGAAGGCCCTGAAGTTGCAAGAGCTACGTCAGGCCCTTGGTTAAGCTGAGAGAAATACACTGTTGTTCGAAATGTCAATATATTCTCCTTTTGCCTTTTTCCCAGGTGGAAGGAAGAGAGTGGACCATGGCGTGGCAGCTCACCCCCACCGCTCCTTTTCTTCCTTCAGTTTCGGGCACCCACCTTAGCATGCAGTACACCTCTTGGTGCCAGTCACTGTGGAGCTGAGTAGATTTCTTTTTGTTTCTCTGCAAATTGACTCATACTGGCAGGTTTTCCCCCTACTCTGTACTGCATGCTTTGTGTGTGTGTGTGTTGGGGGGGTCACATTTTAGCAGGTAGGTGCAGGAGCAGGAGTGTAAGATGAGCACCCTAAGGCACCTTTGGAGGTGAGGGGCATATTTGGTGCCAGCCCATCTGGGTTGTGCATGTGGAACATCTTTGGGACTGCCCAGTCTCATCCCCCAGGAGTTGTGTGGTTCTGGGTTAGGGTTGGGAAGTCTTCCTACTCACCTTAAGAGTGGGGCTCAGATAAAGGTTATGCCCTGAGCTGGGTGGCTCACCAGTTTCAGTTGAGTTATGGTTGCTCCACATAGTGTTTACTCTCTGCTGATATCTGATCTGAATAAAATGTGGCTATAGTGCAACCCCACATACTTGTTTCTTGTCTCTCCTTTTCCTGCTCCAGCAGCAAAGGACTGTCTAGTCCAGCAATCTGTTCTCACAGCATTTAACCAAATAGCCTGGAAGCAGGACATGAACTCCGTAGCATCAGAACCAGACACTACATGGGCTGGGTGTAAGACTGAGAAATTTGGTTCACTTCAGATTTTAACACGAGCATACCTAGTTTACACTTTTTGAAACAATACGTGAACCAAAACTTAGCTATCCTTCAACATTTGCACTTCTTTGAATTTTGTGATGCAGTTCTCCAACCAAATGCTGTGTACAAAAATGTATATGCTAAGGGAAAATGCACATAAAATATGAAAAGAACATATCAAATGCATTATATTTTGGGAAATTGTTTGCAAAAATGTGGATATCAGGCAAAATGACATAGAAAAATATGTAGATCGAAAGAAATTTGCACAACAGTGCTAATAAATTTTCATTATACCTTGTAAAGAAAAAAATTGCAAACTGATGAAGAAATGTGGATAGTTCTCTATCGGTGTTGGAATTGCTTTTTAATATATATATTTTTAAAAACAATATTGTTAACCCTTTTTAAAATATGTTTTTAAAGCTTTTAAAAAATGTTTTTAAAGTAATTTGGTTTTGGTGTATTTTAAGGTCTGTTTTTATGATGTTTTGATGTGTTTTTAGCATTTTTGTTTGCCATCCCTACCCCTTCCCCATCTATTCCTACCACCACAGGGTTCCAAAACTGGATTTGTGAGGGCATGGATGCATTTGGAACACCAAAGGAGATTGGCTGGTTCAGTTACATATGTTTGTGTGTCATATGTCGGTTAGGCCCAAAGGTTGTAGAATAATAAAACAAAAGTTTGAGCAAACTTCAATTAGCTTTATATATAAGTGTAAAAGAGATTACACTTTGAAAAGATTATAGCTACAATACATTTGAGAAAAAAACTGAAGGAGGACTTTGTTTTGATGCAGTTATATTTTGTTGATAAGCCCAAATCCCTTGGACACAATGTTGTTCTTGATTCTAAATGGTATGAAATTTCAGGGTATAATCTTCTTGTTTGCTACAAAATCATTGGCAAGATTCTTTTGTGCACACTAACTAGTTAGTTAGAGGCATAAAAATAATTCACAGAGCACTCAGGAGAGTGGCTTTGTAATGAACAAGATTACCTGCTGGGGATATATATATATATAAACCACTGCAGTAACTTTGTACAGCTGATCCAAGTTTTTATCTTGAGTTTACATCTAAATAAGACCTGCAAACAACTTGCATCCTACCAACGGAGAAAAACACAGTTCTGGGACTTTTTTTCAGAGCAGGAGCAATAATATATATATATATATATATATATATATATATATATATATATATATAAACCACTGCAGTAACTTTGTACAGCTGATCCAAGTTTTTATCTTGAGTTTACATCTAAATAAGACCTGCAAACAACTTGCATCCTACCAACGGAGAAAAACACAGTTCTGGGACTTTTTTTCAGAGCAGGAGCAATTATATATATATATATATATATATATATATATATATATAAACCACTGCAGTAACTTTGTACAGCTGATCCAAGTTTTTATCTTGAGTTTACATCTAAATAAGACCTGCAAACAACTTGCATCCTACCAACGGAGAAAAACACAGTTCTGGGACTTTTTTTCAGAGCAGGAGCAATAATATATATATATATTTATATATATAAACCACTGCAGTAACTTTGTACAGCTGATCCAAGTTTTTATCTTGAGTTTACATCTAAATAAGACCTGCAAACAACTTGCATCCTACCAACGGAGAAAAACACAGTTCTGGGACTTTTTTTCAGAGCAGGAGCAATAATATATATATATATATATATATATATATATATATATATATATATATATATATATATATATATAACCACTGCAGTAACTTTGTACAGCTGATCCAAGTTTTTATCTTGAGTTTACATCTAAATAAGACCTGCAAACAACTTGCATCCTACCAACGGAGAAAAACACAGTTCTGGGACTTTTTTTCAGAGCAGGAGCAATAATATATATATATATATATATATATATATATATATATATATAAACCACTGCAGTAACTTTCTACAGCTGATCCAAGTTTTTATCTTGAGTTTACATCTAAATAAGACCTGCAAACAACTTGCATCCTACCAACGGAGAAAAACACAGTTCTGGGACTTTTTTTCAGAGCAGGAGCAATAATATATATATATATATATATATATAAACCACTGCAGTAACTTTGTACAGCTGATCCAAGTTTTTATCTTGAGTTTACATCTAAATAAGACCTGCAAACAACTTGCATCCTACCAACGGAGAAAAACACAGTTCTGGGACTTTTTTTCAGAGCAGGAGCAATAATATATATATATATATATATATATATATATATATATATATATATATATATATATATATATAAACCACTGCAGTAACTTTGTACAGCTGATCCAAGTTTTTATTTTGAGTTTACATCTAAATAAGACCTGCAAACAACTTGCATCCTACCAACGGAGAAAAACACAGTTCTGGGACTTTTTTTCAGAGCAGGAGCAATAATATATATATATATTTATATATATAAACCACTGCAGTAACTTTGTACAGCTGATCCAAGTTTTTATCTTGAGTTTACATCTCAATAAGACCTGCAAACAACTTGCATCCTACCAACGGAGAAAAACACAGTTCTGGGACTTTTTTTCAGAGCAGGAGCAATAATATATATATATATATATATATATATATATATATATATATAAACCACTGCAGTAACTTTGTACAGCTGATCCAAGTTTTTATCTTGAGTTTACATCTAAATAAGACCTGCAAACAACTTGCATCCTACCAACGGAGAAAAACACAGTTCTGGGACTTTTTTTCAGAGCAGGAGCAATAATATATATATATATTTATATATATAAACCACTGCAGTAACTTTGTACAGCTGATCCAAGTTTTTATCTTGAGTTTACATCTCAATAAGACCTGCAAACAACTTGCATCCTACCAACGGAGAAAAACACAGTTCTGGGACTTTTTTTCAGAACAGGAGCAATAATATATATAAATATATATATATATATATATATAAACCACTGCAGTAACTTTGTACAGCTGATCCAAGTTTTTATCTTGAGTTTACATCTAAATAAGACCTGCAAACAACTTGCATCCTACCAACGGAGAAAAACACAGTTCTGGGACTTTTTTTCAGAGCAGGAGCAATAATATATATATATATTTATATATATAAACCACTGCAGTAACTTTGTACAGCTGATCCAAGTTTTTATCTTGAGTTTACATCTAAATAAGACCTGCAAACAACTTGCATCCTACCAACGGAGAAAAACACAGTTCTGGGACTTTTTTTCAGAGCAGGAGCAATAATATATATATATATATATATATATAAACCACTGCAGTAACTTTGTACAGCTGATCCAAGTTTTTATCTTGAGTTTACATCTAAATAAGACCTGCAAACAACTTGCATCCTACCAACGGAGAAAAACACAGTTCTGGGACTTTTTTTCAGAGCAGGAGCAATAATATATATATTATTATTATATATCATATATTATATTATATATGATCCAAGTTTTTATCTTGAGTTTACATCTAAATAAGACCTGCAAACAACTTGCATCCTACCAACGGAGAAAAACACAGTTCTGGGACTTTTTTTCAGAGCAGGAGCAATTATATATATATATATATATATAAACCACTGCAGTAACTTTGTACAGCTGATCCAAGTTTTTATCTTGAGTTTACATCTAAATAAGACCTGCAAACAACTTGCATCCTACCAACGGAGAAAAACACAGTTCTGGGACTTTTTTTCAGAGCAGGAGCAATAATATACACATATATATGTATATATATATATAAACCACTGCAGTAACTTTGTACAGCTGATCCAAGTTTTTATCTTGAGTTTACATCTAAATAAGACCTGCAAACAACTTGCATCCTACCAACGGAGAAAAACACAGTTCTGGGACTTTTTTTCAGAGCAGGAGCAATAATATATATATATATATATATATATATATATATATATATATAAACCACTGCAGTAACTTTGTACAGCTGATCCAAGTTTTTATCTTGAGTTTACATCTAAATAAGACCTGCAAACAACTTGCATCCTACCAACGGAGAAAAACACAGTTCTGGGACTTTTTTTCAGAGCAGGAGCAATTATATATATATATATATAAACCACTGCAGTAACTTTGTACAGCTGATCCAAGTTTTTATCTTGAGTTTACATCTAAATAAGACCTGCAAACAACTTGCATCCTACCAATGGAGAAAAACACAGTTCTGGGACTTTTTTTCAGAGCAGGAGCAATAATATATACATATATATATATATATATATATATATATATATATATATATAAACCACTGCAGTAACTTTGTACAGCTGATCCAAGTTTTTATCTTGAGTTTACATCTAAATAAGACCTGCAAACAACTTGCATCCTACCAACGGAGAAAAACACAGTTCTGGGACTTTTTTTCAGAGCAGGAGCAATAGCTTCACCTATCAGTGCACCGAGATAGTTGTCAGACCCTCACTTTGACAAGTGAATAAGGTGATAACTAGGGATGCAGTTCTCTTGTTGGTGCCAGTTCGATCTGCTGAACTGGCAGGCAGTTCCATTCCCTGTTTATTTGTTTTCTGCTTTCACCATTTCATTTCTTTCCTATTGAAAAATAATTTTTTTGGTAATGTTCTTTCTATCTGTGTTTTCCTCCCGTCAATATATGGCATATATAGAAACAAAGAAAACATCAGTAGAAAAAACACCCAATATAGAGAGAGTTCAGGGACTCAAAACAGGTGCAAGGGGGATGGGAAGGAGACAGAACTGATCATTTTCTCTAGTAGTATTGGTCACAGTTTGCTCAATTTTCCCCCTACCTGCATCACTCTGTGGTTGCCTCACGCTTGCCTGCTCTCTCTTTTGCTCCCTCCCCATTTGGATCTTGTTTCACTTGAGTGGAGGGGAGGGTGGCAGAAAAGAAAGAGAGACATACAGGTGTTGGGAGGTGGCATAGAAGGAAGTGAAACAAGGAGGAGGAGAGGGTTGATATCGATAAGAATATCATTGACAATATCCCATTGTTACTACCTCCCCAGATTGGGAGTGGGTAATTTGTATGCCTGTTGGCCTCTTTGGATGTGGTAGCCAATTCCCAGGCTCCCTCTTTGGAATCAAACCCCAATTCCCCATTACCTGTAGTGACAGTATCCCATTGGCAATATCAATAACAATATTGTTGTCAATATCATTAGGTTCAACACTTTTAAAAAAACAAAACCAATATTAAGGTAAGATAATGAACTTGCAGCCTACAGAGAAGTCTGGCGCCAAATTCAAATTTAGCAAAATTCTCCCCCATCCCTAGTGATAACAAGGCTTTCAAGTTATGACAGATTAGCACAGAAGTGGGAGAATAAGGAAAATAATTGTTAGACGCTGAATACTTCTCTTCTGTGATAAAGTTTTCACAGCATGCTAGCAGTTTAAATGGAGACACTGCTTTGTCAGTTTGTCTGCATTGCTAATTAAAAGCGAAGGGTTGCATTTTCACCTGGCTCATGATATTTTGTAGAAGCTCAATTTGTTTTAGAAGTTTGACTGATTTAGTGAGGATTAAGCATCACTGAGTTCAATGGCACTTACTCCCAGAAAATGATGCATACTATTGCAATCACACTGATCCTAACAATTTAGGTATTATGTTGTGTAAAACTACTATTTGGTGTTTGTGTGTATGTTGTTGTTGTTATGTGCCTCCAAGTCGACTATGACTTATGGCGACCCTATGAATCAGCGACCTCCAAGAGCATCTGTCATGAACCACCCTGTTCAGATCTTGTAAGTTCAGGTCTGTGGCTTCCTTTATGGAATCAATCCATCTCTTGTTTGGCCTTCCTCTTTTTCTACATCCTTCTGTTTTTCCAAGCATTATTGTCTTTTCTAATGAATCATGTCTTCTCAATATGTGTCCAAAGTATAATAACCTCAGTTTCATCATTTTAGCTTCTAGTGATAGTTCTGGTTTAATTTGTTCTGACACCCAATTATTTGTCTTTTTTGCAGTCCATGGTATGCACAAAGTTCTTCTCCAACACCACATTTCAAATGAGTTGATATTTCTCTTATCAGCTTTTTTCACTGTCCAACTTTCACATCCATACTTCGAGATAAGGAGTACCATGGTCTGAATGATCCTGACTTTAGTGTTCAGTGATGCATCTTTACATTTGAGGACCTTTTCTAGTTCTCTCACAGCTGCCCTCCCCAGTCGTAGCCTTCTTCTGATTTCTTGACTATTGTCTCCATTTTGGTTAATGATTGTGCCAAGGTATTGATAATCCTTGACAAGTTCAATGTCCTTATTGTCAACTGTAAAGTTGTATAAATCTTCTGTTGTCATTATTTTAGTCTTTTTGACATTCAACTGTAGTCCTGCTTTTGTGCTTTCTTCTTTAACTTTCATCAGCATTCGTTTCAAATCATTACTAGTTTCTGCTAAGAGTATGGTATTGTCTGAATATCTTAAATTATTGATATTTCTCCCTCCAATTTTCACACCTCCTTCATCTTGGTCCAATCCTGCTTTCCGTATGATATGTTCTGCGTACAGATTAAATAAATAGGGTGATAAAATACACACCCTTTCTGATGGGGAACCAATCGGTTTCTCCATATTCTGTCCTTACAGTAACCTCTTGTGCAGAGTATAGGTTGCCCATCAGGACAATCAGATGCTGTGGCACCCCCATTTCTTTTAAAGCATTCCATATTTTTCAAGATCTACACAGTCAAAGGCTTTGCTGTGATCTATAAAGCACAGGGTGATTTTCTTCTGAAATTCTTTGCTCCGTTCCATTATCCAACATATTTGCAATATGATCTCTGGTACCTCTTCCCTTTCTAAATCCAGCTTGGACGTCTGGCATTTCTCGCTCCATATATGGTAAGAGCCTTTGTTGTAGAATCTTGAGCATTACTTTACTTGCATGGGATATTAAGGCAATAGTTCGATAATTACTGCATTCCCTGGGATCTCGTTACTCTGGAATTGGGATGTATATGGAATGCTTCCAGTCTGTGGGCCATTGTTTAATTTTACATATTTCTTGACAGATTTTAGTCAAAATTTGGACTGATTCAGTCTCAGTAGCTTGTAGCAACTCTATTGGTATGCCATCTATTCCTGGTGATTTGTTTCTTCCAAGTATTTTAAGAGCAGCTTTCATGTCGCATTCTAAAATTTCTGGTTCTTCATCATATGGTTCCTCCGTGAATGAATCTGTAATCCTGTCATCTCTTTTATAGAGTTCTTCAGTGTATTGCTTCCATCTTCCTTTTATTTCATCTCGGTCAGTCAGTGTATTCCCCTGTTGATTATTCAACATCCCTACTCTTGGTTTAAATTTTCCTTTCATTTCTCTAATCTTTTGGAACAGGGCTCTTGTTCTTCCCTTTTTGTTGTCCTCTTCTATTTCTATACAGTAACTATTGTAATAGTTCCCTTTGTCCCTACGTACTAGTCGCTGTATTGTTGCATTTAGGGTTCTGACTGTGTTTCTATCTCCTTTTGCTTTTGCTTTCCTTCTCTCTTTAACCATTTTAAGAGTTTCGTCAGTCATCCATTGAGGTCTTTCTCTCATTTTAACATTTTAACTGGGCAAGATCTTGGAACGAGTGGTTGCTGCCCAGCTCCAGGCGCTATTGGATGAAACCGATTATCTAGATCCATTTCAATCGGGTTTTAGGCCCGGTTTTAGCACCGAGACAGCCTTGGTCGCCCTGTATGATGACTTATGTCGGGACAGGGACGGATGGAGTGTAACTCTGTTGATTCTCCTTGATCTCTCAGCGGCTTTTGATACCATCGACCATGGTATCCTTCTGGAGAGGCTCATGGAGTTGGGAGTTGGGGGCACTGCTTGGCAGTGGTTCCGCTCCTACCTGGCGGGTCGTCTCCAGAAGGTAGTGCTTGGGGAACATTGATCGACACCGTGGGCTCTCCAATGTGGAGTCCCGCAGGGGTCAGTTCTGTCCCCCATGCTTTTAACATCTACATGAAGCCACTGAGTGCGGTCATCAGGAGTTTTGGAGTGCGTTGCCACCAGTACGCTGATGACATGCAGCTCTACTTCTCCTTTTCATCTTCTTCAGGTGAGGCTGTCAATGTGCTGAACCGTTGCCTGGCTGCGATAATGGACTGGATGAGAGCCAATAAACTGAGGCTAAATCCAGACAAGACTGAGATGCTGTTGGTGGGTGATTTCTCTGATCAAATGGTGGAAATGCACCCTGTTCTGGATGGGGTTACACTCCCCCTGAAGGAGCGGGTTCGTAGTCTGGGAGTACTCTTAGATCCTTCCCTGTCACTCGAGGCTCAAGTAGCCTCGGTGGCACGGAATGCATTCTACCAACTTCGGTTGGTAGCCCAGCTACGTCCCTATCTGGACAGGGAGGACCTCACCTCAGTTGTCCATGCTCTGGTAACCTCTCGATTGGATTACTGCAATGCGCTCTACGTAGAGCTGCCTTTGAAGAAGGTTTGGAAACTACAGCTTGTGCAAAACGCGGTGGCCAGGCTGATAACGAGGACCAGGCGGTCCAAACATATAACACCTGTTCTGGCCCGCTTGCACTGGCTACCTATATGTTTCCGGGCCATATTCAAAGTGTTGGTTTTAACCTATAAAGCCTTATACGGCGCGGGACCACAATACCTCCTGGAACGCCTCTCCCGATATGAACCTGCCTGTACACTACGTTCAACATCGAAGGCCCTCCTCCGAGTTCCGACTCATAGAGAGGCTCGGAGGATGGTTACAAGAACCAGGGCCTTCTCAGTGGTGGCCCCCGAATTGTGGAATAGTCTTCCCGTTGAGGTGCGCTTGGCGCCGACATTGCTATCTTTTTGGCGCCAAGTTAAAACCTTTCTCTTTGCTCAGGCATTTTAGTTTAATATGTTCAAATTGGTTTTAGATTTGTGGATTTTTATATATATGTTTTTGTACCGATTTATGTGATTTTATTGTATATATTTTCTGTTGTACACCGCCCAGAGAGCTATGCTAGTGGGGCGGTATAAAAATTTAACAAATAAATAAATAGAGGTACTGTCTTTTTGCATTCTTCTCTGATAATGTCTCTGACTTCATTCCATAGTTCTTCTGGTTCTCAGTCAACTAAATTTAAAGCCTCAAACCTGTTCCTTATTTGATCTTTATATTCTTCTGGGATGTTATTTAAATTGTATTTCGGCATTATGATTGCTTTGTTGTTCTTTTTTTGCTTTACTCTGATTTTCGATATGACCAGTTCATGATCTGTACCACAGTCTGCTCCTGGTCTTGTTTTTGCAGAAAGTATGGACCTTCTCCATCTTCTGCTACCAATTATATAATCAATTTGATTCCTATATTGACCATTTGGTGATGTCCACGTGTACAGTCATCTTTTCGGTTGTTCAAAAACTGTGTTTGCAAGAAACAAATTATTGGCTTCACAGAATTCAATAAGTCTTTCTCCTGCTTCATTTCTGTCTCCTAGGCCCCATTTCCCTACAATTCCTAATTCTTCTCTGTTCCCTACTTTTGCATTCCAATCCCCCAGGATTATCAGCACATCTTGTTTTGGTGTGTGATCAATTTCTTCCTGTACTTCTGCGTAAAATCTCTCCAAGTCCTCTTCTTCTGTGTTTGCTGTTGGAGCATAGACTTGGATGATGGTTATGTTGATAGGTTTTTCCCATTTAATCTCATTGATATCACTCGCTCAGAACTTGCATTGTAGCTCCTAATTGCTCTTGCTACCTCACTATTAAAGCAACC
Source organism: Rhineura floridana (assembly GCF_030035675.1). Taxonomy (NCBI): domain Eukaryota; kingdom Metazoa; phylum Chordata; class Lepidosauria; order Squamata; family Rhineuridae; genus Rhineura; species Rhineura floridana. The sequence continues at coordinate 12,479,738 of NC_084484.1, forward strand.
CCATTTCTTCTTAATTTCTCATTTCCTGCATAAAATATTTTGTAGTTGCCTGATTGGAAATGTCCCATTCCCGTCCATTTTAGTTCGCTCACACCAAGTGTTGTAATGTTGATGTGTTCCATTTCTTGCTTGACAATTTCTAAATTTCCCTGGTTCATGCTTCTCACATTCCATGTTCCTATTGTGTGCTTTGTACAACTCCAGACTCTCCTTTCGCATCTGTGCGCATCAGCCTCTGGGCTTCCTTTCGGCTTTGACCCAGCTGTGTCATTAGGAGGTGTGTGTATGTAGTAGGGTGTATATGGTAATATGATCTGGGTAGCTAATGGATAGCTTCCGCCTCCCCCCCTACCATTCAGCTTTTCTCTTCCAATCAGCTGACCAGCACAGGGAAGGATAGCAGGGGGTGGAGTGGTTTAATCCTTCCCTGTCCCCTGCAATCCTGATGAAACATTTCCCAAAGCACTATTGTGGCTGCAGCCTCCTCCTTCCTGTTGCTCCCTTGCTTGCTTCCAATCACCTGAACAGTGAGGGGGGAGGGAATATTTAAGCATCCCCTCTTACCCCTGCAAGCCTGATGAAAATGAACCACCCAACAAACTCCTATAATAGCAGCACAGGGGGAGCAGTCTTTGTCGTGCCTGGGGTGGGGGGAAGGTTTAAATCTCCTATACTGCTCAGATGATCAGCAGTGACAAGGGAGCTGGGCAGCTGGTACCTTTCTTATCTGCAGCTTTATCCTATTTTCCATGTTGCTTATTACTTCAATACACAATCAGTTTTGATCCAGCTGCAAAAACACCCCCTCCTATGAATAGCTATGTGAGTTTTTAGTTTAAGTCACTTGATTATGACTTTGTTATTAATCAGCTGGTGATTTATAGATCTTTATAATTAAATGGCAATTCATTCTTGATTAATTTATTGGTCTTTGGCACTCGATTTATTTCTATATTTGATAATTATTTGGGAAATGAGTATTTGCACTCAACAGCCATGACCCCTCTTTTGTACTGTTCACCTCTGTGTGTGTGTGTGTGTGGGGGTGACTATGTGCATCAAGTCCCTGTGAGAATGCAGAGTTAATTTTTTCTATACCCCCACCTCATTTTCCCCACTGCTCAGCAGGGGAGGAAAAAATTAAACTTCCCCATATTCTGGTCAGCTCATTGGGAGGGAACAGATGAGCAGGGGAGGGAAGCTGCAGCCACATCCATTTTCCTCAATGCTCAACTGAGCAGCAGGAGGGAACACCACAAGTCATAAAATGTGCCCTGCATGCAGTGGGTTGCCCACCACTGGAGTAGCGATAGAAACAAAGGGCATGTTTCTTGGATAATATGCATATTTTTCAGTGAATGCAAAAAAAATGAAGTTGAGATATGCACATGCCCCAAGATGTGTTGGATAATATGCATAATGCCTGGAGAATGTAGAAAATGCAGCCAAAATATGTACATTGCCCAACACCTGTTGGAAAGTATTGTATTGACTGGGAAATGTACACAGTTCTCTATTTGCGACAAATTATATGCATATTCTTCATGAGGTATGGTTACTGTGTACAATACCTGGTTGATATACACATTAGCTGTTTAATTCACAGTATAACTCAACTCTTATATAATATGCATGTGTGATGCATATTGTCAGGGAAGTGTGTACATAAGTATATCTATATCTTTCTGGATCAACACAGCTGCTTGCATTTTTGCACTCTCCTTGGGGACATGGCTATTAAGTCTAGAATCTGTCATGAGAAGCACCTACATGTCAACATTTATCATCTCACTACTTCCCACCAAGCTATATACAGCCCACCAGACATACATAAGCCTCCTCCTCCTTTTGCTGCCTGCCTGGGATGGCTAAGGGTTTCCCATTAGCTAAAGGTCTGACCATTAGTTACCAGGCCAAGTTCAAGGTTCTGGTTTTGGTGTACAAAGCCCTATGCAGCTTGGGTCCAGCATACCTGAAATATCATATTATCCCTTATATATCCAGTTTATCATTGTGCTCTGCAGGTGAGGGCCTCCTGCAGATACCATCTTATCAGGATGTCCATTCCATACAACATAAGAAGCAGACTTTTAGTGCTGTAGCACTACATTTTGGAATTCCCTCCCCTTGAATATTAGAGAGGCACCATCTCTGTTATCTTTTCGGCACCTACTGGAGACCTTCCTCTTTCAACACACCTTTTAAATAGAGACCTTATCCCAGTCTATGTCTGTGCTGGAATTGCTTTTAAAGATATTTTTAAAGATTTTTTAAAAAGATGTGTGCTTTTAATATGTTTTAAATATGTTTTGTTTTAATATGCTTTAGAATGCTTTCAGTGTCTTGTTTGCTGCCCTGGGCTCCAAATTTAATAATAAAATGTGTTTTTAAATTTGTATGTTTGTTTTTAATGTTTTTAATGTTAATGTTTTTAATTGTTGTAAACCACCCAGAGAGCTTCGGCTATGGGGCGGTATATAAATGCAACAAATAAATAAATAAACAAACAAACAAAATAGTGAACTGAGTCCTACTCAGAGTAGACCCATTGAAATGAATGAAACTTAGTTATGTCTAATAACATCAGTGAGTCTACTCTGAGTAGGATTAGCATTGAATACCACCCAAAATGAGGTTTATTTTGTCAAAAGAACTCATTGGCTTGGTGAGTGGTTACTAAACATACATTAGAACATCAACCTTCTCCCCCAAACCAGCACCTATAGTCTGTTTCACAAGTGAATAGGTTGACAGCTTCATATTCAGTGCTTGCTGCTGCATACGAGATCTGTAGCTTGGAATATGAATCCAGTATTGGTGTTCAAAGAAAAATGGAACAGAATATCTTGGGCTCCCTTCTAAAATACACTCATGGAACATAGCAGTGGTTTTTACAGTGGTTCCTTCTTCTCAGTGAGGTTGGGATGATGGGGGTTGGTGGGTGGGATACTGGGATAAAGTTACAAATCCGATACGGAAATGTGAGGGTCTGTTGCTGAGAGATTCAGTCTAGACTATGCCCCTAATGAGTAGTACCTATTGTATTTCAGGTTCAAACTTCCCACTACTTCCACCTTCTCCATGTTCTCTCTGCCAAGATTCAAACATGGCTGCCAGCAACAGCCCTAGCCAAGCCCTGATTGTGTTCCTGTGTACAAGAGCTCTGATTACCCACTGATCCCTGGCATATGTACACACCATCTTTAGGAATGTGTATTGCACAGTAGGGGTTGTCTTAGCTTTTGCAAGTATGATTGTGTGAAGTCTCTCTCAAGTATAGCATCATCAAGTATAGCAAAAAGTGTAGAGAAATCAAGTAAGAACAAAAGAAGAGCATAAAAAACCTCAAATGCAACATTTCCTCATAGGGGAGTTTCTCCATCCCCTTGATCATTTGGGTTGCTCTGTTCGAAACCTTTTCCAATTCTAAGAATGGCTGTATAATCTATAGCCAGCGTGCATTTTTCACATTCCACAATGTTAAATTGAAAATACCCGCATGCCATTCTGATGCTTCCCATAAGCTCATTTCAAAACAAAACCTTACAAAACTTATAGTCCTGAACTCAGAAACGCTTGCTCAACAACCCTCTCAATTTTCATGGTGATACACAAAACAGTCAGAGAGAATAGAGAGTTCAAAGTCTAAAAAGAGAGAAAAAAACCCAGATCCCTTTTGGACTTTTTTCTCTCAGAGTTCTCATAATCTGTTGAAATTCATTAAAAATCAGCCATGTTCACAGAGTACTGTAATCCCATTCCTGACCTTGCCCCATACTCTGACCTTCATCTTCTGCAGTTTAAAAGTTTTAAAAAAATATGCCTGGCTGATTTTTAATTAATTTAAGAAATTCTGCATTGAACTGAATGATAGTGTCAGGCATGCTCAGTAAGAACCAAATGTCAGTGCTCTAAAAGCCAGACTCACAGCTAGTGGGCTTGCCTAATCAGGGGGCACACCCACACCAGACTTTGATTTCCCCAAAGAATCCTGGGAAGTGTAGTTTGTGAAGGGTGCTGAGAGGAGACTCCTATTCCACTGACAGAATTCCAGTGGCCAAACTGATTTAACAGTCAGCCACTCTGATTGAAGATCTGTGAGGGGAATAGGGCACCTCCTAGTAACTCTCAGAACCCTTCACTAACTACACTTCCCAGGATTCTTTGAGAGAAGCCATGACTGTCCAAAGTGAAATAATCCTATCCCTCCACCTCTTTGCCCCTCCTCCCCATCCCCTTCCTTTGTCCCTCCTTACCCTCCCCCCTCCTCCCCCTCCCCATGGTCAGTTTTACCTATCTTAACCATGACTGCAAGGGAGTAAATACCATTGAACTCTATCAGCATGCAAATGATCAGACCTGCCCTCCCCTCCCCCTTCCTTTGCATCCCTCCAATTATCCCCTTCCCCTTTGCCCTCCCCCTCCCCCATGGTCAGTTTTTCCTATCCTAACCATGATTGCATAGGAGTAAATCCCATTGAACACAATAAGTATGCAAATGATCAGACCTGCCTTTCCCCTCCTTCCCCTCTCCTCTTCCTTCTTCCTCCTCCTCCGCCCACTCCAGCCCTCCCTCCCTCCCCCCTGGTCAGTTTCACCTATCCTAAGCATGATTGCAGGGAGTAAATCCCACTGAACTCAATAAGCATGCAAATAAGCATGCAAATAAGCAATCCATTCTCAGCAAACTTGCAAAGGATCCCATTCCTTACCTCCCAGATTAAAAAGCAGAGAAATTCACTAATAGGCAGAAGACACTAAATATGGTCCAACTCCAAACATAATTGTGGAATAATGGGACTGACTATTCTGCAGATAACTCTCCAAGTTATCATCAAACGGCATCCTGGCTCGCACACTGGCTTTGCTTATTGTTTTTAGCCTTTCTCTTCTCCTCTCTATCACCACCCATGCTCCTTCTTGTTTTTTTTTTAATGAGTTGGGGGGTTTATGCCCCTAATGCCCTTTTTAATGAGTTGGGGCGTGGGAGAACCACCAAAGATATTTTTGCAATCTCCAACTTGCATTCCTCTCTGTCAGGAAACTCATTTTGGCAGCATCAAGCACATAGGGGGCATCCACTATAGCAATCAGGGTCTAATTGCTGGTACAGTCTTACTGATTTATCCATCGTGTTTTGTCAAATCATGTGAGAGATGGTTCGGAATGTATTAGATGGGCCTAATTCACAAAATAAACTGATATTAAATTGTGGACGGGAAGGGCTTCAAGGAAAGGACATATTGACTTACCATGCATTATTGAGGTGGTATGATTTAAAACAGTGGTTGCCAACCTTTTTGGACAAGAGGGCACATTTGAAATTTGAGAGATTACTGGGGGGGCATCACAAAATGGCTGTCATGAGGGGGCATGGCATAACACAAAATTAAAGAGTAGTCATGGTGAAGCTTTTTCCATAATTCTTTTTCCAGAAGAAGAAAAGGGTTGACTTGTTGACGTTCTGCCTGCCATACAGCTCTTAAAGGCGCAAGAAACCTGATTTTACCCAATGCCAACCCAAAAACATAGCCTAGGCTGCCATTCTACACCGATTTATCTGGAAGTAAGTCCCACTGAACACAAAGAGAGTTACTTCTGAGTAGAAATGTATATGACTGTACTATAAGTTACCTATACAATGAATTCTTAGTGAGTCCCTGGTATTTAGCACCTGCAAAGCAGCAGACATGCCTAAGCCTCTTTTCAAAGTGTTCACACTTGAGCTGGCAAGGGAGGATTCTTTATCACTCATCCACACTTACTGTGCAGTAGTGTTCACAGAAAATAATTTCTAAGAACTACTTGATCTCAGGTGAACCCACGACAGGAAAGATGCGTCCTGATTGCTAGGGGAAAAGGAAGGGAAAACTATAGAGATTCCAAGGACCAGTAAAAAAAGAGACAGAAGCAGGAAAACTGCATGAAAAGGGAGGGCAAAACAGCAGCTCTTTAGAACCCCTGGGATTCCTATTGTGTGGTGTCCAAAACAACTTATTTATCAATCACAACTCGGACTTTGTTCGTTTCGTTTATTATAAATTGCAGGGCCATAGGCAAACACAATGTAAATCATATACAACAAAATTAAATTATAAAATTTAAAACAAATGGAATCTTACTACACATCTGTTTCATATGACATTCAAACATTTAGGATCTTACTAAACATCTGTTTCATATATCAGTCTAACACAAAATTTGCTCATAGTTTCTGAGCTGCTATCGCAAACAGAGATACTTTATGGGTTACCTCTGGGTTTAAATCTGACATTAAAAGGGATATTTTGTCAGCTTCCGAGAGCAGCCCATAATTATTTAACCACGTCATTATAAACTTATTCCTTGGGTTCTGGTAAATTGGACAATAAAGGAGTACGTGTGGAAGATCCTCCTCTATATGAGATCCACAGATACATTTTCGTTGGTCTTTTGGGATACCAGAGATCCGACCCTCTCTATCAGCATTAGGAAGAGTAAAGAAACGTAATGCCGTAAATGCATATCTTAGGTTGATTGGGAGGGGCTGCAGAAGGAATAAAGAGCAATTATGGTCGATCTTAAACCTCCAATACCATGGAGCCACTCTAGAATTAATTAAGGCTAGATGATCTAAATACTCACAGTGTGAAAAAACAGCCTCACGTACTTTATTATTAGATGACAAAGACTTAAATTCCTGTGTAGTTAGATGGTATCTACGTAATAATTCTTCCAATTTATAGCCCCATGAATTAAGAGAAATTGGGTGGTCAAAATTAAGGCACAGTTGTAATGGTTCCTTGTCCTGTAGTGTACTGTATGATTTCATAAACTTCAAAAGGGTAAAATGGATTTGCACACCCAATGGGGGGAGGCCAGTCTCCGCTCGTAGCATTGCTGCTGAAGTTCCGGGGGGGGGAGACAATAAGCACCTAAGAAAGTTATTTTGAATAGTCTCTAGGGACAAGATAGTTTTATTATCCCAACCCCAAACAGATACTCCATACAACACCTGCGGTATTACTTTAGATTTAAAAAAAATTAAAGCCGGGAGAATCAGGTTACCACCCACAGTACGATAAAACTTTAAAATTGCTCCCACCATTTTTGCCGCTGTTAATTTTACATACTGCAAGTGTCTTTTCCAGGACAGAGTATCCGAGAAATAAACTCTCAAATATTTATACACACGGCACTGTTCCAACTGGTGGTTTGCTATTGACCATCTATGTCGTACAAACCTCTTACCAAAACCTAAAACTTTTGTTTTTTCATAATTTATATTCAGCCTTTCTTTTATACAAATGTCCTGGAGTCTTCTCAGCAACTTTCTCAGCCCAACAGGAACTAATGAAAGAAGAACCATGTCGTCAGCATATAACAACACAGACACCTTCCTATGCCCAATAGACGGCGGGAAGTATTGAAGGTCAGATAAATCAGGAATAATATTATTTAGATATAGATTAAAAAGTAAGGGAGCTAAAAGACATCCTTGCTTATCTGGCGGCTGCCAGACTATTGACGAGGACCAGTCGGTCTTCGCATATAACACCTATTCTGGCGCGTCTGCACTGGCTCCCTATTTGCTTCCGGGCGAGATTCAAGGTGCTGGTTTTGACCTATAAAGCCTTACACGGCGTGGGACCTCAATACCTTGTGGAACGCCTCTCTCGCTATGAACCTACCCGTTCACTTCGTTCAGAATCTAAGGCCCTCCTCCGGGTACCAACTCATCGGGAAGCCCGGAGGGTGGTTACTAGATCTAGGGCCTTTTCTGTGGTGGCCCCTGAGTTGTGGAACAGCCTCCCCGAAGAGGTATGCCTGGCGCCTACACTTCTATCTTTCCGGCGCCAGGTAAAGACCTTTTTATGCTCCCAGGCATTTTAATCTTTTAATTTTCTTAATCTTTCTACTTTTAACATGTATCCTTCTTAATTTGTGTTGTATTTTGTTTTTGTTGTGCTTTCTGTTGTTTGTTTGTACATGTTTTTGTGATTTTTTACTATGACATATTGTATTTTATCTTGTTTGTTCACCGCCCTGAGAGCTATTCTGCTAAGGGCGGTATATAAATTGAAATAATAAATAAAATAAATAAATAAATCCCCCCTCTCAACCATTATCGGTTTCGTCGTTTCTCCGTTTCGATTTACTCTGACAAGAGCTTTATTGCGACTCCAGTCTGGTACACCCATTTTTATAGACTATATACTTCTTTACCAGTTTTTTATAATAAATTCCTTGACATTGATATTGTAAATGCTCCAGCGTGGCCTCCAGTTATGGCTGATGAAATTAGATCTCTTATTGATTCTTTGAAAGAAGGAAAATCTCCGGGAGAAGATCTGCTCCCACCCGAAATATTTAAGCAATTTCCAGATTGGTGGGCTCCTTTCCTGGCACGATTATTCTCTAGAATCAATGATTCTGGTATAATCCCCGAAGGGTGGAGATGCAATATCATCGTTCCAATTTATAAGAAAGGTGACCCCTCTGAACCTTCTAATTATTGCCAAATTAGTTTATTAAATGTGGCTTCTAAACCTTATAGTAAATTTCTACTTCAAAAGTTGGAACAATGGGTGGACACTTACCAGCTTATACACCCGAAACAGGTCGGTTTTAAAAAGAGTTCTTCACCGACTGACCATTGTTTAACCCTCTACCACCTGGCGAAACAAAACGTGATTGGGCCCACAAGACATCTCTATGTGGCTTTCGTTGACTTGGCCGCAGCCTTTGACTCTGTTGATAGGAAAATTCTTTGGACTAAATTATACAACTTGAATATTGATCACCGCTTATTACACCTTATAAAGGCTCTATACACCAATACTAAAGCTCTCGTCAACTTGGACTTCACTCTGACTAAAAACACTGACAGGAGGGAGCAGTCAGGCTGGTTCATTTTATAGAAATTGCTTAGAAGGATACCTCCACATTTTGCTCCATAACTTTCTGTCTAGGAGGGATAGAGATTCACTTAAAAAAAAAAGGAAAAAGGAAAAGAAAGCCAGAGTCTGGACTATGCACTGGAGGCACCACTGAAGGCCTTTGGGGGTGCCAGGGGTGCCAGGTTACCACCCCCCAATTTAGAACCTTGTGGCAAATAAACAGCACATAATAACAGCAAATAAACAGAATCCTGAGAAAACTGATTTTTAAAAAAATACACATTAGAGGTTGTTAGATCATTATTGATAAGATTTGGCCAGCTTGACATTATTCACTTTGATTTTAAAAGCAAATAAATAAATAATGGGTTGGATCCAGGCTAAGTTAGTTGAACTTAGGTTGTACTGAAATCAATGGGACATGTACTGCCTTCAAGTTGATTCCGACTTATGGCGACCCTATGAATGGGGTTTTCATGAGGCTGAGAGGCAGTGACTAGCCCAAGGTCACCCAGTGAGCTTCATGGCTATGTGGGGATTTGAACCCTGGTCTCCCAGGTCGTAGTCCAACACCTTAACCACTACACCACACTGGGACAAGTTAGTTCCTTAAGTCCCTTAATTTAAATGGGAACTAACCATAACTAAGTCAGTCTGGCTCCAACCCATTTAAAAAGGTGATTTTTAAAAAAGTGGTGGCGGGGTGGGGACATTTGGTGAGATTTTACTTGGTATGTGCATTCTTTAGCTCGTCTTACCCAGCCAGCAAAACCTAGTTATTTCCTCCCTTCCATCCTGGTTATAGCAACTGCTAATGTCTCTTATTTTGTACTTAGGGACTCTGAGCTTCTCTAGAGAAATTCCCTGATTTTGTGCTGAGCCAGAGGCTAAATTTGGGTTTTGTTTCCCTGCAACCATGAACATTAACTAGCATAGGAATGGAAACTGTACTTTGGAATATGAATCCAGAGGCTGTTGGAAACCTGGTGCCCATACACTAGGCACCCAAGAAAGGAGGGTTGTGTGTCCTTCCTCCCTTTCCTGCCATGGTGTGCCACCAGAGAGGGGAAGTAGAAAAGGTCTCTTCTTGATGCAAAACTGCCAGCAGCCTAGGAAATGGCTGGACAGTATTAGGGATTAAACTGCTTATCCACAAACGTGACATTCAGCATCCTCCTGCCCTAAAGTGCCTTTGGGTGTCCTTTACAGATTTCTCCTCAGCAATGGAACCCCAGTGCCAATAGCTGCTGCTGCTGCTGCCTTGATAATAGGGATGGAAAGTTCTGTCAATTTTGATTCTCTCAGTTTCTCATTTTTCCAATCTTAAATGCAGCTCTTCATGTTTCTGCAGCAATTTCATGCTACTACAGATCTCCAGCTGAGCTGGTTGAGCCTGGGTTCACCTTGGGCTACACTAGCTGAAATCCTTCATCCTGGCTCAGCCAGAGACACACCAGCTGAAGTCCTTCATCCTGGCTCAGCCAGAGACACACCAGCTGAAGTCCTCCATCCTGGCTCAGCCAGAGACACACCAGCTGAAGTCCTCCATCCTGGCTCAGCCAGAGACACACCAGCTGAAGTCCTCCATCCTGGCTCAGCCAGAGACACACCAGCTGAAATCCTTCATCCTGGCTCAGCCAGAGACACACCAGCTGAAGTCCTTCATCCTGGCTCAGCCAGAGACACACCAGCTGAAATCCTCCATCCTGGCTCAGCCAGAGACACACCAGCTGAAGTCCTCCATCCTGGCTCAGCCCGAGACACACCAGCTGAAATCCTTCATCCTGGCTCAGCCAGAGACACACCAGCTGAAGTCTTCCATCCTGGCTCAGCCAGAGACACACCAGGTGAAATCCTTCATCCTGGCTCAGCCAGAGACACACCAGCTGAAGTCCTCCATCCTGGCTCAGCCAGAGACACACCAGCTGAAGTCCTCCATCCTGGCTTAGCTGGGGTTCGGTTGGCTGAACCAAGGCCAGGATAATTCCTGAAAAAAGGGGTGTTCTGGGTGCGGTGGGGGAGAGTTACATCCTCAGCTTGGTTGTGTAACCTAGCAATCCAATGGAAGTTACACTGGTGGTGAAAGTCAAACTCTATTTTAAAGGATTGTTTTCACTCTCCAAGTCTTGGGTTGGCATAGGTGGCAGTAGCCCTGTTCATGAATGGAACATGAAATAGAGATGTTTCAACAGCATAAATTACCCCAGTATAAATAACGCTGCCTGTGATGTTCCTATATTAATGTATATATGGTAAGTGTTGGTTGTTTAGAAGATATATGGTAAGTAGTGAAAGAGGAGGGGGAGTGAATGGGCAGTAGAATGCTAGATGATTGGCTGAGTGTTTAAAATGGCTGAACGTATAAAAGGAAGAGTGAGAGTGGAATCAGGGGGGAGAAGAGAACTGAGTGGGTTGCTTGGTGGGGTTTAGAGAGTTGTTTGACAGGAGAGAGTGGAGAAGGAGGGAGGTGGAGTTCGGATTAGTATTGAGTAAAACCATATGCTTATGTGCCTTAAGAAGAAATCTTGTTAATCTTGTTAGCTTTGTTATCTTTAATAAATACTTAATTTGGTTTACCAAAGGCCTGATCCTTGGCTGGGGTTTCACAGACCAGAAGGGAGGGTAAGGTAATGACCAAGGCTGAAGGGGAACTGTAACAAATGGTGGCAGCGGTGAAGAGAATAACAATACCAGTATTCAGAGTCTCTGGGAATACTAGTATTAGGACGTGACTGGTGGTTGCCTAGCAGGGGGATCTGTTGAGATCTGTGCTAGAGCGGGGAGAGAAAAAATAAAAAAGGACAGTACGGACTGGTGGAGTCCCTGGTGGTGCCTAGTGACAGGCAGTAGCCACGCGCAGGTAGGAACCTGACAGGGAGAGCCAGGGAAGGACGCCTCACACGTGGTGGCAGTAGCGGTGGAATACGAACAACAGAGAATCCAGATACGAATACTAGAGAATCCCTAACAGTGGTGTGGCAAACAGAAATAACAAAACAAGATTACTTATGAGAGTGACTGGCAAGGAGTGTGTGGCAAAGAGTGAGTGAACTCAAACACCATGGCTGAATATATAAAAATGAAAAGAGAAGAGCTGGTGGAGAAGTGCATAACATTCAATTTACCTCACAAGGGTAAAGGGGTAGATGAATTGAGGGTAGCACTTATAGGATTTGCAACTGCCCAGCAAAAACAACCTGTCAAGGAAGAGACCCCAGAAGGATACTCAAGCAATCCCGCTTATATAGAGTACTTGAGAGAGAAGTAAAGATGGGAGGCTGAGGAAAAAGACAAGCAGAGAGTCTTTGAAATGGAAGAAAAAGACAAACAGCGGGTCTTTGAGGCTGAGGAAAAAGACAAACAGAGGGAGTTGGAAACTGAGAAGTTGAGAATGGGGTTTGAGGGGAGGGAGAAGCAACGAGCAGTGGATGCCGAATTACAAGTAGAAAAGTTAAAATTTGAAAGAGAGAAGTTTCATTCTGATGAAACAAAAAGGACAGAGATGGAGCAAAAATAAAAATTACTCCAAAGGACTTTGCTGTCTATGAGCCTGGTCAAGATCCTCAAATTTACCTCAGCACCTTTGAAAAAGCAGCTCAGTTGTGGGGGCTACCTGAAGATAAATACATGCAGTATTTATCAAACCTGATTAAAGGGGAATTGGCTGAGGTATACCAATATTTCCCCTCAGACAGGCCCATCACCTATGCTGAATTCAAAGAAGCAGTGTTTAAAAGATTCAGACTGGGGCCTGATTATTTTAGAAAGCTTTTCAGAAACTGCCAGATGCAGACAGGGAGGTCTTTCATGGAGCTGGGAGCAAAACTGATGGACATATTTGGGAAATGGCTGACAAGTGCAAAAGCTCAGTCTGTGGAGGAGGTGAAAAACCTCATGATATTGGATCAATTATACCATCAGTTACCACCAGAAATAAGGCTCCTGGTCAAAGACCGTTCCCCTACATCGGTGCAGGAGGCTGCAGAGATGGCGGATCACTTCGCCTCCAACAGAACTGGCTGGGTGGGGAAAACAACAAGAGATTTTAAACCCAGACCATATAACGCTGGCAGAAGGGATGTGGTACCACAGAGAGTGAGTCCTCCATTAAAATCTGAAGGGCACAGGACACCCCAGAGTGGATCTGTGTACCCTAAAAGTGAGGAGAAATTATGCTACAAATGTGGTAGACCGGGGCACCTACGTTTTCAATGTGAGGTTGCCAACCCCATTAGTAATCCTGCTCAGACAAGGACAGTGAAAACGGAGCCCAAGGCTTTAGAAACAGCGAAAAAGGTTCAGTTCTGCCAGATAAACTGGACAGAAGTAACAGACCTTGATTCAAGTCTGAGAGAGGAAGTGAGTGTACAAGGGGCAAATTATTGGGCATTGCTTGATACTGGTACCGCTCAGACATTACTGAGGCCAGATTTAATAAAATCTGAGGTAATATTACCTCAGGAAACTGTGACTATCCAAGGAGTGAGGGGTCAACCAGAAAGTTTGCCTGTGGCCCTGGTGGATATGACTTGGAGAGGCCGAGAGGGCTGATATAAAGTAGGCATTAATGCCCAGCAACAAGAACCAGTAATACTGGGAAGAGATGTAATGGGAGCCCAAGGAAAGATCTATGTAGTGACCAGACAGCAAATTGGCAGAGAAAAAGAAGCCATATTAAGGGGGGCTGAAACAAACAGGGTGGAATCTGTTAACCAGCCTCAGGTCACCATAGCAACTACTAGCAGGCCTGCTGAAGGAGACAAACTGTATCAAGTGGTCTCTGATAATGATGAGGCAGATCAATTCAGGGAAGAGCTACAAAAAGATATAAGTTTGAAGCAGATAAAGGAACAAGCTCTGACCCAACAGATTCCTTTTACTGACAAACTGAGGAATCAAGTTGTGTGTGAGAATGGGATTTTATATAGACTGTGGATGCCTGCTGAGAGAAAGGATGAATGTGAACCAGTGAAGCAATTAATAGTACCTTGCAAATACAGAACCAGATTGCTAGAGGTAGCCCACGATGTCCTATGTGCAGGACATCTGGGAATAAAAAAGACCAAGAGGAGATTGGCTGCACACTATTATTGGCCAAACATCTCCAAAGATGTAAAACAACATTGTCTATCTTGTGGAATATGCCAAAAGGTGGGAAAAAGTGGAGTAAAGACTAAGGCACCCTTAAAGCCCCTTCCTATAATTGGACAACCCTTTTATAGAGTGGGGATAGATTTGGTGGGCCCTTTTTCCAAACCCACAAGGCATGGCAAGAAATATCTAGTGGTGGTGGTGGATTTTACCACCAGGTACCCAGACGCAGAAGCACTAAGATCCATGGAAGCCCCTGTAATGGCAGAGGCTTTATTAAAAATCTTTATGAGGCTGGATTTCCCTCATGAAGTGCTGACGGATCAAGGCAGTGTATTCATGGGAGAAGTGATGCAATGTATGTGGAAATGTGGGCTAAAACATCTAAAGACCACTACTTACCATCCCGCCACTAATGGGTTAACAGAGAGATTCAATGGCGTTTTGAAGGGCATGATCAGAAGCTATGTTCAAGATCACCCACAAGACTGGGATGAACGTTTTGGATGCTTCTTATTTGCATACAGAGAAGTCCCTCAGGAGTCAACAGGCTTCTCACCCTTTGAACTCATGTTCACTAGAAAAGTGAGGGGACCTTTGGAACTATTAAAAAATTCACGGGAAGGAACCCTGGGAGAGTACAAAACATCTGTAGTAGATTTTGTATTGGAATTCCGCAATAAATTAACATCAATGATGGAGATGGTGAAAAAGAATTTGAGTCAAGCACAGGAGAAGCAACATTACTGGTATGCCAGAACAGCCAGGGAACGTGTGTATGATGTGGGAGATATGGTTATGGCGTTCATACCCAGGAAACATGACAAATTACAGGCTAACTGGGAAGGACCATATACCATCAGAGAAAGGCTTGACACAGTGACGTATGTAATCACCACAGACCAATTAAACAAAAGCAAAGTGGTTCATGTAAATATGTTGAAGCCTTACCATACCAGGGATGCACAGGTGTTGCAAGTTACCTTATTCCCTGAGGGAAGTGGGCCTGAACTTCCAGATTTGGTACAGGAAAGCAAAGACAAAGGAGGGGTAGATCAGGTGGAATGGTCAGAGGAGGTGAAGGAGGAAGTAAAAGAAGAGATTCTGAGAGTTTTGAAAACCTATAGGAATCTCTTTAGCAACAAACCTGGCCGAACCAGTATAGTTATACATTCCATTGATACTGGAGATCATGCCCCAATCAGATCTGTTCCGTACCGTGTGAATGGGAAAGTTTTGGATGAGATCAAAAAGGAGGTGGAAGATATGCTGGAATTAGGAGTGATCAGGGAATCCATCAGTCCCTGGGCCTCAAGTATTGTCCTGGTTCCGAAAAAAGATGGAACGACCAGGTTTTGCATTGATTATCGGCTAATCAATAAAATTACTGTCCCAGATGCGTATCCTATGCCTAGGGTAGATGCAATTTTAGAGTTATTGGGGGCAGCAACCATTATCTCTACACTAGATCTCTGTAAAGGATTTTGGCAAATGCAACTAGACGAGCAATCCAGAGCCAAAACTGCCTTCAGTACACCAGATGGGTTATATGAGTTTGTGACCTTACCCATGGGACTAAGGAACTCACCAAGTTCATTTCAGAGGCTAATCAATACTGTGTTGCGAGGCATGTCAGATTTTGCAGTGGCCTATATCGATGACGTGGCCATTTTTAGCAAGTCGGTGCCTGAGCATGTCCAACACCTGACAACAGTATTGGAGGCCTTAAGAAAAGCAGGCCTCACAATAAAAGCTAAGAAATGCCAGTTTGGACTAAAGGAAGTAATCTATTAAGGACATAAGGTGGGGAGTGGGAAAATCACCCCCTTATGGAGCAAGGTGGAGGCAATACAAGCGTGGCCGATCCCCTTAACCAAAAAACAAGTAAGGGCATTTCTGGGTGTGGCTGGATTTTATAGGAGGTTTGTGAGAAATTTTGGTGAAATAGCAACCCCCTTGCATGAATTAACAAAGAAGAAGTGTTCTGAGCGTGTGGTATGGACAGATGAATGTCAGAAGGCTTTTGATCTACTGAAGCAAGCCTTGTGCCAAGGACCCATATTAATAGCACCAGACTATGAGAAACCATTCATCGTGGCTGCAGATGCGTCGGACCTGGCGCTGGGAGTCGTCTTGCTACAGGAGAGAGAAGGCACCAGACATCCAGTGGCGTACCTGAGTCGCAAGCTGACACCGAGGGAGAAGAACTATTCGTCGGTCCAGAAGGAGTGCCTAGCGGTCGTGTGGGGACTGAACAAGTTGCGCCCATACGTGTGGGGACAAAGATTCACAGTGACTATGGATCATCGGGCCTTGTTACGGTTGCAGACTATGAAAAACCATAACAGTATGCTGCAGAGGTGGTCCTGGGCCCTACAGGACTATCAAGTGGACTTCCAGTTCATCAAAGGCAAGGACAATGTACTGGCCGATGGACTTTCCAGGCAAGTGGCTGGGACTGCAGTGACGTGACCAGACGGAGGAACAAAGAAAGACATTTTCCCCATAGAGACTTTTATTTGTTAACGTGACGTATAAATCCTGGAACAGGAATAATACTCTGCCGTTGTTTTAAGGGGGGGGGGAAATGTGATGTTCCTATATTAATGTATATATGGTAAGTGTTGGTTGTTTAGAAGATATATGGTAAGTAGTGAAAGAGGAGGGGGAGTGAATGGGCAGTAGAATGCTAGATGATTGGCTGAGTGTTTAAAATGGCTGAACGTATAAAAGGAAGAGTGAGAGTGGAATCAGGGGGGGAGAAGAGAACTGAGTGGGTTGCTTGGTGGGGTTTAGAGAGTTGTTTGCCAGGAGAGTGGAGGAGGGTGGTGGAATTCGGATTAGTATTGAGTAAAACCATATGCTTATGTGCCTTAAGAAGAAATCTTGTTAATCTTGTTAGCTTTGTTATCTGTAATAAATACTTAATTTGGTTTACCAAAGGCCTGATCCTTGGCTGGGGTTTCACAGACCAGAAGGGAGGGTAAGGTAATGACCAAGGCTGAAGGGAAACTGTAACAAATGGTGGCAGCGGTGAAGAGAATAACAATACCAGTATTCAGAGTCTCTGGGAATACTAGTATTAGGACGTGACTGGTGGTTGCCTAGCAGGGGGATCTGTTGAGATCTGTGCTAGAGCGGGGAGAGAAACCATAAGAAAGAGCAGTCCGGACTGGTGGAGTCCCTGGTGGTGCCTAGTGACAGGCAGTAGCCACGTGCAGGTAGGAACCTGACAGGGAGAGCCAGGGAAGGACGCCTCACACTGCCCTCCTATAGTTTGGATTGTTCTGCCCAGAGAGAAGCAGAACCCTCTTGCTTTGGGTTGCTTTTAAAACAAGTTGCATTGATGCTGGAACGGTTTCTGCTTAGTAAAGAACAGGCTCAGGCTTTTAAAGCAGCATAGAGTTATGTGTCCTTTAGGATTAGAGATAGGATAGCCTCTAGTTAGCAGTTTGAGTTCTGTAAACTCTATACTTTGCTTTGCATGTGTGTGATTTGTTGAAAAGTTTGCTTTAACCAAGCTACTAGGACTTTCATGAGACATTTTCCGTCCCTCAGCCTAAACTGTTGATTTATCAAGGGAATTGTAATAAAAATGTGCATTCTTAACTAAATGAAAGTCTGTACTATGCAAATAATAATGATTCTGCCTTGCAAGTAATTCCTTCCTCCATACTTAAATTACCCAGGGAATAAAATTTAAAGAGAGAAAAAAGCATAAATGAGAAAAGCAAAAACTCTTATTTTGTTAGAAGCACACGAAAGTGACATTGAAAAAGTTTTCCATCCCTCCCCAGAACTGACAAACTAGCATAGTTCTCCCAGGTTGCCCAAGTTCAAGGTCCGATACCATAGCCCAATCCTCTAGAAGCAAGCCTATGTGTGTGGCAGGTACATCACTGCGTGGATTTGGGGGTGGGCTATAATACTCAAACAAACCCTCAGTATCCTCCTACACACCCCAGTATGTCAGAGTGGACTACAAAATTTGCCCTGCTGGGCACCACGTTGAGAATGAGTAGGAAGCATTAAAGTTGTTCTTCCATGTGAACACCGTTCATACATGGGACCTTCTAAGGAGCACTGTCCTGGCCCTTCTCTCTGTTGCTATCATCACTGTGGGATAATTTTTAAACTCGAATTATTTATATCCTTTAAAAACACACACACACACAGATGGCCCTTTCTCTAGTTAGTGCTTTGTTGCCCTGGGCTCCTACTGGGAGGAAGGGCGGGATATAATTAAATAATAAACAAATAATAAAAATGTTCAGGGTGGTTTATAGGCAAATGATGTCGCAGGGCTTCAACACTACAGGTAGCAAGTCATTTTGCAGCAAAACCAACAAAGAGTGTTATGGCACTTTAAAAACAAACTTAATGAAGCAGCTAATGGCCCGTCACAAAGTCTCCTGCAGCTGCAATTCTAACCATGTCTACTCAGAAGTAAATCTCACTGAATTCAATGGGGTTTATTCCCAGGCAAATGGGATTAGGATTACAGTTTACCTTGCTAGTTTAATTTCACAATTCAGTATAAACGTCTTATCCTACCTAGTTTCTTTCACTCAGGCCTCAGGGTGTGATGGTTTAGCCCGCTGTTGATATTTTGCTCTTTGTGAACTAAATAGTATGGATTACACCTTTACTCAGTTGTAATTCCATTTAACCACATATAAATCCTTTTAATTGCAACATTTTATTTCTTAAATATATATTTTATTTAGAGAATTGGCATGTCTACTGAACTCAGGCTAATTATGTTTTAACTATTGGGATTTGGCTGGGAGTGGGGCCAGATTTTACAACAAAGATTTAAGGAATGGATGCAAATCCAAATGTTTCTCCCCCCTTCCACTCAGATGTTGACTGAGGACCACAGATAAAGTCTACAGGTAACAAAAGAAATCACGTCTTTCCATGGGAAAAGAACAATAATGAACAATGCATTCCGTTGATTTTTAAAAATCACAGTAGGATGTCTGTTAACTCCATTTCCCTGGGAGTAAGCCCCACTGAATTCTAGCAAAAAAACCCACACAACTTACATAAAGTCACCTAGTAACACTTAAAAAAAAGAAAAGCAATAAGGCACCTGTCAGAACAGTGATAATGAAGATGTAAATAACATACATTGCAAAGCAATTTGCATAGCTATTTACATATAATGTGCACATTTTTAAAAAACAACTTTTGTTGTACACAAAAAGCATTCATAGCAAGAGCCTGTGCTGTGACGGGGGGGTCAAACAGGTGGACAGAAGGAAATCTGCTTGATAGTCCATTTTCAATGGATTTCTCTATCATCTCTAGGCTAGGTGAAAGTTGTTTTTTGCAAAAGGCATATCTTTCCTCCCCCCAGCCCCAACTCAGAATGCTGTCATCTAGGTCTTAGGTATTTATGAAAGGGAACAAAGGAGACAGACTGGAGTTACAGGTTTGTGAGAGAGAAAGAGAAAGAGAGGTTTGAGCTCTGGGAAGTGCTGTTTGGGTAATTGACTCTCTCTGGAGCAGGGGTGTAGTTGTCCAGGGTCAACTGTGGAGGGTCTTAGACACCTTATGTTTTTGGCAGGCAGGTCCCGCAAGATCCTTATGTGTCCAGCATCCTACAAGCCAATCAGCATGAAAGGGGAGTATATTGGCCACTGAGAAGAATATGCGAACATGCTTCCTTGTCCTTTCCTGCTGATGGGAGCCAATCAGAGTTACAGCAGGTGAGTCAGCCACTGAGAAGACTCTTCTCAGCATCTAACAAACTACCCTTTCACACTGATTAGCTCCTAGGGATGTCTTCTGCTGTGGGAGAAGGCATTAACAATGATTTCAGCTCAGCAACAAAAAGGGGGTGGGAGGGGAAAGATGTGTGGTTTTGTTCCAGCCCAAAACTAGAAATAAGAGAAGAGGAGGAAAAGAGAGAAAGGTATGTTCAAGGGCAGAGGGAGAAAATGTGTATGTGATGGTGCTGCAGCTTTCAATGTTGTTGTTGGTGGTGGTGCTGGTTGTGGTGGTGGTGTGTGTGTGTATGTGTGTGTGAGGGATGGAATCCTCTCCTTTTTTATGTGTGGCCCCCTGGTGCTCATTAATTAATCCAATGGCAAATCTGATTATTATAGAAACAGAGTCCATTGGTAGTGTGTTATACATGATAAGGTGAAATGCAAATGGATATGCCTAAGAATATGTGTGTGGTACAGTCAACACCAGAGTTTAGGATCAGGAGTTTCCATGCTTAAGATTCCTCCTGCAACTTACAGGTTGTCCAAATGCAATTACTTCGAGTCTTAGCATGGCAGCCAAGAAGGGAAACTCAGCAAAGGAAGTTCCTTAATTTACAGCATGATGATGATGAGAAATTGCTTGAATGGACTTAAACCTTTCTCTTTTTGTAACATTTTAGTTATGTGTGGAAAAAGAAGGGGGTGACACAGGGAGATAGGAAAACGGGTGGAAAAATATCTTCCTAGCTTCTAGAAAATGGCAAAGTTCAAAAGGTTACAAATTCCTATGCAAAATGGATGCCTGTCCTGCTTAGGGAGTGTGAATTCCTTTATTTAGAAGAAAATGGCTTTGTCTTAAACCACCAGCAAAAAAGCCTCCAGAGAAATTCCTATGCACACAAAAGTTTTTCAAAAGTTTCTATTTTTCTGTGTTGCTGTAGGGCATTCTGAGTTGCAGTGAGGGGCAATTGCAAGCAACGCTTTATTAGCTCCTACTTCAAAAAGCCAAGACAAGTTGTGGAGATAATTCAGTAATTGCAGAAGAAGAGACAGTGAATCTTGACAATAGCATCCCATCTACATAATCAAGCAGTTTGGTAGCAGCAGGAGATAAATGTGTAGATACTGAATTCAGGAATTCAAGCAACAGAGGTTCTCTGACAGTGAGAAAAAACAGCCAAATGGTAATGAGATAAGAAGCAGCATTCAAGCCTGGCCAGATAATTCTACAACCTTAGAAGGTGGTATAACCTTAGAAGGGGGCATGGCTGTGAGGGGGTATGACTGTCATTATCATGAAGGGACCCTGCACTTCTGAATTTACCACTATATTACTGCTCTGTAGATCTAGGATGTAGGGCAGTGGGGTTTAGTGTTGGAGTTTTTAAACGGCTTGCTCTTGCATATGCTCAACCTGCGTATTTGTGAATTATCTCCCGTATTTCAAAACACTGTTAAGATTTCAATGACCTACTTGAGGAAGTGTGGGAAGCCTAACAAGGTGATCTCTGCTAAGAATTAGTTGCATACCAAGGCTGAAGTTCAATTTGCAGGGAGCTCCTGAAAAAAAATTAATCATAGATACAGACACAAATCTGCTGGTATACGCCTGTGGTAAAAGCGTTTGGAAACATATTGCCTTTGCTTCCATGTAGTTTCTAGAAAACAATGTTGGAGTAAAGAAACTCAGCACTTTCCTCTGTAAGAGGAGAAAGAGAGGGGACATATTGGGCAGAATGACAACATGCTGTCACTTCTGCTTGCCAAAGGCCTCAATCATTCTGAGGTATTTGTCAAATAGAAGTGAAATATGTAGCTGCCGAATTGCTTACCTGCTCTATAAATGGAAAGGGTCTACCACAATCAAATTGTTATCAGCATCATTAGCAAAGGCCTATCAAAATCACACCAGTGTTTCACAAAGTAGTCACTTTCCAAACTAGTCCAGAAGAAACAAGAACTGAGCCTCCTTGACAAGAAAACAATGATATGCAACTTAATGACCCAAGAGGAAGCATTATTCCTTTAAAAACAACACAGAACTGTAGGCAAGGATTAAGTTACTTGTGAGATACAGTAAAAATAACTCATTAATGTGTAGAAATGAAATTCATTATTCCATCCAGAGGGAGTAATATGGTGTCAGGGTTAGGCCAAGGGTAGCTCTATCCAGATCTAGACTTCAATGTGTTCTCCAGCTCAGCTTCTGCAATGGACTGCAGAAAGTACTACTCTGCTGTCTAGGCAAACAAAGAAAGACAAGCTCTGGGTATATATCAAGACTGGCCAATCAAGAGGATTCAAATTACCTGCCAATTGCATGATGATGCAACCTCCCAAACCCTTCACCCCTTTGAAGAAAATCCAAGTAGTTCACAAATTTAGGACACACACCGCAAGGTTCCTAGTTCATTCCCAAAGTCCCTGACGGACATTTTTTCCACACATATACAACTTGGTAATTTCCAGAAGAAATGGGAGAGAAACCACCAGATTTGATTCTCTCTGCTGATAGTGTGTGTTCTAGCATTTTATGGTCAAATTGTACCCAGGGTATTTAGTAGGGTGTGCAGTGACTTTGAACAAATCTTTAAGCCCAAGGCACAGAGTGTTTTTGGACTTTCCTGATGAAAGCGAGTCCTGTATCAGGTATCCTAAGGAGAAGTAGGGACCCTCAAAGTGACTAATGGTGGACTAAAAATGCCAAAAGTGTTTTAAATGTTGATAACATTTTGTGTATAAAAAAACAAAGATAAGCTTACCATATGTGGAAAATACCATGCTAGGATGGGGAGAGGGGAAAGGATAGCTCTGTTTTGACTGACAGGTGCTGGTTCTAATAGAAGGGAATGATTTTGCCAGTCCCAGTGCTTTGGGGAAGGAATAGAGAAGTAAATAAATAGGTTTCTCTTGCATTGTTTTGGTATGTGCAAGTTTTGCACCTCTGCTGCAGAATGTTAACTTTCTTTCACTCCATTTTTAATAATCCTTAGTAATTAAATCCTTAAATTGATCCTTTTAAATCTATTAGTTTGCAGCAGTATATTCCATTGTTTTCCCCTATTTTATATGTTCTTCCTGTTGATTGGTTTGAGTATATCAATACAATGAGGAATCCAGTTGTAAAATTACAAAACAACACCAATGCTGTTCACTAATAGGGAAAATATATTGTGGTTTAAGAACATACCTATAGCCAACAGATATTTCTATCAAACTTTAAAAAGCAGGGAAACTGGGCAGCTATAGTGAATGCACAGAGCTTGGGAAAGTTACTTTTTTGAACTACAGCTCCCATCAGCCCAATCCAGTGGCCATGCTGGCTGGGGCTGATGGGAGTTATAGTTTTAAAAAGTAACTTTTCCAAGCTCTGTTAATGCACCAGGGGAGCAGGAGACCTGACCTCCTCACTGAGATATTGTACTGCCCTACAAATTTGTCAAAATGCAAAAACAGTTTGGGTGAGTCTTTCACAATCCAATCCACTTCCTCTGCTGCTTAGAAGAATTTGGTAACATGCAGAGCTTGGAAAAGTTACTTTTTTGAACTACAACTCCCATGAGCCCAATCCAGTGGCCATGCTGGCTGGGGCTGATGGGAGTTGTAGTTCAAAAAAGTAACTTTTCCAAGCTCTGGTAACATGTACCTCTCAGCATATGGTGAGTGGTAGAAACACCTGTCATCTCCGAAGATGGAGAATTACATTTTTGTATGTTTGTTGCTGCTCTTCTTACTTTGCTTCTTTTCTGTGTTACTACTGTTTCTACAGAGAATCTAACTTAGAAAATTATATTACTCTCATTATTCATCCTAGAAACCTGTGTGAAATTTATTTTTATTCATTTCAAAGCCTTTTTATTGGTCATTGTCATATGATGGTGAAGACAACCTTTTGTGTTTCTAATTGGAGGTTATGTTCTGCTTATATTTTGGGAGCATTAACAGTTGAATCTGAAACTGCAATATGATGTAAAATCAGACTGATTACAATTTGTTGCTACTTCAGGAATGACTCTAGCTGTTGGAAAAAACAAACTTGGCCTGCCCAAGATGCATGTTTTCATCCTGCTATGCTTAAACCGCTACACTTAAGGAAAGGTGGGCATGGTCAATTAAAAACATAGAGCAAACCTAGAATTCTACTAGAATTTATTTCACCTCCCACTGTTTTATCTTGTGCAAACTGAGACACTGCTGATGTCCACTGGAGACTATTCTGCAGAATAGTCAGCACCATTATTCCACAATTATAGTTGGAGTGTTTTGAGTGTGAATTTTGCAAAGTGTTCTTGTACTTCACATATTCACAGAAACAAAAGCAGAAGAAAATGATTTACTGTAGGAAACTTCACTAAAATTGCAAAGTAAATCAAACATATTTAAAGTGACTATCTGAACTATATCAACTGTCTTAATAATGTTGCTTCCTCCCTGTTAAAACAAGATTAGCACAGCACATGACTTGTTTCTGTTATTTGGGCTAATTACAGATGTTGCCACCACTCACCATATGCTCAGAAGTTCTTCCAAGCTCCACAGGAAGTGGATTGGACTATGAAAGACCAACCCAAATTGTCTTGCATTATTACAAATGTGTAAAAAGTAAAGGTGTCCCCACACTTATAGTGCGAGTTGTTTCTGACTCTTAGGGTGACGTCTTGCGACATTTACAAGGCAGACCGTATATATGGGGTGGGTTTGCCAGTTCCTTCCCCGGCCTTTCTTTACCCCCCAGCGTATGCCGGGTACTCATTTTACCGACCATGGATAGATGGAAGGCTGAGTGGACCTCGACCCCTTTTACCGGAGATTCGACTTCCTCCTTCCGTTGGAATCGAACTCTGGCCGTGAGCAGAGCTTCGGCTGCATTACCGCCGCTTACCGCTCTGCACCACGGAGGATCTGTACAAATGTGTAAGGCAGTACAATATCTCAGAGAGGAGGTCAGGTCTCCTGATCCCTTGGCACATTCACTATAGCTGCCCAATTTCCCTGTTGTTTAAAGTTTGATAGAAATATCTGTTGGCTATAGGTATATTCTTAAACCATAAGATTTTTTGCCTGTTAGTGAATTTCTCTGCTTTTTAATCTTGGAGGTAAGAAGTGGGGTCCTGTGCAAGTTTGCTGACAATGGATTGATTACTTCCATGCTTACTGAGCTCAGTGGGATTTACTCCCCTGCAATCATACTTGGATAGGTGAAACTGACCACAGGGAATGGGGAGGGGAGGAGGATGGAAAGAGGGGGAGGAGGGGAATGGGAGAAGGGGGGAGGGGAGGAGGGAATGCTTATTGCGTTCAGTGGGATTTACTCCCATGCAATCATGCTTAGGATAGGTAAAACTAACCATGGGGGAGAGAAGAAGAGGAAGCAAGGGAGGGGAGGAAGGCTGGAGTGGAGAGGGGAGGAGGAAGAAGGAAGACTGGAGGGGAGGAAGAAGGGAGGAGGAAGGGAGAGAAGAGGGGAAGGAGGAGAAAGGCAGGTTCGATCATTTGCATGCTCACTGAGTTCAGTCATATTTACTCCCATGCAATCATGGTTAGGATAGGAAAAACTGACCATGGGAGAGGAGGAAGGGAAGGGGAGAGGAGAAGGAAAGAGGGAAGGGAGAGAGGATTGGAAGGAGGGGGGAAGAAGGAGAGTATTGGAAGTGAAGGGGGATGGGTGAAGGAAGCGAAGGGAGGGGCAAAAGGGAGGTGATGGGAGGGAGGAGGAGCGGAGGGCAGGTTTGATCATCTGCATGTTTATTGAGTTCGGTGGGATTTACTCCTGTGCAATCATGCTTAAGATAGGTAAAACTGACCATGGAGGAGGAGGAGAAGGAGGTGGAGGACGGGGAAGGAGGGGATTGGA
Organism: Rhineura floridana; assembly: GCF_030035675.1. Lineage (NCBI taxonomy): Eukaryota > Metazoa > Chordata > Lepidosauria > Squamata > Rhineuridae > Rhineura > Rhineura floridana. The sequence goes on from NC_084484.1 coordinate 12,505,279, forward strand.
AGAGGATGGGGATGGGGAATGAGCAGCAAAGGAAGGAGGAGGAAAAGGGCAAGAGGGAGGGGATTGATCATTTGCATGAACTTTGCATGATCATTTCTTGAGTTCAGTGGGATTCACTCCTTTGCAATCATGCTTAGGATAGGTGAAACTGACCTGGGGAGGAGGAGGGAGGGGAGGGGAGTGTGGAAGGGGGGAGAGGGGAGGAATTGGGTGGGTGGGCAGTTGGCAGAGGGGAAGCCATTTTGCTTTTCAAAAGGAAATCATTGTGAACAGAATCATTGCTTTTCAGCATTTCCCGAAACTTTTTATTCTACAGCAAGAACATATAGTCTCCCACACAAATTTAAACCAAAGCTGTCCCTGGCCATATCTGCACTAGACCTTTATTTCACTTTAGACAGTCCCCCCCAAAATCCTGGGAATTGTAGTTAGTGAAGGGTGCTGAGAGTTGCTAGGAGATGCCCTGTTCCTCTCACAGAGCTTCAATCAGAGCAGCTGACTATTAAACCACTCTGGCCAGTGGAGCTTGGTCAGAGAAATAGGAGTCTCCTCTCAGTCCCCTTCACAAACTACACTTCCAAGGATTCTTTTGGGGAAACCATGACTGTCTCATGTGAAATCCAAGTCTGGTGTGGGTGTGGCCCTCTAATTAGGCAAGCCAAGCAGTTATGAGTCTGGCTCTTTGAACATTGTCAGTTGGTTCTTACTGAGTATGCCCTGGCTTATCACTGACTCCAATGCTAAATGTCTTAAATTAATTAAAAATCAGCCAGGGATTTTAAACTGCAGAAGATGGTCAGAGTATGGGGCAAGGTCAGTAATAGGACTACAGGTACTCTGTGAACGTGGCTGATTTTTAATTATACAGCCACAAGAGTGGCTAGTGGTACACGCCCTGGTCACCTCTCGTTTGGACTACTGTAATGCGCTCTACGTGGGGTTACCCTTGAAAACAGTCCGGAAATTGACTTCCCGGAAGTGAGTGCTCAGCTGGTGACTGTCTCTGAGAGATCTCTGCCTCAGAGGAAGCTTTTTTCAGGTTAAAAGCCAGTTAAAAGGAAACTTTGACTGGCTTAAATGTTCTCCAAGGTATAGGAGAACCGATCAGATTCTCCACAAGACTTCGTTGAGCTGTCGGCGGCTGGAATTGATCAGGAAATTCCTGAGATAAGAAGGCATGCCGATCGGCTGAAGACGGAGTCAGGACTTCCATGCAAGCTGTACTGGGATAAAGCGAAGCGTTTTTTTTCCTTCAAAAAAAAATGTCCTTAACCAGCGAGCCTACTTCTGTCTAAATCTTATCATTTGGCTTAAATTACTACAATAAAAGGGATTTGTTTACGAATCAGCAACTGAGAAACCTGGGTGAGTCATACTTTTTCTCTTTTAAATATAATTAAGGAAGAAAGAAAATGTAAACAACTTATATATTTTTTTTTACGACAAAAAGCTGGCCTGAATTTGGAGCTTTAAAGTTTAAAAACGGATGAGAGGTAATTATTATTTGATGGAAATATATTTTGGACTATTTTTCTCCTTGGACTATTTTTTTTTGGACGAATCTGCTGTTCGTATATGTTACTAATCGCTTGGTGTTGGCTGTACTGGGAACCAGGATTGTTTTGCATTCTTGGACGTAGATAAGAACTGTGTTGTGCTGGCTGGACTATAATAACAGGCCTGGAATATTAACTCTTTTGTTGGTGGAGGAAAAAAAAAAGAAATAGACTGCCTCTAGGTTTTGGAACAGTGGTTAATATCAGAAATTAAAGGCTTCTTTTGAAAATGACAACTAAAAAAGCAACTAGGGCCCAGGAGCGAAGAGGTTCTATTGACCCACAGGAAGGGGCTATACCCCCAGATATGTTTCAAAAAATAATGGAAGGGATTAATGCTATAAAACAGGAAATGAAAACTGAATTGATAGATATAAAAGACTATATTAAAACACAAGTGGATGAGATTAAAGGGACAATTGGGCAAATAAAGGAGGATGCAAAAAATACTAAAGAAAAGGTACAAATCTTGGAGAATAGAACAGATATATTAAATCTGGAATTAGAAAAAAACTTGGACTATTTGGCTGTGACTGAAATGAGAAATAAAGAGCATTGTTTGAGATTCCGTGCAATCCCTGAGGAAATAGGTGAAGACATCAGAGATAAAATTGTTAATGCTTTAGTAAAATTTCTGGATTTGAATGAAGATCGGATGGAATTTGAAATAGACAAGGTGTATAGAATTAATTCCAGATATGCAACAATGAAAAAAATTCCAAGAGATGTGCTTGTTCATTTTATAAAAAAGACGACCAGAGATATGGTATTACAGCAACACTTTAAAAATACCTTTAAAATTGATGGTAAGGAAATACTGGTGATGAAAGAAATTCCTATTAGACTTCTACGTAAGAGAAAAGAATATGCTTTCCTTACAGAAAAACTTAAGCAATGCAAAATTCAATTTAGATGGGATGTTCCAGAAGGAGTGATCTTTACATTCAGACAACAGAAATATAGATTGAATACTGTTCAAAAAGCAAGGGACTTCTTGAGAAAAGCTTTAAAAGATATGGAAGAAGATAAACTCAAAGATATGGATATAATTCCTGGGAAACAAAGTCAACAAGGATACGCAGAGGAGGGGAAGGAAGATGATGGATTAAAAGGAGCATCAGGCACATTTTAAAATACACGCTTAAAGATGGATTACAAATATCTAACTTGGAATATAAATGGAGCCAACACGGCGCAGAAGAGAAAGAAAGTGTTTCATTATTTGAAAAAATTAAAATTGGATATAATTTGTTTACAAGAAACTCATATTAAGAAGAAAGATTCCAAATATTTGATTTGTAAAAATTTGGGTGAAGAATTTATTTCAGCTGGACCAAAAAAAAAAATGGAGTTGTTCTTTACATTAACCCACAATTGCTTCCTAAATTGGTATTACTGGATGATAGTGGTAGATTTGTGGGGGTTGAAATTACTTTACAGGGTACAAACATTTTGATAGTGGGTATTTATGCTCCCAATGAAGATAAAACAAGGTTTTACACAGGACTTATGGAAAAATTGTCAGAGTTTTCATATGATCATTGGTGCGTCATGGGTGATTGGAATGGGGTAATCTCACCAAAAATTGATAGGCTTTCTGAAAAAAATATCAAAGAGACACAGGGTAAATTACCAAAGATTTGCTTTGAACTGATGGAACATTTAGAATTGGTGGATACCTGGAGATATATAAATGATAACGCAAAGGAATTTACTTATTTTTCAGAAAGACACAAAACATTCTCGAGGATTGATATGATTTGGATGTCTAAAATTTTAGCGAAGGATATTTTTAAAATGGATATATTACCAAAAACTTTCTCGGACCACAATCCTGTGATATTAACCTTAAAAAAAAAAAATCTTGGATTTAGATGGAGACTAAATGAATCTTTACTTCAGAATGACAAAGTAGTACAAGAATGTAAGAAGAAATTAAAAGAGTTTTTTGAACATAATTTACATAAAGGAACAAGTGAAAATATCGTTTGGGATACAAGTAAGGCATTTATGAGGGGATATTTTATTAAATGTAACTCTGAATTAAAAAAAAAGAAACAACAGAAAATGCAATTAATTTTGGAAGAAATAAAACAAAAAGAGGAAGAATTGAAAAAGAATCCAACTAAAGTTTCTATTGTAAATCAAATTAAAATGTTACAGAAACAAGTGTCAATGTTGACAGTTAGAGAAATTGAAAGGAAACTAAATTTTGCTAAACAAAGGACTTTTGAATTTGCAAATAAACCTGGGAAATGGTTAGCATATAAATTAAGAAAAGAACGTCAAAAAATATTATTTTAAAGATACAAGAAGGAGATGAGACGCTGACAGATAATGTAAAAATCAAAAAGATTTTTCATCAATATTATTCAACATTGTACAAGTGTCAGGAAATTCCATCTGAAAAAATAGAAGAGTATATATCTAAACAGAATTTGCCTAAAATTACAGATTTTCAGAGACAAGCTATTAATGGCCCTATTACGTCAAGAGAGATATCTGAAGCTATAAACAAAATTAAATTAGGAAAGGCGCCAGGACCAGATGGGTTATCTGCAATGTATTATAAATGTTTGGAGGAAGAACTCTTGTTACCTTTACAGTCTACAATGAATTTTATTCTGCAAGAGGGAAAGATACCGGATAGTTGGAAAAATGCTAATATAACATTAATACCTAAAGAGGAGCAAGATTTAACTAAAACAAAAAATTATCGGCCAATATCTCTATTGAATAATGACTATAAAATTTTTACAATGATCTTGGCAGAAAGATTGAAAATAATATTGCAACAATTTATTCAGGAAGATCAATCAGGGTTTTTACCTAAAAGACAATTACGTGACAACGTCAGGAATGTCTTGAATGTGTTGGAATATTTAGAACAACGAAATGATAAACAAGCAGCTTTGATTTTTTTAGATGCTGAAAAAGCATTTGATAATTTGAATTGGAAATTTATGTTTCAGGTTTTGGAGCAAATGGATTTTGGAGACAATTTTATAAAATGGATTAGATCGATTTATACATCTCAGAAGGCCCAGATAATTGTTAACGGAGATTTAACGGATTCATGTGAAATACAAAAGGGTACAAGACAGGGATGTCCATTATCTCCCCTTTTATTTATTCTGGTCTTAGAAGTGCTGCTTAGAGATATAAGGCAAGATCAAAGGATTTTGGGATTAAAGATAAAAAAAGAAGAATATAAATTGAGAGCATTTGCTGATGATTTGATAATTGTACTAGAAAACCCTTTGGAAGGAATTCATATATTGATGGACAAATTAAAAGAATTTGGACCGTTAGCAGGATTTAAGATCAACAATCAAAAAACAAAGATGTTGGTGAAAAATTTAACTTTAAGGGAACAGAAAGAGTTAATGGACAAGACAGATTTTACAATAGAAAAAAAGTTGAAATATTTAGGTATCATTATGACAAATAAAAACTCAAAGTTGTTTCATAATAATTATGAAAAATTATGGACAGAGATTAAGAAAGACTTGCTAAGATGGGATAAACTACAACTGTCATTAATGGGTAGAATATCTGTGATAAAAATGAATGTATTACCGAGAATGATGTTTTTGTTTCAAACAATACCTGTAATATCCTCTGATTTACCTTTTAAACAATGGCAAAAAGATATCTCTAAATTTGTATGGCAAGGAAAAAAACCAAGAGTTAAATTTAAACTACTACAAGATGCCAAAGAAAGAGGAGGACCGGGACTACCAAATCTGAGACTTTATTTTGCTGCCTGCTGTTTAGTCTGGATAAAGGAATGGATTTTATTGAGGAATAAAAGACTATTGGATTTGGAGGGCCATAATTTGAAGTGGGGATGGCATGGATATCTATGGTATGACAAAGTAAAAGTAAATGTAGACTTTAACAATCATTTTATAAGACGTCCTCTGTTGAAAATATGGAATAGATACAAACCAAGGTTTTATTCGAAAATACCATTATGTGTCTCAAGTCAAGAAGCGTTTTATAGAAGAGAAATGACTGGAAAAGAGAAATGGTTAACTTATCAAGAACTATTAGAAAATGTACATGGAGAATATACAATGAAAGAGAGAGAACAACTGACAAAGGAAGGATATAGTTTTCAATGGTTTGCCTATTTACAATTGTTAGAAAGATATAAAATGGACAAGAAAATGTATGGGTTTGAAATAAGTAAATCTGATTTTGAAATAGGACTGTGTACAAATGATGAAAATATAATTGCGAAAATGTATAAACTCTTATTGAAAATGGATATGGAGGAAGAACAAGTAAAAGAGTGTATGGTAAAGTGGGCAAAAAAATTTGGTTATAATATACAAATGGATCAATGGGAAAATATGTGGAGAAAAGGTTTGAAATTTACACTATGCTATAATCTTAAAGAAAATTTTTATAAAATGATGTACCGTTGGTACATGACTCCAGAAAAGTTGTCAAAAATGTATAGTAATGTTTCTAATGTTTGTTGGAAATGTAAACAACAAGAAGGATCATTTTATCATATGTGGTGGTTATGTAAAAAGGCAAAATCATTTTGGGCACAGATAGGTAGGAAGATGCAAAAAATTCTAAAGATAAATATTCAGTCAAAACCAGAATTTTTTTTATTGGGTTTTATGGATAAACAAATAGAAAAGAAATATGGAAGAATAATATTATATATGATTACGGCAGCAAGATTATTATATGCACAAAAGTGGAAAATGGAATCAATACCAACAATGGAAGAATGGCTATTGAAATTAATGGATTTAGTAGAAATGGACAAATTGACATGTTTACTTAGAGAAAAATCGACAGATACATTTCTTAAGGAATGGAAGCCTCTCTTAGACTTTTTGTTGAAAGATCAAAATAAAATGATGATACTGGGATTTGACGATTAATTAAGACAGCCTACGGAGAAAAGGGATTCTGTATGTATACATTAAGGGACAGGTTTGATGTATATTATATACTTATAGCTGATCTGCGACAAATCGGAAGTCAACTATTTTATTTTTATTTTTTGTTGATGTATTGCTATGTTTTTTTGACTTTGTTTTGTTTGTCTTTTGAAAAATTTGAATAAAAATTATTAAGAAAAAAAAAAGAAAGAAAAAAGAAAACAGTCCGGAAATTACAACTTATACAAAATGCGGCGGCTCAACTACTTACGAATAGTCGCCGCTGAGATCACATCACACCAGTGTTGTTCAATCTACACTGGCTTCCAGTTGTTTTCCGAGCCCAATTCAAGGTGTTGGTATTGACCTTTAAATCCCTACACGGTTTCGGCCCAGTTTATCTCAACGCCTTCAATGCCACCAATTATGTCGCCCGACAAGATCGGCCACACAGGGCCTTCTCTCAATCCCGCCAACAAAAACAGCCAGATTGGCGGGTACAAGAGAGAGGGCATTCTCAGTGGCGGCCCCCACTCTTTGGAACTCCCTCCCACAAGATCTCCGGCATGCCTCTTCCCTAAATGTATTTCGGAAAGCCTTAAAGACCTGGCTCTTCCAACAGGCCTTAGGGGTATCCGGGGAGGGTTAATTGTTATAACTGTAATGCCTCCTGCCCAGTTTTAATATTGTTGTTGCAGATGTATTGTTTTTATATTGTATTACTGTATTTTATCAATTGTATCTTAATGATTTTGTAAGTCGCCTAGAGTGGCCATTGGCCAGATAGGCGACAAAGAAATTAAATTTATTATTATTATTATTATTATTATTATTATTATTATTACTATATACTATAGCCAGTGTGGATTTTTCACATTCCGCAATGTTAAAATAAAATACCTCCATGCCACTCTGATGCTTCCCATAAGCTCATTTCAAAACAAAACCTTTGAAAACTTATAGTCCTGAACTCAGAAATTCTTGATTAACAACCCTATCAATTTTCATGACGATAAACAAAACAGTCAGAAAGAATTGAGAGTTGAAAGTCCAAAGAGAGAGAGAGAGAGAAAACCAGACCCTCTTTGGACTTTTTTCTCTGAGAATTCTCATAATCTGTTGGAATTCATTAAAGATCAGCTGTGTTCACAGAGTACCTGTAATCCTGTTCCTGACCTTGCCCCTTACTCTGACCTTCATCTTCTGCAGTTTAAAAGTTAAAAAAATAGCCCAGCTGATTTTTAATTAATTTAATAAATTTTGCATTAAACTCAATGATAATGTCAGGCACGCTCAGTAAGAACAACTGTCAGTGTTCTAAAAGCCAGAGTCACAGCTGCTTGGCTTGCCTAATCAGAGGGCCACACTCACACCAGACTTTGATTTCACGTGAGACAGTCATGGCTTCCCTCAGAGAATCCTGGGAAGTGTAGTTTGTGAAGGGTGCTGAGAGGAGGCTACTATTCCCCTGACTAAGCTCCAGTGACCAGACTGGTTTAACAGTCAGCTGCTCTGATTGAAGCTCTGTGAGGGGAACAGGGCATCTCCTAGCAAATCTCAGCACCCTTCACTAACTACACTTCCCAGGATTCTTTGAGAAAATCCATGACTGTCCAAAGTGAAATAAAGGCCTGGTGTGGATGTGGCCAGGGACAGCTTTGGTTTAAATTTGGGTAGGAGTCTACATGTGCCTGTTGTAGAATACAAAGGTGGTGGAAACCCTGAAAAGCAATGATATTGTTCACAATGTTTTCCTTTTGGAAAGGAAAGGGAATTCCCCTCTGCCCAGTGCCCACCCACCCAATATCCTCCCCTCTCCATCCTGCTACCCTCCCTGCCCTTCTCCAGGTCAATGTTGGACTACAACCTGGGAGACCAGGGTTCGAATCCCCACACAGCCATTAAACTCACTGGGTGACCTTGGGCCAGTCACTTATTCTCAGCAGAGGAAGGAAACAGTAAAATCACCTCTGAATATTGTTTATCATGAAAACCCTATTCATAAGGTCACCATAAGTCGAGATCTACTTGAAGGGAGTCCATTTCCAATTTCAAACATGACTGCATAGAGATAAATCCCATTGAACTCAAAAAGTATGCAACTGACCAAACCCACCCTCTCTTCTCTTCCCTCCTATCCCCTCCCTCTTGCCCCTTTCCTCCCTTTCACCTCCAATCCCCTCCTTCCCCCTCCCCTTCCCCTCCCACTGGTCAGTTTTACCTATCTTAAGCATGATTGCAGAGGGGTAAATATCATTTAACTCAATAAGCATGCAAATGATCAAACCTGCCCCTTCCTTTGCCTTTTCCCCTACAATACCCTTCTTCTCCTCCCCTCCCCCTCCCCCCTCCTCCCCTCCCCATCCCCTGTGGTCTGTTTCATCTATCCTAAGCATGATTGCAGGGGAGTAAATCCCACTGAACTCAGTAAGCATGCAAATGATCAATCCATTCTCAGCAAGCTTGCACAGGATCCCTTTAATTTACCTCCCAGATTAAAAAGCAGAGAAATGTAATAATAAGGGGTGGGAATCTTGATGTTTAAGAATGTGCCTATATCCCACAGATATTTCTATCAAACTTTAAAAAGCAGGGAAATTGGGCAGCTATACCAAATGCACCAGGGGACAAGGGGAACTGACCTCCTCTCTGTTATTGTACTGCCCTACACATTTGTAAAAATGCAAACACAATTGGGTTGGTCTTTCACAGTCCAATCCACTTCCTGTGTAGCTTGGTAACATGTGCCTCTGAGCATATGGTGAGTGGTGGCAACACCTGCAATCAGCCTAAATAATAAAAAACAAGACATGTGCTGTGATGATTTCATTTTAGCAGAGAGGAAACAACATTATTAAGACAATGTCGAGCCCCAGCTCCATCAGGAGGATGAAGGAGGGGGGCTGGATGAGCATCAGTTCCGGCCGCTAGGGCAAGGGGAAGAATCAGAGGGTGTTCTTTTGAGGAAGAGGTGGGAGGGGGTGTGGTTGACACTGTGCCAGTTCCCACGGACAGTTCTCCCACCAAAGAAGACCGTGCTCAACTTCCAGATGCCCCCAGAGAACCATTTGGGGATGTCTTGGCATACGTGCCAACTCCAACTCTTCTGAGCTCCCCTCTTGGCACTTCAAGTGCTTCCCCGCCTCCTGAAGCCAAGTTGGCACCTATCGAGACTGTATTGTCAGATGAGCCAGTTGAGGCACGCTCCCTTTCGCCCCGTGCCAGACGCCAGGAGAAGCACTTCAGTCAGAGGGAGAGTCTTCGAAGGAGTCAGAGATTATGGGTGAAGACCTTTCCTACTTAAGCCTGCTCCCCCCTGACCTGGGTGCTGAGTCAACTTTCTTCACATGCTGCAGAGTGTACTTACGTAGGGTAGTTAGGGATTGCAGTGAGTTAGAATAGAGTGCCTATGAAACGTATTGCCTTCGATGTTACTTTACTAAAACAGGAATTAATTCCATCCTTGTTTCCGTCTCGTGAGTCTCACTCTGGGCAGGACAGACAGTTGACATAGTTCAGATTGTCACTTTAAATAAGTCTGATTTACTTTGCAATTTTAGTGAAGTTTCCTATAGGAAATCATTTTCTTTTGCTTCTATTTGTGTGAATAAGTGAAGTACAGTAATGCTTTGCAAAATTTACACTAAAAAAACTCCAAAATAATTATGAAATAATGGTGCTGACTATTCTGCAGAATAGTCTTCAGCGGACATCAGGAGTGTCTCAGTTTGCACAAGATAAAACAGTGGGAGGTGAAATATATTCTAGCAAAATTCTAGGTGTGCTGTATATTTTTAATTGACCATGCCCACCTTGCCTTAAATGAAGTGTTTTAAACATAGCAGGATGAAAACATGCATCTTAGGCAGGCCAAGTTTGTTTTTTCCAACAGCTAGAGTCATTCCTGAAGTAGCAACAAATTGTAATCGGTCTGATTTTACATCAAACTGCAGTTTCAGGTTCAATTGTTAATGCTCCCAAAATAGAAACAGAACATAATTTCCAATTTGAAACACAAAAGGTTGTCTTCACCATCATATGACACTGACCAATAAAAAGGCTTTGAATGAATAAAAATAAATTTCACACAGGTTTCTAGGATGAATAATGAGAGAAATATAATTTTCTAGGTTAGATTCTCTGTAGAAACAGTAGTAACACAGGAATCAAACAAAGTAAGAAGACCAACAAACATATAAAAATGTAATTCTCCATCTTCGGAGATGGCAGGTATTGCCACCACTCACCATATGCTCAGAGGTTCATGTTACCAAATTCTTCCAAGCTACCCAGGAAGTGGATTGGACTGTGAAAGACCAACCCAAACTGTTTTTGCATTTTGACAAATGTGTAGGGCAGTGCAATATCTCAGAGAGGAGATCAGGTCTTCTGCTCCCTTGGTGCATTCACTATAGCTACCCAATTTCCCTGCTTTTTAAAGTTTGATAGAAATATCTGTGGGCTATAGGTATATTGTTAAACTGCAAGGTTTTATGCCTATTAGTTAATTAATTTCAACATATTATGAGAACACTAACAGAAAAAAGTCCAAAAGCGGTCTGGATTTTTTTCTCTCCTTTTACACTTTGAACTCTCGATTCTCTCTGACTGCTTTGTGTATTGCCATGAAAAGTAAGAGGGTTGTTAAGCAAGCCTTTCTGAGTATAGGACTATAAGTTTTGTAAGGTTTTGTTTTGAAATGAGCTTATGGGAAGCATCAGAATGGCATGGTGGTGTTTTTAATCTAACGTGAGATGCAAAATATCCATGCTGTATAGCACACAACTGGACAATCACCATATATATATGCCAAAAAGGGGAGTAAGAAAACCTAGCAAAATGATGTGGTGTGAACACCACTACCATAAATCATTCAAGAGACAACCAGGATTAAATAACATTGTGCAAAACAACAAGGAGAAAGTATAAGAAAGGAGGAGGAAGACAGTTCAGGAGGTAAGTTTACAGGACTCCCAGAGCTTAGAAGATTACTTTTAAAAAGTAATAAATTTCAGTTGCAATTACATGGCCCAAAAAAGTAGTAATTACCGTTACAGTTACAATTGCTCTGAAAGTAACTGATTACTTTGCCTTTCCTCAAAAGTAATCACTACAATTACATTTCAGTTACTTTGAAAAAAATGCCTACAAGGTGCTGGCCTTGGCTGCTGCACATCTAAGTAGCCTAAAACAACATTAAAAATAAGCACACACATACAGAGGTAGTAGAATAACTCTTTTTATCCATAAGATAGCAATGGTGGTCTCTCCGCTGGTAAGGGAGGTGAAGAGGGAGGCAGAGGCCACTACTCATATCTTTGCATGTCAAAGCAAGTACAACCCCCCCCCACTTAGCCAGCAAACATAATCTCTCTCACTTAACCACTTCCCGGACCCTGCCCTGCCACCAACTAAGGGACACTCACCCAAGCAAACATTTTCCCCAGAGATGCAAAAAAGTTAAAATACTGCAAATGCATTACAGTAGCCAGTTGCCATGTGCAAACACAGTATTCACACACGCACACACGCACACACGCACACACGCACACACGCACACACGCACACACGCACACTTCATCTTTTTCCTCCACAGTTCTTTCTGCATTCTGCTGCTGCCTCCTTCTCTTCCTTTATCCACGTTCTTGCCCTCTGGCTCCTTTTTCCCTCCACTTCATTCTTCATCACCACCATCCATTTTTTTAAACAATTGTTTTCTCCACTCCACCCCGTCTCACTCTCCACCTCCTCCCTCATCGCCTCTACCCACCCACAGAGCATGAAGGAAGAGTGACGCTACACAGAAGCCCAGTTGAGGCACATGATTTTCATCCACAAATCAGAGGAGCAGAGGACGTCCCCTGCTTCCCCCCACAAGTAATGCCAAAAAGTAATGCTAGAATCATTACAATTACTCCGCAAAAGTAATAAAATTACTCTTAGTTCTATTACAATAAAAATGTAAACAAATTGCCCACTCATTCCTCAAAAAAATAATGAATTACAAGTAATTCTTTACTCGTAACGAATTACTTCCAAGCTCTGAGGACTCCAATAAGTTCCTGTTTCATAGTAAGATCTTCTTCAGGAATTAACCAATTCATAAATACAATCTTATCAGCTGAAAAACATAATATAGCCGCCCTCATGTAAGGTTACACATGTCCTTATAAGCATGTAATATAATATGAATGCTTTGAACAAAGATAGCAACTTCATAATTCTCCCAAACGCACCATCACTTATACAGCAAGCCCCATGGGAGGGAAGATAAAACGTGGAGACATGTTTTTCTAAAGTCTGGCAAGCCAAAAACATCGTATAGTTTTCTAGAAGAACTAAATGAGAAACAGATAAAACTTTAAATACTATTGTTAAGATATAATAATTGACAATCATACAAAAAAAAAATTAATCCAAACCTTAAGCTTCTGATAACTTGGCCTAAATGCTTCTAAGTCAGTGAGTTATGCCAACAGGGAGTCAGTGATTCATAGGGTTACCATAAGTTATAATCGACTTGAAGGCACATGACAACAACATTAAATAATTTCCTTAAAACACCCATAGGAAAAGTACATAATAGCATAATCATATACATTCATGCTACATAGAACAGGTAAACCTAAACCTATGAACAATATGAGAACCAGTGTGGTGTAGTGTTTAAGGTGTAGGACTACGACCTGGGAGACCAGGGTTCAAATCCCCACACAGCCATAAAGACCTTGGGCCAGTTACTGCCTCTCAGTCTTAGTAATACTAAATCCCCTCTGAATACTGCTTACAATGAAAACCCTATTCATAGGGTCACCATAAATTGGAATCGACTTGAAAACAGTCCATGAACAATATACACTCATATTACATGTAAACACTGGACATGCCATCACTTACCAAGAAATGTCCCCAATTTTAAACTCATATTTAACCCTGTAGGATGCACAGTATCCAACCTGAAGATCAATTCAGCTTCTTTGCAGAGAAGCAGATTATCATAACTGCATACACTCTATTGATGACTAAAAAATCGGAAACCATTATTAACATGAGAAAAATCCATATCATAAAGTGTTGCACCAAAGGAGCATCCTGAACCTGTTGTCTTAAATTTTGAACAATGTTCTATTATCTGTGTCTTGATGGTGCATGATGTTTAACTACATATAATTGTCTACATGGGCATATAATAATGTTTTTGTGTGTGTGTGTGTGTGTGTAACCATTCAATAACCTGCGTTAGAACACAGAATATTATAAGAGATTTTTAAAAATTACATTAACAAAGACAATAATACTGGAGGAGGGAAAGAAAAAGGAGAAGCAGAAGAGACCAAGGACAGGGGGAGAAATCCTATCACTAGTGTTACATTACTGTACATGAATTAAAAGGAGATATTTCATCTGTTACTCAAACACAATTTTTAAAAGACATTCCTCTAATTTTACAAAAAGCTAAATTAGGGACAATAATTTACCAGAGACTGGTACCAGAAAATATGGATTATCCCTGGTAATAAACAGGAATAATTTGATCCATGTTCAAGAAGGAAAAGCAGGAAAATGTGTTGAACAGCAAGGTTTGTGCATGCATTAGGACTGTCAACATATAAGGAATTAAGTGACCAATCTCATTCCTGTGCTTTTAAGATCAACTCAATCTGCTGAAATGAGCTGGTGAAGTTTTTCATGGCATAAAGGTAAGCATGTCCCCGCCAATGTCTGCAAAACTAGCTGCTGTGTCTTTGTCCCTGCCCACAGTTCACCCACACTTACCTCTCCTGAATGAACATTTTAGCCACTGCCTTCTTTGAGGGTGCCTACATGTAGCACTTACTTTTCTGTGAAGCTTCCTAGGGAAAATCTAATGTCTGTGCAATCCTTTACATAGTCCATCTAAATTCAGAAATACTTATTACTATGATAGGCTCAACTGGCTTTGTTAAAATAAAGACAGAGACAGAAATCTTAGGCACCTGTCAGAATTAGATACAAAACATCAGGTTGGCGCTTTGAGTAGGGCTTCACATTTGCAATTTAACCCTTGCTGTTATCACCCACTTCTGACAGCCAAAGAACCAGCATCCCTGTCTAGGGATAATAGGGAGAGGCAGCCACAGTCCCCCCCCAGTTTAAACATCACATAATTTTCACCAAGCAAAGGCATGGGGCTGTCTTGTTTTCTGCTTCTAATTTTCTAAAAAGCTTGTGTGATTTCCCCCTCCTCCAACGTTGTCCAATCGTTTTCTGAAAGTGTCTAATTTTGTCTTGATGGAAATGTAATTTTCTTCATGTGCTTATACAACCATTCCTTTTTATCCACTCCTCATCTAATTTTTTAAGATGATGTCTTCTCCTGAGCTCATTATTATTACACTTGTCATTCAAAATGAGAGGAGGGAAAGAATGGCAATGATGGCTCCCTGATGATTTCCCACCATGCTTGTGGAAATCTGTGGGTGTGCATGTTCATTCTTAAGTGTCATCACAGTGCGGGGTGAGGGTGGGGGAATAAAAGTCAATTCAAGAGTAATAAACTATTCTAAATAATGAAATAAGTGTGGTTGGAAGGGCCAACTAAATGGCAGACTCAAGATGTATGTAATAAAAAAGACTTAATTTTCTTCTTGACCTTTGTTCCTAATAAACTCATCTTCATTAATCTAGGGTAATATCCATCTTTTATTACAGCTCCTTCCTAGCCGGGTCTGTTTATTTTGGGGGGTTCCTGGCAAATAAGCATCCACAGAGGCTGGTATCTCCCATAGTGCTGAGAATAGCTTTTTCAGAAGCCCAGCTTTTACAAAAAAGATGTTGCCCTCGGATAGTCCAAGGGCCAGACCAAAAATCGGTATCACGTAAGGTGGGAAAACTTCATTGTGATTTTTTTGATAGGTACATTTTTCTGGAGTATATTTTCATTTGATACCCGGTTCTGACTGGTTGTTTAAGCTTTTTATGATGGCATCAAGATGGACAAAGCCATTTCCCCTACCTTTTAAAGCTATGATGTGTGAATGAAGTGTCCAATTTAAAATGTTCAAACAGCATTGGAAAGTTAATGAATTCTCTTACAAATAACCAATTGTAATAATGACCTTATCTGTTACTGTTTTCACGGTGTAAGTCATATATCAATAAAAAGCATTTTTCCTCATTTTATACAGTTACTGCATATCATTTATTTATTTGATTTATATCCCGCCCTTCCTCCCAGCAGGACCCCTGAGCAACAAACAGATGAACTAGAAACATTCTAAAACATCATAAAAAGAGACTTTAAAATATATTAAAACAAAACATCCTTAAAAACATATTGAAATGAAATACCTTTAAAAGCATCTTTTTTAAAAAATAAAGCTTTAAAAACATTTTTTTTAAAAAAAGCTTTAAAAACACATTAAAAAGAAATTCCAACACAGACACAGACTGGGATAAGGTCTCTACTTAAAAGGCATGTTGAAAGAGGAAGGTTTTCAGTAGGTGCCAAAAAGATAACAGAGATGGTGCCCGTCTAATATTCAAGGGGAGGGAATTCCAAAGAGTAGATGCCACTACACTAAAGGTCCATTTCCTATGTTGTGTGGAATGGACCTCCCAATAAGATGGTATCTGCAGAAAGCAGTGATCGACTGGGTATATAAGGGGTAAGATGGTCTTTTGGGTATCCTGGTCTCCAGCTGTATAGGGCTTTGTACATCAAAACCAACTTACAAGATCTGAACAGGGTGGTTCATGACAGATGTTCTTGGAGGTCGCTGATTCATAGGGTCGCCATAAGTCGTAATCGACTTGAAGGCACATAACAACAACAAACATCAAAACCAGAACCTTGAACTTAGCGTGGTAGTTAATAGGTAGCCAGTGCAATTCTTTCAGCAGCAGGGTGACATGTTGGTGATACTCTGCCCCAGTGAGCAGTCTCGCCGCTGCATTTTGCACCAGCTGCAGCTTTCAGACCAACCTCAAGGGCAGCCCCACATACAGCCCATTACAGTAATCCAGCCTGGACGTTACCAGTACATAGACAACAGTGGTCAAGCTATCCCGGTCCAGAAACAGCCGCAGCTGTCTTACCAGCTGAAGCTGGAGCTGGTGAATGAAAAAGATGGATCCAGGAGCACCCCCAGACTTTGCACCTGCTCTTTCAAAGGGAGTATGACCCCATCCAAAGCAGGCAACAGACCAATTATCCAAACCCGGGAACCACCAACCCACAGTGCCTCCATCTTGCTAGGATTCAGAGTCAGTTTACTGGCCCTCATCCAGCCCACCACCAAGGCCAGGCAGCGGTCCAGGGCTTGCACGGCCTCTCCCGGTTCAGACGTTACAGAGAAATAGAGCTGGGTATTGTCAGCATATTGCTGACACCTCATGCCAAATCTCCTGATGACCACTCCCAAGTGCTTAAACAGCATTAGGGATAAGATGGTACCCTGCAGCACCCCACAGCACAACTACCAGGGGGCTGAATGACAATCACCCAGTGCTATTCTCTGAAAACAACCCTGTAAATAAGATCAGAACCACTGTAAAACAGTGCTTCCAATACCCAGCTCACCAAGTCAGCCCAGAAGGATACCATGGTGAATAGTATCAAAAGCCACTGAGAGATGAAGCAAGAATAACAGGGTTGCACTTCCCCTGTCCTCCCGATAGAGGTCCTCCATCAGGGTGACCAATGCTGATTCAGTCTCATAAACAGACTTAAACCGAGACTGGAATGGGTCAAGATAATCTGTTTCATACAGGAGTACTTGCAATTGCTGCACCACAACCCTCTCGATCACCTTCCCTAAAAAGGGGGTATTTGCAACAGGGCGGTAGTTGTCACAAACCAATGGGTCCAGAGTAGTTTTTTTCAGGAGTGATCAGATCACCACGTCTTTCAGGGCAGCTGGAACCACTCACTCCTGCAATGACATGTTGATCACACCCTGGATCCATTTAGTCAAACCCACTCAGCAAGCTTTAATAACCCAAGAAGGGCAAGGGTTGAGAGGACACATTGCTGGCCTCATCGTCACAATCACCTTGTCCACATGATCAGGCTGCATCAGCTGAAACCGATCCCAGAACGTTGCAGTAGATGTTGCACTGGATACCTCATTGGGGACTACAATAGATGGATGGGGCATCAAGATTGCTAAGGAGGTGAAGAACTTTACCCTCAAAGTGCCTTGAAAACAATTTACAGTGGACCTCCAAAGGGTGTAAAACTACATTTCCTGGAGTTGATGTCAACAGACCCCTGACAATATGGAAAAGCTCCACTGGATGGCTACTTGAGGATGTAATGGTGGCAGAGAAGTGGGCCTTCTTCACCGCCTTCACTGCCACACAATAGACATGGTTACAGTATTTTACTTATGCCTCACAGCATAGCTTTCACTACTTGTGCTCCAGCTGTCATCCAACCTGTTTCATTGCCCTTAGCTCACTGGTATACCAAGCTGCAATTCAGGCTCCACAGTGCTGGAGAGGGCACTCAGGGGCAACTGTGTCAAGAGTCCAACACACTTCACTGTTCCATAGTCTGACAAAGGCTTCAACAGGGTCACATGCACTATCTACTAGGAACTCCTCCAGGGCTTTCAGGAATCCAGTGGATTCCATTAGGCTCTGGGGCAAATCATCTTAATCTGTTCACCAGCCCTGCAGGGGAGGAGCGGAGCCATAAATTTAAACTTCACCAGGAAGTAATCTGACCATGACAATGGGGTGACATCCATTCCCCTATCTGCAGACCATCCCTTCCTCCATCTGGAGCAAAAACCAAGTCGAGGGTGTGCCCTTCCCTATGCATTAGGCCAGGGACAACTTGAGACAGCCCCATGGTTGTCATGGAGGCCATGAAGTCCCAAACCAGAATACTAGAGGCAGCCTCAGCATGCACTTTGAAATCACCCAGGACTATCATCCTGGGTTCCTCCAATACCACAGCTGAGATGTCCTCCTCCAGATGCAGGCCCTCACAGCCAGCTCCAAGACAGAGTGGTTTCCTGGTGACAGAGATAGAAGTACTGTAGACCACAGCAACTCCTCCCCCCCATCTCTGCAGCCTGTGCTGGTGTTACACCAGGTATCCAGGTGGGCTAAGCTGGGTCAGATCAACTCCTCCCAGCTTACTCACCCAGGTCTCAGTAATGCACACCAAATTGGCAGCTTCATCCATGATCAGATAATAAATTAGTGTGGTTTTATTGTGTAATGATCTGGCATTAAACAACAGCACACTCAGGCCAGTGGGCACAGCAGATGAGCAAAGAGGAACCTGTCCATGAGAGGAATGGGAGAGAGGAACAAGGAGTAGATAGCCTTGCCCTAATCTTTTATGGTAGTTCACCACCTCCCCATGGTCATACCTCCTTCTACCCATGAACAATGAAATTGGGGTGCATATGATACTTTTCCTGATGCAGATATGCATGTAAAGTATAATAGACAATTGTAGGGTATTCTTTTGCCTTTCCAACAAGCCATAGCATGAATAAATTAATTTTGATATGCTATAGTTACACATTTGAGTTTAGCCATGTTTTATGTAATTTTACCCAATGTAAAGCTAGTGTGGTATAGTGGTTAAGGTGTTGGACTATGACCTGGAAGACCAAGGTTCGAATCCCCACACAGCCATGAAACTCACTGAGTGACCTTGGGTCAGTCACTGCCTCTCAGTCTCAGAGGAAGGCAATGGTAAACCCCCTCTGGATACCGCTTACCATGAAAGCCCTATTCATAGGGTCGCCATAAGTCGGAATCAACTTGAAGGCAGTCCATTTCATTTTTGCATGGATAACAGGTAACTTAGTGTTATGGCAATGAAACATACTGTTCAATATGCATATATTTTTATTTACAAATTTATTTTTTTTATTTATTGCATTTGTATACTTCCCCGTAGCCGAAGGTCTCTGGGCAGTTTACAACAATTAAAAACATTAAAAACAAATTTAAAAACACATTTTTAAAAAGCAATTTAAAAACACATGCTAAAATGCCTGGGAGAAGAAGAAAGTCTTGACCTGGCAACAAAAAGATAACAGTGTTGGTGCAAGGCACACCTCGTCAGAAAGATCATTCCATAATTTGGGGGCCACCACTGAGAAGGCCCTCTCCCTTGTTCCCAGACTCCCAGCTTCCCTCAGAGTAGGCACCCAGAGGAGGGCCTTTGATGTTGAGCGTAGTGTACAGGTGGGTTCATGTCGGGAGAGGTGTTCCATCAGGTATTGTGGTCCTAAGCCATGTAAGGCTTTATAGGTTAAAACCAGCACCTTGAATCAAGCTTGGAAACATACAGGCAGCCAATGCAAGCGGGCCAGAATTGGTTTTATATGTTCAAACCATCTGGTCCCTGTTACCAATTTGGCCGCTACATTTTGCACAAGCTGCACTTTTTGAACCATCTTCAGGGCAGCCCCATGTAGAGCACATTGCAGTAATCTAGCTTGGAGGTTACCAGAGCATGAACAACTGAAGCCAGGTTATCCCTGTCCAGATAGGGGCATAGCTGGGCCACCAACCAAAGTTGGTAGAAGGCACTCCATGCCACCGAGGCTACCTGAGCCTGAAGTGACAGAGATGGTACTAGGAGAACCCCAAGCTATGAACCTGCTCCTTCAGGGGGAGTGCAACCCCATCTAGGACAGGTTGGACATCCACCATCCGGTCAAAAGAACCACCCACTAGCAGCATCTCAGTCTTGTCTGGATTGAGCCTCAGTTAATTAGCACTCATCCAGTCCATTGTTGCAGCCAGGCACTGGTTCAGCACACTGACAGCCTTACTTGAAGAAGATGAAAAGGAGAAATAGAGCTGCATGTCATCAGCATACTGATGGCAACACACTCCAAAGCTCTGGATGACCGCACCCAACGGTTTCATGTAGATGTTGAACAGCATGGGGGACAGAACTGACCCCTGAGGAACCCCATACTGGAGAGTCCAGGGTGCCAAGCAATGTTCCCCAAGCACCACCTTCTGGAGTCGACCCGCCAAGTAGGAGCGGAACTACCGCCATGCAGTCCCTCCCCTTGTTTTTTTGCTGCCCTCACTGCCCCTAAATACAGCTTACCATAGGCACTTACCAGTGTGTAATTGCATCCACTAGGAGTTCGTCTCCATCTGCACTCAAGCCGTTTCCTATATTGTTTCATTGCTCTCAGCTCTGGGGTATACCATGGAGCCGTACGAGCTCTACACAGGAGAGGGCGGTCAGGAGCAATCGTGTCAACTGCCCGGGTCATGTCTGTATTCCACAGTTCAACCAGGGTTTCGACAGGAGCGCCAGCCCTATCAGCTGGAAAACTCCCCAGAGCCCTTTGGAAACCATCCAGATCCATTAGTCTCTGGGGGTGGATCAACTTAATAGGTCCCTCACGCTTGCAGAAGGGAAAGGCCGCTGTAAGTCTAACCTTCAGCAAGGAGTGATCTGTCCATGACAGAGGGACTGATGTAAGGGCTCCCACATTGAGATCACCATCTCCATGTCCAGTTGCAAAAACCAAGTCTAGGGTATGCCCTGCTACATGTGTTGGGCCAAAGGCATATTGGGACAGTCCCATGGTTGTCATGGAAACCATGAAATCCTGAGCCGCCCCGGATAAGGTGGCCTTGGCATAGATGTTGACATTCCCCCAGAACCATCAGTCTGGGGGATCTCAACAGTACACCCGAGACCACCTCCGTCAGCTCAGTTAGGGAGTCTGTTGGGTGTCAGGGTGGGCGGTACACCAACAGAAACCTCAGTCTGTCCAGCTGACCCAACACAAGGTGCAAACACTGCAGACCAGTAGTCACATGGACAGGGTGCTTGCAGAGGGAGATGGCGCTCTTATAGACCACAGCAAACCCCCCTCCCCGACCCTCAGGTCTACCCTGATGCTGAACTAGGTACCCTGGTGGACATAGCTGGGAGAGACTGATTCCCCCCTGCTCACCCACCCAGGTCTCAGTTATACATGCCAGATCGGCTGTCTCATCCACAATTAAATCATGACTGAGGGAGATCTTATTATGCACCGATCTGGCATTTAGGAGCAGCATCTGGAGGTCTGAGGGCAGGCTGATAGGGCAACCAACAAACCTGCGGGTGTGGGGAGGACCAGAACTAGGCACAGCCGTTAACTGCCTGGGCTGTGTTCCCCTTACCTTGCAAGTCGTCCTCACAATGCCATATCTCTTTCTACCCGTCACTACACTGATTGGGGCCCCCTCAAGTTTCCCTGCTTGGCTCTGAGTCTTCTCTCCCAGGCACATGACTCAAGACACGCAAAAAGCCAGGCAATCTGCAATGCAGGAGCTACCTCAGCCAGACAGCTTATGTATCCCCTCCAGGGAAGGGACAGGTGGATGATATCAGCAACAGCTGGCTGAGTACCTGGGGACCTGGTCCTGTAAGGTGTGACACCTGCTGAGCAGAAGTCCAACAGGGAGAGGGCGGTGGTGGTAGGTGAGCAGCAGCAGCAGCAGCAGGCAGGCAGGCAGGCAGGCAGGCAGCAACAAATGGCTCCCCTTCTTCCCCTGGGCAATGGTGTTCCCCTTCCTCCTATAGGCACTGGGTCTCCCAATGTTACCAGTTCACAATTGTTAACATTTAATCTTTTATTAGCAGTTGTGAAAAAAACATTGTAACATTTGCATTATTATTACAATTATTTATTTGTAATATAATTCATTAGCTTTCTAATGCAATTTTAAATTTCAAAATTAGACACTGTGTCCACAAATTCCAGCTTAGATTAGAAACATTAGAAAAAGATAGCTTTGGCCATCTTGATGACATCATAAAAAGCTTAAGCAACCAGTCAGAATGAGCTATCACACGAAAATAAAATCCAGAGACATGCACCTTTCAAAAATCATAATGAAATTTTGCTACCTTACATGATATCGGGATGCCAATTTTCAGCTCTTGGCCCACAGACTAAGAATAATGCAAAGACATTTAAAACCATTCCATTACTGGTTGCAAAGGTTTTATTTTGCAGAAACTTTGCTCTTCATGGCTTCCTCTCAGTAGTATGACAAAGACACTGGTGTAAATCTTGCCTCTGCCATTTACTCAGGATTGGAACTAGACTTAGGCTCAAATAAGAAATTACTTTAAATACACATTTGCCACTGAAACTGACAGTGATGTGACATTATCATGCTGTGCATTCGGAATGATGATGGAGAAGCAAACAATATGGTGATATTACATGACATGGTTTCTCAACTAGACATTACTAGGCAACAAGATGTGCAATTGTAGGCAGCAAACATGCATTTTTAGGGGTAACATTCTTTCAGGATGCAGCAGAAGGCAATATGGGAAGCAGGAGGAAGAAAGGGTTAATAAGGAAACAGGAGTGTGCAATTAATTGGCAGGCAATAAAGCCTTGGACTGGCAAGGCCTGGGATAAATCATAGCAGGAGGATGACCTACCTGTGATTTATTAGCTGAGCCATGCTTTCTGCTAGTTTTAGCCAGCTTCTTCAAGACAAACGTCAGGGACTCTTGAGCTGAAAGGTCTAGATTTAATATGACCACCCACAATCCCAGCCTGGCCCTCCCATTGCTTTCCACATATGTAATTCCTAAATTGTAAATTCAAGTAGTGTCCATGATTTAGGTATGCTAATTCAAGATACATGCAAGGATTATGACTCACAAAGGAGGCTCCCCACCAATGACAATAGAGAACCCACCATGTCTCATTTCTCTTTTCTAATCTGTGTTTTGAGCCAACTAAATCCACACAACAGCTGCCCACAGTTCCCTATGTGGAAATGTAAATGTATTCTATATATGCAGGCTCTAAGCTCCTTACCAGAATTGTGAAAACTTACCATCTGTACAAAAGTCAGGTCGGGGGGGGGATATGGTGGTTTCGGGAGGGGGAGCAGAACGGTTCAGATTATTTTTTTTTATTTATTTTTTACTCACAACACAAGCCACAGGAGATGCATTGCTTAGGAAAAGTGAGTTGAGAGAGAAGCAGTAGGGGGAAAGTAGGTGGAAGTTTTAAAAAGATATCCAAAGTCCTTGCTAACAAATAATATTGTAATCATGAAAGTGTTGTTCTTGTTTTCTTAAGTGCTACCTGATCCATGAAGTATGAAAATAGACTAATCAGTTGCAATTTTGTTTCTACCACTTCTGTTGTAACTTGAGGTGAGGTTGCCATCAGGTTCCAGGCCACTGCACCCTGACATAAACCTTCTTTTGTTTTAGAATAGTGCTCCATTTTTTAAATTGTTAGTTTATTGCTTATTTTAAGGCCTGTGCCCCAGCAAAATATGTGGCAGCTTTCAACAATTTTAATATAGCAGATGAAAATACTGTTGAACCATGCATTTAATGCAGTATGCATTAAAACAACCACTAACAGCAGATCACGTTAGAAGACACCAACAGCCTGTCATGTAAGGCAAACCCACAGTGAAAGCTCTACTCTGCAACATGTCTCTCACTTCTGATGACAGTTGCACTGGAAACACAGCCTCCTTGGAAGATCTCAAAGTTCAGGAGAACACAAATGGGACAGAACACTTCCTCGGCTCCATGCTATCAACATATTCTTTGTTACATAAGTAACTGCAAGGAGGTTATGCCGAAAAGTTTGACTTTAATGACCATGTGGACACAGTATTCAGAAAATCTATGCCAACAAACTGCAGAATATGGACGGTTTGTATATACATTGGGCCCTTACTGAATCACCAGAGTTCCACATGCAGATAAGGAAGTAAGTAGACATGGTGTAACGTTGATGAGGCCCAAGTAGGTTTTTTGCTGGTCCCTGACACCAGAACCTCTGAATATCATTTCCATATGTGCCCTCATTATAATTACTGTTGTTAAGAAATCTTAAGAGCTTTGCCGGGTAATGTCAATGGCTCATCCAGTTTCATCCAGTAGTCTATCAGACGACTATGGGAATGACACAACAAGGATATGCTGGACAAACTACATTTGTTTTATCTTCATTGTGTCTCAGAGGGGGCAGAGAGTGAAGATTGATCAATCCCTCCCTTTTGGATTACCAGTATTGTCAGGTGCACATTGAGCTCCAACCCAAATCAATCTAGCATCAGTGAGGTTTCCTCACTCAAAGCATTTTCAAAGTTAACCATTATCTCAATAGTATTAAATAGACTTATTCGATATATTCTGCATTTCTTTCTCCAATCTCCCTCGCTCTTTTTTAAATTAGTTTCAAATTATAGCTGTTGGTGACACTTTTCTATACTGCTTACTCATAGCTGAGTCATTTTCCACTTTTTTCTTTCCATTGAAAAGTCTAAATTGGGATTTAATAATGCTTGATTTAGATTGTTGTCTTGTTTTAAGTGACTAGTAAATGTAAAGGAGGGCACAGCTGCAGGAATCATGACTGAATTTTTTCATTTTCAAAAGTATATAGAACCCCTGCTACAAATACTCATTTTTAAAGTTTTGAGACTATATTTTTGCGTACCTCTTTGGATATATTTTTAAAATATATTTTTAAAATGGACTCCAAGCTCAGTAATATTACCAGGCTGCAACCTGGAGATCTTGTCTGTCCTTTAATAGCTCTGCAGTAACAACAGAGCTGAAGGCATGGCTTTTCTTGTTTGGTTCTTCCAATGTTTGTATTGTCCACCCTTCCTCCTTTCACACTGTTAGGCAACACAGAGGTTCTGTTTGCTACAGCAGGTTAGAGAAAATGAGCTACAGGACAAGGTAAGAGCTTCTCATTTTCTTTCACAACTGTAGATCTCAGGTTCAGACATGTAACCTGGCATCAACCCTCCACTTGAAATGAGTCAGAACAGACACCTTCTTTCTACAACTGCAGAAGTCTAATAAAGAGACTATGAATACATTTTTATGCACCTATCATGAAGTAGTCTGAAATGAAGAGATAAAGGCAACTGTCATACAGGTGCAGTAATCCAAAAGTGTGGAATGCATATCTTTAAAATCACAGAAATGTATAATACCATTCATGATTATGCATAAGTAATTTCCCCCTGTCCCATTCTGTTATTGTACTTCAGTTTCTTCTTTGTGTGCTCTCTCTGAAGGAAGTGAAGAGGGTAGCAACACAAGAAATGGCCTTTTCAGTGTTGGCTTCCTGTTTGTGGAATGCTCTCCCCAGGTAGGCATGCCTAGCACCATCACTGTCTGTTTTTAGGTGCCCGGCAAAAACATGTTTATGCACCCAATCCTTCAGTTTTGAATTGGGAGTACAGCTAGTTATGTCAGTGGTCTTTTTTTGTGGTCATCCTTTAAGTGGGGTGGATAGGATTCGTTCTTTTAAATATATTTATTGCTGTTTTATATTTGGTTTTAAGGTCTTTGTTATTTCTACCTTTGTGTGAGTCACTTTGAGACACCTTCATGCAAAAATATGAGAATAATAACTCTCAGATCAGTGGGATTAGGATTTCAGCCTTAATCTGTTCTCTACTGCAAAAACCAATGTAATGCATCATTCCTTATTGTTCTTTTTACAGGGAAAGAAATGATCTCTTGTTATCTGTGAATTTGCTTCACCGTGGAATTTCCCCGCCCTCTAAATACAATTGCTCTGCCATTCTCCCTTCAAAGTCAAGGGAGAAGGGAAACTTAGGCTGGATGTTGATGATAATGTTGACAGTAGTGGTGGGTCCATTTGGACAAATGGGGCACTGCTCAACCGTCTTCAGTCAGCCTCAGCCAGCCCCCACTTGCCTGCCTTCTTCCTTATATCTAGTCCAGGGGGGTGGCTCTGGCTGTCAGATTTCTCCTTTTTAGTCTCAACACTGCCATCGTAAAGGAGGATGAGGTCAAACCTAGGATTAGTTGACTCTGCTTGTCATTGGGCTCTCTGTCCACCTACTGATGGCCTCTCTTCTTTCTGCCCCCAGCCACCACTGGATAATGATGATGGCTCTGAGAATTACTTAATCACAAAGTAGATTTAAAAAACAAAACCCCTGTACTAAGGCAAATAGATGAAAAAGGCTGCAGAAGGAAACAAGGAGAGGGTGCTTATAAGCAGGTCAATAATTCCTGTTCAGGCTCCTTGGCTATATTTTAACGTAAATGTGTTTGTTCTATTTCTTTGGCCTTGCTCTTCCTAACTTTTCCTGATTCTGTATCCTGCCTAGTCTGTTTCCCTTTCCGCTCTCTGTTTGTCCTTAGATTTCCTGTTTCTGCCTAAACTTACAAATTTAGCCATCTGATCCCATTCTGCCATCTGCACTCACATCCTGACTCTCCTCTTTGGTATGTTTCCATCATGGATGGCAGATCTTCAAATATCCACATTTGGGCAGAGAAAGTAAACAAAATCCACTGGTTTAGATGGTGTATGCATTTCATGATGGAAATAAAGTCAAGCCACTATCCTAGGGATCATTCACTGTTGCAAATTAAAATATAAAGATTTCTTTTTCTATTTGAGCACAAACACTCTGTGTAATCCTCATACACCATGTGCTGTTTTGCTTCTACATGCAACATATTCTTGTCCAAATCCCATTTAATGCATTTGTTTCATGCATAATCATTCCATGTGATTATCTAATTGACTGTGATCCTGTGCTTGGGCTTCTACCATATAATACATAAGTACATACCATTTTCTGTTCTAAGATATTTTTACAGATCACTTATTTGGAATAAATTCTTCTGCACTTCATATACATGCCTAAATGATCCCAAGTCCAAAATGAATTTATATGCTAGATATTTTAAAACTGCATTGCTATTCTGTGCTGTTTTATGTACATAACCTTTCCTAGTGAAAAAATGTGCCTCATTTATTTGCAATCAGTCATAATATGCCATCTCTTCTTTTTTTTCCCCTGGCAGCTGCCAGAGGGTGAGTTTCCATTGAAGGAGAGAGTTCAGTGGAGCTTATGATGCTTATTTACAACTACACAAGTTGGGGGTAAGCACATCAACAGAAAATGCAAGTCTATTTTGCCAAAAGTAAACATTATAGCTGTATAGCCCCCCCAAGTGCATAAAAAAATTAGATGTCTGACTCCTTCATTGGCAATTCCAAATCCTAAAGTATTCCTCTTTAACCTCCTCACATAACAAGAGATTGGGTCATGGTTAGTCATCAACAGTCATTCAAAGTCATTGGGCAAGCATCTTCAAGCCACTGGTTGCCATTAAAGAAAATTGCCATGATTTGGCTCATCTTAGTTTTCACAGGTCTTTAATTATTTCCCATGTCCTGGGAACTTCTAGTCTAGGAACGGCCAGATATATTTCCAATCCATGTCAGTTTGTCATGTATTTACACGTATGTCTGACCAATTTCTGCATTAATCTGTTATTGTTATTAAAGTCCGTTTAAATAGTTTTAAATAGTTATCTCAAAATATGCATCTCTAAAAGTGTTTAGATACATTTTTGGAGTCAGTTAGTGAACATTCAGGAAGTGTGCAAGGCAGTGAATTACTACATTTTAATGTTCACATTAATTCATGAGGTGTGGATCAGGTTAATTCATACCTGAATCTACAAAATTCAAATTCCTCAAGCATCCATACTTCTAGATTGCTCCTAACAATCGTATCACAGGCATCATCCATAACACAATTATTTCTGCACTTTCATGCAAGGAGCATTTTGATGATGATGATGAAACACAAAAATAGCAAACAATTGTTTCCTTCAAAATAGAATCTCCATGGCAGCCTTGCCCAATCTTATGCCCTCCAGATGATTTAGACTACAGTTCCCATAATACCCAACTATTGGCCGTGGCTGGGATTGATGGAAGTTGAAGTCCAAAAAATCCAGGGGCATACATGCAAAATGTAAAGTGCAAATGCAATAAGACAAGAATTTGCAAATATGTTTAGCATACAGGTAGACTCAGCTGCTGAGTGTACATTCACTGGGAAACCTGGATTTATTTCTGTATAATGTATGGAATTGCTTTTAATGTTTATAGATTGTTCATATATCGAAAGCACTGTAGAAAACCTAATGTATAGAGAATTGTTCTGGTGAAGACACAATTGTGGGTCTCAAACAGAGTTCAATCAGCCATAACTTTCCAGAATTGGGTTTTGAGATGGAATGTCTTTTGGAGCTAGTAAATGAGTATAATTCTTTACAGTTGTGTGTGTGGGGGGGGGGCTGGGAGAGAATTCTGCTTAATTAAGATTTGGTACTGGATTTTGCAATAGTTTGCATGTTCACTCTGTTAGTAGAGTGAGCATGCTTGCTGCAAACTTAGCATCTCTTCCCCAACACTAGATTTGCTCGATAGCATGCAAGCCCTGCAGCTGCCACCCCCATGCTGCCAGACATGCTTTCCTTCCCTTTTCTGCCTTGGTCCACTGCTACCGCAGGAGAATACTGAGCTCAGCCAAATCTTACCCGCAGGCCTACAAGTGCATTGGGGGCACTTCCCCCCTGACTCCAGAGCTGCCTGATGCTACTACTGAGGCGCTGCCGCTTGCCCAAGAATGCTTCCTCTTCCTCCTCTGCAATCTGGCTTGGAGCCACTGCTTTTATCTTCCACCCCAGGGTGGGGGCATCTCCTCTCCCGCTGCCTCCTCCTTTTCTATCCTCAGGAGCTGTAACTGCAGTATGATAGGGTGTGCCTCCTCCTCCTCTCTCCCTGCTGTCGCCTGGATATGTGGCTGCCAGCTGTTGATGGTCCTGGTGGGGGCATTTGAAAGGTTAATGCTACAGATAAAAGGCAAGCCTAGAAAAGTTGAGGAGACTTTCTAGACTTGCCTTTTAATCTGTAGTATTAACCCTTTAAATGTCCTTTCATCCTCATGAGGGGGGGGATCAAACTGGATAAATGAAGAAAATGGCAGGAACAAGCAAATACAGGATGGAATGGCCTGCCAGTTCACCAGAACTGGATCAGATTAGTAGCAAGAAGAGGATCCTATCCTTAATTGTAAGGGTGAATTGTTTTGTTGAAATTTCATGAATTGTATTATTTTGTCATAGTCAGGTCTGAAAAGTGGAAATGCCATGTTACATTATAAACTATAATATTTATACCCTCCTTCAGTAATTTTTATAATACCCCTAGTGGTGATGGTTTGGGGGGTCCTTTTGATGAGGCTGGGAACCAGGTAGGCAGAAATAAGGATTCTACAGGGGAGCAGAATTGTGTCTGCTGTCCTTATTTATTATTATTCATTTAAGACATTTATATTCTGCTTAATCATTTGTATTTTAAAGGTATATATAAAAACATGAAAATGGGAGTGGACTGCCTTCAAGTCGATCCCGACTTATGGCGATCCTAGGAATAGGGTTTTCATGGTAAGCGGTATTCAGAGGGGTTTACCATTGCCTTCCTCTGAGGCTGAGAGGCAGTGACTGGCCCAAGGTCACCCAGCGAGCATCATGGCTGTGTGGGGATTCGAACCCTGGTCTCCCAGGTCATAGTCCGACACTCTAACCACTACGCCACATTGGCTCTCTACATACAAACAAGCCATACATAAAATAAAAAAATTAAGTCATCAAAAACCAAACACTACAATGCCTGCTGGAACAAATAAATCTTAATATACTCGTGAGGGTTCCTATCTAATCTCAGTTGGGAGGGAGTTCCACAGGCATGGGCCCAGTAGGTTGAAAGTATGGCTTCTAGTCATTACAAGCCATGCGTCTCAGCCATGGGGGACAACCAACAGAGATTTTCACAAAGATCTCAGTGAGCAGGCCAGAATATAAGGGATCAGACTGTCCTTGCTATCGACCTCCATGCATTAATCAGCTTTGTTTGCATAAGGCTCAGTTTACATGGCTGGTGCCCACGTGTGTACATCTATAGCTGCCAACCATTTTGGACCTGTAGTCACATTTGCAAACAGGAGAATACAAAGTGCAACCCGGTATACACTGCATTGGCTACAACTGAAAGTTTCCTCACATACATGATACGGGTGGGATGAGGTTGAAGAATAATAACTCACCAAAAGCCACTCAACTGCAGTAAGATTAGAACTTGTGACTTCCCAGTTCACATGCTTAGCCTCCAAAATACCCCAATTCAGACATGACCATGCGGCATTTGAAGGCTGTTTTCCAAAGCTATCTTAATAATAAATCATTAAAATAATGTGACTACGCACCATTTTTGGACAAAAAAGAGAGGCAGGCTCTGGTGCTTGGTAGATTTATTAAGGCTCAACACGTTTCGGAGTAATCCTTCCTCAGGAGCAATGGAGATCTGTTTCTTTTTCTCCGCCTGCGCTGTTCAAATTCTTTATCCAGCTCCACACAAAGCGAACACCACAGTGGCAGAGAAAAAGAAACAGATCTCCATTGCTCCTGAGGAAGGATTACTCCGAAATGCGTTGAGCCTTAATAAATCTACCAAGCACCAGAGCCTGCCTCTCTTTTTTGTCCATTGCATGGTGCTTTTCCCTTTTGTTTCTACACACCATTTTTGTCACAATAAGCCGACCCACCCACCCAATAAGTGCTTCATTCTTTTCATATGATGAATGCCTGGACTGTCGATATTTTTTTTCAGGTAATCTTAGCATGTTTTCATATTTTTGCACTGGATTGAAATATTAATGTAATGGTAGGGTGCAAGAATACAATCTAAGCATGGCCACTGATCAACTGAAATTCAGCTTCAATTCTTGATTATAAAACAGGAGCAATGACCTATATATCTGGGATTGCTTTTGAGCGTGAGAAAGAAATGTCAGCATGAGCTACATGGTAAATAAAAAGACAGACATCAACAGTACAATTCCTCCCTTTTTGTAGAGAGAAGTGCTCCATGTCAGTTAGACACAACCCTCCAGTCCCTTGTCAGGTCACCCGTAACAGGGCACAGCACTGCTTTTTAACTCCTATGGACTGATCTCCCAAGCACAGCTTTCCATGTGTTGGAGAAATAGGAGGATTGTGTACTAAATATTAATTATTACTATGGTATTGCCAGTCAGTCCCTTTTTGCAAGCATGCAGTGGAACACATACATTTCATGAAGTAGTCTCTAGTCCACAAAGTTCATACCACAAAACATTTGTTAGCCTTTTAAGGTGCGACAAGGCTCTTGGTTGTGTTTCCTGCCATAGACCCAGCTACCCCACGAGAAGTTTAGTATCTGATGCACAATTTTCACATTCACACCCACCCAGGATGACATTCATTTGTGAACAGCCTCTTGTGTCCAAAAAATGCTGTTTGAAAAATCCGGTAGTCCTAAATAGCAAAGACCTTGTTCTCCAGAAGTAAAATCAAAGGTAAGACCAGAAGGGACTGCTTGTGGATCAGCAGACCAAGGTCCACAGAGATCAGCATCCTGCTTCCAAGCACAACCAATTAGATGCTGTTGGAAGCTCACAAGCTTAGCAAGGCATGAAGGTAATGGTCTTTCCCTGTTGTTTTGCCCCAGTATTTTGTATAGTGCCTTGTAAGGTAAGGTCGGTCTGTGAAGAAAGTTGCTTTGCAGCCTAATCCTATCCATGTTTACCTGAAACTATGCCCCACCAATTTCAGTGTTTAAGTGAGGCTTACGTCTAAGTAAACATGCTTCTGTCTTCAGCCTGAGAAAAGATGATAGTATTCATTATACCGTAGTATTCAGTGTTGAGAAAGGAAGTGAGGTTGTGCTTGCTGGCCATGGCCTCTGCTAGCTATACATTCAGAAAGCATGAGAATGGGTCCTTCATAAATACTGACACATGCACAAAGAACTCCTCCATGAGAGGAGGGAACCTGGGCCAATCAGAATCTCCTCTTTCACAGAGAAGCTCTACTCATGTGGGTCAGAACGTGCATATCCATGGCCGCTTCTCAGGTTTGCCAGATGTGCATTTGGCGGGAGGCACAGCCATTGAGCTGAGCAGTGGCAGGCGGTGCGGCTAGCTTGCATGACTAGGGATGAGGGAGAAATTCCATTTTGCATTTTAATGAAAAACTACCTAATGCACCTTTTTTGAACCAATACACAAATCAAAATACAGTTATCCTTCAGAATCAGTTCTCTGAACTTTGTGATGCAGTTCGCCAACCAATGTGTACACAAATGCTTATATTACAGAAGGGCCTGCATAAAATGCATATATTAGTGAAAATACCATACAAAATGCTAATATAGGGGGAAATGCTAATATAAAATGTGTATATGAGTCAAAGCTGCATACAAAAATGTGTTGATTAGGAGAAGTTCATTTTTTTTTTTGGCAAACTGCTGCAGAAATGTGAAGAACTGAATTTAAGTTAGGAAAAATGAGAAACTGAGACAAATCAAAACTGATAGAGCCATTCATCCCTGTGCATGGCCTTCTCTAACCCCTACCCTCAATTATTATGATGACCTATCAGTGCAAACTGTGTTTTACAGAGATTCAGAAGCAAAAGAAGTATCTGCCTCTATGGAGCTTACCAACTAAAATCAACAAATGGCATGATATCACAGAGAGAAACCCTGCATGGGCATTCAGGTTCACATGGCTATAACTGCATGAGTCAAAAGAGGAGGGCTGTCTCCTGAACCAGCCCCTCCCCAATGCTATCCATGCATGTCTGTAGTGGGGCAGCCTGCATTTGGAGTTCCAGCTCACAGGAACACATTCTGGTACACATTTTGCAGGATGCTCCACTGCAGACGTGATCCCAGGGCATAGATAGCATTGGGGAGGGGCTAGAACAGGATGAAGGGGCACACATGGGGTAAACATGGGCAACCCAACTCTCTTGCCTCATGCAGTTATACTAATCTGATTTTGGATGCCCAATTAGGGCTACTAAGAGATCAGGAAGAGACATTTGTAGCAAGGGATGAACTTTACAGTTGGAAATGAGGACTAAGCAGCTAATGAGATTTCTGCCTATATACACATGGGCATGCACAAAGTCCAGAAGTCTGTGTATATGTATTTTTAGATGTCTTGTTTATTTGTGTTAACATATGTTGGCTTTATTGAAAAGTCGATCTCTAGGCATACCAAAGGTGAACTAACCGGAGTCTTGATTTCATTTGTTGGAAGAAGATCTAAACAGATGAAATAGTTCCTTTCCTTGTTTCATTGTTCATTTTCCTGACTTCAAGTAAATGGGGAAGTTTCTGTTTTTAGTATGATGAGAGAGAGAGTGAGACAGCACAATCTTCCCATTGCTTTTCTTTCTCCTTCTCACGTAGCAATCCATGCTATTATGCCAATAGATTTCTTAAGATGAATGTAGAATGTGACAATTTCAGTCAGGTATGTATGACACAATGAAAGTAGCCTTTTGTATTAGGAAGTTTTTCCTGAAGTTCAGCTAAAATCTGGCTTCCTGTAATTTGAGCCCATTTTTCCATGTCCTGCACTCTGGGATGATTTAAAAGAGATCCTGGCCCTCCTCTGTGTGACAACCATTCAAGTACTTGAAGAGTGCTATCATATCTCCCTTTGGTCTTTCTTTCTCAAGGCTAAACATGCCCAGTTCTTTCAGTCTCTTCTCATAGGGCTATGTTTCCAGTCCCCTGATCAGCCTTGTTGCCCTCCTCTGAACCTGTTCCAGTTTGTCTGCATCTATCTTAAAGTATGGTGTCCAGAAATGGATGCAGTACTCATGTCCTAACCAGTGCCAAATAAAGGGGAATGAGTATGCCATGTGTTTTGGGAAGTATACTTTTGTTAATGCAGCATAAAATCTCATTTGCCTTTTCTGCAGCCACATCACACTGTTGGCTCATATTCAGCTTATGATCAACAACAATTCCAAGATCCTTCTGGCATGTGGTACTGCTGATCCAAGTATCCCCCATCTTATAACTGCATTTAGTTTATTTTTCTAGGTGTTGAACTCTGGACTTATCTTTGTTAAATTTCATTCTGTTGTTTTCAGCTCAATGCTCCAGCCTATCAAAATCACTTTCAATTTTGTTTCTGCCTTCCAAGGTAATAGCTATCCCTCCCAATTTTGTATCATCTTCTAATTTGATAAGCATTCCCTGCACCTCCCCATCCAAGTCATTAGTAAAAGTGTTGAAGTGCACTGAACCCTGTGGTACCCTGCTTGTTACCTCCCCCCAGTTTGTGAAGGAATCATCGATAAGCACTCTTTGAGTACAATTCTGTAGCCAACAGGATCCACTGATAGTTGTTCCATCCAGCCCATAATTTATTTGCCCAAGAAGAAAATGGGTATTGCGGATGTCTACATGATAGTCTCCAACTACAGAGCCTGTGTCACACATGTTGTTAATTATGTGATGGAAAGAAGATGGGCAGCCATTCCTTCATCATGCAAACACTGCCACTATATCGATAAGTTAAAGTTTTTGAACCAGTCCAAGTTCAAAGAAGTCAAGTGATATGCACACTTGTGTAAACTAGTCCTGAGCCTCAGTTCCACTCAGGACTTGATTCTTAATGTGTTATCATTTGAGGATGGTTTACAGAGGAGGAGTAGAAGAAGAAAAGCAAGAGAAGTGTATGCTATGGGATAACTAAAAAAATGTAAATGTACTGCCTTCAAGTCGATCCTGACTTATGGCGACCCTATGAATAGGGTTTTCATGGTAAGCGGTATTTAGAGGGGGTTTACCATTGCCTTCCTCTGAGGCTGAGGCAGTGACTGGCCCAAGACCACCCAGTGAGTTTAATGGCTGAGTGGGGATTCAAACCCTGGTCTCCCAGGTCATAGTCCAACACTCTGACCACTGAGCCACACTGGCTCTTAACTAAAAAAAAGTCAAACACAAAATAATGTGGAATGAAAGAAAAAGAACTGAATCACAAAATAATATAATTAAAATGTAAGGCGGGGAATGAGGGAATATTAAAGAAAACAACACAGAGAGATGAAAAGATGTGGAGCATACACATGGAGAAACATGAAAGACAGACCTTTGCCTATTTCAAATGATTAAAGGAACAGTTCCTCTCCCTATGTTACTTTGTGGCAATACTGTGTAATGGTAGTATTTGAATCAGAATGAATTAGAATGAATTGCCTTATACAAAATAGAACTAGTCATGGATTTTTCTTCTCCAGGGGCAAGGGCAGAAAACCTGCCTTACTATGCCTTGCTATGAATGCTGCAGATATCCTTGCCAAGGTTTGTAATAATTGTTGGATGTAAAGTGTTTGTGTGGCTTTAGCTCCCCTCACTCTCTGGGGCTGAGTGAATGTGTGGCTAAGATATAAAATATCCCCCATGTTTAACCTGTGCTCACTAATCAAACAAATGTTCCTCACACCCCCACCTCCTATTTTCCAAGAACTGGTTCACATATTCATGTATATCACTGTGTATGGTGACTTGCATATGTGAATGGGCCATATCAGTTACAACAGCAAAGACAGAATATCCATAGCTAAGAGCCTCAGCTCAGTAGTGCTCATCCTTTGTATGCATACAGTTCTCCCTTTAATCTCTAGCAGGTCAGATGAGAGCTGCTGGTGGTTAAAGAAGACAGTTCTGTACTAGATGGATCAATGGACTGAAATGGTACTCATGTCAGTTTGCAAACTCAGCTATGAGTTGTCACCATGCACCAGTTGTTCACACATTTACATTCAGGTGATGTACATAAGAACAGTCCTGCTGGATCAAGCCAAGAAACCATTTAGTCTAGCACCCCATTACTTCCTTGAGTGGCCAGCCACATCCCTCAAGGATGCCCACAAGCAGAACATGTCGACTGCAGTCCTCTCCTGCTAATGCGCCCCAGCACTTGATGCTTGGAAGCATACTGAGTCCTGGAGGTTGCACATAGTCATTATGACTAGTAGTATGTGTGAGCTTCAGGGAGAGAGATGTTGCTATGGGACCTGAATCTCATGCATCTGTCTCCTATAAGGATGGATGAATCTGTCAGTTTTGGTTTCTCTCAGTTCCTCATTTTTCCAGTTTTAAGTTCAGTCAGCTCCATTTCATCATGTTTGCTATTTTTAAAAAGGATATATGAAAATTTATATGCACGTGCACATTTCTTCTAATATAATTATTTATATGTACAATTTGGCCAATTTTTACCAGCAATTTCCCCAATACAGTGCATTTTTGTACTTTATTTTTACTAAAATATGCATTTTATTCCCACTCTTCCCTTAAATACACTTTTAAAATTCATTTTTTGTTAGAGAATGATATCACAAAATTCAGAGAAAGGCAAATCTTGAAGGATAGTGGGGTTCAGTTTGTATTTTGGTTCAGAAAACACAAAAATGTGAACCATATGAAATTTTTTCTCATCCTAGTTTCCTAGGCTTGATAATGAACAGCATGATAAAAGAATGGGAAATGGGGCACAGGAAATTATCTTGTTGATTTGGGTGGCAGCAGGTGCACTCTTTTGCATATTATGAGGTATAAAATTTAACCATGATAAACAAGTATAAGATATGTTGCAATTTAAACTTTATATGTCTAAAAGCAGACCTTTTAGTCTTGCTTTGAATCTTACCCCCTTGATGAAATTGGCTTGCCTTTCCCAACATGAAATGGCTCCTATGAGTGGAAGGCAACCTCACCTCCTGATCCATTGATATATTCACATCCTCTAGCTGGTTAGAAGGGATCCAGGGAGTAGAAAGTCAACTAGACAGGAGGGAAAAACTCACATGGAATTTTATATGGGAAGATCTATGCAGGCATTTGTAATAATTTGTAATATGGCTGTCCAGATTGAGCCTGTCCTGTCCACTCCTGATATCACAGGTTGGGCTTTATGACCTGCTAGGCAATGGCATGGGGCGGGGCCTTCTTGGTGGCATCCCCATACTTATGAAACTGCCTCCTATCTCATCAGATTGTTGCCCATATTGCTGATGTTTAGGCAATATGTTTGCCTAATAACCTTATATTTATTTTGCAAGGTGTTGGGTGGCTAGCTGTACATTTGAGCAGTGAGAGTTTTATTGCCTGCTGCTGGCATTTGAAAGGTTGTTAATGAAGTACTATACTTTTAACTATTGTTTTATGATATCTATATTGTATTGTAAAATTGTGGCTAGCTGCCCTGAGCTCTGGCAGGAGGAAGAATGGGGTATAAGTACAATAAATCAATCATTCACAGATGTAGAACCCAAACACATAGGTTGATATAGGATTATGATGCCCAAGGCATGAAGTTAGCCAGGGTCAGGGACAGGATAGGCAAACAATCCCATTCCCTTACTGCCCATAGACTCTCCTCATCAACATAACATCTGCTTTGTGCTTGGGGTTTAAGGGAATGGTTAATAATATTCTATATTACTGTTCAACATCCTATACTATTGTCCATTGGTTTAATAAATCTACAGTTAGGACGTTGAATCTGCCTCCCCTTTGCTGTCTTTTGCCGAGCCACCAAAAAAAGGCATTGTGGAACAATGACCCAGTTGCTGTGGGAGGTAAAATCCAGCTGTAAAATACCTGCACATTAGCTTGATTGTATCTGACTTCAAGGATCAGGAAGCCATGAGCTCTGTTACTGCTCCCCAGCCAGTTTGGAATACACTCCCAGTTCTTAACAAAGCACAAGACCCTGAAGGTTTTAGCTCTATTAGCAAATTTCAAAATCAAATGGCAGGACTTCAGAGGTTTCACAAACTAAATTCACCCATCCTTAATTAGTATGCCACGAGCAAATAGAGATGTCCCATATAAAGAGATGCTGAAGTAAAATCCAGGTGCTCTATAATGAAAATGCATTTCTTTGATCCTTGGCTATCTTGTGTGAATAAGCACCACTTTTCCCCCAGACTTCAGTAGCAGTCAGGCAGAATAAGTATGAGAACATAGTATTCCCCTCCCCCTGTAGATCTTACATTTTATTGAAGAATATCTTAAATTAGCAACCTACATTGATTAGGCCCACTAGTACCATGGTCTTCCATGTAACAATCCCAATTCATTATCCAAGACAGAATAACCTCACAATATTTACTTACAGGGATAGTCAGAGATCTCTGTGAAAATGAAGTTGTGTTGCTCCTATTAATTCAGTTGATTACTACTGAATCTTATAATTAACTTCGTATTTCAGCATGAATATCATGCAGCTTCAGAGCTTAGAAAAAACAATGTTTGATTATTTTTTACCTCAGCATTGGTATAACACTAAGCTGTGCTACATATTAAATACAAAAATAACCATTTTTTTAAAAAAAAAATCCAGATCTAGTCATGTATAACTAGCCAAGCACAATGACTGGTTAGCTCCAGATGGAGTGGTGCATCTTCATCTTCAACAAATCATACAACCAGCCCATTCAATACAGCCAAGAAAATCACAATGTTGGTCCATATACCAATTAAGCAAATGAAGCAATTGCTTAAAATGTGGGGTTTCCTATTTCTGTGACCCAAAATGCCAAGAATTCTGGGTCACTATATTTACCAATGCACATGTCTGTTCCAGGTGCCAGAGAGCAAGGGAAGGGAAAGAGACTTCCCTTCTTCCGTTTTGCCACTTTTGGGGCACTGCCATTGCCAACACTGACTTTTCTAGTATGTGCTGTTTAAAAGAAGAGAGACAGGGGAAAGATAAGCTGGTAATTCTTCTCCATCTTTGAATTTAATCTGAACAAAAGATTTTAGGAGCCTCATAAAGGTAACCTCTTATTTGAGGCAGGCATTATGAAACTCTGAGGGCCATATATTGTTAAGTTTCACAACATCCCTACATAGTAGTGACTCATGAAGAGGCACAGCATTCACCTCTTCCAAGGGTAGGTAATTTTGCTGTTTTGGGTATGATTGAATGACCCAGTCACACCAATACAAAGATGTGGCAGAATTATTCCCCTTCAATGCTTGAGTTGTTTTACATATGCCAGGGATTGGCATATGTCAGGGATATGAATATGCCAGGGATTGAACTTGGAATCTCCCATAAGCAAAATATGCTCTGAGCTATGTTCCTATTGGAGAACGTTAGGACGGAGGCAACACCAGAGCAGTAAATCATGATGAGCAACAGTGGCAACCTCCTTTGTGGAAAATAAATAATATATATTTTTGCAGCATGTTTAGTAGTTCTTTTGCATCACCTTAATTTGCTTCAGGAAACAATCTGGAAATGACAGTCCTAGCCTATGTGACCTTAAAACAAGCAGCTGCATGGATAATGTGGGAATATGAAAAAAAGAAGCATAAATTGCTGGTTTGTGGCATTACATACTCTGATTTTTCAAATGTTTACTCGTCTTTCCCTTTCAGCAAGCCTTACATATTAGATTACTGATCTTTAATATAATATACCCTTGGTAGGATAACATTCTGAAGCTACCACATTTCCTTAAGAGGTGGTTAGGCACCGATTTTCCATAGCCTGCAATCAGGGCTTTGAAACTGTAGCATTTGTGACAGAATAAACTCCATTAACTTGTTTTATTAGTGCTGTGTGCAGCGAGGAGGATCAATTCTGTTGAACATGATGAAATGACTAACAGGTTCCATCGGAGTATGACAAGAGTGTTTTCATCTCACACAGAATATATAATTACCATTCACATAAGCAGGTACAAATTCTT
The DNA here is from genome assembly GCF_030035675.1 of Rhineura floridana. Taxonomy (NCBI): domain Eukaryota; kingdom Metazoa; phylum Chordata; class Lepidosauria; order Squamata; family Rhineuridae; genus Rhineura; species Rhineura floridana. Next base: position 12,545,175 of record NC_084484.1, read on the forward strand.
TTTTTAAAGAAACCCTTCTTTAGGCAGCACAGAAATCTTAAACTTTTTTTATTCATAGCAGAAATAAAAAATAAATTGCACTCTCCAGCCCTGCATGCTCAAGCATACACCCCCCCTCTCCTATTTCTGTCTGTCATCCTTTTTTCTTTCTTTTCCTGGCTGCTATCCCCTTTGTCTGTGTTACTGAGAATGAACCAGTAAATAAAGCAAAATTCTACAACATTTTTTTTAATATAACAACCAAGCACCCTGACAATCCCAAAATGTGCTTCATTGGACTCACAAGAGCTCACTAGCTACAGTTTTAGAGCAATACCCAGAACTAAGCATTAAAGAAGAACCATTGAATTGGCTAAATGTAAACAAAATATGCCCAGAACAAAATATATATTTACTAGCACTGCATTTATTTTCTATATTCATGTCAAAAGTGACACATCTGATGCTGCCGAACCAAATGGCGAGGGGAAAATAGCATTTCTCACTGAATGTTTGCATTGTTTCCAAGCTATTTGGTGCCCGTTGTTTGCCCACTTACTACTACTTCTCCTTCCCACCATTTTCCTTCTTCTTTGCCCTCACAATCTCATTTCCCCATGTGGTCACTTCATCTGATTGGTAGTGGTGCGTCACATGATTTTGCTTATGCCTGTGATGCCATTGCATCAGGCATAGCACGGTGACATCATTTGATTAAGTGGTAATGTAGGGGAAATGAGGTTGAGGACTGAGAAGAGAGCAAAAGGCGAGAAGTAACAGAGCATCATTACAATATGAACGTGTTTGCAAAGCATGCTGAAAATAACTGAAAGCTGGATTTCCCCCTCCCCTTTTTTGGACATGCAAGAAAAAGAACACAAAGCAAGAGTAAATAGATTCATTTTTACATGTTTCTGTAAATAAGCAAACAGTTGCAAGTTGTTCCAGTGTAAGAAAACCAAGACTGATTGTACTTTTCCAAAGCAGGTATCTTGTACTGCAGATGGCACAGCTGCCAACATTTATCTGGAGAGAGAGTGAGGGAGCTTCTCTTCTACAACTCCTACAACATTATCCACTTGAGAAATATACATGGCTGTCTTCTCCTCTACCTCCATTTTCTACTACCTTTTTTTCTTCCCTTATGTTTCAGATGAAATTTCGCTTCCAAGTCAACTATTATTTATTTATTATTTAATTTGTATCCCGCCCTTCCTCTCAGCAGGAGCCCAGGGCGGCAAACAAAGCACTAAAACACTTTAAAACATCATAAAAACAGATCTTAAAATACATTAAAACAAAACAGCATTAAAAACATTTTAAAAAACTTTTAAAAATGGTTAAAAACATTATTAAAAACCATATTAAACAATTCTGACACAGATGTAGACTGGGATAGGTACACAACACTCCTGACCTAAATGTAGCAGAATACATTTTAGCCTGACAAAATACAGAAAAACATGAAGCCAATCAATCACAAAGGAAAAAGACTTAAAAGGCAATTCAGTTCAGATATCAAAAGGCAAGAAGCCAGGGGGAAGGTGCAGGAGAGCACTAAAATCTAGCCCATTCTCTCTTTTTCTTACTGAGAATATGTTTATGAGTTGTAGATGAACATAACTAAAAAGGAAGTTTTTTTAAAAAAAACCCCACACATAATAGTGATTTATAGATTCACATTTCAACTGGAGAACGGTTCCTTTTATGTTACAATTATGTCTGTTGCTCCTCGTATAGTTAAGGGGCTAGTCAGCATTTCAATTAGAGAAACCCGCAACATCCTGAGGACCATAATTTGGACATAAAAATTTCAATGCAAGATGAACAGTGAAATAAGATTTCATTTGGGAGGGTTTTTAAAAAAATGCTGTCACAAAAAAATAGTTTACCTTTAAATGAATAGGGTTGTAAAACAGTGCCAGAGGACTGCAGTGGGCCAGAGCTTGGAAAAGTTATTTTTTTGAACTACAACTCCCATCAGCCCCAGCCAGCACGGCCACTGGATTGGGCTGATGGGAGTTGTAGTTCAAAAAAGTAACTTTTCCAAGCTCCGCCTGAACCGCACTGTGGCACTATTCTGGAGCAGAAATTTGCTCTCAGAAATGATCCTCAAAATTCCCCTCTGTGTATTTTCTTAAGCTATTTCCTTCATGCTCATATATTTGCCAAATATTTACCAGATATGCCTTTCAATTATATTCGATGGGTATTTGTTTTCAACCCTTCCTCTGCTTTGCTTCCCTCCGGCCACTTTTTCTACCTTAAACAGGAAACCAGGTCTCACAGTCAGTCTGAGGGGAAAGGATCAGAGTGAGAAGAGATTGTGGAGTAAAATTGGTACTCAGAGGTAGGGATTTGGTTCACGTTTAAAGCTGAATTGATCAAATTCACAGTTTCCAAAATAATATAAGAACCAAAACACAGCCCAAATTCATACTTATCCACATTTTGTAATGCAGCTCTCCAGCAAAACAGTGTTTACAAAAAAGGATATGTTAGGGGAAAATGTACATAAAAATGAATATATTGGTGACAACTTACAAAATGTATTATATTAGGAGAAATTGCTTGCAAAATGTGTACATTAGTTAAAACTACATACAGAACTGTCTTTATTAGGAGAAAACCACAATAAAATGCTGAAGAATTTTCATGAGGGCTTTAAAAAATTGCAAATTACTGCAGAACTGAATTTAAGATTGGTAAAACCAGAAACTGAGAAAACAGAAATTGAGAGATCTTTCCATCCCTAGTCAGGGGGAGAACTGAGTGTGAGGCAATTGCTAATTGCTTCTCTGTTGCAAATGTTCCTGCTACATATTAGAAACAAACATATGTTTAGGAATACTATGGTTGCCACCAAACATCTAATTTTGCTCTAGCTTTTTTGTAGAAGGAGCACATTAACAAATAGTCATCCAAAGCTTCTATCCTGTTTAGTGTGCAATGGGATAATCTTTCCTGAGTATTGTCCGGAATTTCACTGACAATGGGTTTCTAAAAGAGAGGGTTATCATTCCCATTCATGGAGTCTATATTTATTTGAAAGCCATTTTTTCCTGACCCCTGCATCTGTTAGGATCCTGATGTTCCTTTATTGAAATGTGTCAGTGTCCACAGTGACTTCATGCAGAGACCTCTTAGGAACTTCTTTTCTTTTCAGTTTCCTTTTCTAGCCTACAAGAGCCTGTCCTTCATAGAGGGGCATCATTTCATGTTCCATATGAAGATCTCTGCTCCTAAACTTCTTCCTAAACTGTACTGGTTCCATGAGCCTTCCTGTTGCACTTCCTCAGTGCTATGGAATTATGGCCAGAATCATTCAGGCTCCAGAATTTCACTAAGAGCCAAAGTCACCCTTAATGGCTCTATTACCATTCCACCACCATCACTCAGACTCCATAAGAAGGAAAGATAAAGAGTCCTAGCATTCAATGCATATTTATGTTCAAGTATCAGTGCTCATAGTTTGAAACAAATATCTGTGTAAGGATGAGCAAATTATTCTGTTTCTGGTTTATATCATTCTTGTATGTGTTCACCCATAAATCCATCTTATCCTATTCCCATATGAATCTGAGAATTTGTTTTTTAAAACACACACATTTGCATTTAAATACTTATTTAAATGTGCGTTTCTAATTGTATTTTAGAACATTTCTAAAAATATTTTGATTTTTTGAGCAGAGAATTGTGTCAAAACTTTTGGGAAGCATAAAAGCTGGTGGATAATTTTAGTTCTGATCTGCATATTAGTCCAGAAGATATGAATCAGGCCAATTCATAACAGAATTCAGAAATATTCAATTCCTCATGCATTCCTATACAAAAGTGGCTACAGCAGCTCCAGTATTTAGCAGTGAGCCAGCAACAGGTAGTGGGGGTAAAGGTGTTGTGTACCTGGCTTCCAGATGCTAAGGGCTGGTGCCACTTACCAAGAAAAGGAGGGGTGAGGCATGTGGCATGAGCTGCGGTGCAGACGCATGGCAGCAGGAGTGTTGGATTGGTTCTACCACCATGCCCACACCACACCTCATTCCCCCTGTGCCTCACCTCTCCCTTTTCTCATAAGGGGCAGCAGTAGCGTAGTGACAAATTCAGAGGTTAAGGGTCCCTTCATGTTAGTCACAGTTGCTGGGTTGAATGAGATCTTTGTTAATGCCTTTTCACAAAACTTCCCTAGGAGCAAATAAGCATGAAAGGGGAAAGTGTTAGCTACTGAGAAGAGACTTCTCAATGGCTGACTCACCTCCTTTCATTCTGATTGGCTCCAATCAGCAGGAAAAGATGAGGAAGCATGTTAGAAGACTCTTCTAGGTGCTAACATAATCCTCCTTTCATGCTGATTTGTTCATAGGATGCTGGAGACATAGGGACCCTGCTGGGACCCTGCTCCCCCAAAAGGTAAGGGGTCTAAGACCCAGGACAACTACTCCCCTGAATGGCAGTGACCCTTAGTGTCTGGAAGCCAGCTTCACAATGCGTCCCTGCCTTCACTGCCCACTACTGGATGGATCCTCTCTGTTCCAGCTGTGTAAGGCTCCTTACTTTATTCCCTTAGTCTTCTACCCCTAAGCATATTGTACCTTTTTCATCCACCAACTGCTCCTCTTGCCATCATCCCACTACTTAACAGAGCTTGGAAGAGTTACTTTTTTGAACTGCAACTCCCATCAGCCCAACCCAGTGGCCATGCTGGCTGGGGCTGATGGGAGTTGTAGTTCAAAAAAAGTAATTTTTTCCAAACTCTGCTTCTTAATGTACTTGAAGTTGCGACTGAGAAGCCCTGGGTTTTGCTACAGATGTAACAGAGTGCAGAGCACAGGCTGACCATAAGATTTTAACAACTAGTGGATCACAGGAATATAGGAAGCTGCCTTTTACCAAATCAGATTATTCAATAATAGCAATCTGTATAGTGCTTTCAAGCATTTTGCCTGGATTATCTAATTGTAATCCTCCTTGCAGCAACTATGTAAAGTAACTCAGGATTATTATATACAATATTAGAGATGCGGGGGCATGATGTCGGCTAGTATTGTGTAATCTGATTGTCAGCGGCTTTCCAGGGTCTGAGGCAAATCATTACCTGACTTTTGAAAATTTTGCTCAGTGTAGTCATCCCTTTGACATCTTCTGTACTTTACTTTTGATGTCTCCTCACAAGCTGCTAGGAAGCTGAGAAAGCAAGTGAATTTAATTGGAGAATCCCCAACAGCAGCAGTAACATCCCCAGCTCCTCTCTGTTTGTTCCCTCCTTACTGAAGGGGTGTCAGAAAGAGAGAAAAGGGGTATTCCTGCTCACTTCTGACTTTGGCCCCATCCACATTAGGCTTGGGTGCACCCAATGCAAGTTACATTGTACTACAGTTTTTCACAACACTGCACACTCATTTTATGTATACTTCATTTTGGAAGTAGAAGTGGGCTTTTTGGCAGAATCACAAACTCTTTTTTAATATTCCCCAGACTTGATGCTGGCTTTTAAAAGCTTTTCCCTCCATTTCTTTCTCCTTTCCCCCTCAACACTCTTAGAAACATGCTCCTATTTCATTTTGCTGTTCAACATAAGTAAGCAAGAAAGCTTAAAACTGATGTACATTATGTCGTCGTGTGAATAAGCGCATGCCCAGTTCCGGTGTTAGCCGGCAGTGAAGAACCAGAGAACAGAGACAAGTGCAGACTTCTGAAAGTTTTAAGAGTCCTTTACTTGAGATAGACACAAGCCTCAGACAATTACAAACCAGCTCCGCTTTCCTCTCCATAGACTTTTCCCCCACACTCGGCTGGCTTAGCTCCCCAGCCTTTATCTCCCTGGTTGCCTTGGCACTGCCAGGTGTTGGCCATGACAGGCTTGCCAAGCCTCTGCAAGCAGCTTAACCCATGCTCTGCTATTCTCTGCTCTAGTCTTCATGGAAAAGCACCAGACAGTCATGCCTATGGGTCAACAGTCCCCACCTTTTCCATTAAGACTATCTACCATACATGTTTAACTCCATTTCACATGCATTTCATCATCCAGTTTCAGCAATACATTTTCAGTTATAGCAATACAGTTACAGTTTACAGTTTCATTTACACAGTACATTGCATAATACATCTCATTTCCAGGATGCTTTATTTCACAGACATTACACTTTAGGTTTCACACACTCTAAGTATAATGTGTCCTCATCCAGTACTCCGTGTGTGCATGGCTCATTGCTCTTTACTGTGGCAATCCTAAATCTGTCGGGCGGTACACCCAAATTTGCCCTTTCTGAACGTCTCAAAGGTTGCACTTCTTCTGTTTTCACCGCCTGTGATCTTTCGGGTAATGTGGGTGCATTGGATGAACCGTTCAAAGTAACAACTGTATCCCACTCTGAGTCTGACACCTTTATGCTTCGACTCAATACCACCTGTCTTTCACTGGGAACCCACACCCTATAAAACGCATTCTGAAATCCAAGCACATTTCCCTTTTGTGCATTTGGAGCCAACTTCCCATGCCTTTTGCTTTGGGGAACATGAACCCAGCACTTAGCTCCAAATCTCTCAATGTGAGTCAGCCTCGGCTTTTTGCCTGTTAGCCTCTCATATGGCGACATTCCAATAGCTCTATGCAGCATCCTGTTCTGAATATATGCTGCATACATCATGCATTCTCCCCAAAATGCATTAGACAACTCTGAGTCTGTTAGCATGGCTTTTGTCACCTCTTGCAGTGACACACTTCTCGTCCCTGCAATCCCATCCTGAACCGGTGAACCTGGGGCAGTGAATTGCTGTGCTATGCCTTTCTCTTCCAAGAATTCTCTCAGGGCTTTACTCGTGAACTCTCCCCCCTGATCGCTTCGTATGTGCCTAATTGTCACACCATGTTGCTGTTGGCGATTGCGTGTGTAGGTCAGACGTGGTTTGAATCCAAAAGCCGTTTAGAACAGGAATAAGACAGGCCAGGCAAGTTTCATGTAAGAGTCTTTACTAGGCAAAAACATTAGAGACATCTTTCTCCATTGACATTTCTTCCCCCACACTCTGAGCTCCTGCCAGTTCCCAGCTTATCACACTCTCAGCCAGCCACACTGACCTTGATTGTCTGGAACTCTGTTCTCACAGCTTAACCCTTCTGCTTCAGGTTTTTCTCTCTCTGCTAAAAACCTTGTCTGTGAGTCTCACAACCTGTGTCACTGACCAACAGCCCCCACCTGAGACTTACAGACTACAAAACTTCATGTTACAATTATTACATTTTCTACAACATTAACTTTTCATTACAATACATTTCAGTACATGGTTTGTGTTCTTACAGTTTCTATTTACAGTTTCAGTTCAGTTCAGTTTCTCTTTATTCTTTATTTACACAAGTTTCACAGATTCATGTTTGCTTTTATTTGATGATACATTTACATTTCATTCTTCAACACAAAACTTCCACATTAGATCCATTGTTTCTTTATCTATTGGAACCTCTTTTTCCCATTCTACTGGAATTTCATCTGTTTCATTATTCTGTTGTGTGACATTAAATGCAAATCTCTGAGGAGGTTGACCTTTCGTTTTTCTCTCTGATTTCCTGACCGTATCTATTTCCATTTCTTCTTCACTCTCAATTTTATTCGGACCTGCACCACTAGTACTAGGTATTTCTGTATCATGTGTTGTTATGTCTTCACCTCTCAGTCTTTTAACAGTACGTTTGCCACTATGAATTAAATCTTTTAATGCAGTTTTTAATGGAATTTGCTGCCCAAAAGGAACATCAGCAGCTTCCTGTTTGCTTTCACTCTCTAAAATCACTGTTTGACTGTCTCTCCAAGGTTTATCTATCACCTTTATGTTTCTGCTTAACACTACTTGTTGTTTCTCAGGTAACCAAACTCTGTAATATGAATTCTGAAATCCCAAAATGTGTCCTGCCTGCGCTCTTGACTGTTTTGCAACATGTACCCAGCATTTTGCCCCAAAACGTTCTATGTGTTTCACCCTGGGTTTTCTTCCAGTCAGTTTCTCATAGGGAGACATGCCTATTGTTCTGTGCATTAGGCGGTTCTGAATATAAACAGTGTACAGAATACATTCACCCCAATAAGATTGATTCATATCAGCATCTGCTAGCATTGCTCTCAATGAATCCTGCAATGACCGGTTCCTCCTCTCTGCCGTTCCATTGGAGGATGGGCTGAAGGGAGCAGTTAGACTTTGAATTATCCCCTTCTTTTCCAAATATGTTTGAAATGAATTACTGGTAAATTCACCACCTCTATCTGATCTGATATTTTTGATAACAACCCCATGTTGTGTTTCTGTTCTCTGTATGAATGCCTTTAATTTCTCTTCTGCATCACTTTTCTTTTTCAATAAGAACACATGTGTAAATCTGGAGAAATCATCCACAATCACTAAATAAAATCTTGCTCCACCTTTTGAGCACTGAAAAGGTCCAGCTAAATCCACATGTATGAGCTGATAGGGTTCTGTAGTCGTGCTTTCACAGCTCTTATTTACTGGATTCACAGTCATTTTTGTTTTATAACATACCTCACACTCATCCACATGCTCACAGTGTTTTAACTTCAAATCTTGACTATATTTTGGGGTGTTTTGTATCTTTTGGAAATGGGCGTGTGCCAGTTTTCTGTGCCATTCATGGACACAATTATCATGTTTCTCTTTATTTACTGCTATCCAAGCACACATGTCTTTATCAAGTTTGCACTCAACCATAAACATATTGTTCTGTAATTTTCCTTTCATGCATATTTCACCATCTTTTCTCACAAAACATCTATCCCCTTCAAATGTAACTTTGCAACCTATTTGAGCCAATTTTCTCACTGATAGAATGTTATATTTTAAACCAGAAATCAATAATACATCTGTTAAAATTCCCAAATTACCCATCTTCAGCGTTCCTCTCGCAGTCGCGTCCTGAGTCGATCCGTCAGCCAGATAAAGCTTCTCCTGCGTCGGCTTTGAAGTGTAAATTAAACTAGAGTCTGTGATGAGGCAATTAGATGCTCCACTGTCAAGAATCCATTTAGAGTTAATCAGTTTATTGCCCTCTTTAGAAACAAAGTTCACGCTTGCTCTCTGACTTTCAAAGTCTCTGTAATTCCTCTTTTTTAAACAATGTCTCTGTATATGCCCACGTGATCCACAAAAATAACATATTTTAGTCTCTTGCTTGCTTCTTTGATTTTGGTGTTGTACAGACACAGTCTCAGTCTCTTTTAATTCTATTTTCTTATTCTCTTGTCTCCTATACCACTCTTGTTGAAGTTTCTGTTCCACAAAGTCCAAAGTCAGATTCCCATCAGGTTGGGTTTCAAGACTAGATACCAGCACGTCCCATTTTTGATCCAATGAAGATAACAGGAGATAAACCATCTGTAAGTCATTATGATGCACGCCTCGATCTTGCAGCTCAGCATTTAATCTACGAAATTCAGCCAAATGCTCTTCCATAGTCACATCATCTGTAAAACGCATCTGATAAAGCTTCCGTGCTAAACACAGCCTGCTCCCCACAGTTTGCTGTACATGCGCAGCTCTTAACTTTTCCCACATCTGATTAGCAGTCGGCTCATTACTCACCAGCAACAGTTGTGAATCTGATAGCCCCAGAGTAATAAAAGCCTTCGCTTTCTCGTCTTTCTTCAGCCACGCTGCTGAAGGAGCTGCCAGAGGGGTTTTTTCCACAACATCATTCAAATCCTCTTTAATCAGAGCAGCTCTCATTCTCCACTTCCAGCTGGAGTAGTTTACAGCATTCAGTCTTTCCATCGGCATCCCGGAAGACAGATTTACAGCCATGTTGCCCACTCTTACTTGCCTCTCACTTGCGCTTTGTTTCTCTCTGCAACAACGCCACTTCACCGGCTCTCGAACCCGCTACCACGCCTCATAATCTGGGCCCATAACCCCTGTTGGCGATTGCGTGTGTAGGTCAGACGTGGTTTGAATCCAAAAGCCGTTTAGAACAGGAATAAGACAGGCCAGGCAAGTTTCATGTAAGAGTCTTTACTAGGCAAAAACATTAGAGACATCTTTCTCCATTGACATTTCTTCCCCCACACTCTGAGCTCCTGCCAGTTCCCACCTTATCACACTCTCAGCCAGCCACACTGACCTTGATTGTCTGGAACTCTGTTCTCACAGCTTAACCCTTCTGCTTCAGGTTTCTCTCTCTCTGCTAAAAACATTGTCTGTGAGTCTCGCAACCTGCGTCACTGACCAACAGTTGCGTCTCTATCTTCTTGATAAACAGCTTAAGTTTCTCTTCTGCTTCACTTTTCCTTTTAAGCAGATACACATTACAAAACCTCGTGTAATCGTCTACAATGACCATAAAATACTTTGCACCTCCTTGCGACTTTTCAAACGGTCCTGCCAGGTCTACATGAATCAACTGATATGGTGCATCTGTAGTTCTGTCTGCTTCCTTGTTAATGTTAGCAATTGTGGATTTTGCCTGGCTACATGCATCACATTCATAATATTCACCACATTCTTTTCATGTCTTCACTATGCTTTGGGGTTTTCTCTATTGTCTCATAATGAACGTGCCCCAACTTCCTGTGCCAGTCATGTACACAGTTCTCATGTGGTTTGCTATTAGCTTTCAGTGTAGCACACCCTGCGTGTCTGCATTGCACATAGAACAGAGAGTCTTTCAAAATCCCTTGCATACACACTTCATTTCCCTTTACAATGTTACATCTCCCTTTTTCGAATATCACTGTGTAATTCATGTCATTAATCTTCTTCACTGACAATATATTACAATCAAGATCTGGTACAAACAACACATCAGTAATAATTGTCTTAAGCTTACATAATCTTTTTTTTAAATAATTTTTTCATTCAAATTTTCATAAAACAAACAAAACAAAATCAAAAACATAACACAATAAAAATAAAAAAATAATTTGACTTCCGACTTGTCACAGATCAGCTATAAATATATAATATATATCAAACCTGTCCCTTAATACATACAAAATCACTTTTCTCCATAGTCTATCTTAATTAATTGTCAAATCCCATTATCATTTCATTTTTATCTTTCAACAAAAAGTCTAAGAGAGGCTTCCATTCCTTAAGAAATGTATCTGTCGATTTTTCTCTAAGTAAACATGTCAATTTATCCATCTCTACTAAGTCCATTAATTTCAATAGCCATTCTTCCGTTGTTGGTATTGATTCCATTTTCCACTTTTGTGCATATAATAATCTTGCTGCCGTAATCATATATAATATTATTCTTCCATTTTTCTTTTCTATTTGTTTATCCATAAAACCCAATAAAAAAAAAATCTGGTTTTGATTGTATATTTATCTTTAGAATTTTTTGCATCATCCTACCTATCTGTGCCCAAAATAATTTTGCCTTTTTACACAACCACCACATATGATAAAATGATCCTTCTTATTGTTTACATTTCCAACAAACATTAGAAACATTACTATACGTTTTTGACAACTTTTCTGGAGTCATGTACCAACGATACACCATTTTATAGAAATTTTCTTTAAGATTATAGCATAATGTAAATCTCAAGCCTTTTTTCCACATATTTTCCCATTGATCCATTTGTATATTATAACCAAAGTTTTTTGCCCACTTTACCATACACTCTTTTACTTGTTCTTCTTCCATATCCATTTTCAGCAAGAGTTTATACATTTTCGCAATTATATTTTCATCATTTGTACACAAACCTATTTCAAAATCAGATTTACTTATTTCAAACCCATACATTTTCTTATCCATTTTATATCTCTCTAACAATTGTAAATAGGCAAACCATTGAGAACTATATCCTTCCTTTATCAGTTGTTCTCTCTCTTTCATTGTATATTCTCCATGTACATTTTCTAAAAGTTCTTGATAAGTTAACCATTTCTCTTTTCCAGCCATTTCTCTTCTATAAAATGCTTCTTGACTTGAGACACATAATGGTATTTTCGAGTAAAGCCTTGGTTTATATCTATTCCATATTTTCAACAGAGGATGTCTTATAAAATGATTATTAAAATCCACATTAACTTTTACTTTATCATACCATAGATATCTATGCCATCCCCACTTCAGGTTATGGCCCTCCAAATCCAATAGTCTTTTATTCCTCAATAATAACCATTCCTTTATCCAGACTAAACAACAGGCAGCAAAATAAAGTCTCAAATTTGGTAATCCCAGTCCTCCTCTTTCTTTGGCATCTTGTAATAATTTAAATGTAACTCTTGGTTTTTTCCCCTGCCAAACAAATTTAGAAATATCTTTTTGCCATTGTTTAAAAGGTAAATCAGAGGATATTACAGGTATTGTTTGAAACAAAAACATCATTCTCGGCAATACATTCATTTTTATCACGGATATTCTGCCCATTAATGACAATTGTAATTTATCCCATTTTAACAAGTCTTTCTTAATCTCTGTCCATAGTTTTTCATAATTGTTATGAAACAACTTTGAATTTTTATTTGTCATAATAATACCTAAATATTTCAACTTTTCCTCTATTTTAAAATCTGTCTTGTCCATCAACTCTTTGTGTTCCCTTGAAGATAAATTTTTCACCAACATCTTTGTTTTTTTATTGTTGATCTTAAATCCTGCTAACGGTCCAAATTCTTTTAATTTGTCCATCAATACATTAATTCCTTCCAAAGGGTTTTCTAATACGATTATCAAATCATCAGCAAATGCTCTCAATTTGTATTCCTCTTTTTTTATCTTTATTCCCGAGATCCTTTTATCTTGCCTTATATCTCTAAGCAGCACTTCCAAGACCAAGATAAATAAAAGAGGAGATAATGGACATCCCTGTCTTGTACCCTTTCGTATTTCACATGAGTCCGTTAACCCCCCATTAACAATTATCTGTGCCTTCTGAGATGTATAAATAGATCTAATCCATTTTATAAAATTATCTCCAAAATCCATTTGTTCCAAGACCTTAAACAAAAATTTCCAATTCAAATTGTCAAATGCTTTCTCAGCATCTAAAAAGATCAAAGCTGCTTGTTTATCATTTCGTTGTTCTAAGTATTCCAACACATTCAAAACATTCCTGACATTGTCACGTAATTGTCTTTTAGGTAGAAAACCCGCTTGATCTTCCTGAATAAATTGTTGCAATATTATTTTCATTCTTTCTGCCAAAATCGTTGTAAAAATTTTATAGGCATTATTCAATAAAGATATCGGCCGATAATTGTTTGTTTTGGTTAGATCCTGCTCCTCTTTAGGTATTAATGTTATATTGGCATTCTTCCAACTGTACGGTATCTTCCACTCTTGCAAAATAGAATTCATTGTATACTGTAAAGGTAATAAGAGTTCCTCCTCCAAACATTTGTAATACACTGCTGATAGTCCATCCGGTCCTGGTGCCTTTCCTAATTTAATTTTACTTATAGCTTCAGATATTTCTCTTGACGTAATAGGACCATTAATAGCTTGTCTCTGAAAATCTGTAATTTTAGGCAAATTCTGTTTAAATATATACTCTTCTATTTTTTCAGATGGAATTTCCTGACACTTGTACAAAGTTGAATAATATTGATGAAAAACCCTTTGGATTTTTACATTGTCTGTCAACATCTCATCTCCTTCTTGTATCTTTAAAATAAGATTTTTTTATCATTCTTTTCTTAATTTATATGCTAACCATTTCCCCGGTTTATTTGCAAATTCAAAAGTCCTTTGTTTAGCAAAATTTAATTTCCTTTCAATTTCTCTAACTGTCAACATTGACACTTGTTTCTGTAACATTTTAATTTGATTTACAATAGAAACTTTAGTTGGATTCTTTTTCAATTCTTCCTCTTTTTGTTTTATTTCTTCCAAGATTAATTGCATTTTCTGTTGTTTCTTCTTTTTTAATTCAGAATTACATTTAATAAAATATCCCCTCATAAACGCTTTACTTGTATCCCAAACAATATTTTCATCTGTTCCTTTATGTAAATTGTGTTCAAAAAACTCTTTTGATTTCTTCTTACATTCTTGCACTATTTTATCATTCTGTAATAAAGATTCATTTAGTCTCCATCTAAATCCAAGATTTTTTTTTTTTTGAAAGTCAATATCACTGGATTGTGATCCGAAAAGGTTTTTGGTAATATATCCATTTTGGAAATATATCCATTTTGGAAATGTCTTTCACTAGGTTTTTAGACATCCAAATCATATCAATCCTCGAGAATGTTTTATGTCTTTCTGAAAAATAAGTAAATTCCTTTGCATTGTCATTTATATATCTCCAAGCATCCACCAATTCTAGATTTTCCATCAATTCAAAACAAATCTTCGGTAATTTACCCTGTGTTTCTTTAATATTTTTCTCAGAAAGTCTGTCCATTTTTGGTAAAATTACTCCATTCCAATCACCCATAACACACCAATGATCATATGAATACTCTGACAATTTTTCCATAAGTCTTGTGTAAAACTTAGTTTTATCTTCATTGGGGGCATAAATGCCCACTATCAAAATTTTTGTACCCTGTAAAGTAATTTCAGCCCCCACAAATCTACCACTATCGTCCAATAATATCAATTTAGGAAACAATTATGGATTAATATAAAGAACAACACCATTTTTTTTTTGATCCAGCCGAAATAAATTTTTCACCCAAATTTTTACAAATCAAATATTTGGAATCTTTCTTCTTGATATGAGTTTCTTGTAAACAAATTATATCCAATTTTAATTTTTTCAAATAATGAAACACTTTCTTTCTCTTCTGCGACGTATTGGCTCCATTTATATTCCAAGTTAGATATTTGTAATCCATCTTTAAGCATGTATTTTAAAAAGTACCTGATGCTCCCTTTAATCCATCATCTTCCTTTCCCTCCTCTTCATGTTCCTGTTGACTTTGTTTCTCAGGAATTATATCCATGTCTTTGAATTTATCTTCTTCCATGTCTTTTGATGCTTTTCTCAGAAAGTCCCTTGCTTTTTGAACAGTATTCAATCGATATTTTTGTTGTCTGAATGTAAAAATCACTCCTTCTGGAACATCCCACCTAAATTGAATTTTACATTGTTTAGGTTTTTCTGTAAAGAAAGCATATTCTTTTCTCTTGCACAAAAGTCTAATAGGGATTTCTTTCATCACCAGTGTTTCCTTGCCATCAATTTTAAAGATATTATTGAAGTGTTGTTGTAATGCCATATCTCTGGTTCTCTTTTTTACAAAATGCACAAGCACATCTCGTGGGATTTTTTTCATTGTTGCATATCTTGAATTAATTCTATAAACTTTATCTATTTCAAATTCCATCATATCTTCATTCCAATCCAAAAATTTTACCAGAGCATTAACCATTTTATCTCTGATATCTTCACCTGTTTCTTCAGGAATTGCACGAAATCTCAAACAATATTCTTTATCTCTCAATTCCATCACAGCGATATGGTCCAAGTTTTTTTCCAATTCCAGATTTAATATATCTGTTCTATTCTCCAAGATTTGCACCTTTCCTTTAACATTTTTTACCTCCTGTGTTACTTGCCCAATTGTGCCTTTAATCTCATCCAATTCTGTTTTGATATAATCTTTTGTATCTTTCAATTCCATCTTCATTTTATCAAATTCATCTTTAATTTCTTGTCTATACTGTTTCATCTCTTGTTTGAGATCTTGTTTAAGATCATTAATCCCATCCATTATTTTCTGGAACATGTCTGGGGAGACAGCCCCTTCCTGTGCATCAGTTGAACCTCTTCGCTCCAGGGTCTTAGCTGCTTTCCTAGTTGTCATTCTTGGAAAAAAAACCTTTAGTTTCTGCTATTAACCAATGTTCCCAAACCTAGAGGCAGTCTGTTTCTTTTTTTCCCCCAGCAACAAAAGAGTTAATATTCCAGGCCTGTTAATATGATCTAGCCAGCAACAGTTCTTATCTCCTGCACGTTCAGGAATGCAAAACAAGTTTGGTTCACAGCGTCCAGCCATCAGTAACATACACGAACAGCAGATTCGTCCAAAGAGAATAGTCCAAAAAAAAGAAAAAAAATAGTCCCAGATATATTTCCTTCAAATAATCAAATCATCTTATCGGATAAGTTGCCTCTCATCCGTTGTAATCTTTATAATTCCAAATTCAAGCCAGCTTTTTGTCATTAAGCTAAAAATTAAGTTCTTTAAATTTTCTTTCTTCTTTAATTTTATATAAAAGGAAAAAAGTGTGACTCACCCAGGTTTCTCAATTGCTGATTCGTAGACAAATCTCTTTTACTGTAGTAATTTAAACCAAATGATAAGATTTAGACAGAAGGAGGCTCGCTCGTTATAGAACGTTTTTGAGGGGGAAAAAGTATCGCTTTTTTTCAGCACAGCTTGCTGGAAGTCCTGACTTCGTCTTCTGCTGCTAGATAAGCCTTCTTATCTCAGGGGATTCCTGATCAATTCCAGCTATCTACAGCTCAACGAAGTTCCGTGGATAATCTCTTCGGTTCACCTTTGTCTTGGAGAACATTTACGCCAGTCAAAAATTCCTCTTGACTGGTTTTTAACTGAAAAAAGCTTCCTCTGAGACAGAGCTCACTCAAAGGCAACACCAGCAGAGCACTCACTTCCGGGAAAAGCTTACATAATCTGACAGTCCCTTTCACCAACATGTCACGTCTGGATCCATCTGCCAAAAACACCGTCTCCGTCACTGGCCTCGAGGTATGAAACATTTTTAAGTCTTTTACAAGACAATGAGACGCTCCCGAATCGCAGATCCAGACGCTCGGCTCTGATTTATGGGTTTTCGTGCTAATCAACTGCACGCTTGATTGCTGCCAGCTTCTTCCTCTACGCTTTACTGCACAGTCTCTGAGTAGATGATCCATCGAGTTGCAACAATAACATGCTTTTAGTCCATTGACTCTGCCTTTGAACAACTTCTGTTTGCTTTCTCTTTGCTCAGCCGCGTTCTTCTCTTTGCATTCCTGGCGTCTCTGGTACTCTTGAAGCAGTTTGCCACCAATGTAATTCTCTGTCAATCCCATGTCATTCATAGCCTTGATCGATGTCATGAGTGGGTCCCATGTTTCGTCTAAAGATGACAAGATTAGATACACTTTTTGCAGTTGGCTGTGAATTATTTCTCTCTCCTCCAATTCCGCAAACAGTCTGTTAAACTCCATGAGATGCTCAGACATAGTTTTCCCTTCAACTAGTCTCATCTTATATAATTGACGTGCCATATATATTTTACTGCTCGCTGTCTGGCGTATATGAATTCTGTTCAAAGTCTCCCACACGTCTTTCGCTGTGTTCTGGTCCTTTGCATACAGCAACTGTGAGTCAGATAACGCAAGAATAATAAACGCTCTTGCCTTCTCGTCTCTCCGCATCCAAGCCAGTTGCGGAGCCGCCGGGGGGGCTCTCTCTATAACATCCCAGAGGTCTTCTTTGATCAGGAAAGCCTACATACGAAGTCTCCAGCTGGAATAATTCTTTTCCGTTAGCCGCTCAAGAGGCATACCTGCTGCCAACATCGCCATGTTCAGCACCTCTCCAACACTCGGCCACGTTCCTCAGCTTTTCTCAGCTTGCTTGTGCCTTTCAGCCCCTAAGCCTGGGCTACACAACTGCACTGGTTCTACTGGTTTTCACTGGTTTGCACTGGGCAATCTGGGCCCATAACCCCTGTCGTCGTGTGAATAAGTGCGTGCCCAGTTCCGGTGTTAGCCGGCAGTGAAGAACCAGAGAACAGAGACAAGTGCAGACTTCTGAAAGTTTTAAGAGTCCTTTACTTGAGATAGACACAAGCCTCAGACAGTTACAAACCAGCTCCGCTTTCCTCTCCATAGACTTTTCCCCCACACTCGGCTGGCTTAGCTCCCCAGCCTTTATCTCCCTGGTTGCCTTGGCACCACCAGGTGTTGGCCTTGACAGGCTTGCCAAGCCTCTGCAAGCAGCTTAACCCATGCTCTGCTATTCTCTGCTCTAGTCTTCATGGAAAAGCACCAGACAGTCATGTCTATGGGTCAACACATTACTGTGCACATTCAAATATTTACAAAACTCCATCCTCCCTTAGAACTAGAGTTAGTTATTGAACTGAAAATATTATACAGCCACAAGATTGCATTCCACAATATTAAATTGAAAATAGCCCCCATGCATTCTGATGCTTCCCATAAGCTCATTTCAAAACAAAACCTTACAAAACTTATAGTCCTGAACTCAGAAAGGCTTGCTTAACAAGCACTCTAAATGTTCATGGTGATACACAAAACAGTTAGAGAGAAGCAAGAGTTCAAAGTGTAAAAAGAGAGAGAAATAGCAGATCCCTTTTGGATTATTTTCAGCCAGAGTTCTCATAATTTGTTGAAATTCATTAAAAATCAGCCATGTTAACAGAATCCTATTACTGACCTTGCCCCACACTCTGACCTTCATCTTCTGCAGTTTAAAAGTTAGAAAAATGCGTGGCTGGTTTTTAATTAATTTAAGAAACTTTGCATTGAACTCAATGATAATGTCAGGCATGCTCAGTAAGAACAACTGTCAGTGTTCTAAAAGCCAGGCTCACAGCAGCTGGGCTTGCCTAATCAGGGGGCCACACCTACACCAAAATTTGATTTCACATGAGACAGTCATGGCTTCCCCCAGAGAATCCTGGGAAGTGTAGTTTGTGAAGGGTGCTGAGAAGAGGCTACTATTCCCACAGCTTGGAAAATTACTTTTAAAAAGTAATAAATTACAGTTATAGTTACATGGCCCAAAAAACTAGTAATTACAGTTACAATTACAACTGCTCTGAAAATAACTGTTTACTTTTTCTCAAAAGTAATCACTAGAGTTACATTTCAGTCACTTTTTTTAAAAAAATGGCTACAAGGTGCTGTCCTTGGCTGCTGCACATCTAACTGTAGAGTGCAGCACCAATTTACCAGTATAACCAGTAGAGTCCAGTAGCGTTTTAGCTTGCTTATCAGTGCCAGTCGCCGACCAAAATAATAGACCATCAGCTAAGTCTTTAAGAAAACAAAACTTTACTGGTTTCACACCGTGCTCCGTCTCTTGCTCACCAACCAACTCTATAATGCTTTCCTATTACCCCCACACCTCTGTGTGCTCATTGAAGCCTTTTCATTGCTGCTTCACTTATCAGTTACAGCTGCAGCCTGACCTTGGGCGTTTCTGCCAAGTGCTGTCAATTACCGGCTTCACTGTGTCTTTAACTCCTAACAGTCTTGTCTGGAACTGGCTGTGTTGCCCACCTAAGCCTGACAGCCCCCACCTTCCAGACAGACATTTCAAGTTACACTTTTACATTTTTTTTTCTCACAGTACAATTGCACATTTCCTTTGTTAAATACATTTGCTTTTTACTATTTTACATTTGTACAGTCTTCAGGCATTTTTCACTTTTCTACATTCTTTACACATTTAACACATATATGCACAGTCACTGTCACCTTCTTGAGCATACTTTGCCATTCGTTCTCTTATGCTATTTATGAACAGAGTATCACTGTCTGTTATTACTTTGCACTGTTTGTTTTCCTCTTTGTTTGTCTCACCCTGTACTGCTGATACTTGGAAACGTTCTGGAGGTTTCCCTTTGTTTTGTCTTGTTGACCTCCTTAATGTTTCTGTTTCTTGTTCCTGTTCTGTTTCTGTATCTGTGTTTGATGCACTGCTACTGGAATCAGAGCTGCTTGTCTCTATCTCCTGTTTTGTTTCTTCCCTTTCCTGTTTTATTTGTTGAGCAGGCTCGGTTGCATTTATGCCATTTGTGTCACTGCAATCTAGATTTACATATGTTTTGTGGTTCTCTGAGTCTTGTTCTTGTGTTCTAACACTCCTGCTGAGTGTTACACTACCATCCTGTGGAACCCACACGCGGTAATTCACATGTTGAAACCCCAACACATATCCCTTTTTCGCTCTGGGAGCCAATTTTCCCTTTCTCTTTCCCTTGGGAACATGCACCCAGCATGGGGAACCAAATCTCAGTATGTGTTGCAATCTGGGCTTTCTTTTGTACAACAGTTCATATGGTGACATGGCAATAGTTCTATGCAGTACTCTGTTTTGAATATAAGCAGCATACATTAAACTTTCTCCCCAGAAAGATTGATCAAGGCCTGAATCCTTTAACATTGCTCTCATTGCATCCTGCAATGTTTTGTTTTTCCTTTCTGCTGTCCCGTTCTGATGCGGAGAAAACGGGGCGGTTACAGCATGATTTATTCCTTTCTTTTCAAAATATTGTTCCAGGGACTTTCCTGTGAACTCCCCGCCCTGGTCAGATCTAATCTGTTGCACCTGTGTACCATGCTGCACTTCTACTCTGTTTAGAAAACGTTTTAATTGCTCTGCAGCCTCATCTTTTGTTTTCAATAACTTTACATGACAAAATCTTGAAAAATCGTCAACAATCACGAGAAAATATCTAGCACCACCTTTTGTTTTGGGAAATGGTCCTGCTAAATCAACATGTATTGTCTGATAAGGCTTATCTGTATTTCTTTCAGCTACTTTGTTAATTGGAGCTACAGTGGCCTTTGTCTGCTGACATACTTCACACTGCATGTATTGCTTGCAGTCTTTTAGTTGTACATCAGCACTGAATTGCTCTGCCTTTTTCACAGTCTCATAATTTACATGCCCCAGCCTTCGGTGCCATTCATGGATACATCTATCATGTGTTTTCTTATGCGTTACTAGTGAGGCTTGTACTGCAGGGTTTACATTTACATAGAACATGCCTTCCTTACAATATCCTTTTAGGCACACCTTTCCCCTTTTCATTATTTCACATTTCTTGTTACTAAATAACACACTATAATTCATTTGCAATAGTTTTGAAACAGACAGAATGTTTTTAGTTAAATTAGGCACAAATAAAACATTTGTCATTATTGTTTGTAAAGCACATAACTGTACAGTACCCTTACCCATCACCTGTTGTTTAGTGCCATCAGCTAAACTCACGTCTTCATTAGCTGGCACCATTGTTTTAAATAGACTTTTATCTTTTATCAGTGAATGGGTGGAACCTGAGTCCAGGACCCACAAACTATTGTCTCTGTTAACAAAGTCTTTTTCATTCTTTGTCTTTGCACTCACCAACTGCACGTGTGAGGGTTTTCTTCTGTCCCTCCTGCTTCTCAGTAAGTCACAGTCCCGCCTTAAATGATGCAAGGAGCCGCAGTTGTAACAAGCTTTAGTCCCAAAAGCCTTTATCTCAGTCTTTTCTTTTCTTTCACTCCTTTCGTTCCGTCCCTCTTGCCTTTGTTTTGTTTCTTTTCTTCTCTCCCACTCTTGCTTTAGTTGGCTGCAACATATCGAAACGAAAGTCCAGAATCGGGCATCGCTTCAAGTGCGCTGATAACAGGATTCCAAGAGTCATTAAGTGTTGAAAGAGTGATATAGATCTGCTGCGTTTCAGAGTGTTCCACTCCCCTTTCTTGTAATTCTAAAAACAGGCTTGTAATGTTCATTAAGTGTTCTGACATAGTTACTTCGTCAGTTAGCTGCATTCTGTATAGTTTTCTCGCAAGAATTATTCTACTGCTAGCTGTTTCTTGAACATAATATGCTCTTAAAGCAGTCCACATTTCTTTAGCAGTCTCTTTACCTCTTAGAAGCAGTAGTTGCGAGTCTCCAACAGCCAAGATAATTAATGACTTCGCTCTTTCATCCAAGCGTAGCCATTCAGCAGGTGGTGGAACGGAGGGGGGTTGTTGGTCAATTACTTTCCATAAATCTTCTCTGTTTAGATAGGCTTGCATCCGCAGCTGCCAGCATGAGTAATTTCATTCAGAGAGACGTTCCAGTGGAATGCCAGCCAAAGTTACTCCAGTCATTCTTGCAGACCTCTTATCACTTTGGTTTCCAGGCAACACGGTTCTCTATCTCTGCTTTGCCGCTCTCCCACAGCTCACCAGCGCTCCGGCTCAGCTTCCTTCGGTTGTCCGGCGTAGCACAAGCTTGCTCACTGGTTTTAACTGGGTGTTACTGGTTTGGAACTGGGCCCATAACCCTTGTAGAGTGCAGCACCAATTTACCAGTATAACCAGTAGAGTCCAGTAGCGTTTTAGCTTGCTTATCAGTGCCAGTCGCCGACCGAAATAACAGACCATCAGCCACGTCTTTAAGAAAACAAAACTTTACTGGTTTCACACCGTGCTCCGTCTCTTGCTCACCAACCAACTCTATAATGCTTTCCTGTTACCCCCACACCTTTGTGTGCTCTTTGAAGCCTTTTTATTGCTGCTTCACTTATCAGTTACAGCTGCAGCCTGACCTTGGGCGTTTCTGCCAAGTGCTGTCGATTACCGGCTTCACTGTGTCTTTAACTCCTAACAGTCTTGTCTGGAACTGGCTGTGTTGCCCACCTAAGCCTGACACTAACTAGCCTAAAACAATATTAAAGATAAGCACACACATACAGAGGTAGTAGAATAACTCTTTTTATCCATAAGATAGCAGTGGTGGACTCTCTGCTGGTAAGGGAGGCGGGGAGGGAGGCAGAGGCCACTACTCAGATCTTGGTACGTCAAACCAAGTGCAACCCCCCCACTCAGCCAGCAAGCATAATCTCTCTCACTTAACCACCTCCCGGACCCTGCCCTGCCACCAACTAAGGGACATTCACCCAAGCAAACATTTTCCCCACAGATGCAAAAAAGTTAAAATACTGCAAATGCAGCCCAGTAGCCAGAGAAGGTGGTGGAGACCACTTTGTGTGCCAAAAAATGTTGTTATCTTTCACCTCCACACTTCTTTATCTCCATTCTGCTGCTGACTCCTTCTCCTCCTTTATCCATGTTCTTGCCCTACTCTATTCCCGATTTCTATGTATGGATGTGAGAGTTTAGACAGTGAAAAAAGCTGATAAGAGAAAAATCAACTCATTTGAAATGTGGTGTTGGAGGAGAGCTTTGCAGATACCATGGACTGTGAAAAAAACAAATAATTGGGTGTTAGAACAAATTAAACCAGAACTATCACTAGAAGCTCACATGATGAAAGTGAGGTTATCCTACTTTGGACACATCATGAGAAGACATGATTCACTAGAAAAGACAATAATGCTGGGGGAAAACAGAAGGGAGTAGAAAAAGAGGAAGGCCAAACAGATGGATTGATTCCATAAAGAAAGCCACAGACCTGAACTTACAAGATTTGAACAGGGTGGCTTATAACAGATGCTTTTGGAGGTTGCTGATTCATAGGGTCGCCATAAGTCGTAATCGACTTGAAGGCACATAACAACATTTATTTTCTCTTGAGAAAACTGTCCATAACAGTATATATTATTCACTAATAGGCCAAAAAACTTGCAGTTTAAGAATGCAGTTATAGTCAACAGACATTTCTATCAAACTTTAAAAAGCAGGTATATTGGGCAGCTATAGTGAATGCATTAAGGGAGCAGGAGACCTGGCCTCCTCCCTGAGATATTGTACTGCCCTACAAATTTGTAAAAACGCAAACACAATCTGGGTTGGTCTTTCACAGTTCAATCCACTTCATGTTTAGCTTCCTGTGCAGTTTGATAGAAATATCTGTTGGCTATAGATACATTCTTAAACCACAAGGTGTTTTGCCTATTAGTGAATTTCTCTGCTTTTTAGTCTGAGAGGTAAAAAATGGAATCCTGTGCAAATTTGCTGAGAATGGATTAATCATTTGCATGCTTATTGAGTTCAGTGGGATATACTGCCCTGCAATCATGCTTAGGATAGGTGAAACTGACCACAGGGGTAGGGGAGGAGAAGGAGGGGAGCAGGCAGGAGGGGGAGGAGGAGGAGGGTAGGTTTGATCATTTACATGTTTATTGAGTTCAGTGGGATTTTCTCCCGTGAAATTATGCTTAGGATAGGTAAAACTGACCATGATGAGAGAAGCCTGCAGTGAGCAGGGGAGGAGGAAGAAGAAAGAGGGGAGGGGAGGAAGAAGGAAGGAGGAAGGGACAGGAGAGGGGAAAGGCAGCTCTGATCATTTGCATGCTTAGTGAGTTCAATGGGATTTACTCCTGTGCAATCATGGGTAGGATATGTAAAATTGACCATGGGGAAGGAGGAGGGAGAGGGAGAGTAGAGGGAAGGAAGAAGTGGGAGAGGGGAGCAGAAGGAGTGGGAGGGTGAAGGAGGGGATTGGAATAGGAGGGGGAGGAGGGAAGGAAGGGGGAGGAAAGGGGCAAAAGGAGGTGATGGGAGGGAGGGGAGGTTTGATTATTTGCATACTTATTGAGTTAAATGGGATTTACTCCCATGCAATCATGCTTTAATATGAAATGGACTGTCTTCAAGTCGATACCGTCTTATGGTGACCCTATGAATACGGTTTTCATGGTAAGTGGTATTCCGAGGTGGTTTACCATTGCCTTTCTCTGAGGCTGAGAGGCAGTGACTGGCCCAAGGTCACCCAGTGAGCTTCATGGCTGTGTGGGGATTTAAACCCTGGTCTCCCAGGGTGTAGTCCTAGGACAGATAAAACTGACCATGGGGGAGGAGGAGGGGGAGGGGAGGGGGGAAGGGAAGAAGGATGAGGAGGGGAAGGAGGGGATTGGAAAGGGATGGGGAAGGGGGACGGAGGGGGAAGGGAGGGAGAGGGAAGGGGCAAGAGGGAGGGGATAGGAGGAAAGAGGAGGGGAGTGCAGGTTTGATCATTTGCATGCTTTTTGAGTTCAGTGGGATTTACTCCTGTGCAGTCATGCTTAGGATAGGTGAAACAAATCTGGGGGAGGAGCAGGGGGAGGAGGAGGGCAGAAAGGGGAGGGGAGGGGAGCAAAGGAGATTGGGTGAGTGGGCACTGGACAGAGGGGAAGCCCCTTTCCTTTTCAAAAGGAAAACATTGCAAACAGTATCATTGCTTTTCAGTGTTTCACCACCTTTTTATTCTGGCAGGCACATGTAGCCTCTGTGACACCCTTCCCTGGCTCTCCCTGTCAGGTTGCTACCTGCTCGTGGTTACTGCATGTCTCTAGGAACCACCAGGGACTCCACCAGTTCGGACTGTCCTTTTTATGGTTTCTCTCCCTGCTCTAGCACGGATCTCAACAGATCCCCATGCTAGGCAGCACCACCAGTCACGTCCTATAACCAGTAGTCCCAGAGACTCGGCCTGAGTCTCCCTCAATTAGGTTACCTCTGTGACTGCGTGCTTAAGCTGTCCCAATCCCTTTGATTTACTCAGACTGCTTGTGGTGTTATTCTTCCCTTTCCCGCTGCCACCATTTGTTATCCTTCAGCCTTGGTATTTACCTTACCCTCCCTTCTGGTCTGTGAAACCCCAGCCAAGGATCAGGCCTTTGGTAAACCAAAAGTATTTACTGAATAACAAAGATAACAAGATTTCTTTAAAAGGCACTTAAGCTTATGGTTACATCTATTCCTGAGGTACTGGTCTTAGTATTAATCCGAACTCCACCCTCTCCTCACATCCACCAACTCTCCACACAATCTCCTCTCAAAACCCACCAAAACAACCCACTAACATTCACCACCACCCAGATTCCACTGTCATTCTTCCTTTTATACTGTCAGCCATTTTAAACATTCAGCCAATCATCCAACATTCTACTGCCCATTCACTCCCCCTTCCTCTTTCATTCTATTTACCATGTATCTCCTATACAAACAGCACTTACCCTATTTACACTAATACAGGAACATCACATTTCCCCCCCCTTAAAACAACAGCAGAGTATTATTCCTGTTCCAGGATTTATACGTCGCATTAACAATATAACAAGTCTCTATGGGGAAAATGTCTTTCTTTGTTCCTCCGTCTGGTCACGTCACTGCAGTCCCAGCCACTTGCCTGGAAAGTCCATCGGTCAGTACATTGTCTTTGCCTTTTATGAACTGGAAGTCCACTTGATAGTCCTGTAGGGCCCAGGACCACCTCTGCAGCATAGTGTTATGGTTTTTCATAGTCTGCAACCATAACAAGGCCCAATGATCCGTTGTTACTGTGAATCTTCGTCCCCACATGTATGGGCGCAACTTGTTCAGTCCCCACACGACTGCTAGGCACTCCTTTTGGACTGACGAATAGTTTTTCTCCCTCGGCGTCAGCTTGCGACTCAGATACGCCACTGGATGTCTGGTGCCTTCTCTCTCCTGTAGCAAGACGACTCCCAGCGCGAGGTCTGACGCATCTGTAGCCACGATGAATGGTTGCTCATAGTCTGGTGCTATTAATATGGGTCCTTGGCACAAGGCTTGCTTCAGCAGATCAGAAGCCTTCTGACATTCATCTGTCCATACCACACGCTCAGAACACTTTTTCTTTGTCAATTCATGCAAGGGGATAGGCCACGATTGCACTGCCTCTACCTTGCTCCATAAGGGGGTGACTTTCCCACTCCCCACCCCATGTCCTACACAGATTACTTCACTCACAACTTTCCCATCAGCTTCCATCCTCAATCTCTCAGTTTCCAACTCCCTCTGTTTTTCCTTCTCTGCACCTTCCATCCTCAATCTCTCAGTTTCCAACTCCCTCTGTTTATCTTTTTCCTCAGCCTCAAAGACCCGCTGCTTTTCTTTCTCATCAGCCTCCCTCCTCAATCTCTCAGTTTCCAACTCATGCTCCCATCTTAACTTCTCTCTCAAGTACTCTATGTAAGCGGGATTGCTTGAGTATCTTTCTGGGGTCTCTTCCCTGACAGGTTGTTTTTGCTGGGCAGTTGCAAATCCTATAAGTGCTACCCTCAATTCATCTATCCCTTTACCCTCGTGAGGTAAATTGAATGTTATGCACTTCTCCACCAGCTCCTCTCTTTTCATTTTTATATATTCAGCCATGGTGTTTGAGTTCACTCACTCTTTGCCACACACTCTTTGCCAGTCACTCTCACAAGTAATCTTGTTTTGTTATTTCTGTTTGCCACACCACTGTTAGGGATTCTCTAGTATTCGTACCACCACTACAGCCAACACCTGTGACGTAGTCTCCTTTGTCACCACGTGTCTTTGGGACTCTCTTTGGTTCGTATCCCACCGCTACTGCCACCACGTGTGAGGCGTTTCCCTGGCTCTCCCTGTCAGGTTCCTACCTGCTCGTGGTTACTGCCTGTCTCTAGGCACCACCAGGGACTCCACCAGTCTGCACTGTCCTTTTTTATGGTTTCTCTCCCCGCTCTAGCACAGATCTCAACAGATCCCCCTGCTAGGCAGCACCACCAGTCACGTCCTATAACCAGTAGTCCCAGAGACTTGGCTGAGTCTCCCTCAATTAGGTTACCTCTGTGACTGCGTGCTTAAGCTGTCCCAATCCCTTTGATTTACTACATCATGCTTTTTGAGTTCAGTGGGATTTACTCCTGTGCAGTCATGCTTAGGATAGGTGAAACTAATCTGGGGGAGGAGCAGGGGGAGGAGGAGGGCAGAAAGGGGAGGGGAGGGAAGCAAAGGAGATTGGGTGAGTGGGCACTGGACAGAGGGGAAGCCCCTTTCCCTTTCAAAAGGAAAACAATGCAAACAGTATCATTGCTTTTCAGTGTTTCACCACCTTTTTATTCTGGCAGGCACATGTAGCCTCCCACCCAAATTTAAACCAAAGCTGTCCCTGGCCACATCCACACCAGACTGTTATTTCACTTTTGGCAGTCATGGCTTCTCCCAAAGAATCTTGGGAAGTGTAGTTAGTGAAGGGTGCTGAGAGTTGCTAAGACATGCCCTGTTCCACTCACAGAACTTCAATCAGAGCAGCTGACTGTTAAACCACTCTGGCCACTGGAGATCTGTAAGTGGAATAGTCAGAGCTTGGAATAACTTGTTAGAAATAACGAGTTACTTGTAAGTTATTACTTTTTAAAGTAACGAGTGGGTAACTCCATTACATTTTACAAGTAACAGAACGACTAGTAATTTCCTTACGTTTTAGCAGCAACTTTTCCGGCATTACATTTGGACGTTACTTGGGGGAGAGCAAGTGGAAGTATTCTGTTCATGTGATTGGTGGACAGAAGACATGTACTTCACATTGGGCTTCTGCACAGTCTCGCTCTTCCCTCATGCTCTGTGTTAGGAAGCACGAGGGAGGAGGTGAAGAGGCAGTCTGCTCCTGGTCTTGTTTTTGCAGAAAGTATGGAACTTCCCCCTCTTCTGCTACCAATTATATAATCAATTTGATTCCTATATTGACCATTTGGTGATGTCCACGTGTACAGTCATGTTTTCAGTTGCTCAATGAATGTGTTCACAAGAAACAAATTATTGGCTTCACAGAATTCAATAAGTCTCTTTCCTGCTTCATTTCTATCTGCTAAATCCCAATTCCCCACACTTTCTAGTTCTTCTCTGTTCCCTACTTTTGCATTCCAGTCCTCCATGATTATCAGCACATCTTGTTTTGGTGTGTGATCGATTTCTCCCTGTACTTCTGCATAAAATCGCTCCAGTTCCTCTTCTTCTGTGTTTGCCGTTGGAGCATAGACTTGGATGATGGTTATGTTAATAGGTTTCCCATTTAATCTCATTGATATCACTTGCTCAGACCTTGCATTGTAGCTCCTAATTGGTTTTGCTACATCACTTCTCACTATTAAAGCAACCCCATTTCTTCTTAATTTCTCATTTCCTGCATAAAATATTTTGTAGTTGGCTGATTGAAAATGTCCCATTCCCCATCCATTTTAATTCACTCACACCAAGTATCATAATGTTGATGTGTTCCATTTCCTGCTTGACAATTTCTAACTTTCCCTGGTTCATGCTTCTCACATTCTATGTTCCAATTGTGTGTGTCGTACAACTCCGGGCTCTCCTTTCACATCTGTGCATATCAGCCTCCAGGCTTTCAGCTTTGACCCAGTTGCGTCACTGGTCACAGCGTTACTCATACTTGTCTGCTGTTCTTCCCCAGTAGCTTGTTTACCTTCTGACCTTGGGGTCTCATCTTCCAGCACTATCTCGTGTTGACTTTTGGATACTCTGTTCATAGGTTTTTTGTGGTAAGAGGTATTCAGAGGTGGTTTACCATTGCCTTCCTGTGAGTTTAGATGCATCTTAGTCTGGTGTCTCAGCTTTGACCATTCTGCTGTGGGTGACCCTGCTAGGAGTCTAGAGTCTTGATCTAGACTCCTGACGATATTGCTCTCAGCTTCTTCAACACTCTCAAACCCCCTCACCATGTTAAGGTGTGCATCCTGAAGGGGGAAGAAAGAAATAGACAGAGCCAATCATTCATGATTGTTTTGATGATATGAGTGAACCTGAAGATTACTTCAGTTTTCCTCTGAACTATAGAAGGGTACCCATAGTTTCCTAATGCTATCCAGTAGTAAAAATCTCACCCAGACACACTTTTAAATATTTAGCATCAGTTTTGTTCTGTACTCTGTTCCAAAGTACATCAAAGAGAACTCCAATATAGAGCAGACTGCAATGCCATTCTTTGTTCTTGGCTTTTGGCCACATGTGAAATGTTAGAGAAACTGTTATGGATGGAAGAGGGGGAGACTGGCATGAATGTTATAAATGATCCTAGAGCTTCATGTAATCCATGTGTGGAAAACATTGGGCCCTTCAGATGTTGCTGAACCACAATTCCCATTAATCCTGGCCATTGGCCATGTTTGCTGGGGCTGATGGGGGTTGTTCAGCAACATGTGGAGGACTAAAGGTTCACCACACCTGATATAGACTGTGGAGTCATTTATGAGATCCATCTCCTTTCTTTGGATGTGTCATTCAGGGTGAAGAGAGACCATAATCCCCTGCCCTTGCCAAGTTAAAATAGGTGTAATCCAGTGTACAGTATACACTCATTTTTTTTGTCTCACAAGTGTCTTTGGTCAACAAGAATATGCAGGTTTTGGAGCTGTACATGCAAAGCTATTTAACTAGAGATGCTAGTGGGTCAGACAAAATGACTGTGTATACCAGAGACAGTGATGTTTCTATCATACTGCCAGCTTTCTGAAAATTTGTCAGTTATCTCCATTTCAGCCTACTAGGGATGGGGTTTGCTGCATCGTTCCGATCCACTTGTATTCCGATAGTCCATTGTTTCATCCCATTCTCCCTTTTTTTGCTCCCACATGCTCTAGCACTTGCCAATTCGATCAGCTGTGTGTGTTTTGGGATGATTCAATCCGCTTTTTTGTGGCAATTTTTTCATAATTATTAATGTAAATACTTAGGGGGGAAGATGGCCACGGTGGACGGGAGTGTTTATTCTTCCTGTCTACTGTTCTCCACAAGTTAACAAATTTAGCCTGACTGTCAGAATATCAGCTTTTCAAAAACCGTCCCTGAAGACAGTAGCCTCCTAAAGTAAATATTTTATGGCTATAATTGTTCTGCACCTTAATCCGTGTAATAGCCTCTTGTCAGGGGCCTTGCTATTTTCTGAGGAGAGAAGTTAGGAGTTTCCCTTGAACGTCTTCCCGGAGCCACCATAAATTATTTTAAGTCTAGCTGATAAGAAAGTAATTGCAGCTGTTTTTAAACTGTGTTCAATGTGGGCTGATGCGTGAATAGTTATTTGCTTACAGACACTGAGGCGCCTCTTGGTATCCTTTTCTTTAACTACCTGAGTCCTCTAATCGCTTCTCCTCTTAAAGACATCACTCAGATAAAATAGTTCATACCACGAAAATGTATAAAGACCAGGGACTCCCTTTTGCTGAGGAATAAGTGCGCCTTCTGGGAGGACAAATCAATCCAAAATTACTTCCTTCTTCCCTCCAAGTATGAAAGAAAGGAAACCAGATATATTAACCTCACTTGTGGATGCTTCAAGCCCTAAATGCAATGTCGGCACAAGTGCTTCCCTTTATTGATCCTATCTCCACAAATAATGTGAACTTAGACTGGTCCATAGACATGAAAGGAACTTTTACACCAGGCACACCGGCCCTCTTTTACAGAACCTGGCCCTGGAACTAGAGCAGGCAGAAAATCTGCCAAATGATCATCCCTGTAACTTCCCAGCGGTGCCAGTCAACAAAGGGTTTACCTATGAGACCCCGAGACTTTCATCCCTGTCAAATTCTCCAGTTCAGAATTCCTCAGAGTGTAAGCAGCATGTTCACCATCCTGGCGACCTCCAACAGATGGAATCTCAGCTGGTAATAATTTTGAGAGAAATTCTCTGTATTAAAAACTTTATAATGGAGTCCAACGGATTATTAACAACTCTCACTGAGGAATTTAAAAAACTGAACATACATCATAAGTCTGGTACTCTTACACCCAATCTTCTTTCAGATCGGACTTACTGTTTTAAAGTCAAGTCAACTACTCCTAGGATCCCAGTGGCATGCAAAAAAATAAAACATCGACCCAAATCTAAAAAGACTATAAATGTAAAAAAATAAAAAAACGTTAAGAACTATAAGGTTCTGAGGGTCAAGAAAACGAATTATTCCAAATATTGGAAGCGCAAGCAAAAACCAGGAAAACCCAAAGAAATACCATCTCTACTCAGGAATGTCATCGCCTGCTACCTAACCTGCATTCGGAAGTAATTTCCTCATTGACACACTCACTATCACTGACCCAGCCATGTAAGAAAGAACTCCTGAAAGAGCCAATTTCCTCTTGTACCTCAATTAAAGAGAAGTGCTGGCATTTAAAATATAGCCAGAATAAAATTGTACTTTTGAACTGTCCTAGGTTTAATTTTTGAGATCTTCAACCCATGTGGAAGCTACATATCCTCAAATTCCTTCACTCAATGGCGTTGAGGCAGATAAAGGTCGCAGATATCTGTAAAGTGGAATACCTTCACAATAACCATACGAATTCTAAGGTTTTGCTCACTTTCAGAGACCCGGACGCCGTTCGCTTTCTTCAAGCAAATAAGCATATATTGGTCTCCCATGGTGTAACCATACAAAGGCACTTTCAGAATAAAATCGGCCTGCACCCTCTGCTCCCGTTTTCGAAGTCGATATACTCCACTCGAGTTGACCCCATTGCTGATCATGGACTGCAAACCCCGGACAAGGGAACTTCTGACTCTACTGCTAATCCATCGCCAAAGCCATTCCCACCTGGACCTTCACCTTCCCATCAACATACTATGCAGAATGGCGAGGTGCACTCACCTTCGAATTCGACACCTGGATTAATTCCTTTGTATCACTGTACTGTGGCGAATGTCGATGTGCATCCATTGTCGAACTCGCCTTCCCAGCTGAACCGAGTGCATGAATTGAACAGTGAAAATAACGTCGAACCTTTTAGTTTCTTCATTGAAGAAGAGAAGGATCTCTTTACAAACTTCAGTACCTTTCCTCTTCATGTGCAATGGGACATTATTACTAGATTACAAAATCTGGCCAGCCGCTTGCAGACTAAGACGATTCAAACGGAATCCTCCACACAAGTAAAGCTGGGAACCCAAATTGACATAGATGCGAGGGGATCCTTTCATACTATTTGCGATATGCACCCGGTGGTACCTATGGAGGATTTAATTTCCCTGCAATATTACCAATCAGAGGCCATTTCCTCTATTCTCCCCTCGTCGCACTGTAGGGTGTTCCTGAATACCCATTCCAAACCTTCCTGGACGGACTTAAGATTTTTGGAGAATTCAGAGTTGGGATCTCCATCGAAATGTCCACCAATGGACTCGCCTTCCTATTCGAACTACCTCCTTTCTAATGTCAGCAGGCCGGCATTTATGTGAGAGGCAATTATTCACCTTAAGGATCCACAAAATTTGACTCCATCTCCGACCAGTCCGAATGCTACTCCCTCCTTATGACCCCCCCGACTCGAACGACCGTGGACCATCCATCCATCAAGGTGATTTCTTGGAATGTCGCTGGTTGGCCAGCTAAACTTGTAGACAGTTCAGAGAATTTTGCACTCAATCTCAAATTTTATGTATCCAAGAAACTTGGGTCACTTCAGCATCTTTTCCCTCGCTTCCTGGATATGTTGCTTTTTCTCTTCCTGCCATTAATTCAACTAAGGGTGGCAGACCGTGTGGTGGTCTTGCTACGTTAATTTCAGTAGATTTGAATCTGATTATTACTCAGGTAGTTGTGCCGGCCATTAGTAACGTCCTGGTTACTCAAATTATATGGCCACTGAATTTAAAAATGTCCCTGATTAATATTTATACCCCCCCACTGAAAACTAGGCTAGTGGGTTCTTTAATTTGGGCAGACTTGGATCAGGTTTTGAACTCCTTATTTCAGGAGTCTTTAGAACCTTTAATTCTTTTGGTTGGGGATTTCAATGCCAGATTTGGATCAAATAATTTTGAAATAAGAGGCAAACTTGGTCTATTACCAGAAGATTTATCTTCTGCCTTCCCAGGGATTCTAGGGACCCAGTCATAACCTCAGCGGGTTGTTCCCTTTTTGCCCTTATCTATAAATACCATCTACTTATTTGCAATGGATCATCCAGAAATTCGACCTCGGATTTATATACGTATTATGGCCCTAGAGGAAAGAGTGTCATCGATTTCATGATCCTATCTCCTTCGCTTTTGCCCTATTTTGAGTCCTTTGCTGTCTTGACTAGACCAGAGAGTGATCATATGCCTATTCGCTCCCTATTTGCTACCCCAATGATCTCTCTAACCAGCAGATCTATACCCAGCAAGGTAGTAGAAGGGTCCGCTGGAACGGAAAGCTCCAAGATGACTTAAACTCTCATCTACATTCGCCTGCATTACTTACATTGCGAGACCAACTCCTGGCCACCTAGGATCCCCTTGAATGTTATAATGCCATAATTAAGGATCTAAGGCCTTTGTTGATCCGTTCATGACCCCCCTCTTTCAGGAACCATGGATGGTTCGACACACAATGCATAGAATTTAAAAATAAGCTTGCCCAAGCCATAAGACACCTAAGGAGGGTAGATTCACCAGAAAACTTTGGTATTTACATTCAACTCTGTAGGTCCTATAAAAATCTATTACGCCTTAAAAAAGTAAATTACAATCGCCAGCAATGGATGGAGCTGGCCCTAGCTTTAGCGGAAAGCAACTCGCCCAAGTTCTGGGAATTAGTAACAAAGGGAACAAATAGGGAATACTCCTGTATAGATAACCAAATAACATCGGGCCATTGGTGCTCTTATTTTTCGGCCCTTTTTTCTCAGGCCACAGCCCCCCCTTTTATGGACACCCAATTCAACACACAATTCCTGACACTACATTCATGCCAGGAGCGGGAACCAGTTGCCCCACAAGAAATATTTGTCCTGATTAATTCTGTCCCCGAGAAAAAAGCACCGGGAGAGGATATGATCCCAGCAGAATTGTTTAAAGCCAACCCTGATTGGTGGGCCCCTGTGCTTGCTAAGTTGTTTACCTTTATTAATCAACATGGTACAGTTCCTAAGGGTTGGGGTGTCAGTATAGTGGTGCCAATCCATAAAAGGGGCTCTAAGGCCGACCCAAAATTTTTTAGGCCAATTAGCCTTCTCGACGTAGCTGCCAAAATGTATGCCAAGTATCTGTTGGAGAAATTGGACTCCTGGGCCGCTGAGAACATGATCCTTGCAGAAGAACAGGCAGGCTTTGTTAAGGGAAAGTCCACCACGGACCAATGCTTTATATTGCTTCACCTTATCCAGAAACATTCATTTTATAATAGAAGAGAACTATTTGTCACCTTTGTCGACTTTACATCAGCTTTCGACCTCATTGATAGAGAGAGACTTTGGCAAAAACTATCCTCCATGAATATTGATCGATGGCTGTTTTGGCTGATACAAATGCTCCATACAAACACGTACCTTAGGCTCAGGCTAGGTGCCAATGGCCTCCTCTCAGAAGCTGTTCCAGCTAACAGAGGGGTACGACAGGGCTGCCACTTGGCACCGTTCCTTTTTAATTTTTATATTAATAACATTGTCAAGGAATTGACTGGCCCAGATTTCTTTCCGCCCCTGATTTTAAATGCAAAGCTCTCGGTGTTGTTATACGCTGATGACTTAGCTTTGATTTCCATCACTCAAATTGGTATGAGGAGACTATTAAGAACCCTGGGAACGTTCTGTGCCAAGGAACATTTATTAATTAATTATTCTAAAACAAAAGTCGTAGTGTTTGGGAAGAAAACCAAACCACATACGTGGAAACTAAATGAAAGCCCATTAAACAACAATGCACCTTTAGGTATTTTAGACTCACCTTTAATTCCAACCTCTCATGGAAAGCGCACGCTGAATCAACTAAATTGAAGGCCTCTCATTCTATCCAATTGTTATTACATTTTTTCAAATTTAAAGGAGGAAGTTTGGTGCCCCCCGCAGTAGAGGTGTTTCGAAAGAAAATAATTCCCATGCTTCTTTTTGGTGCAGAGATCTGGGGTCACGCTAATACGTACCCTTTGGAGAAAGTCCAAAACGCTTTTATTCAAACTGTCCTGGCAACCCCAAAAGGTACCCCTGTTCCTTACCTGAGGATAGAGACCGGCCTCTACTCTTTAGAATCCTTGGCTCATGCGGCTCTTGCCATTTACTGGCTAAGACTGGCTTGCATGAATGACTCACGTCTGCCAAAAAAATGTTTCCTCGAACAATTACAAAATCCTGCACACAATAATTGGTTAAACAGGACTAAATCCACTCTGTCCTTTTATGGGATAAGTATAGAGTTCCCTCCTTCTTATCCCTCCATTCGAGCGAAACAGATATTGAAGGAAAGAATTTTCCTATATACCAAAAGATGGGATCTTCAAGCCGCCACCCAGTCGTCTTTCTCTCCCTGGTTTTCCATGTTTAAAACTTCTTTCATCATAGAGCCTTATTTCATCTTTTTAGATGCTCCGTGGTTGAGAAGAGCCTTTACGGCCTTACATTTCCATTCCATGCCCACAGCCCTGCTTGACGGGAGATATGCAAAAATCCCAATTCACCTTCGTCGGTGCATATGCAATTCTGGTGAAGTTGAAGACATTACCCATTATTTACTGAGTTGCCCTCTCTATAATGACCCGAGGTCTAAATTCCTCTCCTCTATCATCTATTTCCTGGCAAACAGGCCCCCACTGGAACAAATATGTTTCCTGTTAGCTGGCACTGACATCTTTGTAACCCGTCAAGTGGCAAATTTTGCTCTTGCGGCAGGGAAAATTAGGGCAACCCACCAAAAGCAATTAGAGGCCTGATTTTGGACTTCTCGACTTCGGATTCTTTTAAATTTGAACAGGAAAGTTATGAATATTGGGTTTTATTGTAAATTTTAATACCTATGGCTTTTTGTTTGCTTTATTTTAATTCTATTACCTGATTTTACATTTGTATTTGTATTTCATTGCGGTGGCCAATGGCCATGAGCAATAAAGATTTAATCAATCAATTAATCAATGTAAATACTTATGTAAATGATGACAGTAATTCAACGTGGGTTGGGGGGGCCAAGAGGAAAATTACGTAATTTTTTGGTAGCTTACGTGAATTATCACAGTGTTCCACATGGATTTTGTTCCCTATTTACATATCAATGAGGCAGATAATCACCTCTGAGTCTGTCTCTTGCCTTGGGCTAACTGATGTGCTGCTTAATGATTCCCTTCCCTTTTGCTATTCACTATTCTTGAATTAGTTTGTCAGCAGTACTGCAGCAGCATCACCACCATCACTAGTACCACCTTGTATTTTTGTTCACACACACACATACATTTAGCACAGAGTGAGCGAGAGAGTGAGTGCTTGGTTAGCTCAGGACAGCAGCAATGAAAGTGGGGTGGGGTGGGTAGTGTGGGTGAGTCTCATCATTGTAATATTTCCCATGCAAGAGGATGGACATTCAGAGTGCTCTAAAATGTCTTGTTTGAAAAACATGAAATTGCAGGGTGATTTGGCAATTAATATTGATGACATATATAGCCTAGGGCAGACCAGAAAACCAATACTTTTAGCATTATATTGCAATAACACAATTTTTTCATAATATGTAATGGACAAATGGTGATCGTTATCATACCTGCAATTACGAATGCAGAAGCTTTGATTATGAAGATAATTACGTAAAATGGGGAAAAAAAATTTGGGGGGAATTCTTGCCGATTGCAGCCATGGCTGCAAAATCAGTGCCAATTACAGCCACGGCCTGCTGCAAGAAATCGGCACTGATCCGAAAGGATAGTGAACTGTCGAATTCAGTCAGAATATGGTACCAAGTTTGATTTAGCAGATATTCTCCTCCATCTCTAATATGCACGCGAGTTATTTCCCAATGTACCTTTTGATTCCCAGCATTAAGGCAAATTACTTAATTTGGGCAAGGTTCTAATACTTAAAGTAAGCCACAGTGGCACTCCTCCACATCTTTCCAATAGCCTGATTCCATTGGATCTATGCTCCTTGGTGACTAACAGAACAATCCTAACTATAGGAAGACATCTGAATTTATGCTGTCTTAAATTAAGCCAGCATAAAAATAAAAATAAAAATAAATAAATTAATAAATAAGCCAGCTTAAATTAAGCCGCCCTCCCCCTCAAGCCTGGCAAAGGGAAAGCAAGCTTTTAAAATTGAGTTTGACTTACAGGCCCCTTTTTGCGAGTGTAAGTTCCTCCAGGTTGCCTGGTCATGTGACTGAGAAGTTTGGAGTGGGGTAAGTCTCTCCTTGCTCTCCCCATCACACCCCCAGAATGCTCCCTTTTGGGGTCTTACCCTGGTGTATGTTCTGCTGGCTTAAGGTGCCCCTGCTGAGTTAGCATAGCCCTGGCTCCTCTGGGTGGAGGGAGTTATACTGACCTAGCCCCAGCTCAGCTGGGTCAACCCAAGATCCACCTATTCCAAACATGCTCATCCAGGCAGATCTTGAGTTTAGATTGTGCTGCAAATTACTCAGTGGGGGGAAAGGCTATCCACACCATAAAGCAATACAAGTACATACATTAACTGACAATGGTCGGCATGACTTGTTGATGCACCAGATACTTGAGAACATTCCCTACCCCCCATTTTTGTTGTCCCAGACATGTAGCAAAACCAGGAGTGTTATCAAGCAATGCATTTTCTTTCAAAACATGCATTTCTAAATGTATTTTATCTCAAAGGATTAACTTTAAAATGCATGTTATGTTTTTTGAGACAAGAACTGTTTTGGAGAAATGTTAGCTATATTCTGACCTACCCATTAGTCAGGAGGTGCAGATCAGGTCAATTCATATTGGAATTCACAAATATCAAATTCGTCAAGGACTTCAAGGTAGGTCACTCTGCCCTTTGTCACTAGCCAGAGGGAGAACCAAAGACCACTAGTTAGTTGCAACACCTTCATTCTAGGAAGAAGACCAGCAAAGGAAGATCAGCAGGGGCCCAAATGGCTGCAAATAACTCACTTATTTGTTCTGGCATTGTTAGTCAGATATCCTTTTCCCTCTACTCTCCTGCCCTTGTATGCCTCTTGACTCTTTGCCTCAGGGTAGGGTGCAAGTCTTAATTTGATTTATTTTCAATGCCCACCCATAGCATAATTTGTATTACACTTTACATACTGTGATTCAATGTGAATGCCATTTTTGGCTCAAAAGTAGGATAAAAATATATTAACTGAACAAACCACCTTTCTCCCAAAATGGTGATGGAGCCTCCAAATGGGCTTGTGGGGTGGGGGTGAAAATATTTGCTTTTAAAAAATAGCTGTAATCGTATGGACATGTAGTTGGCAGCAAGTCTTACACAACTCAGTTGGGGCTTTCTTCTGACTAAATATGAATTGGATCAGGTTACAATTATATATGATTTTTCATACCGCCATATGTTGCAATTATTCTGTGCATCTCAGCTGTAAAGATGTTGATTTCACTTGTTTCTAGTACCATTATTAAATTAAACAAAAAAGAAATATTAATGCACTGGGTTAAGTAATAAAAGGAATACTGACCTATTGAAAAATTGGTCTGATCTTTAAAAGAAATATTCCAGAATAGCAATGATGGGACTATTAACAACAGCAGAATGATGACAGATATTCATTAGTGTTTGCATATGAATGAGAAGGCACTTAATTACAAATTATACTTGGCAAATTATTTAGTAGCTCTAAATCAAACACTAGAAAGATGAAAGATTTTGAGTGCAGAAACTGAAAGGTTTTTTTCTAATACAGGCAGTCTAGAGCAAATTGGAGGAACTGAAAATTCTTTGTAGGCACAGCATTTAAAAAACCAATTATAATTTAGCAATCCTAGGGTACAATCCACTAGGACGCAATATGGTGCAATATGACACAAGCTTTATTAAAATAAACGAACTCTTGTGCCATTCCCACTATTTCAATGGAGGGAAATTTCCTAGTGGATTGTGCCTCTATTATTTAGCTCAGCCTTTCCCAACCTTTGGGTCCCCAGATGTTGCTGGACTACAATTTCCTTCATTTCTGACCATTGGCCATGCTGGCTGGGGTTGATGGGAGTTGTAGTCCAACAACATCAGGGGACCCAAAGGTTGGGAAATGCTGATTTAAAGTAAAGGTGTCCCTGCACTTGTAGTGCGAGTCATTTCCAACTCTTAGGGTGACATCTTGCAACGTTTACTAGGCAGACCGTATACATGGGGTGGGATTGCCAGTTCCTTCCCCAGCCTTTCTTTACCTCCCCCCAGCATATGCTGGGTACTCATTTTACCGACCATGAATGGATGGAAGGCTGAGTGGACCTCAACCCCTTTTACCGGAGATTCGACTTCCTCCTTCCGTTGGAATCGAACTCTGGCCATGAGCAGAGCTTCGGCTGCATTACCGCCACTTACCACTCTGTGCATGCAGTTCACCCAGTAATAATAGACTGGATAATTTATGTGTTGAAATCATTGTGAAATTGTTAGCAATACTAACAGATGTAAATTAACAATTAAATTAACTAGTAATCATTGCTTTAAAAAAAGCTGCAATCCTATACACTTCAGAGTATAGAATTTAACAGGACAATTTCAAGTAAATGTGTACACAGCAGGGCTGTATATGTCACGCAGCTGTGTAGTTTTCTGCAGCCTGTTTTCCATAGTCACAGCCATCTTTGTTGTTCAGTTCATGCTATTCATTTGTGCACTGATTTAGCTTTTTTTTTTTTTGTATGTTCCACCTCACTACTAATCCAAATGAACTGGAAGGAGAGTATGAACTCATTTAAATCAAATAGCAGTAGAGGAGAGGGATGTAAATGACACAGAGAATGTGAGTTGTTTCATGAGGCTTTGAGGATTCATTGCCATCATACACAGCTAAGATTTCAATCACAGTAAGCAGAAATGTATTAGTCAAATAAAAGTTACAAGCAAAATAAAAAATGCTGAGATTTTCTGGACTTTCACATGCTCTAAATTAAGAATCTGTGACTTTCCAGATGGTGTTGGATTACAACTTCCATCATCTATGACCATTGGAATTGCTGGCTGGGAGTGAGAGTCCAATCACTTTTGGAGAGCCATAAGGCCTCCATAC
The DNA here is from genome assembly GCF_030035675.1 of Rhineura floridana. Lineage (NCBI taxonomy): Eukaryota > Metazoa > Chordata > Lepidosauria > Squamata > Rhineuridae > Rhineura > Rhineura floridana. The sequence continues at coordinate 12,585,498 of NC_084484.1, forward strand.
CTGCTCTGGGGAAATAATATGTTGTATGGTGGCACATAAACCCAAGCAGCGATGCGAAGGGAAGTTGATCTCCCACCCTCACTCCAGCTTTTGTGGGACTATCTCTGGTCCCAGACAGATCCCATGAGAGCACTAGAGAGGGGGCAAGGGGAGCCCAGGGCTTTAAGAGGCCTCAACCATTCTGCCAGCCTCTTTCTTTGTACACCGGCTTCCCCACTCTCCCACTCTTGGTTTTAGAGCTTTTCTCAAAAGGGTCACTGATTGACAGGGCAAGATAGAAATTTTTCTCTCAATCAAATTGGCTGCCAGTTGAAGTAGTTTTTTGCCTATCCCTTAGTCGTTGCTTTTCAAAAGTTAGACATACATACACTTCTGTCACAACTTAAGGCAGAAATGGCATTGGGCAGGATCAAATATAAGAGGGATCCCCATAAGGGGTCTAGTTGTGTATGTGTGAGCCATGCCCCTAGCTCTGGAGGGGCTGGGTCTCACCCATCACATACCCACTTCCACTGGTTGATCAGTGGAATCTCAAGTGCATTAGCTTGCGCCACACTGGGGTAATGATGCTGGCCAACGCTCAAGGTTGACTTTCAACTAGGGATGGGGAAGAATATCTGCTAAATCAGACTTAGTACCAGATTATGACTGAATTCAATAGTCCACTATCTTTTTGGACTGGCACTGATTTCTTGCGGCAGGCTGTGGCTGTAATCGGCACTGTTTTTGCAGTGGACCGTGGCTGTAATAGGCACAGATTTTTTTCAATCCCCCCCCCAGATTTTATGTAATTATCTTTGTAATTTCATCTAAGTTGATGCATTCATAACAGTGTGTATGTGTGATCAATAGGAAAACATAAACCATGTGGAACACTGTGATAATTTAGATAGGCATTTACATAAAGAAGTATGCAATTTTTTTCACAACAATAAAAAATGGGATCGAATTGGCAAGCGCCAAAGCAAGTGGGAACAAAAAAAGGCAGATCGGGATGGAAAGACAGACTATCCGAATATAAGCGGATCAGAACTAGGCAGCGAACCCCATCCCTACTCTCAACTTCTAGTTGGAGGGGGGCAAACATTCCCTCAGCAAGGGCTGTTGGAATGAAAGTGGATCCTCACCCTACTGCCATGCCAACCCTGCTTATTTGCTGTAGTTCAATAAATTGTCCCCTATTTTCACCCATAAATCATTATTGGCTGCTTTATTCCTGTTGTGGATGGGGGGAACACATAATGCACCTGCTTCACAACACTGTGTTCACTGTACTCAATCAGTTTAACAACACTTACATCTCACACCATGTCCGGGACACCATTAGAGATTAAGTTCAGGGTAACCAATATCATGTGTTCCTGCATTCAACCCTCCCTCATTTGAACAATTGTAAACATTTTCATCCTCCTCCCTGGGGAATTATTTGATCTTAAGTGGATGCTCCTTAGCTCCTATTAACTTCCCCCCCACACAATCAGTTTAAAAAACTTATCTGCCATCTTTTCAATTAAAACTCCAGCAGTCTGGTTCCGACCTGGTTCAAATGGAGTCCATGTGCAACCCCAGCTTGTCCCAAAATTTTGCCTAGTACCTAATAAATCCAAATTCCTCTTCCCAACATCAGCATCTTATTCACATTGACACTACACAGCTATACCTGTACAACTGCCACCTGCATGAGAAAAAGGTAGCATTTCAAAGAAAACTACCTTGAAGGTCCTGGCTTTCAACCTTCTCACAACTTAACCTTTGTTGTCAGGACTTGACAACTGTAGTTCCCTGCATCATTATTGCCAACATGCACCACAACCACTGACTCCTGCCCATCACTGTCTATCAGTTTATTGCTATTTTAAATTAGAGTTCATTTTTAATTATATCTGTCTATATTTATTTATTTATGTATTATATGCTTTTAACTTTGGTAGGTTTTAATTGTATCTGTTTTTTATCTGGAAGCCGCCATGAGTTCCAATTTGGAAAAAAGGCGGGGTATAAATAAAGTTAATAATAATAATAATAATAATAATAATAATAATAATAATAATAATAATAATAATATCAAGCTGTCCAGATAATGTCTGACATCCACAATGTTCATGCCAGGCAGGCAAATCACTACGCATTCTGTACACCTATCACACATCCAGATATCTACATCTCTGATTATCATATCACCCACTATCACAATCCTACTTCCACTTCTGGAACTATATCCCTAGCATGAGAACGTAAGTGCTCATCCCCCAATGAAGGGAGGGATCATTTCCCTCTACCTTAAAGTGATGTCCTCCTTTCCTAAGGATCTCATTCTCCATAACAGTGGAGCAGCTGCTAAGGACAAGAGGTCCTTGCCCACCAACATCTCTCAGCTTCTCCAGGTCGACCATCTTGTCCTCAAGGAAACAAATTCATTCCTTGTGGGGCCAAGAGATTATTGCACCAAGCACAAACCCATCACTTCTGTCCAGCAGGTAAACAGTCATACATGGGACATTCTGTACAATACTTTAGATATTCCCAATACCAGTGTTGGCTTTCTACCGGCATAACTGTTTTTGCAGTTTATTGAATAAGGGATGCATGGAATGCACTTGAAAAATTTGTCCAGTTTTCTAAACTCTTTTGGCCTCTCTCAAGATTCCTCAGAATATTTCACTTGAGGAGGAATTCTCCAAATAACTTTGAATTTTGCTTTAGGCAAAATGCTCAGAGTAAATAATATACTCAAGAAACTCTCTCTACACAGATCCAATGGTTACACTTTAAAATTAAAAACTGGATTTTATTCCTTCGTATGAAGGGCTGTCTTACAATTGTTTATGTGCACCTCTAGAAAGGTCAGATTTTGGTCTGATGATCAGCTCATTCATATTGGTAAGCACACACACACACAATATTTCTAAAAAAGACGTGCTGTATAGTTTTCAAAGGACCTGGGTCATCTGATCATAATTAATCCACACATTGCACAGAATAAAAAAATCAACTTGAATTTGTGCTTTGACAAAGCTCAGACAAAAACTGGGGGGAGCACAGAATTGCTGCTTTTGTGGGAATAAATTCTTGTTCAGAATATCTGCCATGAAGCATAGCTGTAAACGCCATGCGTGATCCATAGTTCACTGCAACAAATAGTTCCTTGGTGGGAATGACAAAATCTCAGCAAAGCAGAGAAAAGATAAAGGACTGGCACATTTCCAGGCTTTGCACATCCTCTGATAAAATACCCTGAATATAAGCAACTTATAGGCTGCAGAGCCTAATAAAGCAATTAGGCTTGCCTTCACAGAAAAAAGGGCCAGCGTTCACCTTCATTTTTTTCTTCAAGAGACAAAGGCACAGTTCATTGTCATTTTTTATTAAAGCAGATAAGAATGGAACTCCAGGTTGGGACTCCTCCAGTCAACGAGACCTCTAAAAACCACTCGGCTGCAGAGACAGCATTCAAGAGGCATCATGAGGCATCATGAACTCAGTGGCTAGAGAACCAAGGAACTGGTAGAATCACTAAGTGATCTCCCCCTGCCCTCCAATTTCCTCAAGATGCTTATGTACCAGCCAATCAGAACTGAAATTGTTAGACACAAAACCAAGACTGTGTTTCCACTGGGTCAGTTCATAAATCTTTTCACAGTACGGGAGTCTTTTTCTGTTTGGAAGAATTCTGAGTTATGGTGGATAGAGGACACAATCAACCTACATTCTCAACAACCAGCTGGTTGAAAAGGCTGCCAAGACTGTCAGGCATATTATCTGGAGAAGAATGTAGAGCTGCTATGGTGCTGCCTTACATCAGCTTTCCCAAGCAACTGTAGCCAGCTGTCTTTTGTAGGCATGCATGGCTAACCTTTTTCAGCCTAAGGGCCACACTGCCTCCCAGCAAAAACCCTCCAGGACCCTGGCACAGGGAGAACAGGGCTGGCATCAAGGCTAGGCCCTGTCAGAGCACTGGGGCTTGTTCTATCACCCCTTTACATTAGCTGGGGTGGGTGGGATTTTCTTTATAATGAATTCAGATAAGCAATAAAGTTTGACACCAGGTGGGTTTATTAGTTACTTACAGAATAATCAAAGCAACTACAAAAGACATAAGGATGACTTTTCAGAACAGACAGATAATACTAACTGAACTCATCTATGAGGGGCAACTCTTATAACAGCTGCTGAGTAGCGTGCTTAACAATAACAGCTGCTGAGTAGCATGCTCCTCTCCTGCTGCCCCATTTCTTAATCAGTTGATGGAATAGCATAGGAGCACCCTCCTCTCTCTCATCTGTCTCTGTTTCTTTTATATGCAGATAAATGACTATCATACACCATTTCTAGTATTGTAAATGGCCAATAGGTGGTGCTGCCACCTCAAAGAATGCTCTCTAGTTGTTTACTGCACAATCTCATGGTCTTACCCTGTGTAGACATAACATTCTATTAAGGCACCAGGTGTTGTTTACCATTTCCTGTCTACTTCAAAAGATTATTTAAAGATGACTCATCTTGTTCCCAAGCTTAATCACACTGAGACAGTCTGGGTGACCTTGATTGTCCAGCCCTTCCCATCCTGTTCTAACTAGACAGCCTTTCATAATCCATTCTTACACAGAACTACTGTGGCATATTAAGGCATGCCATTAAGCAGTAGCAGACCCTAAAATAGATATCAGATAGGGCATTTAAAGGGAGAATAGCTGAATTCCACATACTCTCCAGCTTTGACAATACAGGGCCTTAGCAGCTGCCTGAGGATATTTGGTGTTAACAATGGTAGATACACAGCATAACTTGCATTGAGGACTGGGGTGCATCCTACATATGCATCCAGCCAGAGCTTGGAAAAGTTGGAACTACAACTCCCATCAGCCCCAGCCAGCATGGCCACTTTTCCAAGCTCTGCATCCAGCCACTAGTCTTCTTCCTAAGGCCTAGGCTATGAGTTACAGGCGTAGGATCATAGGCAGGAGAGGGATAGCTAGATTGATATATGAGAGGCATATCCTAGCTCCCTACGGCAAGTAATGGCTGCGGCTTTGACATACACACACACTTATGAGCCAGCTGAAAGGGGGGGAAGAAGATAGTGTGAACATATAAGGATGAACACTGGGTGGGCAAAGAAGAATAAGGAAAATGTGGCAAGGAGAACATCACTGAAATATGTAGATCTGTTCACAACAATTGCCAAACATAGCTGAGAAAAGTAGGCTTTTTTCTGTCCTCACAAAAAGAACACAAAATGAGATAAAGTTGTATTGGCTCAGCTCTACTTTCTGGGAATACTATCTGAATGGAATCTGAATGGAATCTATAATTAAGAGTTCACTGCTGGCAAATGACATTTGCACAAGGGATTTATTTATTTATTTTCAGAAGATCAATTTTTTTTATTAACCTCACAATTTTTCAGGTATAATCAGTCACAGTTCAGAGTTGGTGTTAGTTATTTTTTAAACCCACATCACCATATTAAAAGATATGTCCCTCTGTGGCCCCAAGTAACTGTTTATCTAAGAAGGTGCTCTTTTCCATACTGTGGCAAAAGCTGCTGTGCATGCTGTGCAAATTGTATCACCATTTAAAACAAGGATAATAACAGGAATAACAGAAATTAAAAGAGTCACTCTGATCTGTAATCACAGCATTTATTGCCATTCTACTGGAATAATGTTCATTACTTTGAAACAACTGCTGTTCCACACAGCTATACATCTTTAGAAACTTGACATATCATAAGGTTTTGGTCCAATAGAGAACCTTGTTATAGTTGTATATACATAAGTGTATACTTACATGGTCCTTTGCAGGGTAACAAAAGTGAAAGATACCCTCCTGCAACTTTAAAAACATCTTTAAAAGAAATTCCAGCACAGGCACAGACTGGGATAAGGTCTCTACTTAAAAGGCTTGTTGAAAAAGGAAGGTCTTCAATAGCTGGCGAAAATATGAGATGGTACCTGTCTAAATTTAAGGGAAATTCCAAAGGGTAGGTACCACAACACTAAAGGTCTGCTTCCTATCTTGTGCAAAATAATCCCCATGATAAGACGGTATCTGCAGGAGGCCCTCACCTGTACAGTGCAGAGATCAACTGAGTACATAAGGGGTAAGACAATATTTCAGGTATCCTGGTCCCAAGCTATATAGGGCTTTGTATACCAAAACTAGAACCTTGAATTTGGCCCATCAGCTAATGGGCAGCTAGTGCAATTCTTTCAGCAGCAGGGTAACATGTTGATAATATGCTATCCCAGTGAGCAGTCTTGCCACTGCATTTTGCACCAGCTACAGCTTCTGGATCAATCTCAAGGTCAGCCCCATAGACAACACATTGCACTAGTCCAACCTGGAGGTTACCAGTGAATGGACAATAGTGGTCAGGTTATCTCAGTCCAGAAAAGGCCACGGCTGTCTTACTGAGGTCACTTGAGCCTCTAGCAACAAAGATGGATCCAGAAATACCTCCAAATTATGAACCTGTACTTTCTGAGGGAGTATGACCCCATCCAAAGCAGCCAACTGACCAACTATCTGGACTCAGTAATCCACCTACCTACAGCACCTCCATCTTGCTAGGATTCAGAGTCAGTTTATTGGCCTTCATCCAGCCCACCACCAAGTCCAGGCACTGGTCCAAGGCTTGCACAATCTCTTCTGAACCAGATGTTACAGAGAAATAGTCAATGGTATCAAACGCTGCTGGGAGATCAAGTAAGAATAACAGGGTTGCACTCCCAATGTTGTTCTCCTGATAGAGGTCATCCATCAGGGTGACTAAGGCTGATTTAGTCCCATAACCAGGCCTGAGTCCAGATTGGAATGGGTCAAGATAATCTGCTTCATCCTAGAGTACTTGTAATTGCTGCACCACTACCCTCACGATCACCTTCCCTAAAAAAGAGGTATTTGCTACTGGGCGGTAGTTGTCACATACCAATGGGGTCCAGGGTGGGCTTCTTCTGGAACAGTCAGATCACCACCTCTTTCAGGGCATCTAGGACCACAAAGACAAATTGACCGCACCCTGGATATACTCGGTCATACCCCCTCTGCAAGCTTTAATAAGCCAAGAAGGGCAAGCATTGAGAGAACATGTCATCAGGCTGCATCACCTGAAACTGGTCCCAAGAAGTTACAGCAAACATTACACTGGACACCTCACTGGGGAACACAGTATATGTGGATGGTGCACCACGGTTACTATGGATGTGAGCAATTTTACTGTCAACGTACCTTGCAAACAATTCACAGTGGGCTTCTGAAAGGTCTAAAAATTCCATTTCCTGGAGTAGATATTAAAAGACCCGAGACAATATGAAAAAGCTCAACTGGATGGCTACTTGAGGATATGATGGAGGCAGAGAAATAGGCCTTTTTCACTGCCTTCACCACCACACAGTAGGCACACTGTTATGTTGTTTTACTCATGCCCAATCAGCCTCACAGTATGTCTTTTGCCATTTGCATTCTAGCTGTCATCCATCCTGTTTCATTGCCCTTTGTTCACTGGTGTATCAAGGTGCAAACCAGGCCCAGCAAAGCCAGAAAGGGCACGCAGGGGCAACTGTGTCAAGAGCCTGATGCATCTCATTCCACAGCATGACTAGGGCTTCAACAGGGTCACCTGCTCTATCTACTGGAAAGTCTCCCAGGGCATTCAGGAATCCAGTCGATTCCATTAGTCTCTGTGGATGGACCATCTTAATCTGTCCACCACCCCTGCAGGGGAGGATCAGAACTGTAAGTCCAAAACTTCACCAGGAAGTGGTGACCATGACAATGGGCTGACATCCAGCCCTCCTGTTTCCAGCCCACCCCTTCTTCCATCTGGAGCAAAAACCAAACTGAGGGTGTACCATGCCCTATGTGTCTGACCAGTGACAACTTGAGACAGCCCAATTATCACTAAAAGATTTTTCCAGCTATATATTAACAATGAAAGAAGTATGATAATACTATAACACCATAATGATACAATAGTAATTTATTGTGGTACTACAGCTATATAATACTGTTCTACAACAATGCTATTTAAAAAACAAACTTTACAGTCATTCCAACTTTAGCATCGTAGGCTGGGTCCAGATGAAGCAAACAGATCTAATTCAGATCCAAATTTTCTGTGTACATGCTTGGTACGCAAGTGTCCACACACTCCCGATTTGTTTTTGTTTTTTCAGGCACAGCTATTCATTGTTATTCCTCCACTTGCCATCCACACCAGTGGGTAGAACTTGAGGGAATGTATCCAGGCTGTGGTTTCTTGATTCTCCCCTCAGTCACTTCCTCCTCACCACATACTTTTTCCATTCTGGGCATATGTGCAGATATTTCTGTACCTGTGTACAGCTTACAAGTTACAGGAAGTGTAAGAGTGCAAGAAGAAATGTCACCAGTGCATCGGACCACAATATCTGATGGAACGCCTCTCTCGCTATGTACCTACCTGTTCACTGCGCTCGACGTCTAAGGCCCTTCTCCGGGTCCCAACTCATAGGGAGGCCCGGAGAACAGCAACTAGATCTAGGGCCTTTTCGGTGGTGGCCCCCGAATTATGGAATGCCCTCCCAGATGAGATACGCCTGGCGCCTTCTTTGTTATCTTTTCGGCGCCAGGTAAAAACCTACCTCTTTGCCCAGGCATTTTAAGCTTAAATTTAATTTTAATTTTAAACTTAATTGTAATTGTAATTTTTATTTTAATTTTGTATTCTAATTCTGTTTTTAAATATGTTTTATAATCCACACTTGTTCGTATTTTAATTGTGGTTTTATCTTGTGTACACTGCCCTGAGAGCTTGTTGCTATAGGGCGGTTTAGAAATGCAATTAATAATAATAATAATAATAATAATAATAATAATAATAATAATAATAATAATATGGGGAATGGGGAAAATGTAGGGTTGTGCTGGGCTAACCCCACTTCCCACCCCCCACGCTGAAGCCTGTTCTGTTTTATAAAAGTCATAGATATTGCAACAGAATTTGCAAAGGGGGAATCGCCTTCTGTCAGGGATTCCCCTAGATCCTCAGCCTCACTTCACATAAAAACAGGCTTCCTTAAATCTTTGCTGCCACCAATTCGGACAGAATACTTCTTTAAACCCTCCTAGTAGTGTGTGTGGAAGTCTTTAGGCATGAGATGACACCACTACTGAGAGACAGTATCAATTTTAAACTATGCTGTAGGTTTATTAAAGGGATATTATTTACAAAAGGGAATACTGATACTTATTTTGGGACCTTATAGGGGCTTACTGATGGGTCCGAAAGACTCCAGAGACATTGTTGCTGTCACAAGCCTTTAAGTGGTTCTCCCCTCAGGGCAATTTCCCTAAACCACAAATTGCTCCCACAACCCAGTCCAGCTATGGGGACAATCTGCCTCTCTACCCCAAAGCTCTTCTGGTTGTCCTCCTGGCTTCTTAGACAGTTCTTAGACAACTGCTAACCCCTGACTGACAGCTAACTCCCTAACTGCCTGGAACCTCCAGCCAATCAGAAAAAAAATTACATTTTCCAGGCCCCATCTAATAGAATCTTAAAGCTGTCATGTCTCTCACCTCTCAGAACCTGTCACCAAGCAACCACTGCCAAGCAGGCTTGCAACAATGTACCAAAACAAGGCCTCATGACTGTCACAGAGGTCATACAACATTTCTTTAAACATAAACACATATACAGCATGTCTCCACAGCACCTCCAAAAATCAACTGAAGTTTCTCTGAGTAGCGATGCCTTCATTATATACTATGCGCTGTTGATAAATAAATAAAACAGTGTTTTTTTAAAAGCTATGTGAGGTTGTGAGGCTTTTAACTCCTGAGCGGTAAAAGTTGTTATGTCTGATCCTAATCTTAATTCAAATCTTAATAACTATGCAGGGCAAGGGTATGTTATTGCATTGCGTCTCTCTCCCAAATGAACTGCAAATTATACCACCACTACCCTTTTTACAATCTCCCTCTGCATGATTGATCCTTGAATGTGGCTGTCTGCAAATCAGTCTTCCTTGCTTTGAAGGGTGATCCCACCTCCACACAGAGGCACTAAGAAAGAAAGAAAGAAAGAAAGAAAGAAAGAAAGAAAGAAAGAAAGAAAGAAAGAAAGAAAGAAAGAAAGAAAGAAAGAAATCTACAATGTGAAAAATAATTTCTGTTGCATTTTGTCATCTCATGGGGGGGCAGCAGAGGAAACCAGATCACAGGCTTTACCCGTATAAACACTTCAACTTTTGCTCCAAGTAATGACATTTACAAAGACCCTCCGTGGTGCAGAGTGGTAAGCAGCGGTAACGCAGCCGAAGCTCTGCTCACGGCTGGTTTGATTCCAACGGAAGGAGGAAGTCGAATCTCCGGTAAGAGGGGTCCAGGTCCATTCAGCCTTCCATCCATCCGTGGTCGGTAAAATGAGTACCTGGCATATGCTGGGGGGTAAAGAAAGGCCGGGGAAGGAACTGGCAATCCCACCCCATATATACGGTCTGCCTAGTAAATGTCACAAGACGTCACCCTAAGAGTCGGAGACGACTTGCACTATAAGTGCGGGGACACCTTTACCTTTAATGACATTTACAGAACAATCCAACGCAGGGGAAGCTGGTAGAAGCTGTGCTGGAGCAAGAGAAGCCAGCATAAAGTTTTGCTGCATCCAATTGCCGCTCAGGAATCTGAATTAGCTGAAAGCTGGCTCAGCTGGGACCTGCGCTCAGGGACCAGAAAGTAAAAGCCTGGTCTCCCCAATATTCCTACAGGGGAGTAAGCCCTCTCCATTGATTTCTATTGCAATTATTTTCTTAGACCAACCTTTTTCCTGATGTAGCTTTTGCCCAGATTGGGACCTGCAGGAGCAGTCTGAACACAAGCTGGATGTGGCCTAAGTGCCCTCACCTTGGCCCCTCCCCCAACATGCCCCTGACATACCCCTTTTGGGGACCTTACGCCAGCTTATGCCAGCTCCACTTGCACCAGTCTCAGCTAACCCGGGCTGAGGGACTTACACCGGCGAAGATCAGCTGGGCAGGGACCCAGCCTGCTCAACTGGAGATCCACCACATCCAACTCCCCTCAACCTAGCGTAAATACGTGTTGGATTGTGTCATTATTTGTATTAATTAATGTTAATTAATTAAGATAATAAAGACTGATTCTTCTTCATAATATTTTTCTCCTACTGTTTTCTCCAACACACATGTTCATCCCTCTCTCTGTGCACTGCCACACCACCGTTAAGCAAGGGGGAAGAAAAACAAACAATAAATACCCATCTTTCGGCCAGATCCTAGGCATATATACTTAGGAGTGCATGGGATTCAATAGGGCTTTTACTCAACTAAATATGCACAGGATCGCAGCCTTAATTAAGCCATCATGTAAAACATATATTTCCCCCACCCCCATTTTTAATAGGGAGTTCTTGCACAAAATAGTTCTTCAGCAAACCTCTGTTTTTAAAATATTAATACCACCACCACCCCAGCCAGGAATCCTGGTAATGAGGTCTGGTACATGGTCAGTAGTACAGATGGGGGAGAAGTTTGATTCAGTTTGCAATTAAAGCCCAATTTATCAAATTTGCACTTTCCAAAACGATATGAGAGCCAAAACACAGCCACCCTTCGAAATTTGCACCATTATAATCAGTAAAACTAATGCAATAAACCCCATGTCTGAATGCTGCTCTAGATTGGTTTGCACTCCTCCTAAAAGATTAGTTCCACAGTCTGGGGGTGCTTATTGATCTAACATTGTTATTAGAGGTGCAAGTGACCTCTATGGCTCAAAGCACCTTTTATCAGCTTCACGGAGGGATGGAATTTGATTTAGTTCACATTTAAAACTAAATTAATAAACACACTTTCCAAAACAATTTTTAAAAAATTGATTTAGAAACATGAAATGGCATCCATTATAAATGTGCTAATGAATATGCGTTAAGTTGTTATAGGTTCACTTTTGCAATATGTCACTGTCTATATCAAAATCCCACCCTTAAAAAAAATCTAAAGGCAACTACACAAGTAGAGATTGTACTGCTCTTCTATTCTTCTGAAAAAGTCAGACTGCCATGCCTCCTTCGGAGGACTCAACAGAAGATGAAGGGGAATGGGAGACTTCAGACCCAGGGAAAGGAACAAGCAGAGAGGCAGCTCAAGACCCTTTGCCATTAGACAAGAAGTAGGATCCTGCTGCTCCTAGTTGCAAGTACTCTAGGTTCTGATGATCAGTCCATCAGTTCCAATGATTCAGGGAGCAACCAGGAAGCTATCTCAGCAGAGAGGAGATGCCAACAGGTGTTGGAACAATGAAGGCAGTCGGCACATTTAAGAACCATAAGCTCTCGAAAGAGGAAAGGCTGATTGCAAACACCCGCTCTCAGACACTGAACTTAAAAGGCCATAAGTGGTTTGGGCTCTTGCTGGAAACAACTTCGGACCTCTGTGTCAGATCGTCGCCTGCTCTCCTCATGATTCCATGCCTTCAAGCCTGCCCTTTCTGATTGGATCTTTGGTACCTTAACTCTGGACTGCCCCAAGGACTTGTCTGTACTTCAATATCTTGGCTCTTCCAAACAGGTATCCACGCTTGCTTGTTTGCTGACCCCTTCCTCCTCAATTCAAGTCTGACAGATTTACGGCCTGGCCACTGGCCATTATCTCCTAATTAATTTACTGCAGTTATAAACTATTTTAACGTGGCTGGCAGAGACTGATGGTTTGTTTTCAGCCCTTACAAATAGGAGAAGCAAGGGCTGAGATTTTCAGCTATGGAGCAGCTTCTCCAAGAAAACCTCCACCTTTGCTCCAAGATAAACCAGTTAACAGCAGCTGTGCAACCCTTGCAAGCTCAGCAGGGAGCAGCTGCCCCTCCTCCACCAGCTGTGAAAGCAAAATGCCCTGTCTCAATCCCATAAAAATTCTCTGGGGCTGCTGACCAGCTCTCAACATTTTTGGCACAAACCCAACTATTTATGGACTTGAACCCAGATGCCTTCCCAGATTATGAGACTCACGTGGGGTTTCTCATTAGCCTGCTCATGGGACTGGTGGCTAGGTGGACACACACACACCCCTGCTGCTAGAGCGCAGCCTTGTGTTAACTGATCTGGCTGCATTTACCAGGGAGCTGCGAGCCACGTTTGAGGGCCCTGGGAAACCTGATGCCTCTAACTTCCTCATATGCTGGTTAAGACAAGGCCGGTGCCCTCTCATTGAGTACATGACTTAATTCCATCTGCTGCAACAGGACCTGGAATGGAACGAAGTAGCCTTCATGGATCAATTCCAGGAGGTGCTGTTGGACAAACTGCTGAATGAGTTGGTGGAACAACCTGCAAACTTGCAAGCCTTGATCCCCTTGTGCCTCCAGATTGATGGGTAATTAGAAAACAGGTGAGCTTTGTTGTGCCTCCAGCTGGCCTGCTGAGACCATGTCCCAAGAAAAGCCTGCCTGGGCTCCTCTCCCAAGGACCAAACCCCGCCAGAGAAGCCCATGCAACTGGGCAAGGCTCGACCATTCCTGTCCACTGAGGAAAATCAGAGATGCAGGCAGTGTGGCCTATGCCTGTCCTGCAGAACCTTGGGCAGGCCAGGCCCCAGCTAAATGACCACCACCCAACCCCAGAAAACTGCAGCACCCTGGGTGCAACAGCCCCCTAGACTGGGGTGATCTTGCCATCAATTCCAGGAGATGCTGTTGGAGAAACTGCTGAATGAGTTGGTGGAGCAACCTGCAACCTTGCAAGCCTTGATCCCCTTGTGCCTCCAGATTGATGGGTAATTAGAAAACAGGTGAGCTTTGTTGTGCCTCCAGCTGGCCTGCTGAGACCATGTCTCAAGAAAAGCCTGCCTGGGCGCCTCTCCCAAGGACCAAACCCTGCCATTCCTCGACCATTCCTGTCCACCAAGGAAAATCAGAGATACAGGCAGTGTGGCCTATGCCTATACTGCAGAACCCCGGGCAGGGCAGGCCCCAGCTAAGTGACCACCACCCAACCCCAGAAAACTGCAGCACCCTGGCTGCAACAGCCCCCTAGACTGGGGTGATCTTGCCATCAAGAGGACCTGCCAACTCAGCCCCCTGCCATCCAAACACCTGACCATTCTGGTTGCCCTGAAGATCCCTGGACATGGGACAATGCAAGTACAGGCCATGCTGGATTCAGGTTCTACAAGCAACTTTATGGACATTTCTTTTGCTATGGCTTGGGTCCAGGCTATTTGTCAGACCGCATTGCCCTCTATGTGCCTGCCCAGGCCCTGAGATCTTCAGGAGAGGCCCTTCTTTCAATACCTTCATCCGCACAAGTACAACTGGTGAGGATATGAGATAGGGCCTTCTCGGTGGCTGCCCCTAGGCTTTGGAATTCCCTCCCTAAGGAGATAAGAATGGCCTCTTCCTTGCAGTCCTTTCATCGACAGGTAAAAACTTTCTTATTTCATCAAGCCTTTGATTCCGAAGGCGGCTAAGGATAGGCCCAAAAGGAGGTCATATTGCTCTTGCTTGTTTATTTTTTAATTATGCTGATTTTATGAGTATAGTTTTTAATATCAGAAACAGTTTAATGCTATTTTAAATTAGAGTTCATTTTTTAATTATATCTGTCTATATTTATTTACTTATGTATTATATGCTTTTAACTTTGGTAGGTTTTAATTGTATCTGTTTTTTATCTGGAAGCCGCCGTGAGTTCCAATTTGGAAAAATGGCGGGGTATAAATAAAGTCAATAAATAAATAAATAAATATAAATACTCTGCACCATATCCCATGACAGCCTACGGCCCAGCCTGTACTGGTGGAAAACATTGATGGCTGACTATTGATCTTTGGACCAGTGGTGCAGGAGACCCTTAGAAATGACCCTGGCAGAACACCAGGAATGTATCCAATTCTACCTGTCAGTGACCCCCCCACTTCCCATTAGTACTTTTACTGGCTTGGCTCAAGCAACACAACCCGTGCATCCAGTGGTTGATGAGCCAAGTGTCCTTCCCTTTCCAACTGCTTGTTGGGTCCAGACAGAGCTGGTCATGATCACCTTGGAAGAGGACCCCGAACTGGACAAACTGCCAAAAAAGTATCAAGATTTCATGACATGTTTGGGAAGTGGGAGACAGATCAGCTACTATCGCATTGTCTTTATGACTGTCCAATTGAACTGATACTCAGGGCCAAGTTTCTGGTGGGGCAGATTTATTTCTTATCTGAGTCTGAATTGGCAGCCCTATGGGAGTTCATCAAAAAGAACCTATGCCAGGCATTTCTCTGACCCTCCACATCAGCAGCTACTGCTCCAGTGCTATTTGTGAAGAATTGTGGAGACCTCGGGCTTTGAAATGATTACCCAGCCCTTAACATGTTTTGCTTTGCTCTGCCCCCCCTTTTTTAAAAAGAGGGTGGACTCGAAAGACCATGGTGAGATGACTTGGTGTGAGTGCAAGCTTTGTCTTCCAACTGGTTTTCAGTGGCACATCTTAGGTATAAAGTATATAAAACAATAAGAAAGAAGAGAATTTGAGCATTGTCAGAGTGCTTTTTCCATCACCAAAGAGTCCACAAATATGGCTAGAGGAACAGTGGCTCAGATAAGATGGATGGTATCCAGCAAAGTACTTTCATTTTAAAATTCAGCAAGTTCAGTCTTGATTCTGCTTAAGCCTGCTACAATGGAGTGGATAGGGTTCCCATAAACAACAGTGAATAATGTATTTAGTTTGTTTACTGGAGCACAAAGATTTACAAGACTCATTTCTTATAATTTTTAAGTTTAATATATGTTTTTAAATTGTATATTGGATGTTATATGTTGTGAACCGCCCAGAGAGCTTCGGCTATGGGGCGGTATAGAAATATAATAAATAAATAAATAAAAATAAATAAATAAATAACTGGATCACTGTTTGGAATCAGTAGCCTTTGCCTCTGATCCCAGAATTCCTGGAGCAATTACAATTTAACAAGTTGGACCTGCAGGGGGCCTATAACCTAGTGTGCTTCTAGAAGGAGGATGAATGGAAACAGCTTTTCATACCATGTACAGGCATTTTGAATACAGGATGATGCCGTTTGGTCTGTGTAATGCTCTGCCAGTCTTCCAACATTTTATAAACAGTATCTTCCAAGAGTTCCTAGACTGCTTCCTAGTGATTTACCTGGATGACCTCCTCATCTATTCATGAAAACCCCAAGAACAGGAGAAACATGTCCAACTGGTGTTGCAGTGCCTGAGGGAACACCACTTGTTTGCCAAGGTACAAAAGTGTGAATTTGACCTGGTCACCATTGATTTCCTAGGTTACAATATATCTGCCTCCGGCATCCAGATGGACTTGGCAAAGGCAGAGACCATCCTGTAATGGCAAGCTCCCTGCTGCATTAAGGACGTGCAACGCTTGTTAGGCTTTGCCAACTACTACTGCCAGTTCATATCCCTCTTTTCCAAGTTGATTGCAACCATCTCAGACTTACTCTGAGCCAAGGACAAGTTCTGCTGGATGGACATGGCTCAGCAGGCACTCCAATGCCTCGAGGAGCCCTTCACCTCAGAACCCATCCTGCAACAGCCGGATCCTGCTAGACCTTTCATTGTGGAAGCCGGTGCCTCTGACAAGGCAATGGTGGAGGTACTTTTGCAGATGGTCTGGAAAGAGCAGGCGCTGCTCCCATGCATGCTTCACTCCAGGAAACCTGACTCCTCAGAGCAGAACTACACCATTTGGTAAAAAAGAGCTGCTGGCATCAAAGTGGCTTTTGAGATGTAGTACCACCTTCTAGAAAGGGCATGCCATCTGGTGCAAGTATGGACTGATCATCAGAACCAGATGGCTTAATCAATGCTAGATTCAGCAGCCCCTTTTCTTCTTCCAGTTCAGCTTCACTGTCGCCTACCTCCCTGGCCATCAGAACAAACAAGTAGATACTAAAGGCACATAAGGTCAGCTCCCTGCTGAAGCTAAGCAGGGTCAGATCTGGTCAGTGCCTGGATGGGAGACTGCCTGGGAACCATATGTAAGCTGCCTTGGGTTTCAATAATGAAAAGAAAGGTGGGGTATAAATGTAAGAAATAAATAAAATAAATAAATAAACCAGAATTCTGGGACAAATCAAGTGAGTTCCCCTTCACCCTATCCTCCATGCAGAAAATGTTGTGCCACCCAGCAACCACAGCCCAAGATAGAGTGGGTAAGAGGACAGCAGAAGAAGAACCCATACACTCAGGTGTACTTGCAAGAACTCTAGTCAGGAACCCCTGCCATGGACAGCCCATACTTGCTAAATGATGGTGGCTGGTACTACTTAACCAGCTGTACATGTTCCCAGGCTCCCTATCCGGGGAGGTGCTTCACCTGTGCCACAACAGCCAACCAGCAGGGAACCTTGGAACCTACAAAACCCTCTATCTAGTTTTGAGGGAGTTCTGGTGGCCCTGGGTACATGCCAATGTTAAAGACTATGTAGGTGCCTGTGACACCCGCCAGCGGGCTAAGGTGCAACCCAGGAAGCCACCGGAGCTTCTGCTTTCACTCAAGACTCTCCCAGGACCCTGGCAGTCTGTATGTCTGGCTTTCATCACTGAACTGCCCATCTCCAGGGGAATGACCACCATCCTTGTTGTGGTGGATCTGGTCAAAGAGGGCCCACTTCTTCCCATGTGCCAGACTTCCTCAGCCCCAGAGACTGCCCAGATGTTTCTCACCCAGTTGATCCATCTACAAGGCCTTCTGGACCATCTGATATCGGATCAAGAAGCCCAGTTCACAGCCTGGTTTTGGCAAGTCCTGTTCCAAACCCTTGACATTCAAATCCATCTATCCTCAGCCCACCATCCTCAACCAGATTGCCAGACAGAATGCACAAATGCCTAGGTGGAACAATACTTGTGATGTTACAGCAGCTTTCAGCAGGTAATTCTGGTGGATCTGCTGCCTCTGACAGAAGTTGTGTATAATAACTCTCCACATGCATCCACACAACTTCTTCATCACTTATGCTACCAACCCCAGTTCTTCCTGTCTGTCTTGCTTCCCTCACCAGTTCCCACTGTGGATCTCATGCCACACAGGCAGTCCTGAAAGATCAGTTGAACCAGGTGAAGGAAGCATACAAACAATTTGCTGGCCACCATTGCCAGCCAGGCCCTCCACTGAAATTAGGGGACTGGGTGTAGCTCTCAACCAAGTTCTTGTGCTCCCAAAGGCAAACTTGGAAGTTGGATGCACAACACATCGGCGACTCTTCCTGGTCATTTGACAGATCAACGCAGTGGCTTTTCAACTCCAGGTCCCGGCATCCCTTCGCATCCACCCCTTATTGTTGCACCCCAGGCACAAGGGGAGTTAGATCAGGGAGAGGAGTCAGAGGAGGATGAGGTCCCTGGGAGCATTGAAGGAGGGGGGACTCGGCCAGCCCGCAGACTTCTTCGGCCAGCACCCCCATCTAGGCAGGTCCTGCCCTGCCCGCGAGCTCCCCACCTGTACCATTGGGAAGTGACCCTTTGTGCACACCAACCCCACCCGTACAGGAATCCCCATCTGGCTCTTCAAATGCTTCCCCACCAACCAGCTTGCCACTCCCTGAGATTGCACCATCTCCTAGCGAAGCCCCGCTGTCAGATGGGCTGTGAGAAGCTCGCCCCCCCTCACTCGCCATGAGAAGAGAGACTTTCAGAGGATGGAACTTTGGAGGAGCCGACATTCATGGCCGAAGACCTTCCCTACTTAACCAGATGCCCACCCAGGCTCTAGTGCTGAGTCAACTCTCCCCATACGCTGCAGAGACTGTTTAGGTAGGCTAGTTAGCGAAAGTAGTGAGTCAGAGTAGACAAGTTTATGAAGCGCATTACTTTGGATGTAACCATCACACTAATAAAATGAGAATTAGACCAAACCTCACCTCTGTCTCGTGTCTCAAACTCTGGGCAGGACAGTTTGACTCAGCCACCACCTCCCTTCACAGATGCTCCCATGACCGAAACCATAGAGGCTAGTGGCACCGCCGAAGGGGGACTTTAGAGAACCGTTGAAGCCTTATACACTGAAGTCCAGAATCTCCGCACAGAAACCCAGAATCTCCGCACAGAAACCCAGAATCTCTGACTCAAGAATCAAAACCTTCGAGCCTCGATTAACCAAGCTGCCCATAGAGGCACGGCACCAGTGGCCGCACCACCCACCCGAGTCAAGGGGCCAGTGGGACTACCTCCTCGCTATGGTGGCCACAGTGATCGTTTGCCACATTTCTTGACCAGTGTGAACTGTACATAGGCCTACAACAAGCCGAGTTTCCGAATGATGATGTGAAGGTGGTGTTTATAATCAGCCTCTTGGAAGGGGAAGCAGCCAAGTGGGCTACCCCATTTTTGGTGAGAAACGATCCTGTCCTGAGCCAATATACGGCCTTTGTTGCAGCCATGACCGAGATGTTTCTTGATGCTCAGCGTAAAGAGATGGCCTCCTGACAGCTAGGAGCCCTGAAACAGGGGAAGGGCTCCATGGGGACTTACACGTTTCGTGTCCTAGCCCCAGAGGTGGATTACAATTACCCTGCTCTGATGTACTTCTACTGGAATGGATTTAGCGCAGAGGTGCTGGATGAATTGGCAAGCACCTCCCCACCCGGCAGCCTGACAAAGCTGATCCAGTTATGTCTGCAGATAGACAGTCGGATTGAAGGTCGCTGCTTGGAGTGCAGGGCAGAATTTCCACATTCTCAGGCTCCCACACCTCTCCCCCGTGCCTGTTTCCCACCTAGCAGGGGAACCTCAACTTCATCAGGGGTGGAGCCCATGCAAATTGGAGGGGCTAGACCATGCCTGTTGGAGGAGGAGGAGAAGCATAGGAGGGAGGGGTTGTGTTTGTACTGTGGGAAAGGGGGGCACCTGGCCCGAGGATGCCCCTCCAAAGTAGAGCTCCAGTGCAGGAAAACTTCAAATCCCAGCTCTCATAGAGGCTAAAGAGTTGGGAGAAAAGCAGACTCTGTGACCTTGCCAGCAGCCCCTCCCGTCACAGCCTGCCCTTCACCTGCCAGTTTGGTTGATTCTTCCTTTGGGGCAAAGTCTCCAGGTCAGCGCCATGATTGACAGTGGGGCCTCCTAAAGTTTTATGGACTGAAGTTTAACCCAGGAGCATGGGCATGCCCACTCAGGTGCTCTAGAAGCCCTTGTCTGTCGATACCATTGATGGGTGGTCCTTAAAGTCAGGAACTGTTACCAGGGCAATGGAGATGCTGGGAATGGAAATCCCGGGACATGTGGAGAGACTGTCATTCTACATGGCATCCCTGCCCCACTTCCCAGTGGTGCTGGGAATGCCATGGTTGGTTAAGCACAACCCCACAATCTTCTGGGATGAAGCGGTGGTGGTGGTGTTTACCTCGGGGTATTGCCATCAGCTCTGCCAACAGCAGAAGAAGCCTCCCCTCAATGTCGTGGCTGGAGTCGCACTGCAGGCGGGAGCCGTCTTGCCAGACAAGTATGAGGAGTACCGGGATGTGTTTGACCAAAATATGCCAATCAGTTACCCAGACCATATGACTGTGCCATAAATCTGATGCTGGGGCGTGCGTCCCTTCAGGATGGATTTACTCCTTGTCAGAACCAGAGTTGGCAGTGCTAAGAGAATTCCTGGAAACTAATCTCAAAAAGGGCTTCATCTGATCGTCCCAGACTCAGGGTTCCTCTGCTGTTTGTTAAGAAGAAGAGCGGGGAGCTACACCAATGTAATTATTACCAAGAGTTGAACAAGATCATCATTCCCAACAGCTACCCCCTGCCTCTCATCACGGAGATGATGGAGAGACTGTGGTTGGCCAAGATTCATACCAAGCTGGATTTGAGGGGATCTTACAATCTGGAGAACCCAACCCCAAGAATGCCACAACTGATTATACCCCTCGAGAAGATGGTGGTGTGTGTGTGTGCCAGGACTCCAGGGTGGAGGAACTGTGTTCAGTGCAAGAATGAGATCCTTTGTCAAGGAGAAGCATTACTCTGGTTAAGATTTTGACCCAGATGTTAATCAGATTTTTCAGTGTTTTCTTAAGATCATCATGAAAAGGAAGAAATATGGTTTAGGTCATCTTCTAAACTAAAAACAGTGGACATTTGCAAAGCATATGCAAAGCAAATGTTATGCAAAAGTGTTTAAGCCAGGTTCTCCAACACACTTGTCTCTTACGCTATTAAAACCATTAATTATGCTCCTCCACATTACAGAGAAAGAAATAATAAGCAACACTTTTATTTTTTATTTTTTTATTTGATTTATATTCCGCCCTTCCTCCCAGCAGGAGCCCACATGCCTACATGTTGTTGTTTTTACATATTTTAGAAGGGATGATATCTTTAGCATATGAGTTTTACTGTCATGTTAGGAAGGGGAATTGAAGTTCTCTTACACCAAGATCAAACAGGGCTTATATTTTTAAAAAAGGACAGCTACTGAAAACTCAAAAGCATTTCTTTGATGTAATTTAGTTGGATAAAAGTAATTGAACCCATGCAGTAAATTCATAAGACATGGTTTTGTCTTTCGAGATCTAATGAAATTTGGATTTTGTACATAACATCCATGATTTAATTTGAGATTTTATTCTGTATAAGAGAAAAATACAATTAACTGAGGTATGTGCCAAGCAGACTCAGACCATGTCCGCCTGGATGTCTTGGTACTTATTGCAAGTTGACTTGCCCTGTAATTTGCTGCTTACATTCAAGTCTGTAGGTGAATTGCAAAAGTATTCGGGATGATTCTTCATGGCAGTATCAGCACTCAGATGTGTTTATTTGTAGCTATTCATCAGACCATTACAAAGCAAAAGATTATCAAAAGGAACTAGTATTCATATGAAAGAAATGTATGTTAACATGTATAATACTGACACAGACCAAAGCATACACAACATAAAATTCTGAATTTCCCTGGCAAATCACAACATTTCCCTTTAAAAATATGATCCCTAATGAAACATCTGTTAAAATAAATAAGATTTACACAGACCTAAAATAAATTTATATATAACCTCAATTAAATAAAAGTATGAACAAAATTCTGAATCTCCCTGGTAAGATAAAACATCCTTGCTTAAAAAAATTCCGCTGTCATCAATTGCTCCATATAAAAAACATGCAATCTATATAGAAAATGTGCAATCTTTGCAGTTACATATCTATCTCATCCTCACAGAGCAGATATACTCTCATGGACAGACCTTTCCATATTTCTCCCTAACAATACTTCCAGTTATTGTTTCCTCAGCACATTACTCAATGAAAAATATTTAATAATATGCTCAAAGTCAAACCAGATTTAAACTACAAAGACATATATGTTCACAATATGGCCTCTCAAAAATGTGATCATACCCGTGTACTCTTAGCCAGTCATTTTTAAACTAGGGATTCCCTGCATAACTGCCATGGAACCTGATGCCAAAAAAGGCATGTTCAAGGGTGCAGCACCTATTGCAAAAAGGATAGATGAATATGCCATTTTGATTTCTCTCCGTTTCTCATTGTTCCAGTCCTAAATTCCATTCACCCCACCTCCACATCAATTTGCAAAACCATGTGCCTATTGGTTTGTGAAGTGTAAATTAGATAGGTTCATATACCTTATTAAAAGCAAAAACAAACAAGGTGAACCACAAAGGGTGCTGAAGAAAACTGTTTATTTTTTAAATGCATTCCAATTATTTTTATTCTTCTTAATGTGTTTTGAGTGTGACAGTTCATTATCAGAGGTAATAGTATGCTCTTATTGTCTCACTAAAAAGTTTCTTTATCTTTTGGAAGAGCTAGTTCAGCATTCTGTTTCCAACAGAGGCTTACAAAATGCTTCTAGGAAGCCCACATGCAAGGCTTCAGCCTCCCCCCCCCCATACGCACACACCCCTTGGGTATTGCATTTACTTCTCATGGCAAAGCCACTAATAGATCTATTCGCTATTTTTTTTTCTAATTCCCCTTTAAAGTATTCTAATCCAGCAGATGCCACCTTATTCTGTGGCAGTGAATCCCATAAGCAAACTTTACACATTTTGTGAAGAACTACTTTCTTTTGTCTCATCTGGATCTACTGTCCATGAGTTCATTGGGTGACCAGAGTTCAAGTGTCATGGGGTGGAATTCTCTGCACTTTTTACATGCCATACATAACTTTGTGCATTCCTTATCATGTCTCTCCTCAGTCATCTTTTTTTCTAAACTCAAACAATAACAACCCTAACACCTTAGCCTTTTCTTCATAAAGGGGGTACCCTTGATCATTTTGTTACTGTTTCCTGAAAATTTTCCAGCTCTGTGATATCATTTTGTGAATGTGCAACCAGAATTATACACTGTAATGCTGTACGCAGTGCACAATGATTATATTCAATAACTTTCTCAGGGCTGGGCAGTATGAGAATGCATAGATTTGCATTCCCACAATATTCTCAAGCAAGTTGCTAAGTGTTTTGTTATAGCAATGAATCAGGGTGGTGAACTGGTGGAAATCTAAAACCTACATCACACAATTAGTTTATCCAAAGATAATGCTTTATGAGGTTACATTGAAACCACCGTTTTATAATATCTTATCCTTGAGATTTAGGGTATTTCCATTTCTAGCTTATGCATCTTGTATTTCCAATCAGATATCATTTCATTTAGACATTTCAGTGGTAAAATATTTGTCCACAAGTCATTTCTAGGCTGGGTTTGCCCACACACCCTGGAGTGAAGACATGTAGGACAGAAATATGATAAAAAGTTTAACTTTGTTTAATAATTCATGACCTGCATCAAATAATGACGGCTGCTGCAGGCATTCTAATCTGAAGAGACAATGAGGGGGATAATAAAATTCCTTTTGTCTCTTTTCTATGGACAACACATCCTGGCTCAAAGCCCAGCATGCAAGCCTTACCTTGCCAATTCACCAGGAAGATGAGCTGAGGGAGCACCTGTTTTCTCCACCCTGCCCCTGCTGTCCAGGGTC
This sequence comes from Rhineura floridana, assembly GCF_030035675.1. Lineage (NCBI taxonomy): Eukaryota > Metazoa > Chordata > Lepidosauria > Squamata > Rhineuridae > Rhineura > Rhineura floridana. The sequence continues at coordinate 12,609,472 of NC_084484.1, forward strand.
TTTCAGGTTGCAAGAGCATCAGATCAACACAATCCCCCTCAGCCAGCTAGCTATGCGAGGTGATTGGTAAGGTGATTGATAAGACACCCCTCACCGCAGAGGATCTCAGGGTGCTTACCAGAGATAGCTATGGAAAATTACATCTCAGCCGGCATTAAATGCTAGAGACTTCTGCTAAATGGAAGTGGGGCAAACTTGTCTCCTTCAAAAGGCTGCTTCACTACAAAACAATACAAGGCTTATGTGCAAACAGAACTGACCAAAAAGAAGCATGTTACTAAAGTCATAGCTGCTATATTTCACAAAGACAATTTGGTGGACAAGGACTCAGAAGGAAAAGGTTTAAATGAAGTTGCCTAAGCTCTGAAATCGATGCCCAGATTTACACAAGGAAAATCAGACAGACTTAAGGAAACAGACCCTCCCTCTTCATTGCAATGATGTCGGGCTTCGAATGAGATCTTCAGAGAGATTTACGCAGAACCATATCTGCAGTAAGATGAAAAGGGAATGCTGCCCTCAGAATCAAAGCCAAGCTGGGGGTGGGGACAGAGAGAGGACAAAAACCCCACCCCATCACTCATACAGCCACAATATTCACGAGACCAAGAGGGATTTCAGTCGTTTTTAGGGAGATCAGTTAACATTCTCAGGAAAGAGACCAAGGCTCTTTATATCTTATTGAAATCAATCCTTACTTTTTATGCCTTTAAAAAAAAAAACTTTAATAGCAGTGAATATTCTCTTAGAATTCCATTTTATGTTATTTACCTTAACACTCGACTCCGACTCCAGTAAGCAATGCATTACCCAAGGACTCTGGGTTTTCACTGGAAGATACTATCTATTCATTGAAAGTTGTTATTTTGCTGCAAAATATTTTGAGGCCAAGATAACTTTAAAATCTCACCAAAGCTTATCAGCAGTCCTGAAAAAGAAACATCTTTCACAGTTTAGGGCTTTGATTTCTCTCTTGCCAAAAGGAATAAAGCAAGGGTGCACAGGTAAAAGGGAACCTCAGGCCAGACTTCATAATATACGGGTGTCATTATTATACAGACATCAACATTTATTTTGTTCTCTTTATCTTTTTGCCTTACTTTTCTGTTTGTTTCTTGAACTAAAGTAGAGTCTTTGTCTGCCTCTGGTAAACATCAACAGCTGTCAGGATTTCTTTATAGCTATTCTGCAGAAGGCTGTCTCAGATCAGGAGCATACAAGATAGCACAACAGTTTCGTGGTAACTGTGACATTGAATATTTTCTTGTTTTAATCTCTACAGGTGAAAGGTTAATCATATTACTAGAAATGCCTTGTGGGGTCTCTAAACTCATAGTAATAGCTGTAGTTCATCTAGAAAATGGGGCTTATAAAGCAAGTGTCTGTCATTTGACCAATTACACCTAGGCTCCATTCCTTTTTAACTTAGGAAGTTTGTTTCACAGAAGGCGCCATTATCAGAGCCCAGTTGGCATGTGTCACCCTCCACTAAAAAGGAATGGAGCCTAGGTGCAGTTGGCCACATGACAGATACAATTTGGAAGCTAGTAACACTGTTGGCTTCCCACCTTCTAGGGGTAGGCTATCACTCACGTAGTCATGTGGTCAATTTCATGCTATCCTTGTAACATATCCAAACAATGACGACAATTGTAATGCACTCTGCTCTAATCATCCAAATTATATACTGAACAGCAGACAATGGCATATTCATGACATTATTTTGAACAAGCAAATTCACATTTTGTTTTATTTTAATGCATTTAAAGGTGTGTTTTTCTAAAAAAAATAGAAAGATGTTTTTGCAAGAAATGGAAGGAGAATTAGGAGATATAAATTATAAACAGTCATGGCTTCCACCAAAGAATCCTTGGAACTATAGTTGACTAAGGATGCTGAGAGTTGCTAGAACCCCTCTTCCCAGAGATTTCTAAGAATTTTAGGTCTGGGAGGGGAATAGAGGGTCTCCTAACAACTCTCAGCACCCTTTACAAATGTAAACCCTGCACAGTGTACCTTAAATGAATCTTTCCTGACTTACAGAGTGCTCTGAAATATGACATGAAATTTATGGGCTAACTTTTGTAGCTATGCCAGCTATTGGCTGTCATAAAAGTATTATTATAGGTACTTTTTATAATTCAAGCACAGTAATTGGTTCAGTGGCCTAAGACAGTTAATGTCACAGGTTCACTTTATTTGTATCAAGACTAATTTCCCTTTAGCACTTCTAATTAATTGGTATTAATTGTCAAAATAAAGTTGCTCCAGCCTGGTCATTTTTTAATTTCAGTTCAAAGGCATAGCAAGATCACTTGTGTTACATCATTAGACAGATCACAGTTTGGCAACTGTCTTTTTGGACAAATGTGCTTTCCTAATGATGAAGTACATCACACACACATACCACTTTTCACAGCCACAGTGACCACAGGAAATGATGCTAGTGATGTGTGAACTTTTATTTTCTGGAATCATAATTGAATCACAAATTGTGATAGCCCCATCAAACCCTTAAAAAAAAAGAGATTGCTTTTTTCAAAAAAATCTAAACTGAATTACAATGTGTTTTCTTACAATGCACCTTGGGATTTGTAGTGCAGGGATGGAGAACGGCACATTTCCTAGACTATAGCCTAAAGCCATGAGTGATCTGAAGGCTTTTTTTTACCTCCTGACCCATACAGAAGCAAAGCAAGTAGCCCAGAACCACATGGGTTTAAATATTTTTTGTAACTTGCAGGGAACCTGCTGTGACAAGATTTTAAGCCAGAGCAGGAGGCAGCAGATATTCCCATTCCCTGGACCTGTGAAACACATGATTGTACACAGGGGTGTAGTCATCTGGGGTTGGGGGGGAGGGTCTTAGACCCCTTACTTTTTTGCAGCAGGATCTCAGCAGGGTCCTTATGTCTCCAGATTCCTATAAGCAAATCAGCATGAAAGGGGAGTATATTAGCCAATGAGAATTGTTTTCTAACATGCTTCCTCATCTTTTCCTGCAGATGGGAGCCAATCAGAATGAAAGGAGGTGAGTCAGCCATTGAGAAGTCTCTTCTCAGTAGCTAACACTTTCCCCTTTCATGCTGATTTGCTCCTAGGAATGTTGTGGGAAAAGGCATTAACAAGGATCTCATCCTCAACCCAGCATCAAAAAAGGGGGTGTGGCTGTGACTAACATGAAGGACCCTGAAACTCTGAATTTGCCACAACACTACTGATTGTACATCACATCCTCAAGTCAATTTATGCCCAGGAGTAAAAGTCTTTAGCTATGAATTCTGGGAACTCCATGTTACAATATACAGCCATTACAGTGGCTGCATACTATAGCCAGCATGGATTTTTCACATTCAGCATCCACCCATGTTATTCTGATGCTTCCCATAAGCTCATTTCAAACACTCTGATTGAAGCTCTGTGAGGGGAACAGGGCATCTCCTAGCAAATGGGCTGGGCGATGCGGCTTGGACTTGATGCCTGGTGTGCTGCTCCGTTTCAGTCTGGGGCCTGCGGATGAGGCGGCGGCTGAGTTTGCGGTGACTTGTTGCCAGAGCTTGGAAAAGTTACTTTTTTGAACTACAACTCCCATCAGCCCAATCCAGTGGCCGTGCTGGCTGGGGCTGATGGGAGTTGTAGTTTAAAAAAGTAACTTTTCCAAGCTCTGCTTGTTGCTTGTTATTTACGTCTTCTCTGCTCTTTGTAGTGGATGGGAGCAGAAATTGGACTATCTTCAACAAGAGTTTGATTCTGCTGGTGACGGTGCTGCCTGCTCCGAAAAGAATATTCAACGCATCTCCAACATTTTTAACATCATTTGACGTCGGTGTCTACTTGTATAAAGTGTGGGACTGTGTTTGTGTGTTTGGCTGTGAAGGAATATGTGAGTGTTTATTTGTGATTGTATTTGATGTGAGTGAATACGTGAGTCTGTTTATATAAGTTTTACTATGTGCCTGGGAAAGAGGTTTTTCCATCAAACGGGGGGACTTGAGGGCCCCCCAATTAGTGTAGTGATGGGCAGATGGAGGTATGGCGCTGTGTCAAGGACATGCCAGGTAAGGGGAACGCGGCCCAGACAAGTAGTGGCTGTGCCTTGTTCCGGTCCTTCTCACACCCGCAGGACTGTTGGTTGTCTTCTCAGCCAACCCTCGGATCTCCAGGTGCTGCTTTTAAATGCCAGATCGGTACACAATAAAACTTCCCTCATCCATGATTTAATTGTGGATGAGGCAGCCGATCTGGCATGCATAACCGAGACCTGGGTGGGTGAGCAGGGAGGAGCCAGTCTCTCCCAGCTCTGCCCACCCAGCTACTTGGTTCAGCATCATGGTAGATCTGAGGGTTGGGGAGGTGGGGTTGCTGTGGTCTATAGGAGTTCCATCCCTCTCATCAAGCACCATGTTCATGTAGCCACCGGCCTGGAGTGTCTACACCTTGTGTTGGGTCAAAGGGACAGACTGGGAATCCTGTTGGTGTACCGCCCACCCTGCTGCCCAGCAGCTTCCCTAACTGAGCTGACGGAAGTGGTCTCGGAGGTATTGCTGAGATCCCCCAGACTATTAGTACTTGGGTGATGTCAACATCCATGCCGAGGCCACTTTGTCTGGGGTGGCTCAGGACTTCATGGTCTCCATGACAACCATGGGGCTGTCTCAATATGTTAGTGGCCCAACACATGTGTCGGGACATACTCTAGATCTTATTTTTGCTAGTGGACATGGAGATGGTGATCTGGATGTGGGGAGTTTTTGTTGCGAATTGCGTGTGTAGGTCAGACGTGGTTTGAATCCAAAAGCTGTTTAGAACAGGAATAAGACAGGCCAGGCAAGTTTCATGTAAGAGTCTTTACTAGGCAAAGACATTAGAGACATCTTCCTCCATTGACATTTCTTCCCCCACACTCTGAGTTCCTGCCAGTTCCCAGCTTATCACACTCTCAGCCAGCCACTCTGACCTTGATTGTCTGGAACTCTGTTCTCACAGCTTAACCCTTCTGCTTCAGGTTTCTCTCTCTCTGCTAAAAACCTTGTCTGTGAGTCTCACAACCTGCGTCACTGACCAACAGCCCCCACCTGAGACTTACAGACTACAAAACTTCATGTTACAACTATTACATTTCTACAACATTAACTTTTCATTACAAATACATTTCAGTACATGGTTTCTTACAGTTTCTATTTACAGTTTCAGTTCAGTTCAGTTTCTCTTTATTCTTTATTTACACAGGTTTCACAGATTCATGTTTGCTTTTATTTGATGATACAATTACATTTCATTCTTCAACACAAACCTTCCACATTAGATCCATTGTTTCTTTATCTATTGTTCCCTCTTTTTCCCACTCTACTGGAATTTCATCTGTTTCATTATTCTGTTGTGTAACATTAAATGCAAATCTCTGAGGAGGTTGACCTTTCGTTTTTCTCTCTGATTTCCTGACCGTATCTATTTCCATTTCTTCTTCACTTTCAATTTTACTCGGACCAGCACCACTAGTACTAGGTATTTCTGTATCATGTGTTGTTATGTCTTCACTTCTCAGTCTTTTAACAGTACGTTTGCCATGGATCAAATCTTTTAATGCAGTTTTTAATGGAATTTGCTGCCCGAAAGGAACATCTGCAGCTTCCTGTTTGTTTTCACTCTCTAAGATCACTGTTTGACTGTCTCTCCAAGGTTTATCTATCACCTTTATGTTTCTGCTTAACACCACTTGTTGTTTCTCAGGTAACCAAACTCTATAATATGAATTCTGAAATCCCAAAATGCGTCCTGCTTGCGCTCTTGAGCCTAATTTACCATGTCTTCTTTGTTTTACTACATGTACCCAGCATTTTGCCCCAAAACGTTCTATGTGTTTCACCCTGGGTTTTCTTCCAGTCAGTTTGTCATAGGGAGACATGCCTATTGTTCTGTGCATTAGGCGGTTCTGAATATAAACAGTGTACAGAATACATTCACCCCAATAAGATTGATTCATATCTGCATCTGCTAGCATTGCTCTCAATGAATCCTGCAATGACCGGTTCCTCCTCTCTGCCGTTCCGTTGGAGGATGGGCTGAAGGGAGCAGTTAGACTTTGAATTATCCCCTTCTTTTCCAAATATGTTTGAAATGAATTACTGGTAAATTCACCACCTCTATCTGATCTGATATTTTTGATAACAACCCCATGTTGTGTTTCTGTTCTCTGTATGAATGTCTTTAATTTCTCTTCTGCATCACTTTTCTTTTTCAATAAGAACACATGTGTAAATCTGGAGAAATCATCCACAATCACTAAATAAAACCTTGCTCCACCTTTTGAGCACTGAAAAGTCCAGCTAAATCCACATGTATAAGCTGATAGGGTTCTGAAGTCGTGCTTTCACAGCTCTTATTTACTGGATTCACAGTCATTTTTGTTTTATAACATACCTCACACTCATCCACATGCTCACAGTGTGTTAACTTCAAATCTTGACTATATTTTGGGGTGTTTTGTATCTTTTGAAAATGGGTGTGTGCTAGTTTTCTGTGCCATTCATGGACACAATTATCATGTTTCTCTTTATTTACTGCTATCCAAGCACACATGTCTTTATCAAGCTTGCACTCAACCATAAACATATTGTTCTGTAATTTCCCTTGCATGCATATTTCACCATCTTTTCTCACAAAACATCTATCCCCTTCAAATGTAACTTTACAACCTATTTGAGCCAATTTTCTCACTGATAGAATGTTATATTTTAAACCAGAAATCAATAATACATCTGTTAAAATTCCCAAATTACCCATCTTCAGTGTTCCTCTCGCAGTAGCGTCCTGAGTTGATCCGTCAGCCAGATAAAGTTTCTCCTGCGTCAGCTTTGAAGTGAAAAATAAACTAGAGTCTGTGATTAGGCAATTAGACGCTCCACTGTCAAGAAGCCATTTAGAGTTAATGAGTTTATTGCTCTCCTTAGAAACAAAGTTCACGCTTGCTCTCTGACTTTCAAAGTTTCTGTTATTCCTCTTCTTTAAACAATGTCTCTGTATATGCCCACGTGATCCACAAAAATAACATGTTTTAGTCTCTTCCCTGCTTCTTTGATTTTGTTTTTGTACAGACACAGTCTCAGCCTCTTTTAAGTCCATTTTCTTATTTTCTTGTCTCCTACACCACTCTTGTTGAAGTTTCTGTTCCACAAAGTTCAAAGTTAGAGTCCCGTCAGGTTGATTTTCCAGACCAGCGACCAGCACGTCCCATTTTTGATCAAATGAAGATAACAGGAGATAAACCATCTGCAAGTCATTATGATGAATGCCTCGATCTTGCAGCTCTGCATTTAATCTACGAAATTCAGCCAAATGCTCTTCCATAGTCACATCATCTGTAAAACGCATCTGATATAGCTTCCGTGCTAAACACAGCCTGCTTCCCGCAGTTTGCTGTACATGCGCTGCTCTTAACTTTTCCCACATCTGATTAGCAGTCGGCTCATTACTCACCAGCAACAGTTGTGAATCTGATAGCCCCAGAGTAATAAAAGCCTTCGCTTTCTCGTCTTTCTTCAGCCACGCTGCTGAAGGAGCTGCCGGAGGGGTTTTTTCCACGACATCATTCAAATCCTCTTTAATCAGAACAGCTCTCATTCTCCACTTCCAGCTGGAGTAATTTACAGCATTCAGTCTCTCCATCGGCATCCCGGAAGACAGATTTACAGCCATGTTGCCCACTCTTACTTGCCTCTTACTTGTGCTTTGTTTCTCTCTGCAACAACGCCACTTCACCAGCTCTCGAACCCGCTACCATGCCTCATAATCTGGGCCCATAACCCCTGTTGCGAATTGCATGTGTAGGTCAGACGTTGTTTGAATCCAAAAGCCGTTTAGAACAGGAATAAGACAGGCCAGGCAAGTTTCATGTAAGAGTCTTTACTAGGCAAAGACATTAGAGACATCTTCCTCCATTGACATTTCTTCCCCCACACTCTGAGTTCCTGCCAGTTCCCAGCTTATCACACTCTCAGCCAGCCACTCTGACCTTGATTGTCTGGAACTCTGTTCTCACAGCTTAACCCTTCTGCTTCAGGTTTCTCTCTCTCTGCTAAAAACCTTGTCTGTGAGTCTCACAACCTGCGTCACTGACCAACAGTTTTACATCTCTCCCTTTGTCATGGACAGATCACTGCTTGTTGAAGTTCAGGCTTACAGCGGCTCTTCCCCTCTGCAAGGGTGGGGGACCTATTAAATTGGTCCGCCCCCGGAGACTAATGAATCCTGAAGGTTTTCAAAGGGCTCTGGGGGATTTTCCGGCTGATAAGACTGGTGCTCCTGTCGAAGCCCTGGTTGAACTGTGGAATGTGGAGATGACCCGGGCTGTTGACACGATCACTCCTGCCCTCTCCTGTGTAGAGCTCATACAGCTCCATGGTATACTCCAGAGCTGAGAGCGATGAAGCAAGATAGGAGGCGGCTTGAGCAGAGTTGGAGATGAACTCCCGATGGATACAATTATGCACTGGTAAGTGCCTCTACTAAGCTGTACTTAGGAGCGGTGAGGGTGGCAAAAAAACAATATTTCGCTGCCACTATTAAGTCATCTCTTTGCCGACCAGCGGAGCTCTTTAGAGTTGTCCGAGGGCTACTTCATTCTGGCCCTAAGGACTTGTTAATGTCATCGGTAGCCCGCTGTAATGAGTTTGCTGGGCACTTCCAGAATAAGAACTTATGCATCTGCCGGGACTTAGACTCCCAGTTTACAGCAGTTGATCTGAATGAGGCGTCCAGAGCACAGTCTTGTCATGTTTTATTGGATGAGTTTCAGTTGGTTCAGCTTGAGGACGTGGACAAGGTGCTTGGACAGGTGCGTGCAACCACTTCTGCTCTAGATCCTTGCCCCTCCTGGCTTATAAAAACTAGCAGGGATGGAACGGCCGGATGGGCCAGGGAAGTGATTAATGCCTCTTTACGAGAGGGAGTGGTCCCTGGTTGTTTGAAAGAGGTGGTAGTGAGACCACTCCTGAAAAAATCCACCTTGGACCCCGAAAATCTTAACAACTATAGACCAGTGGCGAATGTTCCATTCCTGGGCAAGATCTTGGAACGAGTGGTTGCTGGCCAACTCCAGGCGCTATTGGATGAAACCGATTATCTAGATCCATTTCAATTGGGTTTTAAGGCCCGGTTTCGGCACTGAGACAGCCTTGGTCGCCCTGTATGATGACCTATGTCGGGAGAGGGATGCAGGGAGTGTTACTCTGTTGATTCTCCTTGATCTCTCTGCGGCTTTGGATACCATCGACCATGGTATCCTTCTGGAGAGACTCGTGGAGTTGGGAGTTGGAGGTACAGCCTGGCAGTGGTTCCGCTCCTACTTGGCGAGTCATCTCCAGAAGGTGGTGCTTGGGGAACATTGCTCAACACTGTGGGCTCTCCAATGTGGAGTCCCGCAGGGGTCAGTTCTGTCTCCCATGCTCTTTAACATCTATATGAAGCCGTTGGGTGCGGTCATCAGGAGTTTTGGAGTGCACTGCCATCAGTATGCTGATGACACACAGCTCTACTTCTCCTTTTCATCTTCTTCAGGTGAGGCTGTCAATGTGCTGAACCATTGCCTGGCTGCGATAATGGACTGGATGAGAGCTAGCAAACTGAGGCTCAATCCTGACAAGATTGAGATGCTGTTGGTGGAGGGTTTCTCTGACCAGAAGTTCTGGATGGGGTTACACTCCCCCTGAAGGAGCGGGTTCGTAGTCTGGGAGTATTTTTAGATCCTTCCCTGTCACTTGAGGCTCAAGTAGCCTCAGTGGCATGGAATGCGTTCTACCAACTTCGGTTGGTTGCCCAGCTACGTCCCTATCTGGACAGGGAAGACCTCACCTCAGTTGTCCATGCTCTGGTAACCTCTCGATTGGATTACTGCAATGCGCTCTACGTAGGGCTGCCTTTAAAGATGGTTCGGAAGCTACAGCTTGTGCAGAATGCAGCAGCCAGACTGATAATGAGGACCAGGTGGTCTGAACTTATAACACCTGTTCTGGCCTGCCTGCACTGGCTACCTATATGCTTCCGGGCCAGATTTAAAGTGCTGGTTTTAACCTATAAAGCCTTATACGGTGCGGGACCACAGTTCCTGCTGGAACGCCTCTCCCGATATGAGTTGAGTTGAGTTGAGTTTATTATGGTCGCAGACCAAAAAGACATTATAATACATACAAATGTACAAAAAGTTAAAAACCATCTCCTGATATGAACCTGCCCGTACACTACGTTCAACATCAAAGGCCCTCCTCCGAGTTCCAACTCATAGGGAAGCTCGGAGGATGGTAATGAGAACTAGGGCCTTTTCAGTGGTGGCCCCCGAACTGTGGAATAGTCTCCCCGATGAGGTGCGCTTGGCGCCGACGTTGTTATCTTTTCGGCACCAAGTCAAAACCTTCCTCTTTGCTCAGGCATTTTAGTCTTTTAAATATGTTTTAATTGATTTAAGATTTTTGGATTGATTGTAAATTTGATTTTAGATTTGTTATATACATGTTCCTTGCACTGAATTTATAGGATTTTATTGTGTATATTTATATTTCTCTGTTGTACACCGCCCAGAGAGCTATGCTAGTCGGGCGGTATAGAAATTCAACAAATAAATTAAATAAAATAAATAAATAAAACTCTCAGCACCCTTCACTAACTACAATTCCCAGAATTCTTTGAGGAAAGCCATGACTGTCCAAAGTGAAATAAAGGCCTGGTGTGGATGTAACCAGGGACACCTTTGGTTTAAATTAGGGTGGGAGACTACATGTGCCTGCTGTAGAATAAAAAGTTTGGGGAAACGCTGAAAAGCAATGATACTGTTCACAATATTTTCCTTTTGGAAAGGAAAGAGGCTTCCCCTCTGCCCAGTGTCAACCCACCCAATCTCCTCCCCTCCCTCCCTCTTCCCTGTCTTTGCCCCTCCCCCATAGTCATTTAACTATCCTAAGCATGATTATACAGGAGTAAATCCCACTGAACTCAAAAAACATGCAAATGATCAAACCTGCCCTCCCCTCCTCCTCCCTCCTATCCCCTCCCTCTTGCTCCTTCCCTCCCTCTTCCTTTGCCCCTCCTTTCCCCTTCCCATCCCCTTCCAATCCCCTCCTCCCCACCTCCCCCTCCTCCACACTCCCCTCCTCCAACCCCCATGGTCAGTTTTACCTATCCTAAGCATTAATGCACAGGATTAAATCCCACTGAACTCAATAAGCATGCAAATGATCAGACCTTCCTTTTCCCTCCTCTTCTCTCCCCTCCTCCTCCCTTCTTCCTCTCCTCCCCTCCCCTCTTCCTCTTCCCTCCTCCCCTGCCCACTCCAGCCCTCCCTCCCTCCCTCTTCTCTCCCCCACGGTCAGTTTTACATATGCTAAGCAAGATTGCAAGGGAGTAATTCCCACTGAAATCAATAAGCATTCAAATGATCAAACCTGCCCTCCTCCTGCCCTCCTTCTCCTGCTTGCTCCCTTCCCCACTCCTCCCCTACCCCTGCCCTTTCTCCTCCCCCCCTCCCCATCCGCATCCCCTGTGGTCAGCTTCACCTATCCTAAGCATGATTGCAGGGCAGTAAATCCCATTGAACTCAATAAGCATGAAATTAATAAATCCATTCTCAGCAAACTTGCACTGGATCCCATTTCTTACCTCCCAGATTTAAAAAAAAAAACAGAAATTCACTAATAGGCAAAAAAAAAAAACACCTTGCAGTTTAAGAACATACATAGAGCTACCAGATATTTCTACCAAACTTTAATAAGCAGGGAAATTTGGCAGCTACAGTGAATGTGCCAGGGGACCAGGAGCCTTGGCCTCCTCTCTGAGATATTGGACTGCCCTACAAATTTGTAAAAATGCAAAGGCAATTCACTTCCTGTGTAGCTTTGAAGAATCTGGTAATGTGCCTCTGAGCCTATGGGTGAGTGGTGGCAACACCTGCAATCACCTCAAATAACAGAAACAAGATGTGCTGTGCTAATCTTGTTTTAGCAGGGAAGAAGCAACAATGTTAAGACAGTTGATATAATTCAGATAGTCACTTTAAATATTGTATGTTTGATTTACTTTGTAATTTTAGTGAAGTTTCCTAAAGGAAATCATTTTCGTTTGCTTCTGTTTCTGTGAATATGGGAAGTACAGCAACACTAAAAAAAACCCTCCAAAACAATTGTGGAATAATATTCTGCAGAATAGTTTCCAGTGGACATGAGGAGTGTCTCAGTTTGCACAAGATAAAACAGTGGGCGCTGAAACATATTCTAGCAAACGTCTTGGTGTGCTCTATGTTTTTAAATGACCATGCCCACCTTTCCTTAAGTAGAATAGTTTAAGCATGGCAGGCTGAAAACATACATCCTGGGCAGGCCAAGTTTCATTTTTCCAACAGCTAGATTCATTGCTTAAGTAACAGCATATTGTGATCACTCTGATTTTACATCAAAGCTGCCACTTTGATCATTTTCTTTTGTTTTGATTTCTGTAGATATGTGACGTACAGCAACACTTAGCAAAATTTACTCCAAAAAAACTCCAAAAACAATTGTGGAATAATGGCACTGACTATTCTGCAGAAGAGTCTCCAGTGGACATCAGGAGGGTCTCAGTTTGCACAAGATCAAACTGTGGGAGGTGAAATATATTCTACCAAAATTCTAGGTGTGCTCTATGTTTTTAACTGACCGTGCCCACCTTGCCTTAAATGCAGTGGTTTAAACATAGCAGGCTGAAAACATGCACCCTCTTTATTCGAATAGCTAGAGTCATTGCTGAAGTAGCAACATACTGTAATCAGTCTGATTTTACATCAAACTGCAGTTTCAGAATCAACTGTTAATGCACCCAAAATAGAAATAGAATATAAGCTCCAGTTTGAAACGCAAAAGGCTGTCTTCATCATCCTATGACACTGACCAATAAAAAGGCTTTGAAATTAATGAAAATAAATTTCACACAGATTCCTAGGATGAATAATGACAGTAATATAATTTTCTGCTCAGATGGTGGATGTTAACCCTGTTCTGGATGGGGTTACACTACCCCTGAAGGAACAGGTACGTAGTTTGGGGGTTCTTCTCGACTCTTCCCTGTCTCTCGAGGCCCAAGTGGCCTCGGTGGCACGGAATGCGTTTTACCATCTTCGTCTGGTAGCCCAACTATGCCCCTATCTGGACAGGGACGACCTCGCCTCCGTTGTTCACGCTCTGGTAACTTCAAGATTGGATTACTGTAATGCGCTCTACGTAGGGCTGCCCCTGAAGACAATTCGGAAGCTTCAGCTGGTGCAGAACGCAGCTGCCAGACTACTGACGAGGACCAGTCGGTCTTCGCATATAACACCTGTCTTGGCGCGTCTGCACTGGCTTCCTATTTGCTTCTGGGTGAGATTCAAGGTGCTGGTTCTTACCTATAAAGCCTTATACGGCGTGGGACCTCAATACCTTGTGGAACGCCTCTCTCGATATGAACCTACCCATTCACTTCGTTCAGAATCTAAGGCCCTCCTCCGGGTACCAACCCATCGGGAAGCCCGGAGGGTGGTTACTAGATCTAGGGCCTTTTCTGTGGTGGCCCCTGAGTTGTGGAACAGCCTCCCCGAAGAGGTACACCTGGCGCCTACACTTTTATCTTTTTGGTGCCAGGTAAAGACCTTTTTATGCTCCCAGGCATTTTAATTTTCTTAACCATTTTAATCTTTTAATCCGTATTTTTAATTTTTGTCGTATTGTGTTTTTGTAGTGTTTTTTGTTGTTTGTTTGTATATGTTTTTATGATTTTTATTATGATATATTGTATTTTATCTTGTTTGTTCACCGCCCTGAGAGCTATTCTGCTAAGGGCGGTATATAAATTGAAATAATAAAATAAAAATAAATAGGTTAGATCCTCTGTAGAAACAGTAGTAACACAGGAAAGAAACAAGGTAAGAACACCAACAAACATACAAAAATGTAATTATCTTTGGAGATGGCAGGAGTTGCCACCACTCACCATATGCTCAGAGGCACATGTTATCAAATTCTTCCAAACTACACAGGAAGTGGGTTTGACTGTGAAAAACCAACCCAAATGGTGTTTGCATTTTGAAAAATTTGTAGGGCAGTACAATATCTCAGAGAGGAGGTCAGATCTCCTGCTCCCCTGGTGCATTCACTGTAGCTGCCCAATTTCCCTGATTTTTAAAGTTTGAAAAAAATTCTGTTGGCTATAGGTATGTTCTTAAACCGCAAGGGTTGTTTTGTTTTTGTTTTTTGTCTGTTAGTGAATATATACTGTTGTACAGTTCATCTATTCAAAAATCAGAAACCAGTAGATTCCATTGGCACATAAACCACTTCTAGTCCTAATGCACTCCATGCTGAGGGTGAAAATGTATGTTATGCTTAATAATTTAAATTGTTTTTAAAATATATTTTTAAATTGTGTATTTGTTTTAATGTATTTGATTGCTGTAAACCGCCCAGAGAGCTTCGACTATGGGGCGGTATACAAGTGCAATAAATAAATAAATACATAAATAAATAAATAAATAATAGCATGCAGTTTTGTGTCAGTTTTTTTCTTCACTTTAGTCTACACATGGGAGGGTAGTTGTTATTTGGACCTCAGTGCATGGAGAGGGAAAGTTTATCCTTTCCCAGCTACAACACTCTGAAATCCTCACCCCCTCCCCCCAAAAAATATGGTTATAAAATTTAGTTAAAAAATTGTCATCTGCACAAATGGAACTTTTTTTTTTTTTACTCACCCTTGTATCTGTTCCGGGGGTGTGTGAGTTGCCCTTTCCCCCTGCACTACACTGCTGTTCAGATAATAATCAGTGGTGGGAGGGTTGCACATATAACTAGGTAAATAAAAATGGTATCTTAATTGCATGGCATGATGCATGATTTAACCTGGAGACAATTTGCACCATTACCCAATGACCACAGCACTGGTATATGGTGCAGAGCTTGGAAAAGTTACTTTTTTGAACTACAACTCCCATCAGCCCCAGCCAGCGCCATGCTGGCCTTGGCTGATGGGAGTTGTAGTTCAAAAAAGTAACTTTTCCAAGCTCTGATACGGTGTGGTGTAAACGTCAGCGCACTGTTATTAACACCATCTTCTAGGAAATCTTTGGGTCCCCCACAATTTTGTGAGAATGAGAATTTAAGTGTTGGCAGTTATAATTCTCTTAAAGGTAGCTTTCCTACCAAAGCCAGTTTTCCCTAGCCATGCACAGCCACAGTACAGTGTTACATGTTTTCTAAAGCTCACCCTCATTCCTGTGGAGTGATGGTGAGGTCCAAGAAGCATGGCTGTTGGAGAGTATGAAGTGGGATATTTTCTAAGCCATCCTTTCCCAAATTTAGGGTCCTCATATATTGCTGGACTACAATTGCCATGATTCCTAACCATTGATCATGCTGGCTGGGGCTGATAGGAGTTGTAGTCCAACACACATCTGGGGACCCAAAGGTTGAAAAAAGCTGCAACACACCCCAGAACCCTATTAAAGTGGTTTCTGGTCAGACAGTTTAACGTATAACATGAGAAGTTTATTTATTTATTTAGTTTAATTTATATACCGCCCTAAGCCCGAAGGCTCTCTGGGCGGTGTACAAAAAGATAAAAACAAGCACAATATATAAATACAATAAATACAATAAATAATAATAATAATTAAAAAAAAAACAACGAACCAAACAACATCCAAAATATGGAAATGCTGTTTAAAATACACTTTAAAATGCCTGGGAGTATAAAAAGGTTTTCACCTGGCGCCGAAAAGATAGTAGCGTCGGCGCCAGGCGCACCTCATCATAGAGACAGTTCCACAGTTCGGGGGCCACTACTGAAAAGGCCCTGGTTCTAGTCATCACCCTCCGAGCCTCTCGATGGGATGGTACTCGGAGGAGGGCCTTAGATGTTGAGCGTAGTGTACGGGTAGGTTCATATTGGGAGAGGCGTTCCACCAGGTATTGCAGTCCCATGCCATGTAGGGCTTTATAGGTCAAAACCAGCACTTTGAATCTAGCCCGGAAACAAATAGGAAGCCAGTGCAGACGGGCCAGAACAGGTGTTATATGAGCGGACCTTCTGGTCCGCGTCAACAATCTGGCTGCTGCATTCTGGACTAGCTGTAGTTTCCGAACAGTCTTCAAGGGCAGCCCCACGTAGAGCGCGTTGCAGTAGTCCAATCTAGAAGTTACCAGAGCATGAACAACTGAAGCGAGGTCGTCACTGTCCAGATAGGGACGTAGCTGGGCTACCAATCGAAGATGGTAAAAAGCATTCCGTGCCACCGAGGCCACCTGGGCCTCAAGAGACAGGGAAGGATCGAAAAGAGCTCCCAAGCTACGAACCTGTTCCTTCAAGGGGAGTGTAACCCCATCAAGAACAGGATGAACATCCACCATCTGAGCAGAGAAGGCACTCACCAACAGCGTCTCAGTCTTGTCTGGATTGAGCTTCAGTCTGTTAGCTCCCATCCAGTCCATTATCGCGGTCAGGCAACGGTTTAGCACGTTAATAGCCTCACCTGAGGAGGATGAAAAGGAGAAATAGAGCTGTGTGTCATCAGCGTACTGATGACAGCGCAGCCCAAAACTCCTGATGACCGCACCCAGCGGCTTCATGTAGATGTTGAAAAGCATGGGGGACAGTACCGATTCCCATCAGACTCTTATTATATGACTATGGCTATGACAGCAAGATTATTATGGAATACTGATAATGGAAGATTGGACACTGAAATTACTGGACTTAACAGGACTATTGAAGATGGAAGATGGAATTAATATGGATAATGGAATAATGGCTATTGAAATTATTGGACCTAACAGATTTTGATGAGATGGATTAATCAATATGTTTATTTGGACTACGGTTATGACAATAAGATTATTATTATTATTAACGAGATGGATTAATTGACATGTTTATTAGGAGAAAAATTGATAGATATATTTCTTAAAGAATTGAAACCTCTCTTTGGCTTTTTGTGGAAAGAATAAAGTAATGTTTATGAGATTTGATGATTAATTAAGATAACTACTGGAGGAAAGTGATTTTATAATATAATTTAAGAGACAGGATTGTTATATATTGTAGACCTACAACTGATTTGATCTGCGACAAATGGGAAGTCAACATTTTATTTTTTTGTTTAATCATTTTTGTTTTGTTTTGTTTTTTGTCTTTGAATGTTTTATGATTTTGTTTTGTATGTTTTATGAAAATTTGAATAAAAATTATTGTAAAAAAAAAAAAGAGAGTCCAGGGTATCGAGCAATGTTCCCCAAGCACTACCTTCTGGTGGCGACCCACCAAGTAGGAGCGGAGCCACTGCCAAGCAGTACCCCCAACTCCCAACTCCGTGAGTCTTCCCAGAAGGATACCATGGTCGATGGTATCAAAAGCAGCTGAGAGATCAAGGAGAATCAACAGAGTCACACTCCCCCTGTCCCTCTCCCGACAAAGGTCATCGTACAGAGTGACCAAGGCTGTTTCGGTGCCAAAACCGGGCCTAAAACCGGATTGAAATGGATCAAGATAATCAGTGTCATCCAAGAGCCCCTGGAGCTGGCCGGCAACCACCCGTTCCAGTACCTTGCCCAAGAACGGAACATTCGCCACAGGTCTATAGTTGTTCAGGTTATCTGGGTCCAAAGAGGATTTCTTCAGGAGTGGTCTCACTACCGCCTCTTTTAGGCAGTCATGGACCACTCCCTCTCTCAAAGAGGTGTTTATTATCTCCTTGGCCCAGCCGGCAGTTCCGGTCCTGCCAGCTTTCACCAGCCAAGAGGGGCAAGGGTCCAGAACAGATGTGGTCGCCCGCACCAGTCCAAGGATCTTGTCAACATCCTCAAGCTGTACAGACTGAAACTCATCCAATAAATAAGGACAAGACCGCCTTCTGGATGCTTCGTTGGAACTCACTGTCATAACATTGGAGTCTAAGTCCCGGCGAATGCATGCGATCTTATCCTGGAAGTGCCTCGCGAACTCATCACAGCGGGCTACAGATGAATCCATAATATCCCGAGGGCCAGAATGTAAAAGCCCTCGTACAATTTTAAAGAGCTCCGCCGGGCAGGGAGAGATGCCTTAATTGTGGAAGCAAAATATCTCTTTTTTGCTGCCCTCCCCGCTACTATATACCGCTTAGAAGAAGCACTTACCAAAGCATAATTGCATTCATCAGGAGTTCGCCTCCATCTGCACTCAAGCCTCCTCCTCTCTTGCTTCATCACTCTCAGCTCCACGGTATACCATGGAGCTGTATGAGCTCTACATAGGAGGGGGCGCATGGGAGCGATCGTGTCAACCGCCCGGGTCAGCTCCGTATTCCACAATCCAACCAGGGCTTCGACAGGAGCGCCAGTCTTCTCAGTCGGAAAATCCCCCAGAGCCCTTTGGAAACCCTCAGGATCCATTAGTCTCCGGGGGCGGACCAATTTAATAGGTCCCCCACCCTTGCAGAGGGAAAGGGTCACTGTGAGCCTAAACTTCAGCAAGCGGTGATGGTTTGAAAGCCATTGCCTGTGTCCTGTGAGTGACTTGCAGTACCATGGAATACTGGGGTGCATAGGTGGGTAAGGTGGAAAAAAATAGCCATTTTGTCTCTTGCTAGAAAGCATAGTTCATTCTATTACCTATTGCTGCCTCTTTGCGAAAGAAAGTGCAATCCATGCCAACATATATTTTTTTCTATTCTTGTTTACTATTTCCTGTAATGTTAGTAGGTAAAACATTTCCAGAAACCGGCATGATTTTGAGTATGACAGTGACCCCTTTTATTAATTCATTCCTTTTTAATGTATTTGTTTTATTGATTCCTAACACAGATGCCTTCTTTTATGACATAAAATAAAACTTTGAGTAAATTGGCCTAAGAATAACCCTGACTACCACACCAAAGCTGAATGAAGGTGGAGGACAAAGAGTTCCAGCGAAAGAGAGTGGGAAAAAGGAGGTGTAGGCATGGTTAAAGCTAAACAGGACCAAAGGGGAGAGCCAAACATGCTACCCTATATTCAATGATATAAGGAAGCCTAGTTAAATTATTATTATTATTATTATTATTTAATCACTTGAATAATTAGCAAAAGTGTGATCTATCTAGAGCTGAGCTTTCCCATTTTTTTCTCCAAATATTCTCCACCATTTTTTGGTGGTGTATGCCATCTCTCTCTCTCTCTCGCTTTCTCACACACACTGCTTGGAAACGATGCTAGTTCTGAGGCATTGCTGAGAATGCAAACTGGTGGCCAGGCTCCAAACACAGTTGTTGCTGCTGCCCCTTGCAGTTGCAACAAAACAACAAAAGCAACAAACCAAGCATACACACAGGGCCGGCAGTAAAGGGTGGTGAGGTTGGGTCCTGGCCAAGGGCCCCATGGCCCAGAGGGGCCCCCTTTTAGGGTGAGGAAGTAGCACTCCCCTTCCTTGTTCTGTGGCAGAATCGCTGCCACAGATAGCACCACCCGCCCATTCCCTCACTCTGCCTACCTTTCCTGTGTTTTGCGGCAGCGCACACAATACTACCCTTAACCAAGATGGTGGGTGAGGTTTCCCTAAGGGGCTGAACTGTCCACCACCATCTTGGTTGATGGCAGCCCTGCATTTGCATAGCATACATGAGTGCCATCAACCAAGATGGCAGTGGAAGCTTGAGCCCCTTAGGGAAACCTCAGCCACCATCTTGGTTAAGGGCAGTGCTGTGTGCGCAGCCACAAAACATAGGAGAGAAAGATAGGCAGAGTGAGGGAATGGGCGGGCAGTGTGATCCGCAGAAGTGTGTGCCAGGGCCTGGGGCAGGTTGGTGCCCAAGGGCCCCAGCATGCCTGGAGCTTGCCCAACATACACACACACAAAACCAAAGCAAGTTTTCCTTAGCAGAACCAGCCATCAGGCTTTTATTATATGTTAGCTCGAAACATGTAGTTCAGATCTGGTGGCAGATTTATTCACTCACAGAGCCATTTAAGCCCAAAGTGGCCGTGCCTAAGTCCAGTATTCTTACTTGTGATTTTTTTTAAAAAAAATTGAGCCTTTTGCTTTTTAAGAGATACATATAATACATATTATACAGCTACGAGAGTGGCTGTATACTATAGCCAGAGTGGATTTTTCACATTCCACAATGTTAAATTGAAAATACCGCCACATGCCATTCTGCTGCTTCCCATAAGCTCATTTCAAAACAAACCTTATAGTCCAGAACTCAGAAACGTTTGCTTAACAACCCTGTAAATTTTCATGGCAATACACAAAACAGTCAGAGAGAATAGAGAGTTCAAAGTCTAAAAAGAGAGAAAAACCCAGAGCCCTTTTGGGCTTTTTTCTGTCAAAGTTCTCATAATCTGTTGAAATTCATTAAAAATCAGCCATATTCACAAAGTACTGGTATGACCTTGCCCCCTACTCTGACCTTCATCTTCTGCAGTTTAAAAATTTAAAAAATGCCTGGCTGATATTTAATTAATTTAAGAAATTTTGCATTGAACTGAATGATAGCATCAGTCATGCTCAGTGAGAACCAACTGTCAGTGTTCTAAAAGCCAGACTCACAGCTGATGGGCTTGCCTAATCAGGGGGCAAACACCCACACCAGACTTTGATTTCACTTGAGACAGTCATGGCTTCCCCAAAGAATCCTGGGAAATGTAGTTTGTGAAGTGTGCTAAGACTCCTATTCCCCTGACAGAGCTCCAGTGGACAGAGTAGTTTAACATTCAGCCACTTTGATTGAAGATCTGTGAAGGGAACGGGGCATCTCCTAGCAACTCTGAGCACCCTTTACTAACAACACTTCCCAGGATTCTTTGAGAGAAGCCATGACTGTCCAAAGTGAAATAAAGGCCTGTTGTGGATGTGGCCAGGGACAGCTTTGCTTTAAATTTGGGTGGGAGGCTACATATGCATGCTATAGAATACAAAGGTGGGGGAAACCCTGAAAAGCAATGATACTGTTCACAATGTTTTCCTTTTGGAAAGGGGCTCCCCCTCTACCCAGTGCCCACCCACCCAATCTCTTCCCCTCCACTCTTCCTACCCCCCTGCCCCACCATAGGTCAGTGCTGGACTACAACCTGGGAGACCAGGGTTCAAATCCCCACACAGCCATGAAGCTCACTGGGTGACCTTGGGCCAGTCACTGCCTCTCAGCCTCAGAGGAAGGCAATGGTAAAATCACCTCTGAATACTGTTTACCATGAAAACCCTATTTATAGGGTCTCCATAAGTCGGGATCAACTTGAAGGCAGTCCATTTCCATTTTCAAACATGATTGCACAGAAATAAATCCCATTGAACTCAAAAAGTATGCAAATGATCAAACCCACCCTCCCTTCTCCTCCCTCCTATCCCCTCCCTCTTCCCCTTCCCCCTTCCCTCCCCCTTCCAATCCCCTCCTTCTCCTTCCCCCCTCCCCTTCCTCCTCCCCTGGTCAGTTTTACCTACCTTAAGCATGATTTCACGGGAGTAAATACCATTGAACTCTATAAGCATGGAAATGATCAAACCTGCCCTCCCCTCCCCTCCCCATTCCTTTGCCCACTTCCAATCCGCTCCTTCCCCTCCTCCTCTGCCATGATCAGTTTTACTTATCCTAACCATGACTGCATAGGAGTAATTCGCATTGAACTCAATAAGTATGCAAATGATCAGACCTGCCTTTCACCTCCTTCCCGCTCCTCTCCCTTCCTCCCCTCCCTCTTCCTCCTCCTCCTCTCCCCATCCCCTGTGGTCAGTTTCACCTATCCTAAGCATGATTGCAGGGGAGTAAATCCCACTGAACTCAATAAGAATGCAAATGATCAATCCATTCTCAGTAAACTTGCACAGGATCCCATTCCTTACCTCCCAGATTAAAAAGCAGAGAAAGTCACTACTAGGCAAAAAACCTTGCAGTTTAAGAACATACCTATAGCCCACAGATCTTTCTACCAAACTTTAAAAAGCAGGGAAATAGGGCAGCTATAGTGAATGCACCAGGGGAGCAAGAGGCGTGACCTCCTCTCTGAGATGTTGGACTGCCCTACACATTTGTCAAAATGCAAACACAATTTGGGTTGGTCATTCACAGACCAATCCACTTCCTTTGTAGCTTGGAAAAAATTGGTAATGTGCCTCTGAGCATATGGTGAGTGGTGGCAACACCTGCAATCAGCCCAAATAATAGAAAGAAGACATGTGCTGTGCTGATCTTGTTTTAGCAGGGAGGAAGCAACATTATTAAGACAGTTGATATAGTTCAGATGGTCACTTTAAATATGTTTGATTTACTTTGCAATTTTAGTGAAGTTTCCTATAGGAAATCATTTTCTTTTGTTTCAATTTCTGTAAATATGTGACGTACAGCAACACTTAGCAAAATATACACTAAAAAAACTCCAAAAACAATTGTGGAATAATGGCATTGACTATTCTGCAGAAGAGTCTCCAGTGGACATCAGGAGGGTCTCAGTTTGTACAAGATCAAACAGTGGGAGGTGAAATATATTCTAGTAAAAGTCTAGGTGTGCTCTATGTTTTTAATTGACCGTGCCCACCTTGCCTTAAATGAAGTCGTTTAAATATAGCAGGCTGAAAACATGCATCTTCTTTATTCGAACAGCTAGAGTCACTGCTGAAGTAGCAACATATTGTAATGAGTCTGATTTTACATCAAACTGCAGTTTCAGATTCAACTGATAATGCACCCAAAATAGAAATAGAACATAATCTCCAGTTTGAAACACAAAAGGCTATCTTCACCATCATATGACACTGACCAATAAAAATGATTTGAAATTAATAAAAATACATTTGACACAGATTTCTAGGATGAATAATGAGGAAAATAACATTTCCTAAATTAGTTTCTCTGTAGAAACAATAGTAACACAGGAAACAAGCAAAGTAAGAAGAACAACAACAAACATACAAAAATATAATTCTCCATCTTTGGGGATTGCAAATGTTGCCACTACTCACCATATGCTCAGAGGCACATCTTACCAAATTCTTCCAAGCTACACAGGAAGTGGATTGGACTGTGAAAGACCAACCCAAATTGTGTTTGCATTTTGACAAATGTGTAGGGCAGTAAAATATCTCAGAGAGGAGGTCAAGTCTCCTGCTTCCCTGGTGCATTCACTATAGCTGCCCAATTTCCCAGCTTTTTAAAGTTTGATAGAAATATCTGTGGGCTATAGGTACTTTCTTAAACCGCAAGGGTTTTTTTTTTGCTTATTAGTGAATGTATCAGTTACTGCAACAAACATGCCTTTTTGTCAGTTTGATATTCACACAATCTTTGATAATAGATGCCGGGCATTTATAGTAGGGAAGAAGATGAAGTGGGGAAAATTATCCAGGCAGCTGATAACTTATTTATTTTTTAAAGAGTAGCAATTTAGAACTGAAAAATTCTGCACAACCTTTTTTCCTTGCTACTGTATGAATGGATCGCCATGAGTTTCCTGCACAAATGTAAAGCACTAGGGAATTGTACATAAATGGGTATCACTTTGGTGGTAGTGTAAGTTTTGGAGCTAGCATAGTTTAGTGATAGCCCTGGGCACTAAATAAAAATGAAGCAGGGACAGTTGTAATAAAATAATAAGACTTTGGTGATAGATCACAGTATTAATTTTTTCCTCTGTAGAAGCAAAACACCAATTCAATTGCTACAGTATCACTTTGGAGAGCATAGTTGCAATAACTGTGGCCCCTGAGTAAATAATTCCGTATCTTAGTTTTTGTAGCTATAAATCCCAGGTGTAGTAAACAACCACAGAGAAACTGGGAATCACACTGGCATTACAAAGCTCTGGATTTTACACTATAAAAGAAATGTGTTTATGTTTGTGCGTGGGGGCTCCTGTTCAAGAACAGAGCTTGTGCATGATCAGCCTGCTACTCTATTCTGACACGTCAGCCTGCTTAAAAAGACTTTTGTTTGAAATGTTTACTATGAACCAGGCTCAGTTCAGTGAGGTGCAGCAGGATGCAAAAAGACAGGATGCAGAGGCTTCCTGGAATTGAGGTGATGTGGCTTGTTTGCCCAAGACCTATGGACAATATAACACAAATGAATGACTGGCACAGCTGTCCTTTAGTCGTCAACGTTGCACTCACATCTCTGCCACCTGTAAAATTTCCTGACAGCATAATTGTTGCAGAGCATTGAAAAGGAAACCTGGTCATGATCTCCACTATTGCAAAATATCAGTATGTGGAAACCCACTTTTCTCTATCATACTCAGCTTCACTCCTAGTGGTATCTTCTGAATTAACTAAGGGCAGAAAAGCCTACTGTTGGGAAGGGGAGGTTGTATGAGTTTCTATTAAAAATGAAGTTCTTATTTTCAATGATGACTGAATATCAAGTAGGGAGCACTTGGAACTTGTGATCCATCAAGCCAAGCACAGCTCACCCACCCACACCATGATGGCCCATCAGAGGTACAGCAAGCCTTCTGGTTTTATTGCCTGGCTGGAAATGAAAAAGGGGAGGGGGCTTGTTAAACACTTTGTATGATGTGATGCATCACTGCTCAGCTGCATAAAGACAACATATCAGGGCCAGCCCTGCCATTAGGCAGAGTATGGCAGCCACCTTGAGTGGCAGATGTTGGGGGACAGGGAGTGGTAGCAAGGTGGAAGATAGTCTGCCTGTGCCTCCTAAGCAGCAAGCTTGCAGCCCTCAGGAGGCCAGTATATCATCCCCAGTGTCAATATAGTACAACTGCCTGTCCAATCAGCTTCTGTATTTGAAATGGAGGCATTATCTCATCCTTCGCATCAGTCAGCAAAATGTTGTGGATCAGCCTTACAACATACAGACATCACTTTCTGGGAGATGTTTTTTAAACCTGTCCCTTTATTTCCACATATTCACTCACCTTTCCACAAGCTGGCATTGCATGTTTGGAGAACCAATAAATGGGCATGCAGCTTTCACAATGCAGATCAGAACCACTGTTTTACATCACATGCATATTACTATTCAGAATTAGCTTAACTGTTCCAGACTCATTCCAAAGCATAAATTCTTCTCTAAGAGAGGGACGGGGATCTTTTTTTCCTGTTGAGGGTCACATTCCCTCAAGGGTAATCTGTTCAGAGTGTATGTCAGTAGTGGGCTGAGCCAAAGCCAGCAGTCAAAAGTGGGTGGCATCACTCTCTCTCTCTCTCTCTGCCATCCCTTTTTTTCTCCTTTCTGTCTCGGTCTCTTCCTCTTCCTTCCTACTCAGTGAGTGTGATGCTATTGATGTTTAAACATATGTTGTGTATGGTAAGTAGTATTTCATTCCATTCACATTTAAAGCTGAATTTATCAAATTCACACTTTCCAGAACAACATGGCAACAGAAACAGAGCCATCCTTCGAAATTCACACTTATCCGGATTATGTGATGCAGTTCTCTAACCAAGCAACGATTGCAAAAATGCATATATTAGGGGAAAGTGTGCATAAAAATGAACATATTAGTGAGGATAACATATAGAAATGCATTATATTAGGAGAAATTGCTTGTAAATATGTATACAGTTGTCAAAAATGCATACAAAAATGTGTTTAGTAGGAGAAATTCTCACTAGAATTCTGGAGAATTTTCATGTGGATTCGTTTTTAAAATGCATATTGCTGCAGAAATGTGGAGAGCCACATTTAAGACTGGAAAAAATAAGAAAATGAGAGAACTGAAACTGACAGATCTTTTCATCCTTACTGCTAAGTAACACCTTCCACATCTGCCATGGCAACTGTGAGTGCTTCAAACAATTTGAGCACATTGACTATGATGACATTGTCATTCCACTGGTTGGGACTTTGTGTCGCACAGTGAGTATGGCTGAAATGCACTACTCTCCTCTGCCCAATAATGACATCCTGAATTTGCCCCAACCAGAGAGAAGACTCAGGACAAAGGCATTGGAATAATGTTCTATTATACATTAAGGGACAGGTTTGATGTATATTATATACTTATAGCTGATCTGCGACAAATCGGAAGTCAACTATTTTATTTTCATTTTTTTGTTGATGTATTGTTATGTCTTTTTGACTTTGTTTTGTTTGTTTTTGGAAAAATTTGAATAAAAATTATTAAAAAAAAAAAAGGAATAATGTTCTATTTATTTAAACATAACAAATTTTATATTGACCAAATTAACCAAATTCAAACCATCTGGGCAGGTGAAATTTTGACTAACTCTAGTAGGGAAGCCTCCCCCACCCCACTCCCTGGGCATGTAACCAGCCATATGCTGTGACTCCTCAGCCAAGGATGACAAGGAAAACCTCTCTCCTTGCTTAGTGAATCTTGGGAACCATACTGCGTTCACCCAAATGTGCAAGCCAGGCCACAAGGGGCACCCCCCAGGTCCACCCAGGCATCCAGAACCAAGAGATTCCTAGAGGGTACCTCTAAACCTAGAATGCCTCAGTGTACCTAATTTTTATCCCCCCAACCTTGTCACCTGCCCGTATGATATACACACAGGCAAGCAACCACACACCTTCTACAATCAATTGAATTAAATCCCACAGGGTGAAGTAGGTTAAACAAGAGGGATCAAGTGAATCTCCCCAAAATATTCCTACTCAGCCCCTAAATGGCAAGTAGACAAGCTCATACTAAAAGTATGGGAGGGTGGGCACAGCAAAAACATGAAGAGAATTGGGCAGGGCTGGCTTTTAAGCTCTGTCCCTTACCTCCCTCTGGATTGGCCAGCAGGCAGATGTGACCTCCCCCCCGAGAATAAACCACTTGAGCTCTCTTTAAAAGGAGAGGGATGGAAGCAAATGCACCCCCCCTAAAGAGGCAATGATAAATCTCAGATTTACTTCATTTCTATAGTATTTGAGTCACTAAATTCACTTTTCTTTGTGCAGAATTTTGATTCCTTGTTCATTTTCCTGTCTTGCACTGCAGGAAATTCATAATAATGAACAAGCTGATTGTTAGTAAATCTTCACCATTAACAGCTTCCAAGAAACACCACCATGATTCTTAGGCATGCAATTTCTGAGCAACTTACAGCAGAGTCCTCTTATAAAACATGACTTGTCCATCTGTGCAAACCTTCATGTGTGCTCTTTTTGTCAGATTGCTCCCTGAGACAATCTTGAAATGGTCTGTCTTGCTTTCAGAAACTTAGGGGGTTATGTCCTGTGCTCCTCACCTTGCATTTGATGGTAAATGTCAGCAGGTTGCAAGTTAGTGGAAGTTATACCTGTCCATAGATAATATGTAGTCTATTGTGACAAAATGTCTATTGTCTAAATGTTGTCATCTGGATTCCTTCTCCATGCAAGCACATATATTGTTCAGGTAATATGTAACACTCTGCTTCAAGAAGTCACATAAATATGCATCTAGGAATCGTGAACTGCAACCACAGTCCTGTAATCCAGTTGACAGCTTCTGCCCAATTTTCAGGGGTCTGGCTGGTATTACAGTAACTATAAATGATTCCATCTGCCTAGCCTCTTGACAGCTCACAGCTGGCACACATCTTGCTGAAGTCTTTTGCAATTCTTTCCTTAAGCATACCTCTGAAATTGCATGACATGCATCTAAGCTCAAGCAACCTCTGTGGAATAGCTGTGTATCCTTTGCCACTGTTTTGGTAGAACAATTGATTTTATTTTTTGTTCAAGAAATAGCAGCCCTTTGGGATCTACAAAAGCCATTTCTCCCAGGAAAGAAAGCTCTAGCTCCTCGTATGACTGTTTGTCAAACTGTGCTGTACTATTTCCTAGTGTTGACCCTGATGTTTCCTGGCCTGTAAAAGGTATGTAGCGGAAGCCATCTTTTTACTGCAATATCACTATTATATAAAATAACTAGCAAAACACCCCTGCACACAGACAAATATGGTATGCATGCCTTGCAGGATTCCTGTCCAGTGACCATCATTATGGGGAAAGGGCACACATCCTGCTCCTGCCTCAGGTGACAGAGCCCTGCCCTTTGTTCTGCAGAGTCCAAGATTATTTTCATGGCTGTGCAGTCACAGGTGGTAGAATTCAGGAAAATGGGTGCTGTAGTTTTTTTAGCCTTAACCATTATGAAAAATTCTCAAAATGCAGGAGACATTTCAAAATTTAAAGAGCCTTCCTTTCATGACCACACCTGCTTTTCCAGCCATCTGCAGTCTTCTGGCACACATACAGATGATGCCTACTTTGTTCCAAGAGTGCATCAGCAATTAGTGGTACCCTTCCAGATGCATGATGTCCATGCAGAATTCACATTAATCACAGAAGTGGTCTATTGTAGCTTGTGGTTATGAAAAAAGTAAAGGTGTCCCCACACATATAGTGTGAGTCGTTTCTGACTCTTAGGGTGACGTCTTGTGACATTTACTAGGCAGACCGTATATATGGGGTGGGATTGCCAGTTCCTTCCCCGGCCTTTCTTTACCCCCCAGCATATGCTGGGTACTCATTTTACTGACCATGGATGGATGGAAGGCTGAGTGGACCTCGACCCCTTTTACTGGAGGTTCGACTTCCTCCTTCTGTTACAATCGAACTCCGGCCGTGAGCAGAGCTTCGGCTGCATTACCGCCGCTTACCACTCTGTGCCACAGAGCCTAACTTTATTTTTTTTCAAGATGAGAAAGTTGTGTTCAGTACAATGTTTCCTGCACCCAAGAGATACAATTCATCATAAGGAAGCTGGAATAGAACTCATACACATCAGTTCATGTGCTACTTGTACATATTCCACATTTATTGATTGATTGATTGATTTATTTATTTATTTATTTATTTATTTATATCCCGCCCTTCCTCCCAGCAGTATGTTCATCCACCATAACTAAATTCTACAGAGCAAAACTAATGTTTATTTTATTGGGTTCCCAGTTTTTTTCCTCTTATAAGTAATCCAACAGCCCTGAATTTTCATACCTCAATTATATTATCTATAATTCTTAATACAAATGACTGATTTTGATGTCAGCTTTTTTTTAATCAGTTATAGGGAAGCATGCAGTTCCATTCACTAGTTAAGTGGATCACTGCAGTTAAAGAGTTAAACCTAATAATAGCATAAGCCTTATTTAATTCATCCTTCATTGAGTGGAAAAGGGTCATTCCATGAACCGGGGGGATAGGATATGGGGACGTGGAATGCAACCCCCTTTTATTCACTGCTGTGGATGACAGGGCACTCTTATGCATAGCCACTTAAGAGTAAGTCCCATTTTCAATGAGATTTACTCCCAGGTAACATATGTTTCTGGATTGCAGCCTAACTGTATTATACAGGCAGCAGGTTTAAGAATATTTTTTTTTAAAAAAAATCTTCTTTAGAAGAGTGGCATGATTATATCATTGTCTCATGGAAACAGAATCATTTTCTGTTGGAAAGGAAATTAACATCCTAATTATATACTTGTCTTTGCTGGATAGAATAGCACAAGTCTACATTTGGATTTATCTGTAGAGGGTGGGGAACTAGAACTGTGTGTATTTTTTAAAACTTGGGGAAATGAACCAAGAAGTACAGAGAAAACATAATTATTATACCAGTTGTGAGAGGAGAGGGAAGAGGAGCAAATCAGTTAACACAGCCCCTCTTCCTTTGTCCTCACTGCTGCCACTAAGCAGACGTTCTTATTCCCTGGAAGCCTCCACTAAATATTCCTTGAACTTTTGAAACCTATGTACAGGGCCAGCCAAGTCTGCACTGGGGAAGGCATTTAGGCATGGAGTGAATAAGGCTTTTACTGAAGTCTTGCTTTGCGTTTTACCTAAAGATTTTTGTAAAGCAAGAATGTAAACTATTCTCAACAGAAGGTATTTCGGGGTTGGTGGTGTAATTTTAAAACAGTTTGAGCAATGACCTGTAATTAGAACATGAAAACAGGAAAACACATCCAGCTAACCTAGTTGGTGCCCTACCCAAGTCAATATATCAATAAAGAAGTTTCCACACCTAGCCCTTTCAGTGTTCAGCTTCTTCTGTTTTTTGGACCCTGGATTTTCAGCTGCCTTCTTCAGCTGTTCTTTCTCCAACAGAACTCTGTTTTCATCACCTTCACTTAGGCAACATCCACACTATACATTTAAAGCACTATGATACCATTTCAACAACCATGGCTTTCTCCAAAAAATCATGGGAACTGTAGTTTGTTAAGAGTTCCCTAGGAAGAAGGACTGATCGTTAAACAACTCTGAGAATTGTAGTGCTGTGAAGGGAATAGGGGTTTCCTAACAACTCTTAGCATCCTTCACAAACTATAGTTCCCAGAACATTTTAGGAATGGCAACATTAAGCACAGAAAGGCAAATACACATTCTGAATTCCTGCATCTGAGTGTAGTCTTAGGCTACCAGCAGACAATAGATTTATTCAGAGAGGTGAAGGTGGTTTGATAGAGTGATGCTTGTGGTGAACTCCCCCTCCTCCGCCAGTCCCACTAATCATTCCTCGCTAATTGGGGTTTTCAAAGAGCAAAGACAATACTGGATCAAAACAAAAGAATGTATACACTTTGGTCAACAATGGCTCCATCCTCTTAGGTGCTATGGAACGGGATTTAGAGTCTCTAAAAATCTTGTTAGGCAAACCCAAGCCTTCTTTAACTGAGAATTCCCAAATATAATTCACTAATAGGCAAAAAAACCTTGTGGTTTAAGAACGTACCTATAGCCCACAGATATTATTTCTATCAAACTTTTAAAAAGCAGGGAAAGTGGGCAGCTATAGTGAATGCACCAGGGGAGCAGGACACCTGATCTCCTCTCTGAGATATTGGACTGCCCTACAAAGTTGTCAAAATGCAAACACCATTTGGGTTGGTCTTTCACAGTCCAATCCACTTCATGTGTAGCTTGGAAGAATTTAGTAACAGTAGCTAACACACTCCCCTTTTGTGCTGATTAGCTCCTAGGGATGTCTGTTGTTGTGGGAACAGCATTAACAAGGGCAGAGAAGCAGAAAGCAGTATTCAAACCTAGCCAGATTATAATCTTAGAAGGGACGTAGCTGTGAGGTGGCATAGCTATAACTATCATGAAGGGACCCTGCACTTCTGAATTTGCCACTACACTACTGGAGGACCCCCAGATGTTTCTGAAGTCCAACTCCCATCTACCCCAGCCAGTATGGCCAATGGTCAGGGATGTTGGGACTTGTAGTTTAACAACACCTGAAACCATAGGTTTCCCATTCCTGATCTATAGGTTGTATCCAATGTGGCTTAATGCTGCTACTTTATATATGATAGTGTTGGAGTTTCCGATACATATATTCTTCACAGTTGAGAGACAAATATATCAGCTATAATGATCTGCTTTCATAAATTATATTACTACTCACATGTCAAATGTGAGCATTTCACAGCTATTTAGCTGATGTAAGTCTTCTATGGGATATGGAAGTGATGTTATAAAGTTCAGTCCAGCTTCAGGAAATTGCTTTAGTGGATTTCACTTCTCTGCAAACATTCATGTTTACCACATGACAAGGAGTCAGGAAATGTAACAGTTTATTGTGTGCATATATCTAATTCATATAAATAATTAAAAAGTAATGATCAATTAGCATATTTTAAGTACCTGTTATAAAGGCTTCATAATTAGTGGTTTCCCCAGGAGACCTAAACAGTTTCAATTCCAACCCATCACAAAAACAGTGTACCTTTCCTCATGAAATTTTCTAATTACCCATGAGACCAAAATGATTTCCTGGTTATATTACTATTCTGCAATATACTTTAAAGATAAAAACAATAAAAATGTTACATAATTGTCATGAATAGGTTGCATATATGATCAGGGTTTTGTACATGTGCAATCCTAAAACGGATTGTGCTAGGAAAGGAGAGAGAGGACTAATTTAGAGATGAGTAGCTGCAATCCTATGCTCACTTTTTTGGGAGTAATCTCCATTGAGCATATTGGGGCTTACTTCTGAGTAAACACACATAGATTGCAGTGTGGGCCTCCATATACACAAACAGAAGAACCAGGGTGAATGGGAGAGTGAGAGCAAGCCATGGAATCTCCAACTGAGAGACCACAATGCACTGTTGTGCTGATCAAGCAAGGGAGAGCACCAGGCTTCTCCTAATATTTATACCAGGACTGGCCAATCCAGAAGCTTACCTGTTGCAAGAACCAGCACTGCATACACCTGCAACTGAAAGAAGCTCACATGTTCCATAGTAGCTCACCAGGCTAAGCCCCAGCTTCCAACCCTGAAAGCTCCTGGTAAGATATCCAGAGTCTGTGACAGGGGAAGGCTGATTGCTGTTTGCCTCTGCCATCATCTCTGAAAAGGTATCAACACTTGAATCTGTATGAAAAATGTGCATCCATGAAAGAGGTCACATATTGCACCACATCTCTTTAGTTATGTGCAAGTATTTCTAGAACTTCCCCAAAAGAAAAGAACAGAAGAGAAAAGCAGCACCCAGCAACAGTGCACGTGGGGAGGGGAGGATAAAACCCCAGGAGTGAAACAAATATGAGAATTGTGTTGGCAGCTCTCAGCAAGGGAAGACTGGCCTCAATCAATGGCTGAGCAAGTCCCTGCTGCTCAGCACCGCTAGTTTGCTTGAGGGGTCCTTGGTAGAAAGGCAGTGACTGAAGGATGAAATCAAACATTGCTGATCAGGAAAAACCTAGGGACAGAGCAAGAAACTCTGCCTCAGTGATTCTGTCACCACATGGAAGAAACAATGTTAGTTTCTTTCCATATTAGTCTTTAATGCGATGTCATGGTGGGGAACTTTTGTAGCTATGCTGAGAGCCTCTTGAAGCTTAAAGTGACATAAATATTTAAATAAATAAATATTTATTATGGTTGGGTTTTTTTAAAAAGGACATTACTGCAATAATTTAATTTGAAGAAGAGACCATAGGTCAGTAGCAGAACATGTATTTTGTATGTAGGAGGTCTCATTGGTGTGGAGATATCTAATCCCTGCCATTCCTTGATACTCAAGTACAAGGGTTGAGCATGATCTCCACCTGAAACTCTGGAGAGTTTCCAGGAGAGACTACACTGGCCTAGATATACCAGTGGTTCATGCCAATATAAGGCAGCTTCGTAAATTCAATCTCCCATGAATAAAAATATTTCTAAAAATGACAAATTGTATTTTGGGGATACCGTGAAGTTGATGCCAACTCAAAGAAACGTGCTTTCCCCTTTAGAGTATTCCCAATGGTTTGGGTGTCAAGACTGTCATTTCCCAAGTCCCAAAGGAGGTTCCGTTCCCCTCCTTGAAATCAAAGTTGCCCTGAATTTCATATGCTTTTGCCTTTGCAATGTACCTGCTTCTGCATATGCCAGAGAGAAATTATCATAAGTGTTTGAAGAAATCTGCATTTGGAAGACAAAATGTAGATTGTAACTGTTCCTAATGTTTTCCACAGCTTATGAGACAAACCCCTTGGGACAGAATGTTTTGGATTCTAAACTCTCTCGTTACCATATTAATTGCTTTTGTCATGACAGTTTTGGTATCTATAAATGGCTGCAGCCATGCTGTGCTCCTCGAGAGGCCAATCGGGGCAGGAGAAATTGGTTTACTGGTTCCCAAAGCAGCATGTGCTAAAGGTGCTGCGTTTCAAGCACATATTTTAATTCCTCAAGCCTGAATGGGGAGCCAGTTATACTTCAGGCTAACGAGTGCAAAGCTTTCAGTTAGAATTAAACTGCTGCACACAAAATAATCTCTCTCTTTTTGCCAATGCAGTTTCTGAAAAAAAGATTTCTCTCTGTGTTGTAAGAGGGGCATGCCTAAATATTCCAAAAAACAGAGAGAAGAGGGAACAGCAAAGTGAATCTAGGACATTAGTGTGTGGGGGGGGTGAGGAGAAATATTCACAGGAAGGTTCAAAAGTCTGTGACAGCCCTTTTAAAACCACAGATGAGGAAGCCAGGTCCATTCCCCTAGTTCAATTCTCCCCTCACTGGAACTGGCAGTCCTACCTTACATGCCTTTTGTAACCCTTTTTAAATTACTTACAGCCCATGAGATGACTGCCCTAAAATAGAAGCAGTAAAACAAATATGCAAAGTGTTTGTCCCAATGTATTTGTATATGTGTGACTAATTCTATATGGGTTCCAATATTATTTTTAACTCATCACTCCTTCAACATTCAAGTGATCCAGGCAGTAACGTAAAACAAAAAAAGAGAACTTGTATTTGTAAACCAAGAACATCTTTAGGTCAAGCATATATCGCTGGTGCATAAGCATGATAGTTAGCCTGTTCCAAATTCAACATTTTCTTGAACCCTGTCTCTCAATGTTTCATTTTTTAAACTTTTCCTTTTCCTAGCATCTCATACCACTTCTGATTCCTGCCTGTTCCCTTTTCTACTTCCAGTCGCAACCTAGTCTGATCTTAACTCTCATTTAACTAACTTCATCACAACCCTGATCTCAACGGCCCTCCTTAACTGAGAAAACAGTCTTTTTACACTCTCCTCCTTCTCAACATCCCAATGTCAGGATTGACCAATGACAGAAAAGGGCAGAACCTAGCCCTGTCTATCACAGTTTAGTCTCTCAATTATAAACTACAAAAAAAAAACCCCACCTTTTAAATCATGTAATAAACAGAGGTATATGGTGCTCATAAGGAATACTCACATGTGGCCTGAAACATTTGAGGCCTGCACCTTCTGCCTCTCTAAAAAGGTGTAAATCGCAAGCCCAAACAGAGGACTGATTCCAGGTTTGAGGCAGCCTTTGGTGGAACCCCTCCAAGACTAGTCGACTTTCATGGGCTTACCTGGTATTAGGAACAGTGGTTAGCAGCAGTGCTCTGACCAGCACCAGTTGGGAGCTGCCTTTTTAATATCCCATAATGCCCCTGATGTATCATTGCTCTGGTACACTGGAGAAGTAAAATGGTGCCTTCTAGACCCTGACCCTGCAACTGGGCTTACACAAAGACCCCACTCCTGTGATGAACTAGGTACTTCCTCAGATAACACCAGTTTCTTTCTAGTCCTATTCAGTAGGTTTAAATGTCCTTGAGGTCTGGTATGTTTTTATTCAAAATATTATGATCTATGAAACCCAAAAATTATTAATTTTATTTATTTATCATATTTGTCACCCACCTACCAGGAAGCTAGTGTAGTGACTTAGCCCCACCCACCAAGCCTCTTCTGGCCAGGTCTAATGCAGTTAGTAACTATGGTGAAGTAGACACATGTCACTTCCCTCCACCATGCACATAAATTAAGATGTGGCATGTGTGATCCATGCAGAGCCTGCACATGGGAAACCCTTTTTCTCAGCAAGGCATGTGTACAGGGCTCTGTTCAGAATGCTCATATCATGAGTAGCATTAATATGTGATAGATGGTAAGAGTGCATACCGTGCATGTTCATCTATCATGCAAACATTGACAGCATCCTGATGAACCTGAAGTATCTGATGAACCAAATATGTGTCCTGCAGCAATACTATATTTATATTCCTGGATGTGGTCAATCTTTACAGTAAAAGCCAGCGGCGTCATTTGCGGGAGTGTGTGGGGGGGTGCGGACCTCTGGCACGTGCCCTCCCAGGTGCATGGACGGGGGTGGCTGGCCTTCTGTGTGCGCATGCGTGCATGCATGCACACACTCACCATGCGCTCCAGGCTTCACCGCCAGCGAGGGGGCACCTGCTTTTGGGCTTGCCCGTCCGCCTCCGAGGAGGAGTTGGCTGCTCTGACACTGACCCAGAGCGCTTCTCGGATCCTTTGCTGGGCAACAGTGCAGGGCGGGGCAGCTCTGGGTGTCACCCCCTCATGGTGTCACCTGGGTGCGGTCCGCACCCTCCACACCCCGGTAGTGACGCCCCTGGTAAAAGCCAAACTACATGTTATCTGTAGTTCCAAGGCTTTTTTTTTTCTTTCAAGGGCTTTCTTTTTTCATGCAAAGTAGCTGCAGGTGGCATCAGTTTGATCAGAGAAAGGGTAATATTTAACTATTTAAAAAAATTCTTGCCAGCCATTTGCCTGCTCAAAACCTGTGATTTCATACCAGTGGAAGAAAAGATACAGGGACCCTGTCTCTTTTACCCCTCAGGGAGAAAAGAGTCTGCCTAGGTGATCTACCTCACCCTTTGAAAATAATGGCACTGGGTTAATGAATGATTTCAATTTTAATACAGCATTAATAGCTCTCAATAGCCTTATCCTTAGGAGCCAATGAAAGGTGAAGGAAAGAGCCATTGTGAAATGTACTCTGCAATTATATTTCCCTGTTAAACTTTGTACATTTGTGACATGCAGTTGAAATGTGGTGCAGCATAAGCGGAAGGATCAGTGTGGGTAAACTGAAGTGAGCACATGAGTAGGCACTAGGGGCAGTCAATAAATGCCAGAACATCCATTATTCATTTCCAATTCCTATCCAAATCAAATCAGAAGTGGAATAATTTGAAAGGCAGGATAGATAAGGAAATTGTCTATCCAATTATATAATCTACACCTGATGAAATGCTGAAAAATGCAACACAGTGCCAAAACCTTGCCAGATATATTCCATTAACAACATTTTATAGGAGAGTTTGAACTTTAGGGCCCTTTTGTATTTACACATTTGAAGAGTTTTCAAGAAACAAAACAAAATATTTATTGTGGACAGATTCCTGTTAGTTATGAAAAGAAAATCTGGAAGTGCTGCAGCAAATTGGATCAATTTTATCCAACTTTCAAGAAATGTCACTAATTTTATCAAAGGGTTTTTTTATTTGCTTCTCTTAAAATCTCTCAGATGTTTTGAACAAGCAAGAACCTCCAAACTTGATCCATGTGCTTGCTACTAAGCTGTTCAGTTCAGTCAGTCAGTCAGTCTATAAGTGACTTGGAACTACCTACTTTAGCTTTGCTGCATAGGTGAATGCATAATGAGTGCAGGACCCTTCAAAAACACAACAGAGGAAGCAAACCTTGGCTTAATCTGGCTGCCCTCTTTCACAATACACATGAAATTTAGAGGAGCACAGGGTCTGGATGATGCAAATGCCTAATTATGATGGGGAATTTTGAGGTTCTCTGGACTGAGGGTCCTTGAGGAAATTGAAGACACAAACTTGCAGCAGAGTTAGGCCTTTATTGGTTACATGCGCACAGTCAGTCTCCTGTGATGGTGGAGCACTGCACCATGGCACTGCTTGTCTGGGTTTTTATACATTCCAGGACAAGAGACTTTAGCATATACTAATCAGGAGGTTACACATCAGCATTACAGAGGCATTACATAAGCATTACACAGAGGGTACACTGCCTACGTTGTTTTCTTAGCCAATTTGGTAATGTTCAGCACTTCACATACCAGTACATTTTCCTATGAGCTAAGTACTCCAGCTAATGAGCTAATGCATTTCAGCTATTGCAATCCTTCCTACGTCTTGGAGATACCAAGATGTTCAATACTAGCCTTTTGTTCCTTTTTTTTATCTTTGAGAGCTGAAGCTGTGCCAAGTATTTCATGCATTCCAGCTTAGTATACAGAAGAGACAGCACCAAGGAAAGGATTTGTAGCTGGCCTGCTACACTATTAGAAATATTATAACCTTGTAATTCCCAAAGAATATATATTTGTTTATTGTTTGAATATAAGAGTTCCCCATTAGCTATGTACCTGCACCATTTGCCACATCTAATGGATCTTTATCCCTCTGTTAGGTTATAAATTAGCCCTGATTAGAACAAATTCTCCTTCTAACTAATACTGCCCACCATTATTTTAACTGACACACCAATCCCATGAGGGATGTCTTCGTCATACAGGCATCTTGTGTTGATTGGGTCAGGACAACCCCAATAAATCTGAGATGGGATATTGTATTATTGTACTTGCTGTGACTCAGTATCTGTGCCTCTTCTCTTGGAATGTCTACCCTATCCAGTCCTATCTTAAATTTAATCATCTTTTGTGTCAGATTTCTCCTCCCCTCAGAAGGCCCAATCTTTATATGCTCTTATGACGCCATTTTGTTCTGTCTTTTTTGTTCCACATCCACAGCTGAGTCCTTTGTACCTGGATGTTTCCATGAGAACCACCCTCCCCAGCCTTAGGTAGATACCTCCTTGTCTCCTCTTCTCTGTGCCCTTGCTTTCTATCTATAGGAGCTATTTTCTTCAAATTAGTTGGGACCCCATAAGAGAAATAAGTTTCTATTCTTCCTAGGAAGCTTTTCTATTTTTGAGCTATTTGAGGGTCCTAAGGAGCCCAGGTTTCTGATTTATGAACAGTGTGTTGCGAGGCTCAAAGGAAAACTATGGAGTCCTTACATCATTGGACATCCCATCATTGTCTTTGTCCTAGATTTTATTGTTTTATTTATTTATTGTATTTATATACCGCCCCATAGCCGAAGCTCTCTGGGCAGTTTACAGTAGCTATAAACATTAAAAACAAATATACAAATTTAAAACACATCTTTTAAAAACATTTAAAACACAGTTGAAAACAATTTAAAAACACATGCTAAATGTGCACCAATAGCAAAATTCTGGCTCACTGGGACTCTTTGGGGGACTAGCCACCAAAACATTCATGCCTAGCTGCTGTATACAGTTGTGAGCCCATTCCCTCAAGTCACAGTGAAATTCAGAGAACCAGTCCCTTCTCTTTTCTCTGAAACAAAGAGTGTTTTTTTTATTTCTTCCTTTACTCTCATATCTCCTCCATTTCCCAGATCTTGCTATTCTTTTACCCTCACATAGTCCCAAAGCCAAGTCCAAGCATTCCCTGGTGCATCTAGCTTTCCCATGCAGCCCTTCTGCATTTCTACCCACTCCCAATTTGGCAATCATTAGATTTTCTATATCTGGCTACTCTTAACTCTATAACAGAAGTATAAGCTGTTGGTTCAGGCAATGTGGCTTTGATTTTCCATTGAATCCATGTACGACTTCATGTGAAGGTTTGCAGTTTAAGATATTTAAATATCAGAT
Source organism: Rhineura floridana (assembly GCF_030035675.1). Lineage (NCBI taxonomy): Eukaryota > Metazoa > Chordata > Lepidosauria > Squamata > Rhineuridae > Rhineura > Rhineura floridana. The sequence continues at coordinate 12,648,385 of NC_084484.1, forward strand.
TTCTGTCCACCTCTCCTACTGAGAACATAGGCTAGCATGAACACAGGTTATGCCATTTTATCCTCACAGAACCACTAGGAACACATCTGTGCAGCTGCTAGATTAAACCCACTGAGGTTTATATGGCTGAGCAACAATTTGAGCCTAAGTATCCACTGAAAGCTCTGCTATTTTAAATCCACCTTTTCCTAGGCCTTGGCTATTTCATATTTAGGTTTAGGATGTTTCCAAAGGATGGTCCCAAAAAGAAAATTTAAAAAGTTTCTAGAATATTCCAAGATCTAAAACAAGGCTAAACTGGGGTTCAGGGGGACTTGGACAGATCTCTTTGGTGAAACAGAATTCAATCTGTCAAATCCACAAGGCTTCTCTCATAAGAAAATTAAAAAGAAAACGTGTGTGTGTGTATGATGGTGGGGAATCATCACACTCACACAACAGATTAAAAGTAGTTTATAGAACTGATCTTATACAGACTAACCAGGTTCATTAACAATGCAAACATTTTAGTTGCTTCAGGTAGGCAATGTCTTACCAACAAGTCTTGAGTACATCAAAGAGGTTTTCTTGTACTTTAGGTCATCCAGTTCCCTTCTGAATGTGAGCTGATAGAGTAGTCCATTCTCTAATCCTCCAAACACATCACCCTCAGTACTTCCACTAGGTCCAATGGGACTCCTCCAGAGCACATAGTTTAAATATTGCAGCTCAGTGTGCAAAGGGGGAGGAAAAAATGGTACAATTTATCTAAGAGAGCAGTGACTTTGCCCAATCATCTCATTTGGGTTTAAGGCTGACAGCCTCTGCAATTTGGCTGCTTGTCACTTTGATATAAGCACCCAATAATCAGCTTTATCCAGGCCACTAGATGGTTGGATGCATTGAAAAGGTTAGTCTATAATACTATTCTTAGCATGTGCAGAAAATGTTCAAATACATACTTTTAATGCAAGAAATGGACTGTGGGGCCTATAAGAATGTAGGTAGCATGATGAGGCTCACTTCAGAGAACAGAGGGATACTGTTGTACAGTAAGGATTCTCACATGTGCCCCAAGATCTTCTCAGGTTGCCCTCTGGCACAGATACCATCTGTATTATTTATTTATTTATTTTGAACTCATGTTGCCAAAGCAACTCCCCCTTCTTATGAGAGACCATAACTCAGTACTTTGCAAAGCAACACACTTGCTTTGCATGCAGAAGATCTCAAGACCCCAGGTTCACCAATTAAAAAGAAAAGGTTAAAAGGAAAAGGTGACAGGGAAAATGTGAGCTAGAGACACTGGAGAGTTGCTGCTGCTCAGAGCTGAAAATACTGGACTAGATGGGCACATCATTTGATCTAGACATGTGAAGATTTGGTGTGGTGCTCTAGGAGCCTGGCTGGTGCCACCTGCTGAATGCCACACACCTACAGCTTCCCTTTATGGGAAGATGGTTTAGCCTCCCTTCACAACAGCTTGGGTGGGGGAGTTGCTCTGGAGTGGTTTAGTCCTTAGCAGCAGGCAAGAGTTTCTGCCTACTAGAATAAGTTATGACTACTCACATTTTTGGCTGCTTGGCACAAGTCTTCCTTGTGTTATATTTTAATAAATATAACCTTTATCCAATCCCTGCTTTGAGTCTTCATTCCAGGTGCGGGGCAAAGAAGTATACATAACCCTAGAAAGAAATGTTATTGAATCTCTTTTAGTATATCTCAAAATCCTGCAGATGAGCTGATGATTAATAATCCCTAATTTGCTTTTAATTTCACTTTAAACAAAATGCCAGTAACTAGTGATGACATGCATACCATCATTTTCCTCGACCATTTCCTCCTGCCTGGATATATGTCAAACCCACATCAGCAGTGAAATGTGCAGATAGTGTCAGTCTCTAATAGTCTTTGAAGAACTATAATAAAAGTTTCTGGATGGGCAGGAACAATTATTTGATGAGATTTCTTGGTCCCAAATCCTGCACTGTATGCCTTGCATATTTCCAAACTGCGAAAACTCAAGACAAAACAAGGTGGAAAATTGCATTTTAAACTCACCAGGCATTGGTGGCAAAGATTTCTCACGGCAAAAGAAAGCAGATAATTGTAGTGACTGCTAGAAAACCACTATGAGGTCCCAGAGACTGCATGACACACCAGGAGTGTTTTTGGTCACACCAATCCTCTTTACTTGCCTGTTTTGCAGAGGGAAAAATAGTTTTACCCTGAATATGTTGTCTTAAAGTGACTGATGCGGCTGATGGTTCAGTGTATTTGAAGGACAGCATGCTAGGCATAAAGAATTAGCCTTTTTGGTTAAAACACAGCAAGATATCAGAGAAGTATATTCTAGCCAAGAAGATGAGACAGAGAAGATGGATAGCTTGCCAGGGATAAAACTCTCCTCCTCCCTTGCCTCAGGAAATGTTGTTCCTGCCCATAGCAGGAACACTAGCTGCCCAATGACTTATTGTTTTGTTTTCACTATGGAAATGGAGGCTGAAAGTCACTGATGCTTGCCCCTGAGCTCTCAATCTATGGACGAATAAATAACGGTCATGTGACACCAGTGTTTCAGGTGTGCATCCCTAAATTCTCCTATTCCTTCACAGTGGGAGACTACATTTTGATAATAGCTCTAAGCACTAGGAATAGCTTCCTATATTTCCTACAGATCACACTGCCCAACAAGCACATTGCAGCAAATGTAGCACTGATATGAGAGTAAAATGGATAACGCTGGTCCACACATCCATATATATTAAGCTGGCTTCTCATCATTGGATGAGCTCCATCTGTGAACTGCCACACAGAAAAAAACATTTTGTTTGACATGATTTAAAACAATTTAAATATTTATTTATATTTATTTAAGATAATTTAATAGATATTTATTTCCCTGCCTTTCCTCCAAGGATTTCTCTCTCGCACACACCCCATTTTATCCTCACAATAACCCAGTGAAGTAGGTTAAGTTCAGGTCACCCAATGGGCTTTGAAACCAAGTGCTGGTTTCAAGCTTAGTCTCTCCAGCCCTGGGCCAACACTCTAAACACTGTGGCATGCTGGTTCTCAATATCAACATGATGTGTCAATCAGACCTGGTGTAGCATAGTGATTGCCACCTTGGGCTCCTTCTAGGAGGAAGGGCGGGATATAAATTTATATCTAACTAACTAAATTGCTTCAGGTTAGGAAGAGACCTAAGAGAGAGGAGTAGCAAGTTATGCTCTGAGTCAGGAAGCTCTCAGGTTTTGCCCAAGCTACAGCCCCACCCCCCAGTTGATTTCAGTAGTCGATTAGTCTCAACCTCCCCATCTGCAATATGAGTATAAGAATCTTGACATACCTTATAAGTGCAGATTACCAAAAGAAGTACATGAAGTGCTTTGGATACTTGAGGTGTGTCATTCAAATCATATGTAGATGTATTATCATTACTTTAAACCAAACAAACACATATGCAATGTGCCACCAATGTACATGATGCTGTACATAGTAACAGGAAAACCCCATCATCCCCTGTGCCATGTGCATATGTACAAAGGTAAATTTTTGCATTCAGTTTTGAAAAGGACCGTCTGTTGTTGAAGTGATGAAAATATGTTTCCTATTCAGCAGGGATCCCCCGGCTACCAACACCAACACTTTCCTCTTTCATAGCAAAACAATGTACTGGTTTCAGTGAATGCATAATGCATTCTCTAACTGTTCTGCTTTTAAAATACACTACTGTTTCCCTTTATCACAGTCCTGAATCTGCCCTGTGGGGCGGGGAGGTGTTTCATTGCTCATTTGTTTCATCCTCTCCCTGCTCATTTGTTTTCCTGGCTGTGGATACAGCCAGCTCATTTATCTACGTAAAATTGTCCTTGGCTGGTTGTTCTCTCTTTTCCTCTTTGTTCTTTCTTTCTTGCTGGTCACTTTGTAACATGGCATCCCTGTAATTCTATTGGGCTCATTAACACACTGCATTTATGGGTATAAAAAAGAGGAACTGACAATGGTTTCAGCAGGCCGCTTTCACAGATAATGTGGTATCATGTCCAGAACATTACGCCACAGATAATTATCCAGATTTTTAAGAAATTACACTGATTATTCAAATCTTAAGGAACAATAGTGAATTAATAAATATTAAACTTAAGAAGGTATCACAGTACATTTCTAAGGCTGCTTTCACACTGTACTTTATCCCGTTATTCCAATGATTTTTTTATCTGGGCTGCTTTCAGACATGGGCCTTATTGCGTTAGTTTAATGGATTAAAATAGTAGCGCTTCTACCCTGATTTCTAAAATGTCTTTCATGCTGTAGTACCCTTTGTGTTAAGGAACAGTAGATTTTTCAGCTGATATACTGGCATTTTGCACAACTTCTTTCATACAGCTGCAATGAATGTCTTGGTTTTGTCCCACTGTGCAGGAAGGAGGTCTAAGATCTTATCCCATCGCCAAGCAATCCCTCTCCCATTAGCATCTGACTTTTGCTTTTAAATTGTATAGACACAGGTGTGTGTCTGAGTGTGTGAAATGCTGCCACTACCTGCGCCTATATGGGAATATCATAACAATTTTCGTCAGGCCAAAAATAAAGAAGCACACCTAGGGGGCAGGAATGCACTGCATGCTGGGATGCCTGTCACGTGAACAGCTGCAGCTAGCAAAAATCTCCAGCAATTTTCCTGATTCCCAAGCTTGCAAATGGATAATTTCTGGTATTATTTATCATGGAAATTAGTGCTAAACTACATTCCACTAGAATTCCAGAATTAGCTTGTGTGTCATGTGAAAGATCAGATACAATGCACAAATTACCAAGTAAGAAATCATCAGAATAACAGAATGAAGTGCAGTGTGAAAGCAGCACTGGTAATTTGTGTATTTCACATGATGTATAACCTAGTTCTGGAAATATAGTGGAGGTTTAGGGCTCATTTCCAGGACAAATGATTCCAGAAATAATCAATTTGCAAGCTTGGGAACCCAGAAAACCATGGGAGTTTTGTGCAAGCTGCAGCTGCTCATGTGACAAGCATGCTGACATGCCATGCATTCCTGCCATTTAGGTGCTTACCATTTTTTTTGTCTGACGAAAATTGTACTGGTATTCTGGCATAGGCACAGGTAGCAACATTCTCTTCCTCCTTTTCCCATAATGCCCCCTGTGTCCAGACACTATCTCAAGCAGTGAATTATGAGGGAACTACAGTGTGCATGTGTATAACAGGGGAAGGATGAAAACAAGGTTCTGTTCGTGGCAGCCGTATGAAACTCATTTGCTTGAAATCCTGGTATATTTGTTGGAAAAAACATGGCTCCTTAATGCAACAGTTACTGCAATGTGAAAGGAATTTTAGAAATTCGGGACAGAAGCACTAGGATTTCAATCCACAAAACTGATGCAATAAGCCCCATGTGTGAAAGCAGCCAAACTCTGAAACATAAGATTGGCTTGGTGTGATGTCCTTATCTGGTAAAACCATATAAGTGCGGGTTTATTAAGGGATATATGGGAAGTGAATTGAATGAGATGGGGGAAAGCATGGGTTGGAAGGCTGGAGAATGCTGGACGATGATTGGCTGAGTGTTTGAATGGCTGAAGGTATAAAAGGGAGGATGACAGTTGAGAGGAGGGTGGTTGGTGAGAGTTGTTGGAGAGTCGTTAGTGGAGAGTTATTTGGATGGGTTGGTTGGCAGAGTTCTGAGGGAGGGTTGGATTGTATTTGGCTGATATTTAGACAATATATATATGACCAGAAACATAAAGAGTGACACTATATGAAACCATACGCTTGTTAAACATTCCTAAAGTAACCTTGTTATTTCCTGTTGTTATCAAATAAATACTTTTATTGGTTTACCAAAAGCCTGATCCTTGGCTGGGGATATACAGACCAGAAGGGAGGGCAGGGTAATTACCAAGGCTGAAGGGAAACTGTATCCAATGGTGGCAGCGGTGATGGAAGAAACTGTAACATCATCAAGTATCCAGAGCAACCCAGGATTGTATGCTTTATAGAGAAAGATACAGGGGGGTTGTGGACAGCAAGGACACCCAGACACAAAGTAACATGCTATAGAGAGACCGAGGCAAAGTCTCTAGCAGTACAGTAGGCCCCCGCTTATATGGCAGGTTCCATTCCAGACCCCCGCCGTAAAGCAGAAATTGCTGTAAAGCGGAACCCCATTGACTTTAATGGGGTGCGTCACGTGAAAATGATGCAAAAATGATGCAAAATGCCACAAAAGTGGCAAAAGTGGCTTTAAGAGAGAGGAGGAAAGCCGCCGCATTAGCGGAACACTGGGAAGTGGAGCGCCGGGAAGTGGGGCCCTTCTGTATTGTTTACAGGGAGTGATTGGTGGTGCTGCCTAGCAGTGGGATCTTGTGAGATCTGTGCTAGAGCAGAGTGAGAAAAAATAAAAATGACGATCCTGACTGGTGGTGTCCTGAGGTGGTGCCTAGTGAAAGGTGGTAGCCACAAGCAGGTGGGAACCTGACAGGTGCAGCCAAAGGTGGGATCGTCACACTTGGCACTAGGGATGTCAATTTGGGCTTCTCTCATTTTCCTGTTCTTTAAGTGCAGTTCTCCATGTTTCCACATTGGTTTGCAATATTTTAAAAAATAAACTCATGAGAATTCACCAGCATTTTAATGCAAATGTCCCCTAATATACATATCTTTTATGCAATTGTGCCTGATATACACATTTTTTGAATGTGGAATCACCATTGGAATCACCATTTCCCCCTGCATAATAGATATAGTATGTTATTTTCACCAGTATATGAATTTTTATGAACACTTTGTCATACACATTTTTGTACATATCTGCATGTGGAAAGCATAAGGGCAGTCTGGAAGAGATTCGACTTTTTGCTGCAGGGCAAAAAAAGTGGCCCTTCTTCAGCTTCAAGAGCTGGTGGACCACATCATCTTTGACTGTAAAGTAATTGCTCCTGGCTGGGCTTCCTTTCAAGGTCATGTAATGCAATAAAAGGTGTGGTATCTTATCACAGTCGCATATGGGTCTGGGGGCAAATGTGTGTCAACATGCATGCGCAGAAGGATTTTGTGATGCATTATAATGAAGCACCCTTTTCATTTGCTCAGACCTTTTGTTTATATTGCCTGAGAGAAAATTGCCACAGATAGTTGGAAGTTTAGTGAAATTATACAGCCACAAGAATGGCTGTATACTATAGTCAGCATGGATTTTTCACATTCCACAATGTTAAATGGAAAATACCACCCCATGCCATTTTGATCCCTCCCATAAGCTCATTTCAAAACATAACATTACAAACTTACAGTCCTGAACTCAGAAATGCTTGCTTAACAACCCTCTCAATTTTGATGGTAATACACAAAACAGTCAGAGATAATCGAGAGTTCGAAGTCTAAAAAGAGAGGAAAAAACCAAACCCTTTTTGGACTTTTTTCTGTCATTTGTTGAAATTAATTAAAAATCACCCATGTTCACAGAGTATCTTGAATCCTGTTACTGACCTTGCCCCATACTCTGACCTTCATCTTCTGCAGTTTAAAGTCTAAAAAATGCCTAGCTGATTTTTAATTAATTTTGGCTTGAACTCAATGATAATGTCGGGCATGCTTATTGAGAACCAGCTATCAGTGTTCTAAAAGCCAGATTCCCAGCTGCTGGGCTTGCCTAATCAGGGGGCCACACGCACATCAGAATTTGATTTCAACTGACACAGTCATAGCTTCCTCCAAAGAATCATGGGAAGTGTAGTTTGTGAAGGGTGCTGAAAGGAGACTCCTATTCCCCTGATAGAACTCCAGTGGCCAACATGGTTTTACAGTCAGCTGCTCTGTTTGAAGCTGTGTGAGGGGAATAGGGTATCTCCTAGCAACACTCAGCACCCTTCACTAACAACACTTCCCAGGATTCTTTGAGAGAAGCCATGATTGTCTAAAGTGAAATAAAGGTCTGGTGTGGATGTGGCCAGGGAAACCTTTGGTTTAAACTTGGGTGGGAGGCTACATGTGCCTACTGTAGAATAAAAAGGTGGTGGAAACCCTGAAAAAGAATGATACTGTTCACCGTGTTTTCCTTTTGGAAAGGGGCTTCCCCTCTACCCAGTGCCCACCTACCCAATATCTTCCCATCCCCCTCCCCTCCCTCCTCCTGCTCCTCCCCCTGCCCACAGTTTCACTTATCCTAAATATGATTGCATAGGAGTAAATCTCACTGAACTCAAAAAGCATGCAAATGATCAAACCTGCACTCCCCTCCTCCTCCTCCCTCCTATCCCTTCCCTCTTGCCTCTTGCCTCTCCCTTCCTTCACCCCTCCCCCTCCAATCTTCTCCTTCTCTCTCTTCCCCCCTCCCAAGTGGATTGGACTGTGAAAGACCAACCCAAATTGTGTTTGCATTTTTACAAATTTGTAGGGTGGTACAATATCTCAGAGAGGAGGTCAGGTCTCCTGTTCCCCTGGTGCATTCGCTATAGCTGCCCAATTTCCCTGCTTTTTAAAGTTTGATAGAAATGCCTGTTGGCTATAGGTACATTCTTAAACCACAAGGGTTTTTTGCCTATTAGTGAATTACAGAAAATGCCTTAAATGTTTTAGTTTGATGCTTTGTTGCATCCCAAGGCCCCAATGTTCCTGCCTGCCTGCCTGCCTGCCTGCCTGCCTTCCTGTTTCTTTCTTCCTAAATTGGTAATCAAGGTTGACCTTTTTTTAACCCCTGCCAACATCCCTGATGCAGTTTAGGCTACTGTGTTAATTTCACTGGCAAAGATCTATAAATGCTTAGCCGAGTTCTGTGGTTAGTGTCTTCAGCTGCAGTTAGCTGGTGAAGTTGTATGAAGTCCATGCTGTTCACTTGCCACGAGGGCAGAAAGGGAATTGCTAATTACAGGCCCAACTAATGCTACAGCATGTAAGAGAAGCTACCTGCTTATGGTAGTACTCAGGGCAAGCTCAAAAGCTGGAATAAATTGTTTGTTTAAAGTACAGCTGGTGTAGTTTGATCCAAGGGGAGTCTGAATGTATCTCACCCCACATCCTTGTTTTTTAGCTAAGACTCCTACTGCTTTAGATTCAGTAGCTTTGGGCTTTTCTGTTGCAGGTTTAATCCTAGGGATAAAGGTAGGACACTTAGATGCCCAGTTACATTGGCCTTCCTAGTAACTCCCCAGGAGGGGTGATGGTATAAAAAGGGGTCAGAATTCTCTTAAGGACCACCAGGTACATCACAACAATGTTTTATTTTTGGCCCATCATGTTCCTGGTTTGGACAACAGTATTAGTCATGTCCTATTCAATTTGTGGGCAGACTGCTTCTAAAAATTGGCACTCGCAATCAGAGTCAAGCCAGACAGGATGCCACACATGCAGTACTGCCTTGGGGATTAACCTCCAGCTGGCCATCAACATAACCCTTGCAGAACAGGGAGTTGTCTGAGTTTTGAGTTTAGGTGCAGCTCAGGTATATCCTAATTCTGAGCCATCCCAGCAAAGCATGTTATGCAAACTACAGTTCACTTCAGGGGAAAGGGGTTGGTTCTGACACCAGTCACAGGTACACTTTCCTCACTTGCTTGCAGGGTTAAAATGGAGTCAAATAACAAAACAGGAAATCTCAGAATTAGGAAAATAATAGAGGGTTGATCCAGGCTGTCACCACTTGCCCCAACGAACAAAGATCAATCAAAGCAAATGGACAGGATGACTGTACCCATTACATATGATAGGCAGCAATCAGTAAATATTGGTTGCTGTTAGAAAACATTCTTTGGCACAGGAATAGTCCCATGTTTGCTCACAAATGTACATTAAAAAAAGGTTTGTTGATGCATACCAAAATGAAAGAAAGTGCACAGGGGTCTATGAGAACATAAAACCATTGTAGTGTTTGTCAAAACTGCAATAAGATCAAGTGTTTCATTAATGCTAGAGATAAGAAAGAATATCTGATTAAGGACTTATGCGTGATCTATATAGTGCAGTGCCCTTGGCTACTATTGTATGCTGTATGAAGATATGACAACACACAAAGTTAAAACTCACATCTGTGAGCACAAAAGTTACATTGGAACTGGGAAACATCAAACTCTACTGGTTAAACATTTTTCTTTAGAACACAAACAAAGAAAAGACTCTGAAATTCTGATGTACAGAGAGAATATTCAAGCTGCAGGGAAAGAATTATATGAGTTATAGAAAAAGGATGTGTACTGGACTAAGGCATGTTATTGTTGTGTTGTATGTAACCTTTTGTATTTTAGCTGTTACAGTATAATATTTTGTTAGGTAGAATATGTAGAATATTGGCAAGCATTGGAGGTTTTAAAGAGCTATTCTAATATATGTAAATTCAGGCAGCATGCTTATTATATTGGCGTTCTGAGTATACAATTTGATTACTTTAATGGGTCAGGTGTGTTCATTTCTTTGAATGGTATTATACAGCTACAAGAATGGCTGTATACTATAGCCAGCATGGATTTTTCACATTCCACAATGTTGAATTGAAAATAACCCCATGCCATTCTGGTACTTCCCATATGCTCAAAGTTCAAAGTGTAAAACAAAAGGGGGGAGGGAAATCCAGACCCCTGTCGGACATTTTTTCCATCAGTGTTATAATTTGTTGAAATTAATTAAAAATCAGCCATGTTCACAGAGTAACTGTAATCCTAGTACTGACCTTCCCCCATACTCTGACCTTCATGGTCTGCAGTTTAAAAGTTTTTAAAAAATCCTGACTGATTTTTAATTAATTTAAGAAATTTAACATTGGAGTCAATGATAAGCACGGGCATGCTCAGTAAGAATAACAGTCAGTGTTCTAAAAAGCCAGACTCACAGCTGTTTGGCTTGGCTGATCAGGGGGCCACAACCACCCCAGAACTTTATTTCACTATAGACAGTCATGGCTTCCCCCAAAGAATCCTGGGAAGTGTAATTTGTGAAGGATGCTCAGAGTTGTTAAAAAAGGTAAAGGTGTCCCCGCACTTACAGAGCGAGTCATTTCCGACTCTTAGGGTGACGTCTTGCAACGTTTACTAGGCAGACCGTTTATATGGGGTGGGATTGCCAGTTCCTTCCCCGGCCTTTCATTACCCCCCAGCGTATGCCGGGTACTCATTTTACCGACGACGGATGGATGGAAGGCTGAGTGGACCTCAACCCCTTTTACCGGAGATTCGACTTCCTCCTTCCGTTGGAATCGAACTCTGGCCGTGAGCAAAGCTTCGGCTGCATTACCGCCGCTAACCACTCTGCACCACGGAGGATCTATTCCCCTGACAGAGCTCCAATAGCCAGAGTGGTTTAACAGTCAGCCCCTATTCTGCAGACTGTAACTCTGTGAGGAATAGGGTGTCTCCTAGCAACTCTCAGCACCCTTCACAAACTACATGTCCCAGTATATTTTTTTGGGGGGGGAAGCCACAACTGTCTAAAGTGAAATAAAGGTCTGGTGTAGATGTGACCAGTGACAGCTTTGGTTTAAATTTGGGTGGAAGACTACATGTGCCTGCCTGAAAAACAATGATACTATTCACAATGTTTTCCTTTTGGAAAGGAAAGGGGCTCTCCCTCTGCCCAGTGCCCATCCACCCAATCTCCTCCCCTCTCCTCTCCTCCCCTCCCCTCCCCTCCCCCTAACTCCCCTTCTCTCCCCCTTCCCCCTCCTCCTCCCCCTGTCCCTCCCCCAGGTTCGTTTCACCTATCCTAACCATGACTGTACAGGAGTAAATCCCACTGAACTCAAAATGCATGCAAATTGTTTTTGCTTTTGTTGCAATTTTTCCTTTGCTTTTGTTGTATTGTTCTTGTTGCATTGTACTTGCATTGTGTTTGTTGCATTGTATTTTTACTGTATATTTTTACTGGTTATTTCTTATGTAACCTTTTTTGTAATATGTTTTATAATATTTTTTCACCACTTCGGGGGCCTTTTGGCCAAAAAGTGGTATATAAATAAACTATACTATACTTATATTATAAATGATCAAACCTGCCCTCCCCTCCTCTTCCCTCCTATCCCCTTCCTCATACCCCTTCCCTTCCCCTTCTTTTGCCCCTCCCACCCCTCCCCTTTGAATCCCTTCCCATCCTTCCCCTTCCCCCTTCTCCTCCTCCCCCATGGTCAGTTTTACCTATCCTAAGCATGATTTCACAGGAGTAAATCCCACTGAACTGAATAAGCATGCAAATGATCAGACCTGCCTTACCCCTCCCGGTCCTCCCCTCCTACTGTCTCCTCTCCTTCCCATCTTCTCTCCCCTCCTCCTCCTTTCTTCCTCCCCTCTGCTCTTCCTTCTTCTTCCTCCCTTGCCCACTCCAGCCCTCCTCCCCTCCCTCCCCTGCTCCTCCTCTCCCTCGGTCAGTTTCTGACCAGTTACACTACTGATTGTACATAACATCCTCAAATCAATTTTATGCCCAGGAGTGAAAGTCTTTAGCTATGAATTCTGGGTGAACTCCATGTTACATTATACAGCCATGAGAGTGGCTGTATGCTATAGCCAGCATGGATTTTTTGCATTAAGCAATGTTAAATTGAAAATACCCCCACACCATTCTGATGCTTCCCATAAGTTCATTTCAAAACAAACCTTGTTTTCATTTCAAAACAAACCCAAAACAAAACTGTCTAAGGACTCTGAACCAATTACTGTGCTTGAATTTTAAAAAGTGTAGTTTGTGAAGGGGGCTGAGAGGAGTCATTTTTACCTATCCTAAGCATGATTCTGACTTATGGCGACCCTATGAATATGGTTTTCATGAGGCTGAGAGGCTGTGACTGGCCCAAGGTCACCCAGGGAGCTTCATGGCTGTGTGGGGATTCGAACCCTGGTCTCCCAGGTAATAGTCCAACACCTTAACCACTACACCACACTGGTAAATCCCACTGAACTCAATAAGTATGCAAATGACCAAACCTGCCCTCCCCTCCCACCTCCTCCTCCCTTCTACCCCCCTTCTCCCCACACTCCTCCTCCCTTGTCTCTGCCTTTCCTCCTAATCCTTCCCTGTGTTCAGTTTTACCTATCCTAAGCATGATTGCAAGGCAGTAAATCCCATTGAACTCAATAAGCATGCAAATTATCAATCCATTCTCAGCAAACCTGCACAAGGTCCCATTTCTTACCTCCAGGATTAAAAAGCAGAGAAATTCACTAATAAGTAAAAAAAACCCTTGTGGTTTAAGAACATACCTATAGCGAACAGATATTTCTACCAAACTTTAAAAAGCAGGGAAATTGGGCAGCTATAGTGAATACACCAGAGGATCAGGAGACCTGACCTCCTCTCGGAGATATTGTACTGCCCTACACATTTGTCAAAATGCAAACACAATCTGGGTTGGTCTTTCACAGTCCAATCCACTTCTCTTAGAAGAATGTGGTTACATGTGCCTCTGAGCATATGGTGAGTGGTGGCAACACCTGCAATCAGCTCAAATAAGAGAAACAAGTAATGTTTCATTCATTCAGAAACAAGTAATGTGGTGTGCTGATCTTGTGTTAGCAGGGAAGAAGCAACAATATTAAGACAGTTGATATAGTTCAGATAGTCATTTTAAATATGTTTGATTTACTTTGCTATTTCAGCGAAGTTTCCTATAGTAAATCATTTTCTTTTGCTTCTGTGAGTATATGAAATATAGCAACACTTTGCATAATTTACACTAAAAAACCTCCAAAAATAATTGTGGAATAATACTATTCTGCAGAATAGTTTCCAATGGACATGAGGAGTGTCTCTGTTTGCACAAGATAAAACAGTGAAATATATTCTAGCACATTTCTAGGTGTACTCTATGTTTTTAATTGACCATGCCCACCCTTCTGTTTAAGTGTAGTAGTTTAACCATAGAAGGCTGAACACATGCATCTTGGACAGGTCAAGTTTGTTTTTTCCAATAGCTAGATTCATTGCTTAAGTAGCAGCATATTGTGATCACTCTGATTTTACATCAAAGCTGCCACTTCAGATTCAACTGTCAATGCATCCAAAACAGAAATAGAACATAAGCTCCAGTTTGAAACACCGCATTTCAAATGAGTTGATTTTTCCCTTATCTGCTTTTTTCACTGTCCAACTTCCACATCCATACATAGAGATCGGGAATACCGTAGTCTGAATGATCCTGACTTTAGTGTTCAGTGATACAATTTTCTAGGTTAGATTCTCTGTAGAAACAGTAGTAACACAGGAAAGAAGCAAAGTAAGAACACCAACAAATATATAAACAATGTAATTCTCCGTCTTTGGAAATGTAGTCCTGAATGCAGGTTTTGCTACCACTCATCATGTGCTCAGAGGCACATTACCAAATTCTTCCAAGCTACACAGCAAGTGGATTGGACTGTGAAAGACCAACCCAAATTGTAATTGCATTTTTACAAGTTTGTAGGGCAGTCCAATATCTCAGAGAGGAGGTCAGGTCTCCTGCTCCCCTGATGCATTCACTATAGCTGCCAAATTTCCTTGCTTTTTAAAGTTTGATAGAAATATATGTTGGCTATAGGTACATTCCTAAACCGCAAGCTTTTTTTGCCTGCTAGTGAATAATAACTCCAGTCTTTTGAGCATGGATCCAGAGGATCAGCTTGTTCCCATTTGATGATATTTCATGGGTGAAGGAAGAATCCTTTGGGTGAGTAACTTATTTCTTAGGCAGAAGTGAGTTTTGTTCTAGGAAAAAATATCCTTGGGTTTTTCATTAAACTGATTTAATCAGGTCACTTGTTGTCGGTGATTACTTTCCAGTATTAGAATTTATTTTTCCCAGAGGTAATCCATAGGACAAGTTTATAACAGATCTATGTTTGCTACTAATCTGCAGCCAGATCATTGGATAACATTTAAAAATAGTTATAATGTACTGATTTGTCACTGTGTATAAGATTACAACAAGAATCAAAAGCAATATTCCAAGTGCCATTCATTTCATATGTTGCTTGTACTGGAAAAAATGTTCTGAGAATGAGACTGTGTGTCTTAGCTTTCCATTAGTTATAAGGCAATCTTTAGAATTAGCTAAATCTTGCTACTATGTGTATCTCTTAGAGGTTGCTAGTATGGATGAAGAAAACGTGTTGCTGATCTCCTGAGGGAGTCTAGAAAAACATAGATTTCTTAAGCAGAGCGAGAGTAAGACAATCTGCCTAGCTGTACAAAGGCTTAATGGCAAAATAAAATAAAAATCTTTCTTTGAAGCAAGTCTTTCTTTTGATGTAGTCACCTCCTCCATCTCAAATAAACCTGACCTTTCCTCTCCCCCACTTTTTTTTGATATTTCAGAAAACTAAATGAAAAGAACTTTCCATGAAAAGAACTGTAAAAAATAGGGAAGAAAGAAATAGTTAACCATAAGTGATTGAACATGACTGTCACACTTCAATTGTATTTAGACTTCATTTGACATACTTTATTCACTGATGCAAAAACAAACAATATAATATTGCAAGAAGATGAGCACTGAAGATATCTTGCTGATCATCTTAGAGGCTTAGGTCCATTTCATTCCTCACATTTAAAGTGAAGCCTTAAGTGTGAATGCAACAAGTGTTTGCAAATGGGAATATTGTCCAGGTACTCTTTTTAGAGAATGAGTTTAAGTTGTCATTTCCTGCTGAGAATACATTTGATATCAAACCAGTTGCTACGTACTACCAAATGGCTCTAACATCCCTATCCTCAAAATAAATTTCCTTGGGACTAAAAAGGAAGCAAGCTGGCAGAACCTGGTTACTGAAAATAGCAACTGTAGCTCAGGTAGCCTCGGTGGCACGGAGTGCCTTCTACCAACTTCGGTTGGTGCCCCAGCTGCACCCCTATCTGGACAGGGATAACCTGGCTTCAGTTGCCCATGCTCTGGTAACCTCCAGGTTAGATTACTGCAATGCACTCTGTGTGGGGCTACCTTTGAAGACGGTTTGAAAACTGCAGCTTGTGCAAAATGCAGTGGCCAGATTGGTAACAGGGACCAATTGTTTTTAAAATATGTGTTTTAAATTTGTATATCTGTTTTTGGTGTTTTTAGTTGCTGTAAACCACCCAGAGAGCTTTGGCTATGGGGCGGTATACAAATACAATAAATAAATAAATAACTGTTTGGAAGTACCTTCAGTTCAGTTAGGGACCCAAGGAAACCCACTGCCATACAGTTCCCTTCTTAGCCCCATCTGGGGAAACCCTGCAACATCACAGGCTTCAGGATCTTCAAGGCTCAGCTAGTCCCAGGAGTGGTAGTCATCCCTGGTCTCAGGAGATCTTAGACCCTTTACTTTTTTGGGAGCAAGGTCCCTATGTCTACAGTGTCCTACAAGGCAATCAGCATGAAAGGGGAATAGACTAGCCACTGATAAGAGTTTTCTAACTTGCTTCCTTGTCCCTTCCTGCTGATTGGGCTAATCAGACTGAAAGGAGGTGAGTCAGTCACTGAGAAGACTCTTCTTCCCGCTGATTGGCTGCTGGGGACATCTGTTGTTGTGGGGGAAGGCATTTATAAGGATCTCATTCTCAACCCAGCAGCAAAAGAAAAAAAGGGGGAGGAGGTGTGGCTGTGACTATCATGAAGAGACCCTGCACTACATTACTGGCTAGTCCACCACACCCAACACGAGAAACCTGAGGCAGTCCAGTGGCACAGTTGCATTTCTGCACTCAGCCCCACCTCAGGTATAGCAGAGGTAAAATTAGTGCTTCTCTTTCCTTCTTATCTATCTCTTCCATTTCTAAATTAGGCATGCTGCCATGAGCAGCATGCCCTTATGTAATTCCCCTCATTATACTAATTAGTCTTTGTTTGTCTGTCTGGTACCTCCACACCCCCTTTCGTAGGTGATTCCTCTTACTCAGACTTCCCCAGCTGTAAATAAGCTGTCAGTCCAACTTAAACACTGCTTGCTTAACTTACCAGGTTTTTTTAGTAGTGATACCCTGCTTATGTTATTCTCCCCCTAAAAAGCCTTGCTTGCCACTAGGGCCGACACAAGAGGACCCACCCTTAGGGTGGGTGAGTAGCGCTGCCTTCCACAATCCGTGGTGCAGATCTCAGGAGGGAGCTCCCAGGCACCCCCCACTGCTGCGCAAGCCCACATTGGCCACCTGCAACATGCTCTGCCAGTGCCTACCTCTTCCTTGACGTAAATGCTGATCGCCAGGCCGACGCCAAGTATGCCGGGGCCTGTTGCGATGCAGGCGCAAACTTGGCATCAACTAAGACGGCAGCTGAAGTTTCCCTAATGGCCTGATGCCTCTGCCGCCATCTTGCTTGATGGCAGGGATTGCACACGTAGCACGCATGCATGCCATCAACTAAGATAGCGGTGGAGGCATCAGACCCTTAGGAAATCTTGGTTGATGGCAGGCTTGCCCCGGCATGCCTGGTGCCTGCCCTGGAACCCAGCATTTAACCCAAGGAAGAGGTAGGCAGAGCATGTTACAAGCGGCCATTGCGGGTGTGAGCAGCAGTGGGGGTGAGTAGGAGATCCCTCCCACCCTCAGGAGTTGCCCTTCAGGGACAGGTGTGGGGGGGGTGTGTGTATGGATACATGCATGTGTGAACGCACCGGGGTCCAGGGCAGGCTGGTGCCCAAGGGCCCCGCCATACCTGGCACCGACCCTGCTTGCCACCTCTGCTATGGTCTTCTCAATGTCAGGTGAAGACCTAGTTCTTCCACCAGGAGTTTTAATTACGATCTATTGTGTGCTTCAGTTTTTAGACCAAGTTCCCTCTCACTGGTTTTATGCCGGTTTCCATTGTTTTAGCTGCTGTGTTTTTGATTGCTGATTGCTTGCTGATTTCATTTGATTTTTTTGGGGGGGGAGGCTGGGCTTTTTTATTTTTTGCTTCTGTAAGTAATTCTGTTTTGGTTTTAATCTTTTTATTGTGAGTAGTATTTTGTATTGTACTTGTTATGTGCCCAGAGAACCTGGTTGGGTAAGTACTATCTAAACACAATAAACAAACACATTATGTAATCTGCATATTAGTTTATATTTCTATTTGTAATAAAGCATTTTTAATTCTAAATTCTGTATATGGGGGAATTAGTGCTTGTTGCACACCGTGATTATGAGCTAAAGATTGCATCGCATGTGTCTGTCAAGTACATGTCATGTGCACATGCTTGTTTACATGCTTATATGATTGAGGACACACAGTAACACCAGAAACAAAAGCCGTCTAGGTTGAGACTGAAAACCTGGGACAACTTAAGACAACTAGTGAAGTTTAGACTTATGCCTCCGATACTTCCCTGCAGGTGTGGTGGACGGATTAAGATGGTCCGCCCCTGGAGACTAATGGAATCCACTGGATTCCTGAATGCCCTGGGGGAGTTCACAGTAGATAGAGCAGGTGACCCTCTTGAAGCCCTTGTCATGCTGTGGAACAGTGAGGCGCATTGGGCTGTGGACACGGTTGCCCTCGAGTACCCTCTCCAGCACTGTGGAGCCTGGTTGTCACCTTGGTACACCAGTGAGCTAAGGGCAATGAAACAGGCTGGATGACGGCTAGAGTGCAAGTGACAAAAGACGTGCTGTGAGGCTGATCGGACACGAGTAAAACATCATAACCATGCCTACTGTGTGGCAGTGAGGGCGGCGAAGAAGGCTCACTTCTCTGCCACCATCTCATCCTCAAGTAGCCATCCAGTGGAGCTTTTCTGTATTGTCAGGGGTCTGTTGACATCAACTCCAGGAAATGAAGTTTTAGACCCTTCAGAGGCCCACTAGGAATTGTTTGCAAGGCATTTTGAGGGTAAAGTTGCTTGCCTCCGTAGCAGTCTTGATCCCCCATCCACATCTACTGTAGTCCCCAATGAGGTGTCCAGTGCAACATCTGCTGCAACTTCTTGGGAACGGTTTCAGTTGATGTGGCCTGATGACATAGACAAGGTGCTTGCGATGATGCGGCCAGCAACGTGTCCTCTTGACCATTGCCCTTCTTGGTTTATTAAAGCTTGCTGAGGGGGTTTGACCGAGTGGATCCAGGGTGTGGTCAATCATCATTGCAGGAGGGAGTGGTTCCAGCCGCCGTGAAAGAGGCAGTGATCTGACTGCTCCTGAATTAGCCCACCCTGGACCCATTGGTCTGTGACAATTATCGACCAGTCACAAATATCCCCTTCTTAGGGAAGGTAAAAGAGAGGGTTGTGGTGCAGCAATTGCAAGTACTCCTGGATGAAAGATTATCTTGACCCATTCCAGTCTGGGTTCAGGTCTGCTTATGGGACTGAATTGGCATTGGTCGCCCTGATGGTTGACGTTTATCGGGAGAAGGACAGAGGGAGTGTGACCCTGTTATTTGTACTTGATCTCTCAGCGGCTTTTGATACCATTGACCATGGTATCCTTCTGGGCTGACTTGGTGAGCTGGGTATTGGAGGCACTGTTTTAGAGTGGCTCCGATCCTATCTCCAAGGTCGTTTTCAGAGAATCACATTGAGCAATTGTCTTTTGGCCCCCTAGCAGTTGTGTTGTGGGGTGCCGCAGGGTACCACTTTGACCCCTATGCTGTTTAACATATGTATGAAGCCCTTGGGATGGTCATCAGGAGATTTGGGGTGAGGTGTCAGCAGTACCCTGATGATACCCATATTTATTTCTCGGTAACATCTGAATCGGGAGAGGCCGTGCAAGCCCTGGACCACTGCCTGGACTCGGTGGTGGGATGGATGATGGCCAATAAACTGAGTCTGAATCCTAGCAGATGGAGGCGCTGTGGGTTGGTGGCTCCCAAGTTCAAATAATTGGTCAGTTGTCTGCTTTTGATGGGGTTGTACTCCCTCTGAAAGAGCAGGTTCGTAGTCTGGGGGTGATCCTCGATTCATCTTTGTCACTAGAGGCCCAGATGACCTCAGTGGCTAGGAGTGCCGTTTACCAGCTTCTGCTGGTAAGACAGCTGCAGCCATATCTGGATCGGCATAGCCTGACCACTGTTGTCTTCACACTGGTAACCTCTAGGCTTGAATACTGTAATGTGCTCTAGGTCAGGCTGCCCTTGAGGTTGGTCAGGAAGCTGCATCTGGTGCAAAATGTGGCAGTGAGACTGCTCCCTGGGGCAGGGTATCACCAACATGTCACCCCACTGCTGAAAGAATTGCACTGGCTGCCCATTTGCTACTGGGCCAAGTTCAAGGTTCTAGTCTTGGTGTACAAAGCCCTATACAGCTTGGGACCAGAATACCTAAAAGACCGTCTTATTTCTTATGTACCCAGTCAATCACTGCACTCTGCAGGTGAGGGCCTCCTGCAGATGCTATCTTATCAGGAGGTCCATTCCGCACAACATAGGAAATGGACCTTTAGCGTGGCAGCACCTACCCTGTGAAATTTCCTCCACTTAAATATTAGACAGGTGCCATTTCTTTATATTTTCGGTGCCTATTGAAGACCTTCCTCTTTCAACAAGCCTTTTAAGTTGAGACCTTATCCCAGTCTGCTTCTGTGTTGGAATTGCTTTTTAACATGTTTTTAACCTTTTTTAAAAAAACATGTCTTGAAAGCTTTTTAAAAAATGTTTTCAAAGATGTTTTGTTTTAATGTATTTCAAAGTTTGTTTTTATGGGGTTGGTTAAGGTGCTGGACTACAACCTGGGAGACCATGGTTCGAATCCCCACACAGCCATGAAACTCACTGGGTGACCTTGGGCCAGTCACTGCCTCTCAGCCTCATGAAAACCCTATTCACAGGGTCACCATAAGTCGGAATTGACTTGAAGGCAGTACATTTACATTTTTTAAAGTGTTTTAATTCTTTTGTTTGCCACCCTGGGTTCCTGCTGGGAGGAAGGATGGGATATAAATCAAATAATAAATAAATAAAATAAACTTGATGCTTAGTGCAGCATGTTGGTCACCAGAGAACTGTGAGCCATGAAGTTCCTGGTTCAAACCTCACCTTATTCTAAACTTACTAGAAGGCTCAAGCCTGGTTTTGGGTCTGATACCAGTCTTTTTGTTGCGGTGGTGGAGCAGGTGGCCACCTCCCTGCCCTTCTCCGTATTAACACCTTGTTCGCATGCTCCTGAAATGTTGGGACATTGTCCTTGTAGTACCCTGTATTGTATGTGGCATTATACACGTGGTGAAGTGGAGGCTACAGACCTATTCTTACACCCTGCAGAAGAATACCATCACCAGTCTAGTAAATGGCTGAGCCAGGCGTCACCTCTGCCTCCTGCAATAAGAGGCTGGTGATACTGGCCTTCTCACAGTGCTGTTGTAAGTGTTACATGGCACTCTTTGAACACTTGATGTCCACTATATAGGTTGTAAGTATAATAATCTTAACATAGTGTGAGAACCAAACTATGTCTCAATTAAAACAAAACTATAATATATAAAAGGTTGCCGTGACACATTTAAAATATCTTTTAAAAGGTAAAGGTGTCCCCGCACTTGTAGTGCGAGTCGTTTCCGACTCTTAGGGTGACATCTTGCGACATTCACTAGGCAGACCATATATATGGGGTGGGATTGCCAGTTCCCTCCCCGGCCTTTCTTTACCCCCCAGCATATGCCGGGATGAATGGAAGGCTGAGTGGACCTCGACCCCTTTTACCGGAGATTCGACTTCCTCCTTCCACTGGAATCGAACTCCGGCCGTGAGCAGAGCTTCGGCTGCGTTACCGCCGCTTACCACTCTGCACCACGGAGGATCTTTTTTAAAATATCTTACATGTACAGTAATAAAAATCATATAGCCCCTATTGGAGCATTTGTAGTGCCTCATCACAATCCTTGATTGAACGAAGTCTGGGTGGGGTAGGGGAACAAAAGAGAAAGCAGGCTGCACAACAGCAGTGGCCATGGCATGGGAGTAAAAAGGGGGACACTGACAGGGGAAAAGTTGTGGTTTAAAACAACAGAGAACTCTGAATAGATTGGGAAGGGAGGAACATGGAGGGTTTTTTAAGCTTTAACAAGGTGAAATAGCACACATGGGTACAACACTGTTATGTAAATTTGTATAGATATTAGCAGAGATTGTCAACCGTCTGAGCTGTGTGTGTGCCAGTGTGTGCGTTTACCTAAGTGGCAGGCTTTTACCCTGCATTAAGATCATTGAAACTTAAGAGTAAAATAAGAAAAGTTACTTTATTTATGGAAATATATAGCAGATAGGAAGACATACCCAGTTCTAACTAACTAACTAAGTTGGAGGGGCAACGCCCAGGTTTGAGAGTTGCCCTCATGGCTTAGGGGAGAGAAAGCAGAAAGAAAGGTGTCTCCTCTCTCTCAGACAGTCAAAAAAGAGAAAAAGGGAAGGGCGGAAGGAGGAGGGGAAGATAAGCTTCCCTAAGCATATCAGTCTAAAGATGGAAGGAAGTCAGAGCATCACAGGTAAAGGTAGTCAAGCCTAGCCATCTGGAGGACCCTAGCTCTATCTCCCTTCTGGAACAAACACAAAAGAACAAAACAGGAGTTGCTCTTGCCCCACTTCCAACAAACACAACAGAGCCTTTCCCAACTTCCTTCTCTGTATAAATAACCTTATTTTAAACTGACTTTTTCCTGTCATTGTCTTCACCTACCTGCTCTACTCAAACCTCTGCTGTCATTTAAAACCATATTCCTCTCAGTGTTCCTCCATCCCTGCTTTGCTCAAACCTCTGCCATTTTTTTAAACCACCACTTTTTTTTTCTTTCAATGTTCCTCCTTTCTTGCTGTATTCAAATTTCTTCCACTTCTGTTCCTCAGCTGCCTTGTGTGAGAGAGATAAAGGATGAGGAGCCCTCAACTATTCCTTAGTACTTCCACACAATGTACTTCACTCCTGATATAATATGTTGCTTTATTATGGAGTTCCAGATTCAATGTAGTAATTTAGAACCGGTATTTTATTAACAGGCAAACACCCATTTTTGTATAACATTCATCAATTGAACTTAACCTTCTCTAACTGAACAATCTGATAGGCTTGCTCTAAAGATTCTATTCATCTTAAAAATAGAGTAACGTATATAATCACTGTGTGCGTGCGCAAAGGCAAAATAGAAGGGAGGAGGAGGCATGGAAATGGGGGGTTTGTGTGTAAAGGGGAGTTGCAAAAAGGAGGGAGAAGAGGTAGGGAAAGAGGGCGATAGTGAAATTGGGTGGATGTGGAAAGGGGGTAGCAGAACTGGAGAGAGGGGAGGAGGCATGGAAATGGGGTTGGTCTGTGTACTGGGGGGCTTGAGAAAAGGAAGGAGGAGGGAGGAAAAAAGGGAAGAAGGTACAAAGGGGATTTAAAAAGAAGGAAGGAGGAGGCATGGGAATGGGGGTGAAGATTAAAGTGGGGGTACAGCTCGGGACCAGGATACCTGAAAGACCATCTTGCCCCTTATATACCCAGTCGATCACTGCGTTCTGCAGGTGAGGGCCTCCTGCAGATACCATCTTATCAGGAGGTTCTTTCTGCATTATATAGGAAACAGACCTTTAGTGTGGCGGCACCTACCCTGTGGAACTCCCTCCCTTTGAATATTAGGCAGGCGCCATCTCTGCTGTCTTTTCGGTGCCTTTTGAAGACTTTCTTCTTTCAACAAGCCTTTTAAGTTGAGACCTATCCCAATCTGCATCTGTGTCAGAATTGTTTAATGTTTTTAATAATGTTTTAACCCTTTTTGAAGTTGTTTTTAATATGTTTTTAATGCTGTTTTAATATATTTTAAGACCTGTTTTTATGATGTTTTAAAGTGTTTTAGTGCTTTGTTTGCCGCCCTGGGCTCCTGCTAGGAGGAAGGGTGGGATACAAATTGAATAAATAAATAATAAATGGGGTTGGGAAGGTAAAAGGGAAACTTAATAGTTGCATGGGATAGAAAGGAGAAGCTCTAGGGGTTAATGTGAGGGGACTGGTGAGGGGACAAATGGAGTGAGCAGGGGCACAGCCCCTAGTACACACATAAATGGGTTGTGCATTTTTAACTGGCAGTGCAACCTGAGTATCTAGATGTCTGATCTCATAAAGCTTTTATCTTATTGTTCAAAATGAGTACATTCCACATTTTCCCAAACTATATTCTATGTGAAGTTATTCTCTCCCAGATGTAGATGCCAAATCAATTCCACTGACAGGCAGGGAAAAATAGTCAAGATCCACTCTGCTTTATCAAATTTTCTTGTTATTGTAGGAAAAAACATTGTTCTTATTATTTCCTTTTTCTTGTTTCCCTGATCCACATCTGATTTTGTCTTATAGCGCATTCACAGCATGCACCAACACAGTGATTTGATTATTATTATTACATCTGTTGTCCTTGCTTCCCTATAGACCTGCCAAACAGCTGGCCATTGTGTGGATGAACTGTTGCTCAGTCCTTGATCTCTCTGTTACAACTGATCATTACCATGAAAAAAACTGTCTACTTATCCAAATCAAGGCTCACAAAGTATGATGCAAGCATTCCTAGGGATGCCTGGCAGTTGTTAGGGGAGACAATAATGTGCCCTCCTTCAACCCTTCCAGCCTAATTCAACCTGAACTTGCATATCTGAGATAACTGTCACTGTGTGTTGCATACATGGTCACTTATTATAAGATGAAACAAATTAGTAAAGAACTTTGTCTTTAGATTTTGCTTCTTTATGCAATTGAATACATGCAATGAATACTTGGAGGATCACCTTTCTAAACTAGAGGTAGGAAACCTCAGATCTGGGAGCCAAACACAACCATCCAGGTCTCTCTATGAATTTTGAGACACTGCCCAGTACACACCCAATCTCACCAGGCCACATTCTCACCAGCCCTACTCTGTGCTTCTCTCAAGAGCTTTTGCCTGGCTCAAATATATTCTTGAACTGTGATAATGCTTCTTGCTTGCCTAGATGGGGAAACCTCTGATTTTTGTGCAATCAGGATGTACAAAGGTAAGTCACATCTGTTGTTCCACCTATTTTTGCTGGGGCCCTCTCAGCACTGTGGCCATGGAAGGTTGCCCATGAAGGAATCTGGCCCTCAGGCTGAAAAGGGTTCCTGATTACTGTACTAAACAAACCTTTCTTTTGAGCAAGAATCAAACTGAGTGCATAGCTGATTTGATAGGAGTAGATGTGTTGACACACAGCACAGAGGCCAAAGGACGTGAAAATCCACCATTTTTCAAGCAAGCACCACAAGCAATAAACACAAAATAGATAAGAACAAGGTGATACATTACTTCAAAATCTCTCTCTCAAAATACTGTGATTGGAGAGCCCTGGTAAAATCATCCCATCTGGTTAGAAGCTAGACAGTCACAAAAGAGCTCTCCCTTTCCCCTCTCTCCACCCTGACATTTCCCTTATATGGCAAGCTTGGGGAGAAATGTTTACATTTTTTAATGTAGCTAAAAAAATAATACTGAAGCTCCCTGAAGCACTTTGACAAGACCTGATTTTTTCCAAAGTGATTTGGTTCTTAATTCAGGTTTCATCCAAATCTTTTGCACATCTGTATGATATATGCTTTTTAATGCACATTTTCCCCAATATAACCAATTTGTACATCTTTTTGGGCTGGAGAACTGCATCACAAAGCTCTGCGAAAATTTGGAAGGATAACTGTGTTTGCACATTGTTTCAGAAAGTGCAAATTGAGTAGATTTGTATTAAAATGCAAACAATCAAATTTCTCCCCTATCCCTATGCATTGGTAGCAATGGATACAACCCTGTAATTTTTACAGAGGGAGCCAATTACAAAAGAGGGAGATCAGTTGCAGGAAAGAAGGACCCACTATCCTATATTATAAAAAGAATATATTTTTTATCTTCCTTTTAAAAAAGCATCCAGGAGAACTGAAGCAAATTCAGCTCAGATGGGCTTCAATGTTTCCAATAAACCCAGATATTTATGTGATGCAGCTACTTCTCAAATTCAAGTAGAAAGCTGAAGAAGCAAAGTGGGAATTAATGCTTGGTGATAAGCTTTTATTAGGAACTATCAGGAGAAGCTTAACTTTTGCATTTATTACTTGTGCTAACTATATTCCTTGTATTAATTAATCAGTGAAAGCAGCCACAGAGTACAGTCCTATTCCCACTTACAGGTATAGGATTGCACCGTTGTCTTTGGGACAGATACAAATTGAATGAATATTTTGTTAATGTGGACCTTGCTTAATTAATTTGTTTTCACTGCTGAGGTGGCACCCACTAAGGCTGCAATCCAATACATGTCTGCACAGAAGTAAGCTCCATTGGGTTCAATGGGACTTACCTCAGGTAAGTGTGTATTG
This sequence comes from Rhineura floridana, assembly GCF_030035675.1. NCBI lineage: Eukaryota > Metazoa > Chordata > Lepidosauria > Squamata > Rhineuridae > Rhineura > Rhineura floridana. The sequence goes on from NC_084484.1 coordinate 12,674,572, forward strand.
GATTGCAACCTAAATTGCTAAGCCTAATTATAAGAGGGTCATTTGTTTATTATTCTCTCTCCCCATTTCTTTCCTTTCCTTTTTTGTTAAGATGGGCCAGTGACATATTTCAGCAGGTCACACTTTAAATTACTCCAGTAGTAGTGGTGAATATTTAATCAATATTTACACAGTGCAAACTATGCTTAGTCCACCAACTCGACATTGGAGAATAAATAATAGTCCAGCCAACACTATATCTCTGTGTATCTCAGAACATATATTAAAGATCATAGGATAGTTATAACATTACATGATCTCAGGCTGAAACCTGGAAACTACCACCGTTATAAGAGCACTGTCCAACAATATGAATGGAGTAAAGTAAAACATTGAAGTAGAAAGAACAGATGAAGCTGTGAATGGTTAAAATAAATTGCAATGATGTAGGAATAGGATCAACTAGGATATATAGATTCATACAATGCAAAATTCATATATATGGGGAATGTAAGTTGAGCGGTTAATGTCTGTAACAACTGGCCATTGTGCACATCCATCAGGCCTCATGAAGATGGAATTGTGCACATTTCCCAGTCAATATAGTGTACAAAATCTCCAACAGGTCTTGGGAAATGTGCATATATCAAATGAATGTTGTACATTCTCCAGTCGTTATGCATGAGGCCTGGTGAATGTGCATAATGGCCTGTTATGCACATCAACCACTCATCTTACATTCCCCTTAACATAACCCTACATACATACCATTTGGGTTTTATAGCAATCCTATACATGCTTACTTTAAAGGAAGTATATTCCATGGTATTCAATAAGGCTTACTCCCTAGTCAGCATTTTTTTAGGAGTACCTTGGAGAAAGTCTCATTGAACTCAGCGGAACTTACTTCTGGGTAGACATATATAGGATTGCACTGTTACTATGATGATACACATGGAGCAAGAAGCTCAAGAGCTCCATGTTGTAAATGAAAATATGCTGGCTTTAAAAGTTGAATTCCATAAATGCACTGTAACACCATCCAATATGTTTATTTTAAATTATTTTTGAGTGTTTAAGTTTGTTAATGTTGTATGATTTGTATATGATATTTTGATTATGTATGATTATGTTTATAATGGTGTAAAAGTAATAAAGAGTGACTGAAACTAGAGCTACATGTTTCCTGTTCCTGTGAAGCTTTTTTATCTGAGCAATTTCTATGGACTAAAGATAGTCTTGAAAGTTTATTAATGCCCTTGTGAGCAGAGGTGCTTGGTACCTTTTGGTGTTGTCTGCTTACACAGCTGGGAGATGTCCAAGTTAAACTGCAGAATGCATATCATCCTTTGGATTGACTCACTAGGGAAGGTAAAAAAAGTGGAAAATGACAACCTTTTAAAAAATTATTTAGAGAACCCAGTTCATTTCATGAAGTGCATGAGGTTGCCAGCTCATAGTCATGTTGTACTTGCAACATTTTTGAACAATTGGTTATCCCAATAAAATGACATCTGATCAGTTCCATGTCCAAATGTTGTGAGACCAACATGGGCATCAATACATTGATCTACTATTGGAGATAGTCCAGCCAGATTATAACATTGCAGCAGAACTTTTGATTGTCCCCATCCTTTTACGATTACAATAGCTACTGGCAGATGGATCTCTGGTACTGGCACAGCAGCTTGTCCTTGATTAGCACTGGCTAAATCAGTTAATCTATTAACAGTGTAATCATATGCAGTGGTCAGTGCACACAGTCATGCCTACCATGTGGCAATGCTGCAAAGAAGGCTTCTTTTGCAGCTTGCATTGCATCCTTTAGTAGCCAGCTGGTGAAGTTATTTGGGATGATCCAGAGGTTATTGACTTCCACTGTGGGGAAGGTTCCTCTAGAACATTCAAGGACCCACTGTGACCAACTGGCTACACACTTTGAGGATAAAGACATTCGACTTCGGCATGACCTTGACTCTCCAGTTATTGCAATTTCAGTACTCTACCAGAATCAGTGATGTATTGCAGGATCGGTTTCCTCCTATGCTTTCACCTGATGTGGATAAGGTGCTGGCAGCTGCACATGGGACCCCTCTTGACCCCCGTCCCTCTTAACTATAAATCTAGGAGAAGGGGTTTGACTGGTTGGGTCCAGAGTGTGGCTAACACTTCCTTGTGTGAGGGGGTGGTCCCTGAAGCCTTAAAAGAGATGGTGATGAGGCCACGCCTACAGAAACTATATCTGAACCCTTTGGACTGGACTAACTATAATTCAGTTACAAATACCCCCTTCTTGGGGAAAGTGGTGGCGGGGTAGTGATGAAGTAACTGCAAGAATCCTTGGATGACATGGATTATTTAGATCAGTTCCAATCAAAGCTCAGGCCTGGCCTTGGTTGCCCTGATGAATGATCTTTACAGAGAGTGGGACAGGGGAGTGCAACCTCGCTCCTGCTTCTCAATCTCTCTGTGGCTTTGATCCCATTGACCATGGTCTCTTCCTGGGCCAGCTCTGTAAAATGAGAACTGGGGGCATTGTACTGCAATAGTTTCAGTCCTGCCTACAGGACTGAATCCAGAGAATAGCACTGGGGGAGTGTTTTTTGACCCCTGGCAATTATGCTATGGGGTGCCACAGGGCACAATTTTATACCCAATGCTATTTCTTACTGTATTATATTTTTGTAAGCATCATGCTACCTGTGAACATTTCTGGAGTGGTACATGCCTGCGCTGAAGCGTCTAGAGGGAGCATGACACTTACAGCAAGGAGGGCAAGGACAGGTAAACCTTGGCTGCAATGATGCAGCGAGGAGGAAGAGGCAGTGATGATGATGAGAGGGGCAGCAGGGTACCTAGTGGACAGGGCCTAGCAGGCGAGTGAGCGAGTGAGCAGCAGGAGCAGGGCCTAAGGTAAATGGGGAGTGGGGGGAGGTTTGGAGACCCATTGGGGGCAGGCAGGGGGATTTTGAGACCCATCAGGGGGCTGGATGGAAGTTCTGAGACCTGTCAGGGGGCGGGAGGGGGAAGGTTTGGACAACTATGATTGGGTGGACAGGGGGAGGTTTGATGACCCTTGAAGTGGAAGGGGGAGGATTGGAGACCCATGAGGGAGGTTTGTAGACACTTGGAAGGGGAGGGAAAGAGCTTCGGTAACCAGTGAACGCATGAGGGGCTCTGGTGACCTGTGTGTGATGAGGTTGTGATGGAGTTGGTGAGGGATGGGGGCATGACACTTGGCAGAGGGGGTAAGGGAGGCCTTGGGATGCTGTAGGGTGGGGAGTAGGCAGGGCTGGCAAGTGAAGCGAGCACAGGTGGCAGCTGCCAGTAATATCTATATGAAGCCACTAGTAGCAGTCATTAGGAGTTTGGGGGCAAGGTGGAAGCAGCATGCTGATGGCACTCAGCTCTATTTCTCCATAACATCTGAATCAGGAGAGGCTGTGTGGGCCCTGGATTGGTGCCCTCACACAGTGGTGAGATGGATGAAGGAAAATAAGCTGAGCTTGAATTCTGGCAAGATGGAGACATTGTGGATGAGGGTTCCCATGTATAAGAAATTGGTCAATTGCTTTCCCTAGATAGAATTGCACTCCCCCAGAGGAGCAAGTATGCAGTCTGGGGGTGCTTCTGACCCAGCTTTGTCACTGGAGGTGCAGGTCGCCTCAGTGGCTAGTAGCATCCTTCACCAGTTGCATCTGGCACAACAGCTATGCCTGGATCAGGAGAGCTGGCCACAGTAGTTCAGGCACTGGTGACTTCAAGACTGTATTACTGCCGTGCACTATATGTGGGGCTTCCCTTGAGTTTGACCTGGAAACCTCAGTTAGTGCAGAATGCTGCAGCACAGTCGCTGCATATAATACCCCTGCTCAAAGATCTGAACCAGTTGCTGAGTTGTTATCGGGCCAAGTTCAAGGTGTTAATACTGGTATAAAAAGCCCTTAACAGCTTGGGACCTGTTTACTCAAGGGACTGCCTTACCCCATATGTGCCCAGTCGGACACTTCAATCTGCAAATCTGACCCTGTTACTGGTGCCATATGCTTCTTCCACATTTGTAAGAAGTCATTCTTTTAGTGTGGCAGCACCTACACTTTGGAACTTCCTGCCTATTGACATCAGGCAGGCACCTTCACTGTATCCTTTTTGGTGCCTGCTTAAAACATTTGTTTTAACACATAGCTGTTGATGTTTTTAGATCCCCTTTTAGTTTACTGCTGTTTCAATTGTTTTTAAAATGTTTTTAATTACTTGTTTTTAACTGATCTTATTGAGAATTTTAATGTTTTCTGTAAATCACTTAGAGGCGTGTGCTGGGGTGTTGTTTTTTTACAATCAAGTGGTACATAAATTCTGTTAAATAAATTATAAATAAATAGACGTCATCTCAGAAGGAAGCCCCATTGTGTCCAATGGGACTTGTGCTCATTTTTTAAGTGTTATAGGGTTTCGACCTCAATGTACTTAACTGTTATTTGCAATAACAATCAGTTCTATCCTGTTGTGTAGCAGACCATGATGTTAATTCCTCAGCTCAAATCTCATCACTTATGGATCGATTGGCTTTGGGTGCTGCTACTTTTGCAGGCCCTTCTTCTTCCATCTATCAGACTATATGTAGATATTCTTTAACTGATAGTTGCATTGAGAATAATATAGCCATAGGCAGGACATGGAGGGCTTTTTCATAAAGAGCACAAGTAGTGAGTACATGGTCTCGTCTAAACCCAGTTGCTTTGCCTTTTCAAATTCTGCAACAGCATTAGTTAGATATTGCAATAAGGCTGCAAACAAATGTTTAATGACTAATATATGCAATCCTTTTAACATTACTGCCTCATAAACTGATTCAAATGTGCCATTGTGTCTGTCCAAAAAACAAGGCTTTCAGTTGCGCTGTGGGAAAACCAAGCCTGGCATACCAAACAGAATATATGGAGAATGAAAAGCTACAGCAGCTTAAGACAGGTACGTCAGTAACAATATCATCAACATTTTACCATTCACCGCAAGCAACAAAGTCTATTGTCACATTGTGTGTTGCAGAGTTTATTATTTCTACAGTGTATCTACAAACATAATGAATTCTCATTGGATATACAAAGCGGAAACCGTAGCTTAAGGGCATTTCACGGGATCACATGCCAAGAAACTGGCATATTAAGAAAGAAGGAAATGTTGCAAAAAAAATAAACAAGAAGGCAGCCCAACCACGGAGCAAGCAGCTGCCTCAGGCAGCATATTTGAGGCACCATGAAAGGTGGCAGAGTGGCAAAGCGACATCTGATTACAGGCACAAGCCACACTGAAACGAACAGAAGATGTACAACAGCAAATAAAGCTATCTTATAATTGTTCTGTCTGCTCTGACCAGCAGCAGCTCTCCAAGGTCTTAAGCAGAGAGAGGTTTTTCTCTTCCCCCTACCTGTGATGTGTTTTAATTGGAGGTGCAAGAGAGTAGGCCTGGGATCTCCTGCATGCAAACCATGGGATTTTCACTGACCTAAGGCCTCAACCAAAGACCTGATTTGCAACCCCAGTACCATAGAGATATATGACCACTGTTTGCATGGGGAAGCAATGCTGCAGCTCAAAGAGAGGATGCAGAGGAAAGTTGTTCACTGCTTCTCATCCATAGTCTTTCTTAGTATATTGTGATTTCTTCAGTAGTATAAATATTCATCTCACACCCATAATTTTATACTGAGTCAGACCATTGGGCCATCTAGCCTCCAATGACTGTCAGTGTCCCTCCAAAGTCTGACACACAAGTCTGTCTCAGATCTGCCATCAGCTATCTGCAAGTTGCTGGGACTTTATGCATGCACAACATGAATAACATTAAAAAAGTTTAAAACCAAGCATTCCAATTTTAATGGTTACATAAATTCATTTAAGTTAATTTTAAGAAGTTCCTAAAATTGTTTTATAGTAAACATCTTATCGCTGTGCCTTCACAAAGAAGCATAGAAAGGAACAGACATATTTCAGCAATGTGCCACACACTGGGGAAGGGCCATAGCTTTTCAATTCCTGACATCACCAGCTAGGAATTGGAAAAGTCTGCTGTCTGAAAGCTTGGAAAGTCCGTGCCAGGCCTTGTAGATAATAGTGAGTTTGATGGACCAAAGACAGCTTCCTATATACCTACCTGATGTGGAACATCATATAGCACCCAGATTTGAAATTCAGCAGCTAATTGGATTGACTAACTTGGAAGGTCAGTGTTCTCCCTCCCCCCCCCAAAAAAGTCCAACTGATTATTCTAGTAAGTCAAAATGGAAAAATTCCAAGCTGATCATTTGGTCTTATCTTTGTGCTGGTTGAACTGCTAGATTGTTGGGCGCAGTAATGTAAAGAATATTAATGGACCATATATGTTAATATTGTTTACGTCTATTTATTGGAATCTCTCTCTCTCTCTCTCTCTCTCTCTCTCTCACACACACACACACACACACACACACACACACACACACACACACAAGTTTCAACCGTCAAAGGTTTCTTGAGACTTATTTTAAAAATTGCTTCCATCATAATTCTTTAGAATGCTTCTGCCATGCCAGAAACTCAAATTCACATTGGAATTTTACTTTAGATAAAGTTTGGTGACAACTTTGGAACTTCACATACAGCACAACACTGGAGTAACATTCAAAACCTTATAATGGGTGGTGTTCAACTAACATTTTGCCCTGGCACAAGAGGATTCCTCCCCCTCCTCCCTTATTGCCATCCTCAAATCTGTTCCAGAGGGTTTGGGGAAAACTCAGAACAGATATAGGGAATGTGCAAGGGGTGGAGAGGTGCAATTCATTCCATTGTGCAAGGAGAACTCCTTGTGTTGATGGAACATTAGCCTTAGTGCTACATTGAGTACAACCCAATGAGTTTAGTTTTTATTAATATGATTTTTACAGTACAGTCATATGTATGTTTATCCAGAAGAAAGGCTCCTCTCCTTTCTATTTACTGGACCCAGGATTTCGGCCTACAGTAAATTATGATTTCAGAAAGAAATAAGTAGGTTTAACTTTTCTTTGGTCATAGATGACTTATAGAATTCCTTCTTCAACTCAACATTATATACGTTGCGCTTATGAGTTCTAAAATTGTACCCATTTATTATTTGTTTGCAGAGCTTGGAAGTAACTCGTTATTTTTAACGAGTTACTTTTAATTCGTTACAATTTTAAATAACGAGTGGGTAATTCCATTACATTTGGCAAGTAACGGAACAAATAGTAATTTCCCTACTTTTCAGCTTCAACTTTAACGTTTCCACGTTAGGTTGGACGTTACTTGGGGGCAGGAACAAGGGGAAGTCAGCTCCTGGCTGTGATTGGTTAACACAAGACATGTGCCTCACACTGATTGGACCTCTGCGCAGACTGTCTCTTCCCTCGTGATCTGTGTTAGGAGGCACGATAGAAGAGATGAATAGGCAGGGGGAGCCTGCTAGCGTCTGACTCTGAGAGGAAAAAATGGACGCCAGAGGAAAAAGCCAGAGCACGGAAGGCAGAATGGCAAAGAGCTGTGGAGGTGAGTGACGTTGATTTGTGTGTGTGTGTGCCCCGGTGTGTGTGTTTTCGGCTGGAGTCTCTGGTTTTGGGGGGGGCTCCGGCTCTCTGGCTACCACCCCTTACTCTCTGGACTCTCCACTTCAATTAAAAAAAAAGTTTCTAGGTGGTCTAATTCCCGAGATATACACCAAAACGTAACCCCCCCGCACAACTTTTTTTTAAACAGATCATGCTCTAGCTACAACTCCCATCAGCCCAATCCAGTGGCCATGCTGGCTGGGGCTGATGGGAGTTGTAGTTTAAAGTAACTTTTCAAAGCTCTGGCTGCAACCCCACCCTTTCATGATTGTGAGTAAAGTGCAGACTTGTGTTTGTGTTGTAAATCTCTCTCCCTCCAACCCTATTTTTAAAGAAATTATGCAGGGTTTATCACAGTTTTTATTATGTAGGAAACTAATACTCATTTTTTAAAAAAATGAATGAAGTTTATTTATTTACTTTTAGTATTTTATTTATATCCCACCCTTCCTCCCAGTAGGAGCCCAGGGCAGCAAACAAAAGCACTAAAAACACTTTAAAAATCATAAAAACAGACTTTAAAATATATTAAAACAAAACATCTTTAAAAACATTTTTAAAAGCTTTTAAAACATTTTTTTTAAGAAAAAATTTAAAAACATATTAAAAAGCAATTTCAACACAGACGCAGACTGGGATAAGCTCTCAACTTAAAGGACTTGTTAAAAGAACAAGTTCCTTATCACTTGAGGCTGCAGTTTTCCCTGGTTGAGTAAGCCCCATTGAATACATTGGGACTTGCTTCTGAGTAAACAAACATGATTACACTATAAATATCTTTACAAGTTATATAAATAAACATATTTGATAGTCATGCTTATATAAATATTTTCATAGAATCATAGAATAGTAGAGTTGGAAGGGGCCTATAAGGCCATCAAGTCCAACCCCCTGCTCAATGCAGGAATCCAAATCAAAGCATTCCCGACAGATGGCTGTCCAGCTGCCTCTTGAATGCCTCCAGTGTCGGAGATCCCACTACCTCTCTAGTAATTAGTTCCATTGTTGTATGGCTCTAACAGTTAGGAAGCTTTTCCTGATGTCCAGTCGAAATCTGGCTTCTTGCAACTTGAGCCCATTATTCTGTGTCCTGCACTCTGGGATCATTGAGAAGAGATCCCGGCCCTTCTCTGTGTGGCAACCTTTCAAATACTTGAAGAGTGCGATCATATCTCCCCTCAGTCTTCTCTTCTCCAGGTTAAATATGCCCAGTTCCTTCAGTCTCTCCTCATAGGGCGTTGTTTCCAGTCCCCTGATCATCCTTGTTGCCCTCTTTTGAACCTGTTCCAGTTTGTCTGCATCCTTCTTGAAGTGCAGAGACCAGAACTGGACACAGCACTCAAGATGAGGCCTAACCAGTGCTGAATAGAGGGGAACTAATACTTCACATGATTTGGAAACTATACTTCTGTTAATGCAGCCTGATATAGCATTTGCCTTTTTTGCAGCCACATCACACTGTTGGCTCATATTCAGCTTGTGATCAACAACAATTCCAAGATCCTTCTTGCATGTCGTACTGCTGAGCCAAGTATCCCCCATCTTATAACTGTGCATTTGGTTTCTTTTTCCTAAGTGTAGAACTTTTACTTCCACCCAGTTTTGTCATGCTGTGTCCCTATAAGTATCCAATTGCATACTATGGTTGTACAATACTTCCTTTACATTTTAAGTATGCCTTGGGGTAGTCATGGTTCTCCATTGTTTTCATCCTGAGGGGCAGATAGGCTGAGAAATGGTGAGTAGCCCATGGTCACCCACTACACTTTATAGCTTATTTTCATTTTGAAAAATTAATTAGAACAATTTACATGCAGGCAAAATTTATTAAGCGGATTCACACAATATGTGTAAAGCACATCCAACTCGCATTTAAAGCGCATGACTTCCCCTAAAGAATTCTGGGAAGTGTCATTTCCCCCTCACAGTTATAGTTCTCACCACTCTTAACAAACTGCAGTTCCCATGATTCTGTGGTGGGATTCATGTGCTTCAAATGGGTGTTGAATGTGCTTTAAAGGAATGGTGTGGATCTGCCCTAGGTATGATGTTCATTCAAGAGTGAATTGAAAAGAACAATTTTAAAAGACACTTCTTACTCTTACTCATTTTTCAGACTTCTTTCTGAAGTAAAGGGTCAAATCTGTAAAAACATTTGGAGCAGCCACATTAAAAGATAAGGGCAGGGTATTCCAGGCAGGGGGTTGCCAACCCTGCTTGGATATGGATGTCTTTGCAGAGGATCCCTAGTCAAGGTTTACCAACAGCACAGTCCAAACTATATCTACTTAGAAGTCAGTCCTGTTGAGTTCTATGGGGCTTAATCCCTTAGTAAGTGTGTTTAGAATTGCAGCCTTCAGGAGCCTCCATTTTTACTCCCCAAAGCTCCCATCTAACATCTCCACAACACTAGGCTCCTTTGCCTCTGCTGTGGCCTTCTGGTGACTGCCCTAGCCTGAAGGCACTTAACCCTTCTTGCTGAAAGCAAGTAGGCTAGATTAAATGTTCCCTACCCAGGCTCATATATATAAAATATAAACGGCATTTTGTCAAAAGTATTTTTGTCTACATTTTATACCTCATCCTTGGTTTTCCAAGCTTGGCATGGAATGCTTCTCATACAGAATTAATTTGAAATGCTGCATATTTATTATCATAATCATCATATTCAAAATAAAAAATATATGTACCACCTTCAAGTTGATTCCAACTTATGGTGACCCTATGAATAGGGTTTTCATGAGGCTGAGAGGCAGTGACTGGCCCAAGGTCACTCAGTGAGCTTCATGGCTATGTGGGGATTTGAACCCTAGTCTCATTTTGTTCTCACAACAACCCTGTGAGATAGTAGGTTAGACTGGCCCAGGCAGGGTTATTCAGTGAGCAAATAGGATCTCTTTTAATTGTGCTATCGACCTGCTTACTTCCATTCTGACTGGGGGATCTTGCAGCATGGGGAAGAGATGGGGGCACATCACAGCTGAAGTTCACCCATATAGGAGCATTATCTCTTGTTTATTACAGACACGCCTGTTGCAGGTTTTGCTGCTGAGAGCAGCAGTCAGTTAGTGCAGCCACTTGAGTCACAGCTTGTTGATCCTGAGGAGGCAAAACTAGAAAGTGAGGTTCAGAAAGGAGGCCCTGTGCACGAGGAGGAAGAGGGCATGAAGCAGTGCCAGTTGCCCACAGCCACATCTGCAGAACAGCAAGTACCATGGTTTGGCTTTGAGAAAGCTTGTACATTTGTGAACCAGAGTGGGAAAAATGTTGTTGTACGATGTAATTACTGCCTTCCAAGGATCAAAAATCTGAGATCAGCTGTTTCCCCCTCATCCAATGTGAAGAAACATTTTGAGGTAAGCCTTTGTCATGCTGGTCCTTAAAGAGTGTCCATTGTCTATTTATGTTTCAATTGTGAAGTTCCTCTTCCATTTTTTCTTGGATTCATGCTTTGTTCTTCTTCCTCAGAGGGCACACCCTGAGAAGCTGAGAGCAATTGAAGAAGCAATAAAGGCAAGGAGACGTGGCCTTCCTGAACCAATGCATGACACCCCTCCTCCCAAAATGCTGAAGCAGCAGCAGACAACCCTTGAGAGGTGGGGATCTGGCAGGGATCTGCTTCTTCTGGCAGCCTGCATACACCCTCGCTTCAAACTAGATCGGCTGGAATCGTGTCAGGCCACCACCCATACCAACAAGTAAGAACATTAGGGAAGCCCTTTGGGTGGATTACTCCAAGGGAAATGTTGTCTCAAGGGAGGCATCAGAGGGCTTAAGGTGGTAGGCAGGGGCTGGGCCTTTTCTTCCTGGGGCTCCTCATCACAACCTTGGGTTGCTGCAGGTAATCCTTAAGGGTCTGCTGTGCTGCCCCATGAGTGTGGTGACTTGGTCACCTTCCTACCTTCCATGTCATCATCCACAGGCTCAGGCTGGACCCTGAACCAGGGGACATGACAAGCATCAGGAAATGAAGAGCAGATGATGGTTTCCTAACATATATGTGTTAACATATCCTCTCTCTTTCTTAGATACACAATGGAAGCCTTGTTGAAAGCTGAAATAAAGATGGGTGTACTTAATGAGGACAGTGATCAGTCTTCAGATAAAGACCAGGAAGGAGATGACTTAGCAGATGACTTCTTTAACTTTCTGCCCCAGGGCAAGAAGTCAGCAGTGGACACTGCTGAGGAGGAACTGGTGAGGTACCTGAGGTCTCCCAGCAGGGAAGTGTCAGCACTCCATGGCTTTCCACGTGTGCTGCAGTGTTTTTTGCAGCACAACACAGGCATGCCTTCAAGCGCCGCAGTAGAACGCCTGTTCAGTACTGGTGGCAACGTAATGACTGTAAAAAGACATTCCTTGTCTGACATGCTCTTTGAGCATCTTGTTCTTTTGAGACATAACAGAAACATATTATAAAAGCATTTCAAGTGTAAAATTTGATTTCAAGAGTTGGGGTATCTTCATTGCTTGGGGGGATGTGAGATTCTGTTATGCCATTATGTTAATCTTATGGATACATTTTTTTATTCTACTACCCCCTGTGTGTGTGTGTTTATTTTTAATATTGTTTTAGGCTTCTTAGATGTGCAGCAGCCAAGGCCAGCACCTTGTAGGAGTTTTTTTTTTAAAGTAACTGAAATGTAATTGTAGTGATTACTTTTGAGGAAAAGTAAAGTAATCAGTTACTTTCAGAGCAATTGTAATTGTAACGGCAATTACTACTTTTTGGGGCCAAGTAATTGTAACTGTAATTTATTACTTTTTAAAAGTAATCTTCCAAGCTCTGTTTGTTTGAACAACCAAGGAGTTTTGTGGGATTCGTCAAACACCATTTTGGTAGCTAAAACACTAGAGCTGCATTTTTAGCTGATCAATCTTTTAAATTGTTTCATTGATAAATCGGTCAATTCATTGTAAATAAATTTCCATATTACTTAACCCTCAACATTGGGCTTTTTGTCACACTGAAGCTAAATTAGAGTATTGCTGAAATGAAAGTACTCCTGTTTTTTTTTTAAAAAAATCACAGTATAAAGGGGCTTCCATTTCATAGACTTTTCTAGAAATTGCACTGAAATGTCTGTGCTAAAAAATTTTTTTACACTCTGAGTTGTCTTGATTTGACCTAAGTGGCAACAGCATATAGTTAAATCTGATTAGTGATGTAAAATGGTGGTGCCATCATTGCATTCATTGCATTCACTGTAGCTCTTTTAATATGTTTGGTATACAAGGATATAAAATGCATGAAGAGAATGGTGGAATCATGCTTACAAGCCATGCCTCCTGCATGCCAATGTGTACACCAGCTGTGCAGCCTGGTGGCTACATGTTCAGTGTCAGTGTGATGGGAGCCTCTGCGCATATAGATATATGCATGTAGAACCCCTACATCAATTGGAATCCTAGCCAGATTTCCCAATCCTGTGGTGGGAGCCCTACAACAGTACATTTGTGTGCACAAAGTCACTCTGAACGAATGTGTGCCAGAAGTATGGCTAATGAGTACAAAACAGCCACCTCCATCATGCATTTGATATCATGGATGCTACACATGTAAATAGGGCCTTTATGATCCTTGATCAATAGAGACCTATGTTTATAATGCAGAAAACAGAAAACCAGTGGGAAAATAGATCCAAAGCAGCTGGGGAAAACACCCGAAGAAGATTAGAAAAAAAGATTAAAGGTTAGGGGAAAAACTATTAATATTCTCATATTATTGGAGGAAAATGTTTTCACTTCTCCTGAAACAGCTAATTTGTGTCCCCAAAATAAAAATGAGATAATATTAATCACAAACCTACCATTTAATAAACAAGATCTACCAATTATTAAAATGAAAAGCCATCTTTAATGTTTTCCCTCCACAATTATCTATATATATAAATGTGTGTCTGCATGTGTGCGCACGCGAGCACATGCCCTTAAGTCTCAGGCCTATCAGGCAAAATTTGCCTTCACCGAAAAGGATTGCTTCCACCAAATTAATCAACTTAGTTGATTAGTCAGTAGAGACCAATTTTAAACCAATTAAAGCTTGCAGCTCTACAACATACCCTTTTAACTATTGTAGAACACAGTTTCAATAGCTAGAGGGAATATGGTATCATGAGATCCCTCACTTATTCAAACCTTCAATGTTAAGGGTCCCATTGGGCTCCCTTGGATTTGCTCTGTTAGCTATCAAGTGCACACTCAAGGCAATACAATTCTCTTCATCCTATTGGAAAAGTGTCTTTATGGGTTTGTGAGGAGAAAAGCAAGTAGGAAATGATTGTGTGTGTAGATTGATAGACGGATAGATATTTCAGTCTACCACATACCATTACACTTTAGCTAATGAAAAATGGGCCACAAAGAAAGGAACAGAACAGAATAGGGAACCTCGACAGAAGCCTTTGCAGGTACTGGGGAGATCTAGATTCAAATCCCTACTCAGTCATGAAGCTCACAGGGTGATGATCTAAGGCCAATCAGCATCTCTCAGACCAAACCAGATAGACTTTTTTAAAGTGTTAATAGCAGCCATGGCAGATGAGTGTGTGATCTGGATTGGGGCCATGGTACTGGAGAAGGGGGATTTCCCCCCCCTGTCATTTTCTTGATTAAAATGCCTGCTTAAAATTGCTGCATGAGGCAAAGCATACTGCAGGTGTCATACTAGTACTTTTATGTTTTGTTCCATGGGGCAAACATGAGCTCCAGAAGGAAGGTTATTTTAAGGGGAGGGGAATGATATTGGGGAAAGGTTCATTCTCTTCCCCCAGTGCTGTAGACCTGAGATGAATCTGTGTGGCTTCATTTAACATTTTTAAAAATGTGGGAGATCTTATTCACAAAGTCCCCACATTATGTCTAGTATGGCCTCAAGCCTTTCTCACAAGTTTAAGGCACACAGGGTTGTTTTAAGGACAAAGGTGTGCAAACCAGTCAGTTTTGATTTCTTTCAGTTTCTCATTTTTTCCCAGCCTCAGTTCAGTTCCTCACATTTCTACATCAGTTTGCATTTTTAAAAAAGATTAAAATTCATTAGCATTTTAATGCAAATTTCAAATATAGACATGTTTGCATGCAATTTTACCTCATATACACATGACTGCAAAGCCATTTCCCCTAATGCAATGCATTTTGTGTTATTTTGCATGAATATTTGCATTTTTATGCATACTTTTATGCATACATGCATTTTTGTATGCATTACTTTCAATTTCAGGGTAGCTAGCTTTTAAATATTTTCAGATTTGTATCCTGGAAAAGATGAATTGCCAGCTATCCTCTGTTCTTTTTTCCCCTAATGAGGCTCTCCTTGGTGTTATTTCTCAACCACGACCAGGCTCTACTGCTACACATTACTTGGCTAGAGGACTGCATTGCAAAATTCAGAGAAGTGCATGCTTCAAAGGATAGCTGTACTTCAGTGGAGGCTGGTGGAGTGTAAACCTACTGGGGTGTCTCTGAGATCACCATCCTCCTCCCTTGCAAAGAAACAGTGTGCACTTAAGCAGTACAGTTCTATAAATGCATAGCACCTAAAAGTGGGCTCCTACTGGGAGAAAGGGCAGGATATACATCTAATAAATAAATAAATAAATAAAAGTGTCTTATCTTGGTTCAGAGGGAGGGGGTTCCTGAAGTCACAGTTGCAGTCATTGCTCTTCACCAAACAAACCTTACCCTCCAGACAACCTCTTGCTCATCATGGAAAGTCACCAATGTCTTGCTGGTTCTGATTGTTGGGAGAAAAGCACCAACACGTGTTGTGAGTGACTTGAACCAGTGTGGGGTGATAGACAGAAAGGCAATCTATTATTCTCTCTGCTGAGTCCTCCACTAAAGGCTTTGATCCTCCCCTTCTCTTTCTGGCTTTCCTCCAAGTTAGTTAGTAATGGCTCTCTGAGTACAGGACACATGGCTGCCAGGTTGTTTTTTAGTTTTATTTTTTGGTTAGGAATCCTGACTGGTTGCAGGATGCTGAGTTTTCTGCCTTACTCATAGGAATTTTGTTGTAGTTGGTATGGTATTGCATTTAGGAAATCATCACTATCTTTTCTTTTCTATTTGAATTACTTCTGACCTCACGCCCTTATGCCATAGAAGCAACAGAAGCGGTTCCATGTGGTCAGCTCAACCCCCTTAAGCGCACTGATGATGCAGCTTGTTGTTTACATGATGGTTTGTTTCTTTCCCAATAGTGGTAAAAGAGAATTCACATACTGAGAAGTGTGGCTTCAGTTGCTGTTGTTCCCAAGCTACTGCCTGTGAATGTAGACCAAACCATGAGGGTTTTTTTCTCTGTGAATTACTACTCACTGGAATTGGGTTGGATGTCAAAGTGAGTTTATAGCAGCCCACAGGGTAGGCAGAAAAGCGTAGAGAATCTTAACTCTTACTCATTTCTCAAATCTCTCTCTGTAGTGAATGGTCAAATCTCTAAGGAAGTTTAGAGCAGACATATTAAAAGGCAAGCAGAGTATTCCAGGCAGGGAGTTGCCAACCCTGCTTTGATATGGATATCTTTGCAGAGGATCCCTAGTCAAGCCTTACCAATAGCACAATCCTAACCATATCTACTCAGAAGTCCTGTTGAGTTCTGTGGGGCTTAGTCCCTTAGTGTGTTTAGAATTGCAGCCTTCAGGGGCATCCATCTTTACTCCTGAGTGCTCCTATCTAACATCTATACAACACTAGGCTCCCTCCTTCCTACAATGGCCTTCTGATGACTGGCCTACCATGGCCTGAAGGCACTTAAACCTTTCTTGCCAGAAGCAATTTGGCTAGATTAAATGTTCCCTACCTAAACAGGTGAGAAGGAATGATCCTGTCACTTCACCTGGACCTGGGAACACTTTCATTTAGCTATGATTTCTATCTTAATTTCCAATCAGATTTTTTTTTGTTTGAGTGGTATGCTCCAAGCAATTGTGGTTGATGCTTAAGATATCTTGCTTAATGACATCACTAGAGCCTACCCCTAAATGTCAGGTTTTAGAATGCTTCTGACCTGGTAATCCTAATCTGAACAGTGTTAGATTTTGCATGTTAAGATTTGTGTTGACTTCTGTATAAAGTGTGTGGAAGAGAGATGCTTGATTTTAAAGCTTACATTTTATTACTGACTGTCTAGTCATGTTAACTTATTAAGCAACTGTGGAAACTATTTTAACCTGAAGAGTGTTATAAAATGTTTTATTTTTGTTTCAGACTAACAACAGAAAGGGCTTTTGGTCTCAACCCCCTCACACACACACACAAACTCTCCCCAGCAACACCAAGAAACAAATAAACACACATGTACACAAAATCTCTCCCTCTCCAAGCAACCTCACCACTTACATTTAACAGAAGCCTTACAAATTTCTCTTGCCCCCTTCCAATTAAGCAACACAAGCACACACACACACACACACACATACTCTCTTTATAGCCCCCAGACCTCAAGAAAGTGCCTAGATGGAAATCAATACTCAAGCAAGCATTCCCCTCTCTCAAACATGTACTAGCCACCATTCTCTCATCCTGCTCCCGCTACCATAAAAACAAAGGGCTTACCTGCTGACCCAAGGAACTCTGTAGCTGATTTGTCTTCATCAGTTCTCCCCTTTTTCATACACACAAAGTAAGTAAAGTCAATGGCTACTGCCACACCCAATCTTGGCTGCAATGTTCTCAAAAAGAGGGAAGGGAATGACCACCAAGGTGCAGACTCAAAAACAGCAGCCAACACCCATAGGAAGAATGATTAGCCTGGGAAGAGCAGGAACAAGCCCTTCCTCCTCTCTGTTTAGTTGCAGGGTCTTTTGATACACGGGTGAGTCCATTAGCTACTTACAGAAAAGATGTGGGAAGGGGGAAACGGACGGCTCTTTTTGTCCTCCATTCTGTCTAATGAAGCCATCTCTAATCATGCTTGTTTTTCAATCATTTCTCTCCCCAGAGACAGGGTAGAAGGATCTACTTCTACTAGGAAGCCTGTTGGACAGTGAAAAGGTATTCATATTACTGTGGGTGTCATTGAAAGACTCACCTATTTTGTTTTTCAGAGCATCCTCCCCTGCTGTGTTTTAGTTTGTTTATTGTTTTGGAAAATGCAAATGAGGGTTCACCTTTAAATATGAACTGAATCAAATATCTCCCCCATCCCTAGCAGGGACTCAACAGCTGACCTGAATAGCTATGTATGGTAAAGCATGAGGCTTCACTACAGGCGGAGAAGCTCATGTGAATTTTGAATGATGGCTGTGTATTGGTTCTCATATTGTTCTGGAAATTTCTAATTAGTTAAGTTCATCTTTGAATGCAAACCACCAATTCCTATTTGAAAATACAGTGATTGGGGGTAGGAAGCTTTGCACACTGCTGTGAGCATTTTGGAGGAAGGGTGGAATAAAAATGTAATAAATTACATTAGAATCAATATACACCCCTTAGATGATAAAATATTAGACAATTCTTGATTTTGAACAATTACCTAAGTATGGGGTTAAGTCTACAAACAGAGTAGAAAGTTTCTGTTTCAGCCACATATATTTCACTGTCTTGTGCTCTGACTTTGAAAAGCCAAACAGTGGTGGAGGGGAAGAGAAATTAAGCCCTATTTCCTTGGGGATGTGTGTTATCAGTATTGACTTGTTCCCAAAGCAGCAGTAGCTGGAGGTAGAGATACACAAGGTGTTCCTTAGAAAACTACAAGGACTTCTTTATAACGATCAAGGAAAAAGAACTCAGACTTTCATGTTGTCTTTTCAGTATGGATTTAGTAACTGATGGAATAATACTATACTATTCTTTTTCATTTAATTCAGATCAGTAGGGTACCTTTTATTCACTTTCATTCTCAAACTGGGGTAGGATTATATTTCAAAGAGTCCCCCTTCCCTTTAGTAAATTGATTTTACTAAATTGATTGTACAATTAATCTGTAAATATCTGTACATATTCTTCAGAAACTGTTGCACTGTGGCAGTGTAGCCAAAGGAGGGAGGGAGAGAGGGAGGCATTTGTTCTACTTGAATGGAAGAACATCCATTTTGTATTCTTTGAATTTGTCACTGGCGTTTCTCAACTACTGTCCTGGGCTTCTTTTGGGAGGGAGGGTAGCATATACCTTTAAAAATAAATAAATACCCTTCATGTTTCTTTGCCCAAGATGAATCTCTTCATGTAGCTATTATTACTGCATGTAATCCCAATTCTTTACATGCTGTCGCCAGCTTTTGCCACCACACAAGGAAGACTCGTGACACAAGATTGGAATAATGTTATATTTATTAAATATAACATACTAAATCCAAAGCAAGACAGCCAATCATTCAAATATAATTACTTCGGGCAGGTGAGGCTAATCCTAACTATGTGGGACTACACTCCCACCTTCAAAAGGCATTAATTCTCATTATTGCATAACTCCAGAGTGAAGGACGTGTGTAAAATCCTCACTCCTTGCTCTTGGAGCCATGCGCGTGGTTCCAACCTCCACACCATGGCCCCGCCGTACAGGCGTTCACCATGATGCGCAAGCCGGTCCCATAAGGACACCACCCAGATCCCCACCAGAGATGAACCCTGATGGTTCCCCGGGAAGTGCTCCTTTTATGATGCCTTAACCGCCTAAATATATAATCCCCCTATATACCTCACCTGCCCGAATTCTATGCCAGCCAAAGCAGACGCAACCCAACCCATCCTAAAGCCAATTGAATTAACCCGAGCAGCATGGAGTAGGCAAAACCAAAGGGAGTCTGAAACCAGAATCCCCCCCCCAAAATTCCTACTCGGCCCCATTTTGGCGACCAGCAAAGCCCGAAGAAGTACGCCTGGCGCCGACGCTTCTATCCTTTCGGCACCAGGTTAAGACCTGGCTATGCTCCCAGGCATTTTAAGTATTTAATGTTATAATTTTAAATTTTTTTTGTTTGCTGTTTATTTATTGTGATAATCTGTATTTTAATCTTTTTGTACACCGCCCAGAGAGCTATTCGCTATGGGCGGTTTAAAAATGAAACTAATAAATAAATAAAAATAAAATACCGACAAGGGAGGGAGGGTGGGTGCCGCGAGGCAAAAAAGGCAAGAGCGGGAAGAAGAAGCAGCCTTTTATATGCTGCTCCAACACCCTTCCTGATTGAGTGAACGATCTCACGTGGCTCGAAAATGTTTATATCGCGAGCATTCACGAGTCCTCCCTTTAATAATGGCGGCGGCAAATCCGTTCCTAAAAGGAACGACATTAGCAGATTTCTGTTCGTGTAAGTACCAGATCCTCCATGAAATAAACAAAGATGATAAGAGTCACAGCTAGATGCTTTGGGGCAAGTCTGGCCATGAGAAAGGTAATATCTAGTTGCAATAGTCAAGCCAGAGGTAGAGGTGTCATTTCAAGGTTCAGTAGTGGGGATGTCAAATTCAGAGCAAGGGGGAACAAGGGCGTAGGGTTCCCAGGTCTCTGTTCTTTCCCAGAGACTTGGGGTCCTCTCCAGCTCTCTGGGTGAGTCACCTTAACCTCCAAACTCTCAGCTTTCATTTAAAAAAAAATACATTTCTAGGTGGTCTGTTTGAAGAGATATACATCAAAATGTTAGTCACTGCCCCCTCACAACTTCATTTAAATGACCTGTAGCTGCTTTAACCCCACTCTTTCAAGTTTGTAGCCAATAAGCGAAATCAGGGTTGTGATTGTCAAGGGATTTGTTTACCTCCATGCAGTAGCTAGATTCCAATGCAAGGCCAGTAAACTCTTATTTTTTCCTGCTTATTTACAAATCTCGTAAATTGAGTAAATGTATAGCTTTCAGTCTTTTCTCTCTTGTGTGCAGGTGACAGGGAATTTTGTAGTTGAGTCCTTGAGTAAAATTGAAGAACACAGGTTTGCAGCAAAAAGGTAGGCCTTTATTGGATGACAAGCATATGCTTGGTCAGTCTGTCTCTTAGTGAGTGGAGAACTGCCACATGGCACTGGTTGCCTGGGGTTTTTATACATTTCAGGACAAAGACTTTAGCACCTACCAATCAGGAGTTAACACATCAGTATGACATAAGCATTACAGTATTGCACACGTATTTGCGTAGGCATTGCATAGGTACTTTCATAGGTACTGTACTTTTTGCATCATGTTCTGGTGAATTTGGCAATGTTCAGTACTTCATATAAAATTACATTTTCACTGTGAGCTAAGCATTTCAGCTAATGCAATCCTTCTTACATCTTGGAGAGTACAGAGATGTTCAGAGATGCCCATTGTCTATTCAGTGTTATCATAATTGTTTAGAGTACAAGGTGTTCCAAACAAACCAGCACAGTCAGGGAAGACAGCTCCAAGAAGAAAAAGGGTTCTGGCTGACTACTGAACTTTTTAAATGTTAAACTATTAAAATGTTATAAACCTTTATAAAAGGATATAATTTGCTTATTGTTCATATGTAAATAATTTCCCCAACACAGGAGTCAACAAGTTTAAATTTTCCTGGGCTGTTGAAGAGGGCAGTGTTTTGAAAACCTTTCCAATATGAAGCTTTAATCCAATACTCACTTTTCTGGGAGTAAAATTGCAATGCTAATCCCACATACCCAGAGTAAACCCCATTGAATTCAATAGGACTTACTTTTAAGTAGACATGGTTAGGATGGTGTTGTAAATTAATGGGACTTTTGAGTGAACATAGCAAAGGATAGTGTTTGTGTTGTAAATCTTTCTTTCCCCCTTCAATCTTATTTTTTAAGTGTTGGACTACGACCTAGGAGACCAGGATTCAAATCCCCACACAGCCATGACGTTCACTGGGTGACTTTGCGACAGTCACTGCCTCTCAGCCTCGGAGGAAGGCAATGGTAAACCCCCTCTGAATACTGCTTACCATGAAAACCCTATTCATAGGGTCGCCATAAGTCGGAATCGACTTGAAGGCAGTCTTTTTTTTTTTACATAGGTATCACTACTTTTATTATGTAGGAAACTAATACTGATTTTATTTTTAAAAAAACATGTTCTGCAGTGACCAACTCGTTTTGACAATTAACTATTATATGGGGTGTATGTATTTTTACATCTGCAGTGTGTGTGTATATGGAGTCTTTCCAACAACCCTGTGAGATGGGGTTGGCGATTGGAAACCAAGGCAGCAGACAATAAGTAAAAAATCCATTAAGAATCCAATAACCATAAAAACAAGAATAAACAGTTGCAGAACAGCTTAAAGTGGCATGATTCTGAATTTTGGGTTGGGTAAATTAAGTTCCTTAGAACTTGTGGTTGCAGTTCTGTGCATGCTTCCCTGTTTGAGTAAGCCCCTTTGAATACATTGGGACTTGCTTCTGGGTAAACAGACATAGGATTGCACTATAAACCTATTTACAGGTTGTATAAATAGTAAATATATTTGATAGTCATGCTTACATAAATATTTCTTCATACTATATCCCGATAAGTATCTTATTTCACAAAATGACTGTACATTATTATTTCCTCTACAATTTAAGCATGCCCTTCTTCCTTGGGATGGTCATGGTTCCCCTCTGTTGTTTTCATCCCAAGGGGCAGATTAGGCTGAGAGATGGTGAGTAGCCATGGTCACTCAGTAAACTTTATGGCTCATTTCCATTAAAAAAATTAATTAAAGCAATTTACATGCAGTGAGTGTATTAAGTAGATCCACACCATACATTTCAAGCACATCCAACTTGCATTTAAAGTGCATGACTTCCCCTAAAGACTCCTGGGCAGTGTAGTTTCCACCTCATAGTTTTAGTTCCCACTACCCTTAACAAACTACAGTTCCCATGATTCTGTGGTGCGATTCATGTGTATAATGTGTACTGGTTGTGTTTTAAATGAATGGGGTGGATCTGCCCTAGGTATGATGTGCATTTATTAATGAATTGAAATGAACAATTTTAATACTTTTTTTAAACAGGAGAAGGTTTGTAGCTCAGTGGTAGGGCATATACTTTGCATGCAAAGGTCCAAACTTCAATCTCTGGAAAGGGCTATTGTTTGGAATCCTGGAGAGCCAATGCTAGTCCATGTCATCAATACTGAGCTAGATGGAACCAAGTGGCATAAGTCAGTATAAGGCAGATTCCTTTGTTACTGAAAGTGGAAAGAGACCCAAGGGCCACAGTGACTCCAACATTTATTTATGTATTTTATTTACAACATTTATATACCACTTTTTTGTAAAAATCTCAAAGCAGTTTACAGAAGGAATTAAAACTAATTTTTTGGCAAAAACTGTTAAAGACAGGTATTTAAAAATATTCAAAATAATAAAACCAAGAATGAGTTAAAAACAGATGTAAAAATACAATAGCTTCTATATGCCTGGATAGGCTTGCCAAAACAAAAATGAGTTTAGCAGGTGCTGAAAAGGGTACAATGAAGGTGTCTGCCTAATGTCAATAGGCAGGGAGTTCCAAAGCATAGGTACTGCCACACTAAAGGACTGATTTCTTACAAGAGCAGAACAAGTACTATGTGGTACCCGTAACATAGAAAGCACACCTTGAACTTGGCCTGGTAGCAAATCGACAACCAGTGCAGATTTCAGGTGTTATGTGCTGATAGGGTATCACTCATGTTAGCAATTGTGATGCAGCATTCTGCATTATGTGCAGCCTCCGGGTCAGGTTGTGCTGGATGGGGTTTTCTGTGACCTTGGCTGACTGGCTGCCAATTGTTTTGTTTACTTTTATATTTTGGTTAGGAATCCTGACTGGTTGTGTGATGCTGAGTTTTCTGCTCATAGGAATCTTCTTGTGATTGGTATAGTATTGCATTTTGGACATCATCACTGTCTTTTGTTTTTCTTTTTCTATTTGTATTTCATTTACCTTTGACTTCACTCCCTTATATCCATAGAATCAACAACAATTGTTCCATGTGCTCAGATCAACCCCCTTAACCCTACTGATGTTGCACCTTGTTGGTTGCATGACAAGTTTGTTTCTTGTCCAATGGCAGTAAAAGAGAATTCACATACTGGGAAGTGTGGCTACAATTGTTGTCTTTCCCAAGCTGCTGCCTGTGAAGGCAAACAAACCATGTGTGTTTTCTCTCTGTCTGTTATTACTCACTGGGATTGAGTTGGCTGTCAAAGTGAGTTTATAGCAGCCCACAGGTAGACCAAAAAGTGTAGAGAATTTTCTTACTCTTACTCATTTCTCAAATCTGTAAAGACGTTTCAAGCAGCCATGTAAAAAGGTTGGGGCAGGATATTTGTGGGAGCTGGTTCTTCCCTTCCGGCTCCTGTGTGCAGCTCCCAATGGAGCCTGTGTTCAGTCAGGTTGGCAGCTCCCACGTGGCAAGTGGATGTGGCGCAGCTTTCTGCTGGCCCCTCCTTTGCCGGCCCCCCTCTCACTGGCTACCCCTGAGTTGGATTGCTCTGTTACTGTATTTTCAAAACATTAGCCCTTTCCAGGTGTTACCTTTGGAGCCTGACATCAGAGGGATGGTGAACACCGCAACTTGGTTCCCTCCTCTACAATTCCCCAAATACATGACGGACAATACCTGAAAGTGCATCTGTAAAAGGTTGGCCTAATTCTCACTGTGGAGGTACAATGACCTGCTATATTTTACATATATACTTATTTTATTTTAAGTTGTTGGTATTGTTTTATTATTTGGCAGGTGGTTTTCTATGTGCATAAAATGTTTATGTATGGATGAGTATTCCGATTTATGAGTACCCCCCAGCATTCTGAAGTAGTACAGCACAGACACAGTTTTAGCACCTTTGTGAGAAAAAAGTGGTTAATCTGGAGTAGTTAAAATTATCCCAGACCCACAGACGTGATGCTGCATTTTACCTGAATGTAGACAGAGCTGCAAATAAATGCCATCACATTTATTTTTGCTGTTTTTGCACCTTTCAAAATAAACTGAATACATGTGGCCATGAAGAAGGGAAAGGCTCCATTATTAAAAACTATTTAGGAAGCACTTCCATTTTTTTCTGCAGCTCTTTAATGAAATGTTTTTAACAGCACTGTTTGGCAAAGCTACTGCTGCTAAAGAGTCCACAAGCAGTGACTAGTCCATGTTTTTAGGAAGCTGCCTTATGCCAGGTCTGACCATTTGTCCCACCATGGCCAGTATTCTCTCTAGTGACTGAGAGTGGGTCTCCGGGGTCTCAGGCAGGCTTCCTTCCCATCAGCCACTACCTGATCTTTTTTTAATTGGAGATGCCAGAGACTGATTCTGGGGCCTTCTGCATGTACAGCATGTGCTCTGCCACTAAGTGATAGTCCTTCCCCCAACTTACTAACTCAGGGGCAGCTTGACTTTTTAGGCCTAAGGGTTGCATAAGCCCATTGCAACGCCTGTGGGGATGTCATACCACCAGTGGGCATGACTAAAACGTGGGCATGGCTGTGCCTACTGATGGCATGTGCATGCATATGCCATGCACAGTTTATTGATTTATTTGCACACAAACGCACACCACAGCACACACAGCTCCCCCTTCAGCTGGTCCATGCAGATCAGCAGAGACGTGGGGCAGTGGAGGGTCCTCCCCATTGCAGGACTTGGTTCCCCAGCACAGCAATGGTACTGCAACAGTGCAAGGGGATCCCCCTGCTTTCTGAAGGGACCATCATAGAGGTCAGGATGTGGACTGAGTTTTGTATGGTTCAAGGAGTTTGTTGGTTCCACTGCAGGGGCCTCATGCAGAGAGTGTGTGATTTTCACTGCGGGTTCTGCCATTGCCAACAGCAACAGAATATATAATATAATAATATATTTAATTTATGTGTCGCCTATCTGGCCAATGGCCACTCTAGGCGACGTACAAGTAGGCAATTAAAACACAATACAAAAATACAATAATATGATATACAACAATACAGCAGCGAGAACAATAATAATACCGGGTACGAGGCATTGCAATCATAGCAGTTAACCCTCCCCGGAAATCCCGAAGGCCTGTTGAAAGAGCCAGGTCTTTAAGGCTTTATGGAATACATTTAGGGAAGAGGCGTGCCGTAGATCTTGTGGGAGGGAGTTCCAAAAGGTGGGGGCTGCCACTGAGAATGCCCTCTCTCTTGTACCCGCCAATCTAGCTGTTTTTGTCGGCGGGATTGAGAGAAGGCCCTGTGTGGCCGATCGTGTTGAGCGGCATAATTGGTGGCATTGAAGGCGCTCCTTTAGATAAACTGGACCGAAACCGTATAGGGATTTAAAGGTTAATACCAACACCTTGAATTGGGCCCGGAAAACAATTGGAAGCCAGTGTAGATCGAACAACACAGGCGTGATGTGATCCCGGCGGCGGCTATTTGTGAGTAATCGAGCCGCCGCGTTTTGTATCAGTTGTAATTTCCGGACCGTTTTCAGGGGTAACCCCATGTAGAGCGCATTACAGTAATCTAATCGAGAGGTGACCAGGGCGTGTACCACCAGTGGGAGCTGATAAGCAGGAAGGTAGGGTTGCAGCCTTCGTATGAGGTGTAGCTGATACCAGGCTGCCCGGCTCACTGCCGAGATCTGAGCCTCCATGGACAGCCTGGAGTCAAGTACAACCCCAAGGCTGCGGACCTGGTCCTTCAGGGGTAAACTCACCCCGTTGAACTTCAGGTCAACATCTCCCAACCTTCTCTTGTCCCCCACGAGTAGCACCTCGGTCTTATCGGGGTTCAGCTTTAGCTTGTTCCTTCCCATCCATCCACTCACGGATTCCAGGCACTTGGACAAGGTCTCCACAGCCAACTCTGGTGAAGATTTAAACGAGAGATAGAGCTGAGTGTCATCCGCATATTGGTGACACTGCAGCCCAAATCTCCTGATGATTGTCCCTAGCGGCTTCATATAAATGTTAAATATCATGGGAGAGAGGATAGAGCCCTGTGGCACACCACAATTGAGAGGCCAAGGGTCTGAAACCTCCTCCCCCAATGCTACCTGTTGGTACCTATCAGAGAGAAAGGAACGGAACCATTGCAATACAGTACCTCCAATTCCCAATCCCTCCAGGCGATGTAAAAGGATACTGTGGTCAACAGTATCAAAAGCCGCTGAGAGATCGAGGAAGACAAGGAAAGTGAATTCTCCCCTATCCAATGTCCTCCTCATATCATCTACCAGAGCAACCAAGGCTGTTTCCGTTCCGTGACCAGTCCTGAAACCCGATTGGTATGGATCCAAATAATCTGTTTCATCCAAGTGTGTTGACAACTGGTTGGCCACCACTCGCTCAATTATCTTGCCCAAGAATGGAAGAGTGCCCAAGAATGAGAGTGTATAGGGGCCAGAAAAATTGCCGGGGGGCAGATTTTGCCCATAAACCAGAGGTTTGCCACCTCTGCTCTAACTAATTTAGTGTCTGTCAGTTTGACAGACTATGTTGTGTTGCAGAAATCCACCAATCTTAAATCCGGAACCTTAGTCACACTGATTTTGTCAGTGTGCACATGCCTTCTGGAATAAGAGGAAGAGGCACTGCACAGGAAAAGCTCCACAATCAAATTAAGGGAGCTGAAGTAGTCGCTATGTCCCTGTAACTTACATGAGAGCAATGGCACTTTTGCACCTAAAGTGAGTTAGTTTTTTAAATCTCCAGAATTCTTTGAAATCTTCCCTTTTTAGCTGATTAGAAATAAAAAGATTTGGAACTTGTTCAAGAATGCCTAACAGTAGGCATTTCTTTTTGCCCGACCTAGGCTATCTTTGGGCTTTGCACTATCAGTTTCTCCCATGGATAGGTGAAGTGCATCATTCGGTGTAACAAAGAAAGAATGCATTCTTTGGCTTTTAAAGCTTTTTGAATACAATAGCACAAGCAGCTTGGGTCTTTAGATAAATATAGGTAAACTCTGCATTTTTTTTTCTTAGCAGAGAGTGCAGTCTGTTGGATACTATGAAAGCAAGAATAGCCAAGCTTTGATTGCCTCCTTTTCGGTGGAACTAGTAACTCCTTTAAATTAGCAGACTGAACAAGCAACCAGCAAGCACCAAACAACAGCATACTTTTTCTGCAATCCCAAAAAGAGACTTTGAGCCTTATCGTGTCAGATGCTATGTAGAATGCAGAGCTTTAACACAGAAAACCGAATAAATGTGCTTCCTCGCAGAAACAAGCCTTGCAATGAAGAGGTCTGATGGCAGTTGGTAAATGATGCATGCTGAGCACATAAGGGTGCAATTGGGTATCCAAGGCTATTTCAGACTAGAATAGCTACTGAGGGCCAAGCTAGGTATGATGTCATTCACTCAATTGATGATTGTGTGAATGGCTTTTTAAAAGTAAATTGCAAGCCTGGGACCTCTATTCAGAATGGAACAGAGGGCTGTAACCCTTTGCCCCCACTAAAGTTCTGATCTGGATTGGGGATTCTGCACCTACTCTTTGCATTGGACAAAAGCTTCCAACCTGAAGCTGAATGGTGGGAGATTCAAGACAGACAAAATGAAGTCGGTCTATACCCAGTGCATAGTTCCACTATGGAATTCACTGCCACAAGATGTTGTGATGGTGGCTACCAGCTAATGCATCATGTCCGGCTTATAGACTTTGTGGAGGCATATGTTTGGTCACTGTAGAAATCAGGGTGCCAGACTGGACTAGACAGACATTTGCTCTATTCTGGCAGGACTCTTCTTACATTCTTAGCTAAGGGAGTTTGTTATCCTGCGCATGTTTGCTCAAAAGTGAGTGCCATTGACTTCAGTGGGGCTTCCTCTCATTTAAGTGTGCACTGAATTGCAGCTGGAGTGGTTGTACAAAACAAGATTTTAGAGGTGAGCATGGAATGCTGTCCCAGGTAGCCAGTATCAGCAGTATCAGTACTTGCACAGTTATTTTAAACAAGGTTGCAGGAATCTTTTTTTCAGAAAGTCAAAGTTTCCTGCAGTTCATGTCTAAAGATGTCTGAATTTCTAAGCCTAGATTTTATAAGTGTTCCATAGGGTATTTCACCATTACATTTTTGTATGCATGTGTTCAGATTTGTATTCCTGCAGTCCTTGACAATTTTTACTACTTATTTGACTCAATACAGGAGAAAAATCATAGCTTTAAAAATGGGATATTGTCATTTCCAGCAGAGAACAAGATCAGGTCTTTTGGTTTGTTTCAAAAGCATCAAGTAGAGCGAAGGAGAGCTCATTTTAATGGCTTTCTCCTGCTGATATTAATTCAGTGGCAAACCTCCCTTTTATTTTGGGGCATAAAAGATCGTGGAAGTATTTATGAACCCAAACCTTATTCAGAAGTCTAAAGGGGGTGGAGTGGGGAGATTCTATTCCCACAAAGCAGAAGAGCTGTGAAAATAACTGGCATATATAACAACCTTATAAAAGTTAGAAATTTCTTTCCATGGAAAAAGGGATGAAACTGACCAGAATGACTACATTTGCATTCAGGGTCCCAGATGCTGGGGTGATTTTCTAGACATGTGTACATCTTCATGTGTGCTATGTCCACCATAGTTTGGAGGACATTTGTCCCACATTTGTGGTGAATTCTGCCATATGACACAGCACATCACAGTTTGTGTAGACAGGAAAAACTGTGGCAAGGACCATGGATGTGTACTAGCAAGCGCTGTAAGGAGTGGAATTTCAGGCCTCTCTTAAACAAAATCAGACAGCCCTGCATGGCCGTGAATTTTAAAGTGGGTCATATTATAAACTGAGCAAGGATGGAAGGGCCAGCCATTTTGACCTCACTTAATTGACCCATAAAGAAAGACAAAAGGCTCATTAACTTTGCCATGACAGCAGAGCAATAAAAGCCTCAGCAGAGTTCTCCCCGTTGTACCTTTGCTGCTACTTTAATTCAAGGAGAACTGGCCTGCTGTTTCCTCCCAGAGTGTCCTCCCTCCCATGGCTCATACCATTTTCAAAATTGAAGTGAGTTTCAAAAAGTGGGTTCTGATTTGATAAGAGGGACCTGCTGTTCAAATGGGGTGAAGGAGCTGGAAATGGGTATACATAAGCCTTAGGTTTTACTAAAGAAGTTCTTGGGATCCTGCCTATTGTCTGACAGACACAAACAAATGAAGCCCTGCTTACCTGCGCAGCATGGATAAGCGGGGCATAGTTGCGAGGAGGGAGCGATGCTGCCGCGGCCATCTTCATTAAGGGCAACGTCGTGTGTCGCAGCATTATGTGTGCGTGACGTGCGGCAGGGAGGGGAGGGGCCATGGGCCTATTTAAGGCCAGGCCGCCCCTCCTACCTCCTCTTTCAACGAGCGACGAGAGGACGATGAGGGACATAGCAGAGAAAGCTACAGGACAGTCGGCGTTGGTTGGGCCTATTAGGCCTAATTGGTTACCCCCAGAGGGGGTTTTGGGAGCCCCAACAGCTGTGGGTGGTAGTGTTGCGGCGTGGCTGCGACTGGGGCAGGCCTCGTAAAGGGGCCTGACCAGTGGGCCTCGTAGTGGGGCCTAGCAGCGGCACGTCCAATACCCCCCACCTAGCAGTTGTGGAGGGGTTGATTGAGGCTTTTTATTGAGCAGCGCGACGTTAGTGCTGCTGCTGGTTAAAAGAAAGACACAGGAAGTTTAAAAATAAATGAGACTATACTGGATATACAAACAAAATTAAATATAGTCATGCTAATACACTGGTTAAAGACAGACTCATGCACATAAAGGGAAATTAAAAATAAATCAGAATAAAAGGGACGGACAAAAGAAATTGTGTCTAATCCTTCTAGTTTAAGTTCCCTCTGAGCACTCTCCCCCCAACAGGTTCAGCTTAGCCCCCCCTGATGATATACACAGGTTGGTTCTTTATTATATTATTACAGGGTGGATGCATGACGTGATGGCAGAGCCCTTTTGTGAGGCTTATGACTTCTTGCTATGCCCAGACATAGGGGGAGGATTGCCCACCCCCGCAGGTTATCCAGCTTAGCCCCCCCTGATGATATACACAGGTTGGTTCTTTATTATATTATTATAGGGTAAATGCATGATGTGATGGCAGAGCCCTTTCGTGAGGCTTATGACTTCTTGCTAGGCCCAGGCATAGATACAACTTCTTGCTAGGCCCGGGCATGTAGGAGGTTTGAAGTACTTAATTATATGATTATTATACTACATACTAGTATATTGGTGGGGCCCAGTGAGCCTTTTTAGCCTCTGGGCCTTTCATAGTTATATGATAATAAGGGCGGAGATAACAGTTTGCTAGAAAATGTCTAAATCGCTCTATCTTAAGTGAGCGGTCCTTTTGCATTCCAAGTGTTAATTTCAGGCTATTTGTTCACTCTGAGACAGAAGAGGCATTTACCTGAATTTAGTTAGGAATGGAAAGTTTAGCAGATGGTAATCATATTGATTGGGGAATAGGAATAAAGAGGAAAGCCCGGTTTGCCTAATAGAGATCCTCATATTACAGGATCTTAGACTCTTATTGACATAGGGCTGCCTTTTAAGGTCCAGGCAGACTCTTCCCCCCTTTACTGAGGATTGTGGCACCAACAACGAAACATCATTACCTGAAATTACATTTTAGTTAGGACTTCTGATATCATTACCTGGAATTACATATAGTGTGCAACTGTTGCATTGGCTCATCTATTTAGATATGTGTTGGAAAACCTGCTATAGTGCAGCCACATATTGGTGACAGCAACACATCCTCGGCATCTGCTGATCTTGGATTTATGATATCATTTACTAGAAAGGGATATAGGATGTTAATTTTGCATTTTGGACATCTATTATGATAGGTGTTTGGAAACCTACAAGGGGGAGGCCGCTGCAGTGGGCCAAATATGGGTGGCAGCGCCATATCTCCAGTATCTGTGCTTTGGGGAACTGGGTTAGCTGCACTAAAATGGTGGCTGGGAAAGTGTGCTTACTCATAAATTATTTCCTTTCTTTCTGTGAAACAGGGAAATATGAGGCCAGTGGCCCTCACAGCAGTGAGAAGCACCCAGCAGTAGCTGCTCAAGGAAAGCGTTCCTCCCTGTTAAGCTCGAGGTACTGGGACCTTGCTTGCAGACTGCCCAGTTCCTGGGGAGGTTTGTTTTGTTATGGGGTTTTCTTTCAGTTTCTGGATCCCATATTGTAGTCTCAGGGCTTGCCTTAAGGGACTGCACTCTTAAATTTGTCTTGGGCATAGACGCAATGGCAATCAGTAATGGCTTCCTACCAGTTAGTTAATGCACTGCCTATGGGAAAGTATGACATCAAATCTGTTTTTTCATCTACTGTGGGGATACAAGGGGATTTATAGCTGCTGGGTTTTTGCCTTTTCAGTCAATTCTATGAGGTAGAGCATTACACATAGGCTGCTGTATTCTCACACGGAGCGCTTCAGCTCCTTCCTTGAAGGGGCTGTCGGGATGAGAGGGTAAAAAAATTGGATGCATGTTAACACCTGATGTCACAGATTACGGAATGGCTATGTAACTGGTTCATCTTAATGGCTGTGTCAATGGACCATCCTGCCCGGTGTTAACCTTCCTGGGCATACCACCTAATTCACCACCAATCATACTCATGTGCTCAGTCAGTAAGGGCTTCATGCCAGTTAGGCCAAGAAAGTGTTTCTTGTCTGCCCTCCAGGTATTAGAGGTCTTTTCCGGTGGTTTATGAGGTCGTAGCAGGACTTCCACAGCCTTACTACAGGTTCAGGTTTGTGGCTGTATAATAATTTAATGCTTGTTGTGATCAAATATCGATCAAGAAATTAGAGCCAAACTGCAGGTTACATTTTATATTCTTGCCCAAATGATTTGGTCTAGTTTTCCCACACTCCTGGGGAAGAACTAACTAACTTGCTGTAGAATTACGTGACATAGCTCAGGGCTAGAGCCTCTGAACTGCAGGCTGAAGGTCCATAGCATCTCTAGGTGGGGCTGGGAGGTAGAACTGGAAGTCCGTGGATGCATCGGGGTTTTTGTGCTGGCTGCAGGCTTGGACTTATAGGCAGTGAGGCTTGGGAACTCTCCTGTCCATTTTAGGTAGGGTTATGGCCCTTGTCTGTTCCTTTGTTCTCTAGTGCCCAGATTTTAATGTTTTCTTTTGGGGCATGGTAAGGTAGACTCAGGTGGAGTGGTTCAGCTGTGCTGTGCAACTGCACATTGGGAGATTGGGGAGCAGAGTCTAAGATGGCCATTTGCCGGTCTGTCGCCCCAGCATGCTCAACAGCTATCAGAATGCAGGAGAGGTTTTTCCCAGGACTTCTGGGCCGGCAAGGGCTATGCACCAGAGTGGCCTATTCAGTGAGTCACCTGCTGGGATTGCCTAGTGAATGGCTGGAGACTGGGCCTCTCAGTCCAAGCACTTCGAGGTAAAGGCTGATGATTTTCCCACTTATTCCAGGGACTTCAGAGTCCACCGTATGTTAGCTGGGTGGGCTAGAGAACACCCTGCCACCCTCGATCCCTGTTGCCCTTTCTCATGGGACATTTTATTGAGTATGGTGGGCCAGTGAAAAACAGTATGCTCCTCAAGATATGAAGCCAGACTATTCCAGGCGGCAGCCCTTACGCTGGTTTTTGGAGCTTTTAGGATAGGTGAGGTGGTGGCCGGATCCAAGGGAGATTTGTCTCGACGGGCCCTCCAGCAATCAGATGTCTCCATGGAAGGGAGTTGTACCTGTATAACATTGATGGACCGGCAATGTTGCTGGACAGGGATGGAGCAGCTGCGCACCCTATCCTGGGCATGGCCCTCAGTTTGGCAGGCATGTGCGGACATGAAGTTCAGGAGGCAACGATGGCCTCGGTTAATTAAGGGCATGGTCCTCAGTTTGGCAGGCATGTGTGGACATGCAGCTGGCGAGGCAACGGAAGGGCATGACCCTCAGTTTGGCAGGCATGTGTGGACATGCGGTTCAGGAGGCAACGGAAGGGCATGGCCCTCAGTTTGGCAGGCATGTGTGGACATGCAGTTCAGGAGGCAACGGAAGGGCATGGCCCTCAGTTTGGCAGGCATGTGCGGACATGCAGTTCAGGA
This sequence comes from Rhineura floridana, assembly GCF_030035675.1. NCBI lineage: Eukaryota > Metazoa > Chordata > Lepidosauria > Squamata > Rhineuridae > Rhineura > Rhineura floridana. The sequence continues at coordinate 12,708,071 of NC_084484.1, forward strand.
GGCAACGATGGCCTCGGTTACTTAAGGGCATGGCCCTCAGTTTGGCAGGCATGTGCGGACATGCAGTTGGCGAGGCAACGGAAGGGCATGGCCCTCAGTTTGGCAGGCATGTGCGGACATGCAGTTCAGGAGGCAACGATGGCCTCGGTTAATTAAGAGCATGGCCCTCAGTTTGGCAGGCATGTGCGGACATGCAGTTCAGGAGGCAACGATGGCCTCGGTTAATTAAGGGCATGGCCCTCAGTTTGGCAGGCATGTGCGGACGTGCAGTTCAGGAGGCAACGGAAGGGCATGGCCCTCAGTTTGGCAGGCATGTGCGGACATGCAGTTCAGGAGGCAACGATGGCCTCAGTTACTTAACGGCATGGCCCTCAGTTTGGCAGGCATGTGCGGACATGCAGTTGGTGAGGCAATGGAAGGGCATGGCCCTCAGTTTGGCAGGCATGTGTGGACATGCAGTTCAGGAGGCAATGGAAAGGCATGGCCCTCAGTTTGGCAGGCATGTGTGGACATGCAGTTCAGGAGGCAATGATGGCCTTGGTTACTTAAGGGCATGGCCCTCATTTGCAACGAAAGGGCATGGCCCTCAGTTTGGCAGGCATGCATGGCATGCAGTTAATAAGGCACTGTTGGCCTTGGGTACATCTGCTTTGGTCAGACATACTCTCGCGAAGGGTTTGGCATGGTGTCTGGAGCCCAATAGGGATGGACCAAGCGCGAAAGAAGGTCAACCGGCAAATTCGGTTGGCTATTCTGGGGCAGGGGGAGTTGGCTATTTCACACCCTGCATTCAGCATTGGATGGGTGAACTGTACAGGGCCGATGGCTTTCACCTGTCTGACGCAGGTAACGTCTTTTTGGCAGACCTGCAGAGGTGTCTGCGAGAGGTGCTTCTTGGCAGTGGGTAAAAAGGGACTAAATAGAGATTTGTCCCCTTTTTGTGGCGGGAAGGTGCGGAAAGGGAAATAGGTAAGGACAGTTCGGTGGCCCCCTTAGGCACCTTTGGAGGTGATTGGCGGTTCCAGAGGCCTGTCTGTCAGAGCTTTGCGGCTTAAGGGCAGGATATGGGCTGCTTTGGGGGCCAACTTAACTCATCCACCCGAGAGTTGTGCGGCCCCGGGGGGTGGTGACCTGAGAAGGCCCCCCTACTCACCTACTGGGTGTGGCTGGCAGAAGGGGTAAGCAGATGGGGCTTGCCCTTGTCCCAAGCAGGGGCTGGTTGCCCGTGAGCTGTATGGCAAGATGCTTGCTTATAGATAGTTCCGCACCTAGGTTTCCCTCTGCAGGTCACTTTAAAAGGTGTTTTTGTATAGTTTAATAAAGTGGCCCTTGTTCAACCCAAGCTGATGTGTCCTTGTCTTATTTCGCCCCTTCAGTTGCAACTCTTAAACCCAGGGGGGAAGGGGCAGAAACCTGTGGACCTCCAACAAGTCCCATATCCCTGAGCATTGGTCAAATTAGCTGGAGCTGATGGAAGATGGACTCCAAGAACATCTGAAGGGCAAGAGGTTCTTGCAGTTATTGTAAATAAATCTTGCGTTAAAAAACTAGGAGCCTGTTGCCTGTGTTTCAGATCTAGCACTTTGTCTGACTTCTCCCATATCATACTTCCCTCCCATAGAGATGGAAGAATCTGTCAGTTTCGCTTCTCTCTGTTTCTCATTTTCCAATCTTAAATTTGGTTCTCCACATTTCTGCAGCAATTTGTGAATTTTTTCTTTAAAAACATCCTCATGAAAACATTTTAGTGCAAATGTCTCCTGATAAAACACATTTTTGTCTGCAGTTTTTACTAATATGCACATTTTTGCAAGCATTTTAGTTTTGCATTTTTGTATGTTATCTTCACTCATATATTCATTTGTAAGCACACTTCTCCCTAATATACACATTTTTGTAAACATTGCTTGGTTGGAGAACTGCATTAAAAGTATACATTTTGAAGGATGGCTGTGTTTCAATTCTCATATTCTGGAAAGTGCAAATTTGATAGATTCAGCTTGAAATGTGAAGTGAATCAAATTGCTCCCTCATCTCCACCTTCCCACGTTATTTTTGCACTCCAAACATTACTGGAGCAACAGGGATAGAAGCCAAAGTATAACAGCTCCTCTGCCACTATTGGTAAGAGTGGACTAATCCTCTAAGGTACAGTATGAGTGTAGCGGGGAGGGGGACTACCCAAGCCTCAGGTGCTGATCAAAGTAGGGAAGATGTTAAAGAGCAATGGGAAAGAGAAAGCAGTGGAAGAGAGAAATGAGGTGGTGTGATGGCATTGAAGATATTCTGAATGGCAGCTGGGAATCCTGTCGGCCAATAGATAGAGGCCCTAGGTACTCAGTTGCACGTCTCTACAGGAGAACCATAATATAGGAGCTTGGCAAGCTGCAAAGAAGCTGCTCATTGTCTCTCCCTGTTTGCAGAGACTTATGAGAAAGTACTGTATGTTGGATCCAAAGAAAGGTCACAAGGATTTTGTGTGCCTGTTATCCTGTTCAATTGTTTCAATACTTGAAATATATAGAAGATTTATATTGAGCAGAACTATGGGACATTTGGTGTCCAATAGAACTATGAGTTTGGGTGGGCTGTCAACCTACTGAAATTATTGCCTCATTCCCCCACCCCTTGTATGTTCAGTGTTTCTGTATCACTTTTAGATATCTCTTATTAGAGGGCATGCTATTCACAGAAGGAAGAGTAAGTGCCAGGAAGGATAGCATTGTGTTTATTGCATTTGTCAGAAGTCTTAGATCTAATTCCCATTCCCAACTCCAAGAAATACTTCTTGTGCAACTACCAGTAAATCAATTAATCTCTGTAAGCCTTCATTCTTAGAATTGGATGATGAGTATCATTTTGAAACCTTCCAAAGGATAGCCTATGTGCAGAGCAAATACAGTACATTGCAACATGGAGTTGCATGAACAGTTAGTTTCCATTCTTGTGATATATATAAATCACATCATTTGCTGAATTTGATAGATGCCATATCTAGTGTTCTTATATAGCTATTCCAGGCTATTGAATAGTTCCCCACATCTCTAAAACTCTAGCCTTCTACAGTAAACCAGAGATAACATCAAGACTTCAGAAAACAAGGCAGAACTTGTATTTCAAAGGAAACTACCAACTTTTGAGGCAAATTACCGTAGAATGAACCCAAGAAAAAGCAGTTGTTATTCATCTAATATAATGAGACAGAAGCATAGCACTGGCTGTGCATAAGCTACCGGGCCAAGTTCAAGGTTCTGGTTTTGGTGTACAAAGCCCTATGCTGTTTAGGACCAGGATACCTGAAAGATCATCTTACCCCTTATATATCCAGTCAGTCACTCTGCTCTGCAGGTGAGGGCCTCCTGCAGATATCATCAGGAGGTCCTTTGCTCTATGTGGGGCTGCCCTTGAGGTTGGCCCAGAAGCTGCAGCTGGTGCACAATGTGGCGGTGCAACTTCTGACTGGGGCAGGGTATTGCCAACATGCTACCCGCTGTTGAAAGGATTGCACTGGCTACCTATCAGCTACCAGGCCAAGTTCAAAGGTCTGATGTTGGTGTACAAAGCCCTGTTCAGCTTGGGACCAGGATACCAGAAAGATCATCTTACCCCTTATATACCCAGTCAATCACTGAACTCTGAAGGTGAGGGCCTCCTGCAGATACCATTTTATTAGGAAGTCCTTTCTGCATAACATAGGAAGCGGATCCTTAGTGTTGTGGCACCTACCCTTTGGTATTCCCTCCCCTTAAATATTAGACAAGCACCATCTCTTTTATCTTTTCGGTGCCACGGAAGACCTTTCTCTTTCAACAAGCCTTTTAAGTAGAGATCTTATCCCAGTCTGTATATGTGTTGGAATTACCTTTTTAGACTTTTTAACCTTTTTTTAAAATCTTTTGTTTTTAAGATGATTTAGAGTGTTTTTAATGTTTTGTTTGCTGCTCTGGGCTCCTTCTGGGAGGAAGGGAGGGATATAAATTAATTAATTAAATAAATAGCTTTACATACATTTTGGTAAATAAGCAGAAGGGGTTTTATGTCACTTTTGAGGGCAACTGATAAATAGACCCAAGGACTTCCAATAATTTTTTTGTGAGTGTGTTTTGCAATCGTGACTTGTATTAAATATGCCAGGAAAACACTGCGTTCTTAATACAGTGCAGTTTGTGAAGCAAATTTGTCAATTATGTAGTGCTAATGAATATTTGAAGATTCCAGAGTATCTTTGTCTGTACATATATTTGCAAGCATTGTGATCATTTGCAGTCAGTCATTGCACAAAAGGAGAAGCAAAGCACAGAGCATCTTTCAGGACCTTCACTGTATAATTCATGACAATTACTGTGAACCGACATGAGCTTTACAACCACATTTTCAGAAAAGTGCCACAATATTTGTTCCAAGTGTGTGTGAAATACAAAGTTGTCAAATCTGTTAAACATTGGCTGATGCCTTTTATAGTAATCCCACCCAATCTCAAAATATTAGAAATATATCCAGGAACTCATTCCAAATATAGCCGACACATAGTTTGGTTCACACTAATCATGCTACAAACTGCTGTGTTAATAACACCCTCCCACTTTCACAACCATCTGCAGGCTGTGAAAGTGGGAGGGCATTTCTTCAGGAGACAGGAAAAAGTCAAGTTTGGGGGGATGAAGATTTATTGGTAACACTAGTGGCAGTGGTAGTACTTCTCCCCCACTTTCTCACAGCTTCAAGCAGTATGGAGCTGAAAAAATTGGTGGCCAGGTAACCAACCATGTTTTCCCCACAATGCCTATATTCTCCCCCTCCCCAGTAATGTCTCTGGAAGAATACTACATCATGACATAGCACAGTGCAGGGTGGGACAACACGGCATTCCACCAGTTCATGTATTGCTGAAGCTCCACTCTACTTGAAGCAGCAGGGACACTTTCTTATAAAGCAAGAAGCAGAGAGCGGGTGCTGATGCTGCTGTTTTTACTGGTAAACCCCATCTCTAAAAACCTCTAAACTTTCCTTGGCCCCCCTGCAGAAAACCAAAATCAGTTTTTTTTCTTTCCCCTTTTCTCTCCCAATACATTTCTCTCTCCTTCTCCACCTCCTGCCCCACCCTTCCACTAGCCTTTCATCAGAAAATGTCTAGTGAAACATGCTCTTTTAGTCATTTCAAATGTGAACATAACTTTATTAAACCAAAGTGTAGCCTTTTTGCCCCATATTGCAACTCCCCTGTTCCTTTCTTCTTTAGACATTTCCTAAAACTCTCTCTCTCTCTCTCTCTCTCTCTCTCTCTCTCTCCCCCTTCCCTAAAAAAGTTCTTCTATATATCCAACACCCAATATATTTTGTTGCACCACATTAACACTACTTAGAAATAGCATATAAAATATCTTAAGGACCTAGGTGGATACCCCTCCCTTGCACAATATCAGGTTTGTTCAAATGACCCACTGCACTTAAAGTAAATTTACATATGAGGGAAAGAGACTGGTGTGTCAAGCAACCCCATATGCAAATTCACTTGCATGTCTGCAAAATTGCATCATTCCTTATGCATGTACAAAACATATGCAAATAGGTTCATAAATATAGTGAGCAGCTGTGCATTTTGCAGGATCTCCAATAGGGAAGGAATTCTCTCCTTTTTTACTTTTCATTTTTAAATGATGCCCCCTAGTGGTCATTAATGATCCAATTCCTTTTTCTTCCAATATCTTTTCATTTTCTGAACTCTTCAAATATATTTTTGCTTTGCAAAGAATTATTGATATTATCACTATTTATTCATGAGTCTCCACTGGTATTGATCTTTATTCTGAATTCTGCAATTATTGCCTGTTTACATTCCTTTTCAAGTGCATTGCAGAGCAGCTTAAGGCAAATAACCAAGTCAGTGTCTTCCTTCCTGCTGCCTACAATCAACACCACTTTCACTGGCTACTTTCTGGCTGTCAGTTACAATCAAGACTTCATTGATATCTGTAAAAGGGAATTTGAAGAGCTCACACAGAAAGTAGATCCATAAAAGTGTCAGTATCATTCACACTATGGATTATTTTAAAGCAATTAAAAAAAGGAATTGGAAAAGAAGAAGAATGAATTAGAAACCAGGCATGATGAGTTGTTACTTCAAAATTCTCTCCACAAAGATAGAGAATATCAGAAATAATAATCTGATGGCAAATCTGATTAGTGCAGAAATGGAGCCCATTGCTCATTTCTAACCATTTGTCAGTACACTACAAACATGCGAATAAACATGCATAAGCAGGGGTAAGGCTTGCTGCAACAATCCTCTTTCTCCTCTGCATGTTCACTGATCAGATCACACTGTTCATCCTCTGATCAGTGCTAGGGCAATTTGATTCATGCTGGTGTTAAAAATTTGTCTGTACATTGCTTGTTCTTTTCCAACTCTTGATCTGTTACATTCTAAATATTGTTACCATCATCCTTCTCCTTAGCAAATTGTAATATGATTGATTTCTGTTGACTGCATGGCTTCCTCTTTGTACTTTTATTTGGAATAAAACCAGTGTGTGGCACAATATGGCCCAGCTGTCACTGTGCAGTAAACTTTAATAAACATACCTATATTCTCCCTTAAATATCTACCTGACCCTCATTAGAAGTCCTGGTTGGAGTGTGCAGGTAGCTACTAAAGAGCAGACCTACTTGGTGCTAGCACCCAAGTGATGGAACAGCTTCTCTAAAGAGGCTAGACTGATACTATTCTTATAGGTTTTTCAGCACCAAGTTACCTATATATTCACCCAGCCCTTTTAAACAACTCATAGGGTTTCCCCCTTTTTACTACAAAATACAGTGCATACAACCTATAAAACATAAAGTATATAATCCTCAAAAAATCTCTTGCTCTATCAATCCTGTCCACTTAACATAATACAAAGTAATAATAATAATAGAGTGGTCTGTTAAGACCCTCAGCCATTTTCAAGTGGTCCATGGGCAAAAAAAAAAAAGGGAACTACTGATCTATTTGTTTGACGTTAGAATAATCTTGGCTTGGCTTGGTAATGAGGTATGACTATTTCTATTAACCAGTTGTGACTATGTACAAATATTTCTTGCTTCCCCCCACTCCTTTCCATTGGTAAAGGCTCATTTCTCTCCCCCCCAGTGGTTCTCATGACTCTTTCTGCTTCTCCATTTGCTTTGAGCCAGAGAGATGTCATTTTCCTGTGAGTGAATCCAGCATAATTTTCAAACTGTGCAAATTCCAATCCTTGAAAAGGCAGGCCATTGTCTGCTTTGAATATGTTTGAGATTGCAAAAGTAGAAAATATTTTGTCCAGCTGAATTTTGAGACACAGTTGATTACTCCCAGTAGGCTTCCAATCTCACATACACTGCTTAGTGCCTTTGCCATAGTATATTCATTGGATCTGTTGAGACTCTCTTTCTAGAAAGTATATATCCATAGATTTCTAGAAAATTCATATTGTTCAGTCCACATTTTCTCTCATTAAGAGTGATATTTTTCTTTTTCCATCACCGAAGTTGTGCTGTTGAGTAATGTTCTTTTTGTATCTACCACAAATAATTGCCTCATTCACACATAACGGCAAACCAAACTATAGCTTACTGTGACTGTGCAAACATGCAGGCTCCTAGAGAGGAACTCACAACTGCTTTGCTCCTTCCTGGCCCTTTTCCCTCTTGCACCATGCTGAGCTAAGCAAGGTTTGGCTTTTTAAGTCATCCAGACTCATGGTTAAGCTCTCTCCCCACGAACCATGAGCTGTAGCCAAGAATAATACTTGCCTACAGCTCATGGATAGGAAAGAGCTTCCCAACAAGCATGGGTTTGGATGACACCCTAACCCAAAACTTGACTTAGCTCTCTATGGTGAAATAGTAAAAAAAAAAAAAGACCACGGTCCACATGGTCTCGCTAAGCCATTGTTTGGCTTACCATAATGTGTGAACCAGATCAGTGATATCATTGCTAAGATTTTTCCCTCCTGGTTTCCCAGTGCATATTAATGAATGACACTTGTCACTAATGTTGCCCCATATTTGACTCACTCTTATATCTCCATAGCATAGGTCAACATAGGTGAAGGAATTAGTAATGAGCCTGGAACATGGATCTAATTTCAGTTAATGATACCCTACACTCAGATCAAGTGTGTAAAGAGTTCATGCACTACTAACATCCATTATTATGTCATTTTGTTGGCAGAAAGAACACCAGTTGGGGAAAAACTGCTGCCACTGCCACTTTCCTGAAAAAATCCCAAGAATTTCTTCCTGCTCACCCAAATCTATTTTTCTTCCTGAATTCTATCCCGTCTCCCTGTTTTAAAGAAAAGAGTCTCCCCAAACTATTGAGTACAATTCTAGTTTCTATTTAAAACAAAAAAAGGCAACCCTTTTCCCCACACAATTCTTATTATATTTGATTGACATGGAGCTTTGGCTTGTTTATCCCACCTCCCTTTGTAGCCTTTGTTTCAGTCTGCATACTTTAGCAAGGTGATTCTTTTCCCCACTAAACTGCAGTCTCTGCCTTTTGGGAGATGTGACTTTGTTTTATGGGGGTAGTAGCTGCCATCAGAGAAGAAGCAGGAACTTTCTTTGAGGAGTAACTCAGCTTCAGTCTTATCTAGGTTCTAGATTTTCTTATATTATCCCCTTTTGGAGTCTGTAGCATATTAATCTTTTTTCTCCTAGGGGTTGATCAGAAGATCAGATTTTTCAGTGTGACTCACTTGCCCTTCAACCATTTCCACAGAGTGTGCAAATTCTAACAGTTCTGTTAGTGTAATATCATAATCAACGAGCCTTCACTAGCTCAGCTGGGTTGAACTGTAAGGCTATATGATCTGTGGCTTTATCTTTTTATCAGTGTTTCCAGTCACAGGGTGTTAATTGCTAATTGCCTTAATCTGGTGTTGTTTCCACCGTTGCCTCTGTATTTTCAGGCTTTGCTTGCCTAAATGTACAAATTTTTAATTTTCTTTATGATCCTATGAATTAATCAGTCTACTGTATGTCTCCCCGAATATTTGTATATCTATCAGTCAAGGTGAGAAAACTTCATGAAAAGTAAATATGCAATACGTATTATGCATTTCAAACAGATATTTCAATCTAGCTAGAATGAAAACCTTGACCTTTTTCACCTGATGCGTGTTTGTGGGCAAGATGAAAGTTCTGGACATTCAAAATGATTGCCTTACACAACTACTATATAATAAAGTCATACTTATGTGTTCCTTCTACACATAATGACTCCAGTGCCCTGCTCACACAGAGCTAAGAACAGAATGGTAGAGTGAAGCATATGCAAATACCAGTGGTATTTTTAAGCCACATTAAAACAGCCACATTAAATTTTGATCTTTTCCCAGCTGAATCTTTTGCTTTATTAAGTTATATCAAATTGCTTACCTTGACAGAGATTGAAGATTGCTAATTAAGAATAGCACAAACTAATAAAAATGAAGAGATGAAATCAGCATCAATATTAAACACAGTGATCACTTGCCTGAATAGTCCCAGAAAGACCTGCTTTGTGGAAATATGCTGTGGAGTTGTAACAGTATCTTGACAGAACAGGAAATCTCAGCAGATGTGTAGTGAAACTTAAGGTGACCTTGTAAATAGCCTATATAAAACATTTTATAAAGCAGTGGTTTCTCGACATTCTTCTTTTTCAGTATTTGATGTCAGGTTACATCTAGCCGAAATGAAACTATGTGAAGAGTCATTCTTCAGATATTAAGTTCCATCATTTTTCCTGCCTCTCAGGGCATGAAAATAGCAAGCCCACCTGCTGTTTATAAGTTTGTACGCTGGGTTGCAACAACTGATACAGATTTTCTAGGACACATCAGTGAATGGTTGCTGTGGGGGTTTCACATTTGTTCTCTTCCATCCTGAAGATGTTTGTGTAAAAGATACAGAAATTTACTGAAGAACAAGATGTTGCAGTGTAAGTTATACTAGATTGAGCATAGTATTGTGGCAAAATCTCCCACAAATTTTTCAAAAGTTTTCTTTGCCTGCGAAAGAGACTTCCAGATTTCTCCCTCATTCACAAGGTGCTTTAGGATTTCTTTATAATTTCAGTGGGTGTGTGGGGTTGAGCTTACCTTATCATGGAAGGTGACCAAAGTGGGTGGGTGGGGGTTTCTCCCTGGCTACCTAATCTTCCTGATCATAAAAAGGTTCATGGTGTCCTCTTGTGGGCTTTAACTGAAGCATGGAAAACTAAAGAGACTGGCTACTGAGTGCCTGAGACTGGTGCACTCATATATATTTTTTTAAGAGAAGTCCTTTCTTTTATTGATAAAAAAAATTCTGCACTGATTTCTGCAAAAGTAAAAAGACAACTTAAAAAGAATTACAATGAGCAGCTGTTAGTCATGCAGTAGACAGCTTCTCCAGCTTCCTAAGCCTATAGGAAAGCTGTCTTGAGGACATCATGGGGTTTTCAAGCAGTGCAGCACCCGGAAAGGCTGCAGGATGCAGACCACCAAAGAAACGATTTGCAGATGGAAAGAAAAGACATTCACAAAACCCCTCGGCCACCCCAAATGTAAAGTGCAAACACCACCAACAAAACCCACATTCCATCCATGTGAATTTCACTGAAATTTCCCTTCCTTTTTACAAGATTTCACATGCAATTTTTTTCCTCATTAATTGGTGGAGAATGCAAGGGAGAGACGTTATGACACACCACCAATTTAGTACCATGTAACTAAGAGAGCAGTCCAAACCCAAATCTGCCAAAGGGTGTGTGTGTGTGTGTGTGTGTGTGGAATAGGTGGATCTTCAGCTGAAGTTCCCCGGCCCAGCTCAACTTGAAATACAAAAGCTGTGTTAAGTCCCCCAAAAGGGGGTACTCTGGGGTTGTTAAGATCCTCCGTGATGCAGAGTGGTAAGCGGCGGTAACGCAGCCAAAGCTCTGCTCACGGTCGGAGTTCGATTCCAACGGAAGGAGGAAGTCGAATCTCCGGTAAAAGGGGTCGAGGTCCATTCAGCCTTCCATCCATCTGTGGTCGGTAAAATGAGTACCCGGCATATGCTGGTAAAGAAAGGCCGGGAACAGAACTGGCAATCCCACACCATATATACAGTTTGCCTAGTAAACGTTGCAAGATGTCACCCTAAGAGTCAGAAACGACTCGCACTAAAAGTGCAGGGACACCTTTACCTTTACCTTTACCTGGGGTTGTTACAGGGTGGGACAGGGCAGAGGAGACTTCCCCCATTCCAAACTCCTTTCAGCTCAATCACATGACCGAGCAACCCAGCAAGTTATACTGGAGGAAAGGGTGATAGAAATCTTTATTGAGGAAATCACCCTTTTGTGCATCATGTTTTTGTCACCCAAAACAAGTCTGGGAGCCCCAGAACTCACTTCCTCCTCCCTCAAGCCTCCTTGAAACCATGATTACCCTTTTCCACGTTTCCTCTGTAGCACTTCATTCATTTTACTCTCTGCTGTGTGCCCATTCTTGCACCTTGGATCCCTACTCCCCAGGAGTGGCCGGCAGGATGTAGCGATGTGAGGCGGTGTTGCTTACCTGGCTTCCCAATGCAGAGGTTTCTGCCAATAACTGAGACAGGGAGGTGCTGAGGTGACGGGGAGGTCAGCAGCATGCCGGTGCAGGGTTGGGAGCATCAGACTGGCGCTGCTGCTGCACCCTCACCATACTAACCTCTCCGCCACCTCCCATCTTCCTCTTGGTTACCATGAAGGATCTCCATCTTGGAAAGCCAGTTAAGGAATGCCGCCCCATCCCACTCCATCTTGCCATCTGCAACTGCTACCCTCCTTGTGCCTCAGACAGGAAAGGAAGGACAGGTATGAGATTTTTCTCCCCTTCTTAACTTGTTTCTGCCACCAGTCGTGCCTTTCTCTGTTGAGCCCCAGTGCCCTAAGGAGGATCAAGGAGGGGGGCTGGATGAGCTTCCGTTTCTTCCTTTAGGGCAGGGGGAAGAATCTGTCCCATCCAGAGCCAAAAGAATGAGGCTGGAGTGTGTGTGCAAGTAAATCCACGGACTCAGTCACCCAAGTCACCCCCCCAGACTTCAGAGGCCATCTATAGTTTCCACTGCCAACGGTTGACTCAGTTCTCTTGTGGGAATAGCATGGTGTAGCGCCAACTCTCGGTCTATGAAACAAGAGGATGCTCCGCTGTTGATCATAGCCTTGGCTGAGAAGCTCTCACCTGAGGATAGGGTGATGCGAATGGGCAACAGAAGGGCCCCTTGGGAGGGAAGGGGTCGTAATGGAGGCTCAGTGTCTGTAGCATCCCCCAACTCTCTAGCCTCTACGAGAGCTGGGATGTGAAGTTTTCTGGCGGCTGGGATCTTCTGGTTTTGGCTGCACAATTTCTGGCGAGGTGTCCAGACTTTCCGCAATAGAGACACAGTCCTTCCCTCCGGCGTCTTTCCCTCTCCTCCTCTGTCAATCGCGGTCTAGCCCCCCCAATCTGCATGGGCTCCTCTCCCGAGACAGTAGGGATACCAGGATTGGGCACGGGGCGCGCACGGGGCAGCGGAGCAGCAACCTGACTCCGTGAAGGCTCCATTCTTCGCTCCAACTTTCTTCCTTCTAAGTGGCTGTCTATCTGCAAACTCAGTTGAATCAAACCCCTCAGTGAGTTCGTGTGGAGCTCGCCAGTTCATCCCACACTTCTGGACTCAGTCCATTTCTGTAGAAGTACATCAAGGCTGGGTCATTGTACTCCGTCTCCTGAGACAAAACGCGAAAAGTATTCATGTATTGCCCTACAGACCCCCTTCCCTGTCTCAGGGTCCCTAACTGGCGGGCAACCGTCTCCTTCCTCTGGGGGTCTCAGAACATGTCCCCCATCACATTCTTGAAGGCGTCAAACTGGCACAATATCTGGTCGTTGCGAATCAAATATGGGGTGGCACATTTTGCCGCTTCCCCTTTTAATAAACTGATGATGAACGCCACCTTCGCGTCATCAGTTGGGAACTCAGCTCTGTGCACTTGAATGTACAACTCACATTGGACTAGAAACATGGCAAACTGTTCACTCTGGGCCCCGTATCGCACAGGGAGCCCCACTGGAGAGTTCACAGGGGCTGCCACCCCGGGAGGCGCAGCCTGGACTTGGGCGACCAAGGCATGGAGATTCTGGTTATCCACTTGCAAGGCTTGCATTGCAGCTCTGACGTTTTGGTTCTCGGCTTGTAGGGCTTGCGTAGTCACTCGGAGGTTCTGGATCTCGGCATACAAAGCTTCCATGGTGATAGGTACTCCCCCTCTTGCTCCGTTCTGGTCCATGTCATCCGCCATGGGAACAGGTTCGAGTAGGGATGGTGGTTGAGTCAATCTGTCCCGTCCAGAGCCGGAAGAATGAGGCTGGAGTGTGTGTGCAAGTAAATCTCGTTTTATTAGAGTAATGGATACATCAAAGGCATTGCGCGTCATAGGAAACCCTATGCTAACTCACTAGAGTCCCTAACTATACTCTAGACATGCTCTGCAGTGTGTGAAGGAAGTTGACTCAATGACCCCCCACTGGGAGCGGCAGGCTTATATAGGAAATGTTTTCGAACGTAATCTCTGACTCCTTCGTAATTCCTGTCTTTGCCCTGTCCGTTTCTCGTGGTGACGGGAACGAGGAGACAGGCGATGCGCATCCAACAGCTCATCTGAAGACACCTGCTCCCGAGCAACGGGCTCAAGGTCAGGGGGCGGTGCCACACTGGAATCCTCCTGGGAACTGCTTGGTAAAGGAGGAGCTGGCACTGACTCTGAAGTTTCCCCCCACAAGTCCTCTGCATCAACTGGGGGCGGTGTGCTCGGCTCCTCGGATAGGGCGTTACTCGTGGGAACTGGCTGGAGAGCAGGCTGCCCCCCTCCCGCACGATCCTGCTCAGACACAACAATCCCCAACTCTGCTTCTTCTGGCTGCGGAGGTGCCTGAAACTCATGCCTCCCCACTTCCTGTCCCTTCTGAATTGGCTGCAGCGCAATAGAATCAGAGGGTGTTGAGACATTCCTGGATAAGGAGGGAGGAGGTGTGTTTGACACTGTGCCAGTTCCCACAGTCAGTTCTCCCGCCGAAGAAGACCATGCTCAACTTCCAGACATCCCCACTGAACTGTTGTCTTGGTGCATGCGCCAACTCCACCCCCAGACCCCCCCTCATGGCACGTCAAGCATTTCCCTGTTTTCTGAAGCTGAGCCAACACCTTTCGAGATTGTATTGTCAGATGAGCCAGCGGAGGCACACCCCCTTTCACCCAGTGCAAGACGCCAGGAGAAGCGCTTTGGTCAGAGGGAGGGGCTGTGAAGGAGTCAGAGATTATGAGCGAAGACCTTTCCTATTTAAGGTTGTACCCTGCTGATCTGGGTGCTGATTCAACTCTCTTTACATGCCGCAGAGTATACTTAAGTAGCTTACGTAGGGATGGTAGTGAGTTAGCATAGCGTGCCGATGAAATGCATTGTCTTCGATGTTACTTTGATAAAACAGGAATTAATTCCAGTCTTGTCTCTGTCTCGTGAGTCTCACTCTGGGCAGGACAGCTTGACTCAGCCACCATCCCTCTTCACCGACGTTCCCATGACCGAGAACATGGAGGCGAGCAGCAGCGCAGAAGGGGGAATCCCAGTCACAGTAGAGACCTTGTATGCTGAGATCCAGAACCTCAGAGCAGTCACCCAGAATCTGCAAATCAAGAACCAAAACCTCCGTGCTTTGATTGCCCAGAGAACTGCAGCACCAGCTCCAGTCAAGTCTCCCGTGGGGCTACCTTCCCTTTATGGTGGCCAGAGCGACCAGTTCACCACATACTTAGCCCAGTGCAAATTGTATATTCACATACATCAAGCTGAGATTCCAACTGATGATGTGAAGGTGGCATTCATCATTAGTCTCCTGGAAGGAGAGGCGGCCAAATGGGCCACCCTGTACCTGATCAAGAACGACCCTGTTTTGCAACAGTATGCAGCTTTCACAATGATCATGTCTGAAATGTTCCGTGATCCCCAATGGAAGGAGACAGTTGCCCGCCAACTGGGGACCTTGAAGCAAGGAAAGGGTTCTGTGGGGGTGTATACCAACGCATTCCGAGTCTAATCCCAAGAGACGGATTACAATGACCCGGCCTTGATGTACTTTTACAGGAATAGACTTAGTTTGGAGGTACTGGACGAGTTGGCACGCTCCACTCCGCCAAACACCCTGAAGGGCTTGATCCAATTGTGTATGCAAAAAGACAGTTGGCTTGAAGGACGTCGGTTGGAGCATAGAACGGAAACCTTCCGTACCCAGGCACCAGTGCCTCTCCCCGTGTGAGCTATCTACCTAGCGTGGGAACTCCAACTCTGTGGGGGGAGGAACCCATGAAAATTGGCGGTGCCAGACCATGCTTGTCAGAGGAGGAGAGGGAAAAATGCAGAAGGGATGGACTCTGCCTATATTGCTGGAAAAGTGGGCACATGGCCCGGGGCTGCCCTCCCAAGGCAGGGAAGCCACAGCCACCAGAAAACTACAAATCCCAGCTCTCGTAGTGGCCGGAGAGTTGGGAGACAAGGAGACAATTTGGCCTCCGCTGCAACCCCTTCCATCGCAAGGTGCCCTGCTGCTGCCCATCTGAATTACCATGTCCTTGGGGCAGAGTTTTCAAGCCAAGGCTATGATTGACAGTGGGGCCTCATCAACTTTTATGGACACTGATTTCATTCGGGAGCATGGCATTCCAATCCAAGAACTGGAACAACCTCTGGTAGTTGAAATCATAGATGGATGCCCTTTAAAGTCTGGGAAAATGAACAGAGCAATGGAGAAGTTAGAGATGGAGATCCAGGGCATTGGGAAGAAATGTCATTTTACGTGGCATCCTTGCCTCGTTTCCTGGTGGTGTTGGGAATGCCTTGGTTGGGTCAACAGAACCTGACTATTTTCTGGGATGAGGCAGTGGTGGTATTCACCTCAAGGTACTGTCATCAATGCTGTCAGCCATCGAAGGAGCTCGAGCCGGAGGTGGTGGCGGGAGTGCTTCCTCAAGAGGAAGCATCCTTGCCCGCTAAGTATGAGGAGTTTCAGGATGTGTTTGACAAAAAAGAGGTGGATCAACTGCTCCCCCACCAGCTGTATGACTGCACCATCAACTTGATTCCAGGGGCGCGTATTCCTGCTGGACGGATCTACTCCTTGTCAGAACCAGAGTTGGCAGCGCTGAGGGAATTTTTGGACACCAACCTAAAGAGAGGCTTTAGTCCTCAGTCCCCAGCTGGGGCACCTCTGCTGTTTGTCAAGAAGAAACATGTCAAGAAGAAAAGTGGAGAATTACGCCCGTTTAATGACTACAGAGCATTAAACCAGATCACCATCCCCAACAGTTACCCCTGGCCACTCATCAAGGAGATGTTGGAGCGGTTGCGATCCGCCAAGGTTTACACCAAGCTGGACTTGAGGGGGCTTATAACTTGGTGCGGATGAAGGAGGGGAATGAGTGGAAAACTCCATTTAAGACACACTATGGGCAGTATGAGTATCTAGTTATGCCATTCGGATTGTCTGGTACCTCAGGGGTCTTCCAAAATTTCATGAATGACATCTTCAGAGACTATGTGGATCGCTTTATGATCGTGTATTTAGATGATATTCTGGTTTACTTGGACTCCCCCGAAGAGCACGAAACACATGTGCAAGCTGTCTTGCAGAGGCTGCGAGAGCATCGCCTTTACGCCAAGCTGGAAAAATGTGGTTTTGATCTGACCACGCTGGACTTTTTGGGATATCGCATTTCACCAGCAGGGGTGGAGATGGACCCCGGGAAGGTTCACTGCATCCTCATGTGGCAACCCCCCAAACCCAAGAAGAATCTACAGCTTCTCCTGGGATTTGCCAATTACTATCATTGCTTCATAGCTAACTACTCCCATCAAACAGCACCTCTCACGGAATGCCTGAAGGGCTCCGGTCTTTTCTGTTGGACAGAAGCCACACAACAAGCCTCTGAAGAACTGAAACTGCGGTTTGCTTCGGAGCCCATCTTGCAGCAAGCTGACCTTGCGCCTTCCTTTGAGGTCGAGACAGATGCATCGGACATAGCCATCGGTGGAGTTCTTTTACAACCAGCGCAGAGAGGGGGAGGTCTGAGACCCTGCATTTACTTCTCAAGGAAATTGACTGATTCTGAACAAATTACACAGTGTGGGAAAAGGAATTGCTGGCCATCCACGATGCCTTTAAAACTTGGAGAAACATTTGAAACTTGAAACATTTGGAGGGGGCGCAGCATGACATTGAGGTACGCACAGGCCATCGGAATTTGGAGAGCCTTCACACCGCCCATAAGCTCAACCAGAGACAGCTTTTTGCACGTTTCCATTTCAAAATCCATTATATTCCTCAAGCCCAGAATAAGAGGGCAGATGCTCTATCCCGCAAACCAGAGTATTTGGAGAATCCCACCCCGAAGTTGCCACAGTTCATTATTCCTCCTGAGAAGGTGGTAGTCGGTGCATGTCAGGATTCATGGGTGTCTGATTTACGTGCAGCTCAAGAGCAGGACTCATTTGTCAAGGCGAAGATCTCAGACTTAGCCATGCAGTCTGGTTCGGGTCAGGAGGACTTTACTTGGAAAGAAGGGGTATTATATCACAAGGACACCATTTATGTGCCCCCTGGAGAAACGTGAGCCACAGTACTGCATCAGAGCCATGATTCCCCCACTGCAGGGCATTTCGGGGTCTTTAAGACTTTACAAGCAGTAACCAGGGAGTTTTGGTGGCCCCGGATGAAGAAGGAAGTGGCGCACTATGTTCAATCTTGCCCCACCTGCACAAGGGCCATACATGCCCCAGGAAGGCCGATGGGGCTTCTAGAACCCCTCCCCACTCCACATGGCCCTTGGCGGATAGTCACCATGGACTTTATCACACACCTCCCTGCCTCGCAAGGGAAAACAACAGTGTTGGTAGCGGTGGATGCTTTTACGAAAATGGCTCATTTCATACTGTGTACTGGACTTCCCAATGCACAAGAGACAGCCCGGTTGTATGTGCAGCATGTGTACAGGTTACACGGTCTGCTGGAAAGTCTGGTCTCAGATCGAGGGACACAATTTACAGCGTGGTTCTGGCGGGCAATGTGGCAACTACTACGGAGTGAACTTTGGCTCATCACCCCCAGACAGATGGGCAAACTGAAAGAGTGAACGCTATCCTTGAGCAATATTTATGCTGTTATGTCAATTATCAGCAAGATAATTGGGTCTCCTATTTACCCTTGGCAGAATTTGCATACAATAATGTTGTGCATGCTCACACGCAACAGACTCCTTTCTTCGCCTATGTAGGGTATCACTCTCGAGCTTTTGCTCCCCCTCAAATCAACCCATCCATCCTGGCAGTGGAGGAGTCTGTACAAGAGCTTCAAGCCATGCAACAGCTACTGAAGGAGCAGTTGGATCGGGCAAAGGAGGATTATAAGAGAGCCACCAATCAGCATCGTCAAGAGGGGGCCCCCATCCAAGTGGGAGATAGGGTATGGCTGTCTACGCGTTATTTACCTATGCTAGGTCACTGTCATAAGTTGCAGGATCGGAGAGTGGGACCTTTTGAGTTAGAAACGCAAATCAACCCGGTGGCTTTCCATTTGAGACTACCCCCCACCTTCAAAATACACCCTGTGTTTCATTGCTCTCTGCTGACATTGGAACATTCTCCTGACCCACATCGAGCTCAAATGGAGCCGTCTCCACCTCTCTCAGTGAATGGGCAGGAGGAGTACGAAGTGGAGCAGGTCCTAGATTCGAGGAAGCGCCAGGGGCGCCTCCAGTATCTAACACACTGGAAGGGATATGAGCCGTCCAAACATTCTTGGGAAGCAGCAGATGATGTTCACACCCCAGACTTGGTGAGAGACTTTCATGTAGCTTATCTGAATAAGCCCAGACCTTGGGGGTGGAGGGAGATTGTGCATGGAGGGAGGGATGATGTTGAGCCCCAGTGCCCTCAAGAGGATTTCTTCTGTTAGGGCAGGGGGAAGAATCAGAGGGTGTTGAGACTTTCCTGGATGAGGAGGGAGGAGGTGTGTTTGACACTGTGCCAGTTCCCACGGTCAGTTCTCCTGCCAAAGAAGACCATTCTCAACTTCCAGACATCCCCACTGAACTGTTGGGGAATGTCTTTGCGCATGCACCAACTCCACCCCCAACCCCCCCTCATGGCACATCAAGCGTCTCCCTGTTTCCTGAAGCTGAGCCGACACCTTTCGAGACTGTATTGTCAGATGAACCAGTGAAGGCACACCCCCTTTCACCCCATGTAAGACGCCAGGAGACGCACTTCGGTCAGAGGGAGGAGCTGCAAAGGAGTCAGAGATTACGAGTGAAGACCATTCCTATTGAAGGTTGCACCCTGTTGATCTGGGTGCTGAGTCAACTACATGCCGCAGAGTATGCTTAAGTAGCTTAGTTAGGGATGGTAGTGAGTTAGCATAGCGTGCCTATGAAACACATTGCCTTCAGTGTTACTTTAATAAAACAGGAATTAATTCCAGTCTCGTCTCCTTCTCGTGAGTCTCACTCTGGGCAGGACATTCTCATTGCAACTACCTCCTCCTCCCAGCTCCTAGAATCCAATGCAGTTTAATGTGCATGCATGCTGAACCCATTCCTCTGAACCCCATCCTCTTTCTCCTCTTTCTGGGATAGCTTTTGTTAACAATTTGCTATTTTATCATGTCTTCTCAATAAAACTCAATTTCTGGGAAAGCGCTTTTCTTGTCTCTGTTGCTGCCATGAGAACCTCATGTGAGCACTCTGCTCTCCTGATTAAATGATCCCTGTTATTCATGCTGTGTTCCCTTGTGCTTTGGTTAAAACATGCTGGTTTGGGGCCAGCTCTCCCAAACACATAAGTAACCTGTCATTTTCCAGGGTCACAGTAGGAAATGGTTCTCATAGCACAACATTTCAGCTAAATTTCCCCACGCCAACACATTGATGTTCCAGATGTTTTTCTCTGAACCCGGAGAAGCAGCCTGCAGATGTGTTTAGAGACATTTGTCACAAGTGTGGTAACAGGAAACAGGGCCAGTATCAACATCTGACATCCTGGCACAGTCGGTTGTTGGGGCTCCAATGTCCCTTTTATTTATTTATATATATTTTCTCGCCCAGTTTTTAATTCTCCACAATGTCCACAATGTAGCATCACTCTCAGGCACTGTGGAAAATTTAAATGGCAGCCTCCAACCACCCACAGTTGCTTGGAACAATGCTGCTGCCCACCACCTCTATATCAGAAGCCCTCCAGGGTCCACCAATAGAGGCAGGTCCTGCTGACATCTGGAGCTGGCCCTGGAGTGAAAAAATGCATTGATTGCTTTTGCTGCATCCCTGTATGTAGCAAGAGTGGTAGTGAGGTTTTGCCCACCCTGCCGCTTCACCCTTGAGTGCAGTGTTTTACTTTTCTCCATAGGAACAAGTGACAATCATTCACTTGTGTACAGGGGTGTGGTTGTCCAGGGTCTCGGGGGTTCTTAGACCCCTTACTTTTTTGGGATCAGGGTCCTAGCAGGGTTCCTGGGTCTCTAGCATCCTATGAGACAATCAGCAGAAAAGAGGAGTGTGTTAGGCATGGGGGTCTTCTAACATGCTTCTTTGTCCTTTCCTGCTGATTGGAGCCAATCAGAGTAAAAGGAGGTGTGTCAGCCACTGAGAAGACTCTTCCTTTCATGATTATAGGCTCCTAGGGATTCTGTTATTGAGCAAGAAGGCATTAACAAGGATCTCATTCCCAACTGAGCAGCAAAAGGGGTGGTAGCTGTGACTAACATGAAGGGATTCCACACTTCTGAATTTGCCACTACACTAGTGCTTGTGTAGGAGGAAATAAAGGAATGTGCTCAGGAACGTAATTGCAATACATGCTAAACATGGACCCTGTCCCTAATTATCCAATGCTTTGGGGGTAAAAAATGGGGTGTTACTCCTCATATCCTTATAAATGTGCTGTGGGTGCTGGCAACACAAAATGGTTGCCACAGGCAGCAATAAAAAGAGGTGTTGGTACTCTGTACCAGAGAGTATTATCTCCCCCTCCAAAAAAACCCCCTGTAATTATCTATCTGCATAACATTACCACGGACTTTGTTTCTTGTCATGCTAGAGTGCAACTAAGGATAGAGACACACTTGTGGTTGTGGAGGCTTCAGTGCTTCTCCACCTCTATTCTTTGAAGCTGGAGACACACGACACTAGTCAAACTCCGAAACCTGAAGAAATGCAGCTCCAGCGCATTTCTCTGTGAAATCAGCTTCACACAGAAATCTAAATTGGTAGATCAACTTGCTTCCATTCTGTGCTGTGTCCAATGAAAATGCTTTGCTGTGGGCGGTCCTAATCATTAGACGGGAAGGGAAGTGTGTCCAGCCATGGGCAAACACATTTTAAACCGAAGCTAGAAAAAAAGGTCTGGCTGCTTTCAAAGCAGCTAATGATTTTGCAGCCTAAGAGTGCTTCCACATTTTACCGACAACTGTGTTTGCTCCAGATACATTGGTACACCTGCAATCACCTTATATATGCAGCTGGAAACCCTGTATAGGTGTACATGGGTGTTGAAATGTATGTGCCTCAGTAGGGAACTCACTGAAGTTTGCAATTCCTTGGCTGTAAACATGAACCTAGCTATGGCAGCCTCCAAACAGAGGTTCTAGCTGCACAATAATGGATGTTTAAGGATGTACCAGCATATCCTTGAAGGTGGAGCTGGTTGGAAGGAATGTTTTGACCTGGGGTTCCTGATTAAAATAATTTAATCTCCCTCCCCCTCCAGGTCATATAAAACTTGCACCTTGTCAAGGACATGAGCCTTTGGCACAGTCCAAAGGACAAGACCAGAAGGGCTCTCATTCTCCTACTTGGCAGGTCACCTCCAGAAGGTGTGCTACTCGGCACCCTGGACTCTCCAGTATGGGGCTCTGCAGGGGTCAGTTCTGTCCCCCATGCTGTTCAACATCTACATGAAACCGTTGGGTGCAGTCATCCGGAGCTTTGGAGTGCATTGCCATCAGTATGCTGATGACACGCAGCTCTGTTTCTCATTTTCATCTTCTTCAGGTGAGGCTGTCAATGTGCTGAACCGGTGCCTGGCTGCGACAATGGACTGGATGAGGGCTAATAAACTGAGGCTCAATCCAGACAAGACTGAGATGCTGCTAGTGGGTGGTTCTTCTGACAAGATGGTGGATGTCTAACCTGTCCTGGATGGGCACTTCCCCTGAAGGAGCAGGTTCATAGCTTGGGGGTTCTCCCAGAACCACCTCTGTCACTTGAGGGTCAGGTAGCCTCAGTGGCACGGAGTGCCTTCTACCAACTTTGGTTGGTGGCCCAACTACGTCCCTATCTGGACAGGGATAACCTGGCTTCAGTTGTCCATGCTCTGGTAACCTCCAAGCTAGATTACTGCAATGCATTCTACATGGGGCTGCCTTTGAAGATGGTTCGGAAATTGCAGCTTGTGCAAAATGCAGCAGCCAGATTGGTAACAGGGACCAGACGGTCCAAACATATAAAACCGATTCTGGCCCGCTTGCATTGGCTCCCTGTATGTTTCCGAGCTCGATTCAAGGTGCTGGTTTTGACCTATAAAGCCTTACACGGCTTGGGACCACAATACCTGATGGAACGCCTCTCCCGATATGAACCCACCCGTACACTACATTCAAGATCAAAGGCCCTCCTCCGGGTGCCTACTCCAAGGGAAGCTCGGAGGGTGGCAACAAGGGAGAGGGCCTTCTCAGTGGTGGCCCCCAAATTATGGAATGATCTCCATGACGAGGTGCACCTGGTGCCAACACTGTTACCTTTTCGGCACCAGGTCAAGACTTTCCTCTTCTCCCAGGCCTTTTAGCATGTGTTTTTAAATTGTTTTCAATTTTAAAATTGTGTTTTAAATAGTTTTTAAAATATGTGTTTTAAATTGTATATTTGTTTTGATGTTTTCGATTGCTGTATATCGCCCAGAGAGCTTCGGCTATGGGGCGGTATACAAGTGCAATACATAAATAAAATAAATAAATAAATAAATTCTTCAGCTCACAGCCGATGGCAAGCAGCCAGTGGGAGATAGGAACAGCGGCTGGAGCACAACATGCAGCAACAGAGAAGGCATCTAGATCGTCATAAGCAAAGGGGGAAATTGAGAGCCTCTGCCTCCCGCTCCCAAGAACCTGCCATCTTGTTGACATCTGCAAGTTGGGCAGTAAGGAGTGGAGGTAGACGGATGTGCAATACCTCAACATCACATAGCAGGAAGACTACCAGAGAGAGCACTGGACTTTTTTTAGTGCTACTCTATGGTGAGACTGCTGGTTCTGCAGCAGGATTGGGGGAGGGTTTGGAGTCTGATCACTTCTCCGGAGGGGTCTGGGATCTGGTGGCTGACAATTCAGAAACTTGGTTCCTCAGCCATAGATGAAATGTTTGTGAATGGTGTGAGGTTTTTACTGGGGATGGTAGAGCCCTAGAGAGCTTGCTATGGGCGGTATAGAAATGGAATTAAAATAAATAAATGAAGTTTGGTTTAGCCTTATTGTGTTAGGCTTCCAGTGTTGTAGAATGGTCTTTTTGTTTGTATATATAGGATCCAGGGGTGTCCGATAATTATGAGAGTGAGGCACTGTGTGTTTCCCAGTATGTGGATGTGTGTAACTCTTTGTGAATGTGCACAGGTGTAGGTGGATTAAGGTATGGGTATGTGAGTGAGTGCAGAATTTGTGTGGATATTAAGTGAATGAGAGTTTATCGAATGAATGCAATCCTATTTTAAGATTTTTTTCTCAGTCAGCCACTACCTTTATTACAGTCATAAAACCCGTTCAGGTTAAAATATAGAGCACTAATAACGGTACATAAAAGATATAATGTCTCCAATTTAGCTAATGTAGTCTTTAAGGATGTTGATGTTTTATCTGTTTTATATACTGCATTATTTAATTGTATGGATGCATTTCCTTTGTAAACTGCTTTACTCTTCTGATGAAAAGCAGTGTATAAATACTTGAAATGTTCATAATCATCTGGAACAGCACACAGTTGTGAGTACACTAGTGCAGACATGATTGCAGGTAAAATATTGTTTTTCCTCATTTTATTCCCCCTTCTTTTGTGAAGAAAGTACATTTTCCCATTATGGAAATAAATGCCATTGGCAAGAAGTGATCTGTAGCTTGGTTAATAACACTTCTTGCAGACATTGTCTTACTAACTGTGTACAAATCTAGTTGCTCTAGCTTGCAGGGATTTTTTTTTTAAAGAAAACACCAACCCAGAGGGAATTAAAGAAGGAAGCAAATGTTTCACGAAAGGAAAAAGAAATCCCTCTTTTTCTGAAGAAACCTGTGCCTTTCAATTAACAGACTAATACCCGCTTGGATCTGGGATTGTTCCAACAGCCAGTTTGTTTGTTCTCCTGTTATTTGGCAGACAGATGATCAGCAAAAGTGGGAAATCTACAAAAGTTACTGCATTCAGTTTTAATGCCTTCCAACAGCACCTTGGACTATAGAAAGTTAGTTGGTTCCTCCACCCCAGCCCCCAGCCTGGTGCATCAGCCTTTCTACAAATGTGAAGAGTCCTTCAGCCACAGAAGCAAGAAGCAACTGACTCTGTGGATACTGTTGCCAATTGGGCAAAGGCTACCTCCCTTGTGCAAATAAGCTGAATAAAAACTCCTAGGTTGCTTGAAGTGTTGGATGTAAAGTGATGGAGAGTAGGTGTGCAACATAATTTCAGTTGGCTGAAGCAACCCCAATGATTTTTTCTATGCATATTTGTGACATCAACATGCCAAACACAGTGTTGTGACATCATGAAGAAAAATACACCAAATGCTTATGTTTTTATTGCTCTGCCTTTTGGTCCATGACAGAATCACAAGGTGGCTCACAGTTCTAAATAACACATCGGAAATGCCAAATGCAAAATTTCTCTAAAAGTCTTAGATATATGATCACTGTTTGCCTTTTTCCTCCACATCTGCCTTGGCATCATGTATGGGAGGGGTACTGTCTGAAATGGCTATCTACTTCAGGAGAAATATAGTCAAATACTCCTTCCTATGATATGCTTCGTTAGGGTGGGGGTGACAACCCCCCTACGCTCAAAAACTTGCAACCACTTACAGTCTGTCCAGACCTGAACCAGGCATCCAAATGGTGCTTGTATAATCTATAGTCCCTCCGGCTCCCTTCCCTGCCAGTTTCCACCCTTACACAAGGAAGAACAGCTTGGTACCACTTAACCAGAAAGATTACTTCACCCCATATGTACCCACTCGACCAATTAGATCTGCAGAACTGGCACTTTTATGAGTGCCACAATGTTTGCTCCAATCCACACTTGCAGTAAATTGAGCCTTTCATGTGATAGTAGGGTTGCCAGGTCCATGGCCTGAGACTGATCCTGTATCTTTAGGAGAAGAGAAAGTCAGCCAAGTGCAGGTGTTCTTGCATCACTGTAATGAAAAAAACCACAAGGTGGAATTCTCCCTTCCCCCTGCACAACTTTTAAAGATACAGAAGACCTCTTGGAGGCCAGGCCTGGCAACCAAGAGTTTGCATTCCATAGTCATCTTTTAGTGAAACTGATATTAGCATGACCTCTCACCAGCAACCTTTGTTAATTTTCAATAGTTTTTATCGCTCTTTTGTTTTAGGCTCATTTTCACCAAATCAGATTGTTAATGAATTTGTTTAAAATCTATTATGGTCATGTTGACTTAGCTATTGATCTGTAAAAAAAAAAAATGTACTGAGAGCAACTGTATTTCTTTCGTTGTGCAAGCTGAAACTGAGCAAAAGCAGCCCCTATATAAAAATGAAATTCATTTCAGTGGATGCAATGACGCTTCACCATCTGTCCAACATCTCAGATTTACTGTCCCAGATAACTTCATATTTCACCCTGCAGTCCCTATAGAAACATCACTTTAAACAGAGCCACATGGAAAAATGTGCTCCAATAACATCTGAAGGTCTTGCTGCTAGCTGCAAGGGCCTCTAATCTAAATGAGTGATGTGCCTACCAAGTGAACTCCATTTGGAGTTATAGAAACAGGGTGGAGCACATGCAAAAGAAGAAATGCTTGTCTTTTTATGATTTGTAGCTTGAAAAAAAGAAATTCATGGCAATAGCATTTAAAAAAGAGAGAGGGATTTACCAATAAAATCAGAAGATGCTAGCAGCCATCTATCCAGCTGCCTTGATGAAATAGGTATTGGAAATTAACTTGGGAGTCCTATGAATTACATTCAATCCATGCTCTAGGCTAAGCACTTGTCAGTTTCAGCCACTATTGCAGCCTATTACTTATGGACTACATGGCTGGCAAGCTAATCATGCTGGAGACGTTAAAGAATAGGTGAATAAACACAATACTGCAATGCTTCTCAGTGACTGTGCATATCTGCCAATAACCTCAAGCAGACCTTTAGCTGTGCCTGCACAATCTGTGACTCAACAAGTCAAATACAGCCCACCAGACACCACTGTTTATGTAGATCTAGGCAAGGAGCAATACCTATAAGATCTGTATAGACCTGTAAGATGAATTAGATCATCCCCAGGAAATTCTGCTCATGGCACTACACCTTACAGAACATTAGCGAGGGGCTCCATTTCAGCAGTAATTGAATTTGTCATTAGATTATCCATTATTTCTGATATTCTCTATCTTTGTGGAGAGGATTTAGAAGTCGCAACTCTCTGTGGCTGTCTTCTGGATTTTTTTAAAAAAAATCTGCTTTCAAATCGATAGTGTGCATGTTAACGTTGATCGATCTTAACTTTCTATATCAGCTCCTGACATGTATATTCTCTTTCACTTACGTTAAGTGTATTGGGCAGGTGGAGGGAGCTGGTGCAATCTGTTAAATGATATTTGTCAAGTCTGCAGTGGGATAGGTGGGGAACCAAGAAGAGAGAGAGAGAGAGAGAGAGGAAGACACCTCCAAGGATCTCAACATTGTTCCAGAGCGATGGGGCTAGAAGCGATCTCAGAGCCAAGACAGCCAGCTTCAAAAAGGGAAAGAGGCTGGCCTCTCCTAAGGAGATGGCAAAGGGAAGGATCACCTGTGCCAAGTTGGCTTCCCCCTGCCCACCTCCCTCCCAACGCATGTGAATGGTGCAAGCCAGCTCTTGAATGCCTGTGTAGTTTGCCTTTTCTCAGGGTTGGCTCCTGCTGACCCATTCACAGGGCGGGTTGGCTCCTGCTGACCCATTCATGTAACCTGCCAAGCTGAGGTTGCCTCACTTGTTTTTCCTTCTCCCTCCTTGGTGTTTGTGTGTGTGCTAGTGATGGGGTAAGTAATTTAATTGCAGGGGTAAGGGTTTTTCGATGAATATCTTAGGAAACTGACAGACAGAAAACAGTAGGGTGAAAGACTCTGACTTGATGATAAACAATTATCTGCCTAATTTGCACTTGAAAAGGAATGTAAACAGACAATTGTTACAGAATTCAGAATAAAGTTCAATATCAGTGGAGACATTAATAAGTAGTGATTATTTTATCAATAATTCTCTGCAAAGCAAAAACAAATTATTGGAGCAGATAGGAAAAGGGATTAGATAATGAAGGAAGAGGAATTGGATCATTAACAACCACAAGGTGACCACATTTAAAAACAAAATGCAAAAAAGGAGAGGATTCCATCCCTACAGAACATCATAAAATGGTAACCCCAAAACAGGCATTTTCTGCTGTTGTCCCTGTACTATAGAATGCTCCTCCCTCGGCCATACGTGAAGCAGCAAGCATCATGTAGCTTCAGACATCTTGTAAACACATATCTGTTTGCTTTCCTTGGCCCATAAGATTAGACCCTGTTTTATATATTTGTTTCTATTTAACAAAAGTTATATATCATTTTGCTTGATTGTTACAAAACATCTAAGCAAATTCATGTACGTGAATCCCTGGATCTCTGTTTTATTAGTTTTTATGCTCTTATACTGTTGTTTTATTAGTTTTGGGGATGTATTTTTGTTTTAATGGATATTGTTTCTATACTGAACATAGTGTACACTGCTAGAGATTTTTTTGAAATTAAGTGGTTTATAAATTATTTTAAATGAAGAAATAAATAAATGTAGGCTAATTGAGCTGTATACAAATGGTGTGTGCACTGTGTTCAGCCTGGTGAGTCACAAGCAGTATAGGCCTGGCCTATATGAAAGGTTCCTTTCTAATTACATGCAATGATAAAATAGTAGGATAAAATTACATCAGCAAATCAATGACTGCACATAGTTTAGGAGCTCCTCATCATGGAGAGGCTCTCTTATAGATCAATGAAGTGATGGGCCACACTAATCCTATTGATTACGTTCTAAAGTACATGATACTTCTGATTGTACAGAAGTTAATGAGGCACTTGCTAACTCTTACTTTCAGGGTTGCTAGTAAATCTTGAAATTTTACCTCAGTTTGTTTATTGAACTCTTCATTTCAAATTTAAAGCAAATGTGCTTATCTTATTTCAATCTATTTATTTATTAAAGTATTTATAAGCCACACTTTTCATAAAGGTACATCAAGATAGCTTACAACATACAAAGACATAAAAAATTAAAAGCCAACAAAAACATCATTAAAAACAATAATAAAAGCATCAACTGCATTGGTTGGAAGGAAAAAATCATGTTAAAAGGGTTATCTAAAAAGTTCAGTTTTCAAGAGAAGCATGAAAGAAAGAAGGGATGGTTTCTGCTGAATTGTATTGAACAAGGATCTAGTACTGGAAGATTAAAGCTGCAATCCTATGCACATTTATGTGGGAGTACGGACCACTGAACTCAGTGGGGCTTCTGAGTTGACTTGCGCAGAATTATACTGTAAGTATAGTATATTTCATACAGTATAATGAAATGCATTGCTTTAAAATTTGTTGTATTAATTTTATTAATGCTGTTACTTTAAATTGTTTTTAAATAAAATATTGTGCATTGTAAAAGGACATCACATTGTCTGTTAATATGTGGAATACATCAGTCCCTTTAATGCCCCTTTTGTAGCCCCAGTAGGGAGTATAAAAGGGCACAAAAGTAGAGCTGTGTACTAGTAAGCTTCAGACTATACAGGTGTGACCTCTCTCATGGGAGGTCACATATCCTCTTTCTGTTAGGTCACTTGCCACAAGACTAGAGGAGATAAGTGAGACTATGACTCATCAAATAAGTATGTCTGTACTTCAAAGTATAAACGTCCTCCTTTCAAGTTGTGCAGAGGAGGTCAGCTGATCTAGCAACAGCTGTTGCTGGCTATACAGACACAGCCCAGAGGCAGACACAGATCCAGAGGCACAGAGACAGGAGACATCAACCCACACACATTAGTGGTTTTGGACTCTGTGAAGGCCTAGGGAGAGCAGCTGGACTGGCTCACTGGGGACCTCCCCTCCTGGCCACATCAACACAAGACATTTATTCCACTTTAAACAGTCATTCCTTTCCCCAAAGAATCCTGGGAAATGTAGTTTGTGAAGGGTGCTGAGTTGTTAGGAGATGCCTTATTCCCATCACAGAGCTACAGTCACCAGATTTTCTGGGAAGAGGGCCTGACTGTTAAACCACTCTGGCCAGTAGAGTTCTGTCAAGGGAAGAGGAGTCTCCTAACAATTCTCAGCACCCTTATCAAACTATACTTCCTAGGATTCTTTGGGGAAAGCCAACACTGTTTAAAGTGGAACAAATGTCTGGCATGGGTGTGGCCCCCTGATTAGCCAAGCCAAACAACTGAGAGTCTGGCTTTTAGAACACTGAAAGTTAGTTCTTACTGAGTATGGCTGTGCTATCATAGACTCCAATGTTAATTTTCTTAAATGAATTAAAAATCAGCCATGCATTTTTTAACCTTTTATACTGCAGAAGATGAAGGTCAGACAATGGGGCAAGGTTAGTAATAGGATTACAGGTACTCTGTGAACATGGCTGATGTTTAATTAATTTCAACAAATTATGAGACTACTG
Source organism: Rhineura floridana (assembly GCF_030035675.1). NCBI lineage: Eukaryota > Metazoa > Chordata > Lepidosauria > Squamata > Rhineuridae > Rhineura > Rhineura floridana. The sequence continues at coordinate 12,738,074 of NC_084484.1, forward strand.
ACAGAAAAAAGTCCAACAAAGGTCTGAATTTGTTTATTCATGTTTTAGACTTTGAACTCTGGATTCTCTCTGAATGTTTTTTATATTGCCACGAAAACATAGAGGGTTGATAAGGAAGCATTTCTGAGTTCAGGATTATAAATTTTGTAAGATTATGTTTGAAATGAGGTTGTTGGAAGCAGCACAATGTCATGGGGTATTTTCAATTTTACATGGCAGAATGTAAAAATCCACTATTGTGGCTGTATAATTCCACTTTAAACAGTCATGGCTTCACCAAAAAAAAATCCTGGGAATTATAGTTTGCGAAGGGTGCTGAGTGTTATTAGGAGACTCCTTTTCCCCGGACAGAGCTCCAATGGCCAGAGTGCTCTGAGATTGACATAACATCACCACCAGGGACATTTGTGGCTCCAAATCATATTGGAACATTCCTAAGGCATTAATTATTTTTCAGACTTACCTTTAGTCATCTAATTTCCTGTTGTCGAATGTCATTTTTGTGGGAGGGAGCATTTGAGACAATATTCTCTTTTATCCTATTTGAATTCAGTTTTGAATACACAACATTTGCTTGTATTGGTCACAGATGAAACAGAAATAGCTAAGCTAAGCAACATTCTTCCTTTTAATAATGTCTCTGAATTTCCCCCTATAGCTATGTATATGTTGCAATCAATTTCCAAAATTTGGTAAATGATAAATGTTGAGAATGTCAAAAATAGAGGTTTATATTTCCCCACTTATATCAAAGTGGGTAAATACACATATTTCGGTTAATGAAACATCACATTAGGTAACTAGGTTATCTAATCTTCCAATCCACAAATTCAAAAAAGGTGCCAATTTTGGACATATTGGTTATTCCTAACAAAGGTATTGTCCACCTGTGGATTTTAGAGGGTGTTGGTTTTTTTGTAATGGACCAACACAGCTAACTCTTCTTTCTAATTTTCAAATAGATATTTGAAGTTCACCAAATTTCAAATATTCATTATTCCACCACCACCAGAATGACATGAAACATAAATGAAGGGTCACTTTAATAAATTAATAAGGCAAAGCAGTGTGGAGTAGAAGAAGAAGGTAGGTCCCATGGCCAATGAAGCCCCCAAATCATACTCAGCACCCAAAACAGTTTCTCAAAAAAAGCCACCACCATTGGCCCACACTAGAGACAGTAAGTAGATATCTGTTCTGATGCCAAAGAGGACCAACTGTGGGCTGGGCTGCCATATAAAGGTGTTGCCTCATCCACTGTCACCACATTGCCCATGACAGAAACATAAAAGCTGCCTGCCCCATTCCAGCCTAAATAGGAGGGAAGGATAAATATACCAACAGTGCCAGGCTAAGGGAGTGACACTGAAATAGAAATCAAAAGTTTTGCATGGAAACATCAGAAATATGTGTTAGGAAAGACTCTATATCATGGACAGAATATAACTTCTATTCAGCATATAAATTTGTCTAATATTAAAGTATTTTAATAAGCAAGCACGCCGAGGGTAAATGTCAGTCTGTGTGATCCCTTTGACTAGCAGATGCTGTTCAATGGGACGGAGGGTGGTGGTGGTAGGAAGGCCAGTTAAAGAAGTGCCAAATACTACAAAAGCCAAATTAGAACAAATGTTTGTCAAGCAAAAAGGGCAGTTTGTCATCTGATGGAAGGAATTTAATTAGAAATGTCACAAAGAGGCTGCCTCAAAAATACTAGTTCCATTTTCTTTAGATAAGCTCATTGAACTTTGGAAAGAATTGCTGAACCAGTAATACAGTGAAAAGGAATCAAGAAGAAAAAAATGCTGGAATAAACCGTTAGAAATAAGAAAGATCCATTGCTTATAACCAAGGATATAATTGCATATTTACCTACTGATTCCTCTTCTCTTTACACAGGACCAAATGAACGATCACAGAAAAAATACTGTTTCTTGTTTACAGCAAGCAATACATTTAAAATGTAAATAGTATGTAATATATGCTAAATTATCTACATGGTACATTATTTACCTAGTTTGTAGTTTGTAGTTTGTAGACTCTAGCTGCAATCATAAAAGAAAGCGATTAAAGAACATCAAGCTGTACATTAGGCAAGGACAAACAAAATTAGTGGAAGAATGACCACACTACTGTAACATGCTGTTCACATGGAGCTGTCCTTTGTTACAGGGGCTTCAGCTAATGCAAAACACTGCAGCCAACTTTATGATGAGGGCGGTGGGCCAGTGGGAGCACATAACACTGGTGCTTCTGTGCTTGGACCAGCTGCCTCTAGCATTATGAGCTTAATTGAAGCTGCTGGCGATGACCTATAAAGCCCTAAACCAGGCTTTCCCAGCCAGTGTGCCTCCAGATGTTGTTGGACCACAATTCCCATCTTTCCTGACCATTGGCAATGCTGGCTGAGGCTGATGGGAGTTGTGGTCCAACAACATCTGGAGGCACACGGGTTGGGAAAGGCTGCCCTAAACAGTCTGGGTAAATATAAACTTCACCACTATGTTCCACTTTAGCACTTTTAAAACAGCAACAACCAGGAATGATTTCTGAAGCACACTTATACAGAAAAAAGCTTTGCTGGGTCAAGCAGGCTTTGAATAGCTCAGCAGCCATGTACGGTCAGACTGGAAGAGGGATGGAAGGATCTGCCAATTTTGGTTCTCTCAGTTTCTCATTTTTTTCATTCTTAAATTGCAGTTCATGTTTCTAAAGCAGTTTGAGGTTTTAAAAAAACCTCAAGAAAATTCTCCAGCATTTTAGTGTGAATTTCTCCTAATAAATAATTTTTGTAGTCAGTTTTTACAAATGTACACATTTGTGAAAGTCATTTCTTGTCATGTAATGCATTTTTGTACATTATTTTCACTCATATATTCATTTTTATGCATGTATTCTCCTAAGGTGCATTTTTGTACACACTGGTTGGTTGGCAAACTGCATTGCAAAATTCAAATAAGTGTGAATTTCAAAGGATTGCTGTGTTTTGGTTCTCATATTGTTTTGGCTAGTGCAAATTTGATAAATCTGTGGGTTTTTTTTAAAAAAAAATCCTCATGAAAATTCATTAGCATTTTAGTGCAAATTTCTCCCAATAAACACATTTTTATATGCAGTTTTGACTAATGTACACATTTTTGCAAGCAATTTCTCCTATTATAGTGCATTTTTATTTTATTTTCATTAATATATTCATATTATGCATACTTTCCCAAAATGTATGCATTTTTTTAATCATTGGTTGGAGAACTGCATTGTAAAATTTGGATAAGTGAATTTCAAAGGATGGCTATGTTTCCGTGCTCATATTGTTTCAGAAAGTGTGGATTTGATAGATTATGCTTGAAATGTGAACTGAATCAATTTTCTCCCTCATCCCTAGATGGGACCCTATTGGCTTCTCAGGTCACCTGATCCCTCTATGCTGAAAGCTGCAGCACACACTACAGCTCACTTCTGTGGTACCACTGTCTTGGCACAGAGTCCTGCCAAACACATCCATGGCTTGCAAGCATTCACTTGTGCAAGCAGTTAGGCACCTGGTGGTGCAGCAGCAGACACTCTCAGACCATCCATTCTGTGTCCCCTAGAATTACTTGTAAAATGTATTAAAATCTTAGGATGACTTTACTCTTGTATCCTAATTTGCTCTTTTTTTGGTAGAAATGCCTTGTCAGATGTACAATCTTACTTCGTGCCATTTAATGCAGTGGGACTAGCTTCTGAGTAAATATTCATAAATTACTCTGAACTAAATGAACTAGCACAAATAAGCATTAAACCAGATGAAGTCTACTCGAAAGTGACATAATAGCCTGAGCTGAAATCAGTTGATACTTAACATCTCCAGTATATCTAATCTGAGGGTATTATTTAATGATTAATTTATTAACAGAATTCCTATCAGACATTTTCATTACCAATGCAAAAAGCCACTCGCATAAATGTTATAAACAAGTTAAAGGAATCCCATAAAGCAAACAATATAACAGAAACAAAACAATCCAATTAAAAAACAGGTTAGGCTTATAGGCAGAAGACAGGGTTAGAGGCAGAAAAAACAAGCCAAAAGCAACAAAAATCCATCAGCTAACCAATTTAACCTAGGAAGCTTTAATCATTCATTCCAATTAACATAAGCACTTCAAGAAAGAAAAGGGGTTTACATCTTACTGCCTCCACTTTCAGAAAGTTTTCAAAAGTTACAGAACTAATAGTTACAGGACAAACTAGATGTGACAGTAGCACATGCATGCTTTTTAATTAAAAGTGGCAGTGGGGGCTGAAAATTTTAGTTGGGACCACAACACGCACTTGAAGTTTAAAGCCTTTCATTGCCAGTTGCATTAAAAATGATCACTTTTGTTTGGACTGCATTCAAAGAGGAAAGGGTTATTTATTCATTTTATCAAAAGATTTCTATCCCACACTTCTAGTGTAAAAACACTCCTCAGGGCATACGGCATTTGACATTTTCATAAAACAATATAAAACAATTATATGTTAAAAGCACTAAGCATAATAAAAACACTCTAACTCTAAATCCTTCACTGTTATTATTTTATGGAAATTTTGTTGGGGGGGTTGGTTATAAACATAATAAATATACAGTGACAAATACATACAATAATTATTCAAAGATACTTTAAAAATAATTCCTTACAAAACCATCTTCAAAAGCACATTACTTTCATACTAATTTGTGTTAATAACTTTAAAATAACTGGTCACTGGTTGTCAACTTTCACAGATTTGTTGATATTTGCTATATCTTCCTTGCCCCTAAAATGTGCCAAGTACAGGGCTGTTCAGACATGGGGTTTATTACATTAGTTTTACTGATTATAATGACAGCTTTTCTGTCCAAATTTCTAACATTTCTTTCACACTGCAGTACTTTTTGCATTATGGAACTGCGGCTTTTTAACTGATATACTGGCATGTCACGCTAAATTTCCTTCACACCAGTGACCATGATATGACACAACAGTGAACATCATTGGACATGTCGCTACTCCCCCACCCTTCCCTTACATGCATACTTCTGTTTCCCCCATGAACCAGTAGGAAGGATCTGCATGCCAGTATATCACCCCAAATGTTGTCAGTTTGCTTCCATGATTATCTGGGTTAATGGGATTGCAAATGGATTTTTTTCTGGATGCAATTAACACAGAAATAAGCACTAAACTATTCTGTTAGATTTCCAGAAGTGGCTTTTACATTGTGTGAAAGATTAAATAAAATGGAACAATTATCAGGTATGAAAACGTCGGGGGAAAGGAATAAACTGTTGTCTGAATGCAGCCTAGGTTAAGAGCCGTAACTTTATTGATTGAACAACATGGGTCTTCAATGACACAGGACAAACTATCTCAGTCCTCATGAGCAACCTTACTTATGGAAGACAGTGGGGCACAGTTTCCCCTGTCTCTCAAATGGGCAACTCCACTCTTTCTCTGAGAACCAGATCTGATCTGAAACCTTCTTTGCCTGTGCACTGAAAGGTGAGTTGAGGGAGCACTTGATTGCTCCACTCATCCCCCACTGCTGAGCGATTGGTAGGGTGGAACCGCTCCCTACCCCTTGAGCCAACCAACAATGCAAGGTAGATGAGGGAGTGCCCCCTCACTCTGTGAGTGCCACAGGGTGCTCCCAAGGCAGCCTGTTCCGTTTTCCTTCCTGCCCACGCTACTTGCCCATTGCAACCAAATTCACAAACCAGTCAAATGACTTGACAACATCCATGATTAAAGAGCATGGGGTAGGTGAAAAAGGTGTGCAGTCAGCCAGTCATGGGAGAAACAAAAAAAGCCTACTTAGCCCGCTTAAGATGACTGGCTGACCGCATGCTCCATTTAGGGATGGGTGGGCTGGTGTCAATGCGAAGCAACCATCTGAAGTGACAGGGTTATATCTTAAAAAGGTGAACTTCATCTGTGCAGCTGAGCACGTCTGAGCCTGAGCAAGCCCATCTCCTCTTTCTCCTGAGGGGTAAATCCAGCCCTGGTACAAGCTGGAGAAGCACCCTTCTGATATGCAGTGAACTTAACTATTTAATCAAGTTCCCATCTTTCCTTAACTACCCTGATTTTTTAGATTTACTTCTGGATTTCCACAAATTTGCAAACATAGTCCTAGTAGTTCTCAGTAAATACATAATTGGATTTTGACTATTTTGACGTGTAGTACATTTAATAACATTCAGTGCCACATCCGGATAACTTCCCCACTGCAGTCCATGTATTGGTAACTTCAGGACTGGAGTACTTCAACGTGCTCTATGTGGGGCTGGCCTTAACCTGCTCCAGAAGCTCCAGGTAGTGCAGAATGCAGTGGTGGGGGCAAACAGCCAACAGCATGTGACACCTCTGTTAAAACATCTGCACTGGCTATCCATATGCTACCAGACCAGGTTTGAGGTTCTTGTGTTGCTATACAAAGCCCTGACCAACTTGGGTCCAGGATACCTTAAGGACTACCTGAGTCATTATATCCCAGCTCGATCACTGATCATCTGAAGGAGTGCTGCTAGTTGTCCCTCACATTACAAAGTCCTAACTGGCCTCTGCTAGAAATCAGACTTTTAGAGTTGTTGGTCCCATTCTATAGGACATGCTTCCAGCAGAGATTCAGCAGGCATTCTCGCTTTTGACTTGAAGGCATCTCTTGAAGACCTTTTTATGCAGACAGGCCTATGCTGTAATTTAAAATGTTCTTGGTTAGTCAATCATTTTCATGATTATTTGTACTGTTTTTAATGATGTTTTTTGTTTTATTGCACAGATGTTGTTTCCATCCTGTTATTTAATGAGATGGACTTGTATAAACACTTTTATAAATAAATAAATACATTTTGCTCTGGATATAACTTTCTGCTTATTGTGTTGATAGTATGCTTAATCATTGCTCCAAATCTCTTTGCCCTTTTACATAATCACCACATCTGGATGAAATCTCCACTTACATTTTGTGTGATTATAGTTTTTTTAAAAAAAAGATTTCCCATAACCGCTCACAGATGAGCCATTTTAAAACAATTCTCCCTTATAATTAAGGGAGCAGAAAATTGTATACCCCTGAAAATCAGAAAAGTCCAAACCTCCTCTGAAAACATTTCATTCAAATCTGTTTCATTAAAAGTTACATTAACTATCAGTTCTACACTCATTAGAAAGCCATATAATTTAGAAACTTTTATTTTGATTGATATTTATTAAACCTTCAAAATTAGTTTTAGAATCTAAAACTAATTTTTTTTAAAGAAAACCTATTCCGTAGCTATTGATAACAGACTTTTTGTCTTCTGTTTCCAAAAAAAACTGCTCAGAAATAATCTTATCTACATACAACATTTTGTTCCAACAAAAAAATTACCTAAATGTTTATCAAAACCATCATTAAAAACAAACGCAATTGGTGACAATGATTGTGCTAATTTTTCTCCAAATGCATCCACACCACTAACAAGGAATTAATAATAAAACTATCATGCATCTATAAAATTGTTCCCTTTTAACTCACATAAATCTTAACTCACACTGACAGAACAATCCAGTGGAAAGAGGAGAATCCATGGCACAGCAACTGCCACATCCAATGCCCTGTTGGTTCACTGCAGCCAATGTACAAGGAGGTGGTGGTGGTGGTGGTATTTATTTATTTAATTGTTTCCCATCAAACTCTACGGGGGGGGTGTTTTACTATGCCAGTTCCAGGGCTGGTGTAGCTCCAGGCCTATTGTGGGATGTGGTTGAGATCCTGCAGATCCATAACTGCCCCCAACTTGCTCTCTCAGCATGAATATAATTGCCCCCTAAACCACATAGAGAAAGTCTACACCCTCCTCGGCCCCCCGCTGCTGCCAATATACCAGGATAATACTTATTATCTAAAACCAGAGCTTGGAAAAGTTATTTTTTGAACTACAGCTCCCATCAGCCCAATCCAGTGGCCATGCTGGCTGGGGCTGATTTGACCTGTAGTTCAAAAAAGTAACTTTTCCAAGCTCTGCCTAAAACTCCAGGCAGAGGAAGAAAAACAACCTTATGTCTATGAACCTCCTTATCATGTATATTATCTGGCACATATACCAAGCTTAGTACGCACTACAGGAAATAATTATTTTGCAATAGCTGGCTTTGGCCTTTGTTCTTCCTGAATGAGCTCACCAAAGAGACATGCCCCTCTGGCAATGCCACACCTGGTCCTGCCCACAGTCATCTTTTATAGCTCGTGTTGCTGTAAGAGCCAGCATTTAAAAAGACCCATTTAACAAACCAGCTTAATAACATTGGTTCCCAGATAACTGTCTGTCTGCTGCAGCGAAAATGGAGAATATGACTATAGCTGTTCTGTGGGAGCAGCTAGAGGTTAGCCCCAGTAAATGTGTTTATCCTCCTACTGTCTTCATTTGCACCACTTGGAGCATGCAAAAAAACTTTTGTTTGTGCTGCTCTAAAATAAGTGCTAAAAAAGGTCCATCCAACATAGTAGGGTTGCCCGGTTCCTGGCCCGAGACTGATCCTGTATCTTTAGGAGAATAGAAAGTCAGCCAAGTGCAGGTGTTTGTGCAACTCTGTAATGGGAAAAACCACAAGGTGGAATTCTCCCTTCCCCCTACACAACTTTTAAAGATACAGAAGACCTCTTGGTTGCTAGGCCCGGCCTCCAACCTGGCAACCCTACAACAAAGTTATCCAAGTAACCACTGCAGTGGAAATGAAGAACTTGGCAGGCTGTTCCTTGGGAAGGGCTAGATGTTTCTCCCCCAAAAGGTTGGCCCTCCTCCTTGTCTGCCTTTATGGAAATCATTTGATATCTCTCCAATGCCTTAGAAATTGAAACTGAAAACCTCATTCATTTCAATGAGACTTCTCAGTGAGATTGTACCCTATACTTCTGTTTTGTGCCATAAAAGTTATCTTCTCTGTGGCTGGATTTAGAATTTTGTTGTGTGCATTTCTTATCACAACTTCTTTGCAATAATTGCTTTGCATTTTAATATGGGTGAAGATAAGGTACCTGTAGCTACTTGCAATTAACTTAATTGATCTCTTGCATTTTCAATTATTTACAATACCAATTGTCTCCAGTTACTTAAATCTACTTCTTCTTTTTTTCATTTTACATGCAGGGTGAGAGTTTGCAATGAGCCTTCAGGAGTTCTTTATGCTTCAATGAAATATACCTATAATTTTCTCTTTTTAAAAACTTTTATAAAAAAAAAGAAAGTCAAAGTAGACGAATGCAGCATGATAAATTGCTATACTTTTCATTACTAAGGAATGTGTGCTATTTTCTCTACTATATATTTAGCTGGTTTTGGCTTTGAACTTTTGCACTTCAATCAAAGTGTAATTTTGAAGAGAATTGTTTCTTATCTTTTAAAGGTAGCTCAGCTCAGATTTCTTTTCCACTAGAACTTAATACATAAAAAAATGTATGTCAGGCCCTCCCAGCCCTGCCCTTCATGGAAAGCACTTATAGCTAACCAAGAGGGAATGGCATATTCTGCTATAGGATATGGAAGGCAGGGGAATATAGGCAACCTGCCCTAGATGGAAAAAGGTCAGTAAACAAAACACATATCAAGTATCACAATGGCAGTTGCTAAAATATTAAATGATGCAATGTTTTATTTCTCACGTGGAATAACTAAGCCTCTTTCAAGCTAGGAGATAAAAAAACCAGGTATCGATTCATTCTGACGCTTAGAGAGGACATCAGGCTAGGTAGGGTGCTACCACTTTCACTTCTTTGCAGCCTGGCAGAGCAATCCAAACACCCTTTGCGTTAGGGTGGGCAGGGGGGGGTTGGACTGAGCAGAGATGTCCCTCCACCAATTCCTGCTGGACTCTGTCAGTCTTCTGCTGCCTGCAGCCTGCAGAGTGATGCAGGCAGGCAGAAGTGCTGTTGGTGGGAACACCGGCAACAGCAGCCAGTGGAAAGCACCAAAACAGGGCTTTCCAGGGTGAGCAGAGGGAGGAGCTGAGCCTACCTGGGATTGGTTGGATTCTAATCTGGTCCAGCTGCCATCATGTGACAGCATAGGGTTAGGGCCAAGCCTGATTGCTGTCCTAGTATTTTACAGCACAAGTTTTACAACAACAAAAAAACCCATACACAAAATGGCTGAAAGTACTAATCCTTCACAGATGCCAGCCAAGATAACACTTTGCAGCTCATCTATGAAATGTTGATCTACATGTTTTGTACATTTAGCTGCTAGTCATCAAGTACAGAGAAATCAAGGGTAGAAACACCCTCATTGTCCTGTGGTTCCAGTGTGTCTCCACCTCACTCATCTGAAAACAGGGTCTCACGACGCTAGTCAAACCTCAACCCTTTTTTACTGTAAAACCTGGTGGGAGCAGCTTGAGTGATTTTTTTTAAAGTTCAGCCTTCAAAGAGATTTCACAACTGATTAGCAGATCAACCCATTCGCCTTCCAAATGGGGCTAATGGAAACACTCACAGCCAAAGTGATGAACATACATGTGTCTGAACCAAGCTCCACTCTGTGTTAATGATCTGAAAAGTATGATGTAACTATTATAGTGATGCTCCTCTACCATTGTCACACTGATTTAAGTGAGAACTAATGGGCTTATCTATCCAAGCGGCAATGGCAGCAATGGTTTGAATAGCCACAAGGCTGGGAAGAGCCCTTCTCCTACTTTCAGTTGTTCACAGCTGTCATCATGTTTGAGATGACATCTCAGCTGAGCTGGGGTTGAGGGACAGGTTCTCTCCAACTACCACCCCTTAACAGCAAAAGTAAGTTCTCCTGAACCACCACCTCTTTTCTGGAGCATGGTCAGTTTGCCTGGACATCTCAACAGGATAGATTGTGTCTATCCCCTTTAAACTGATCTTAACAGTGAACGTACTGTGCAATGAATAAAGTTATATCCTGTCTTATCCCTCCTATCAATGTTTGCCTCTTCATTTTCTTGCCATCTACAAGGACTACCCAACCCATATGTCTTACTTACACTGTGAAGTTTCAAGTTGTGCAAAATTTGATGTATGGTCCAAGGTCTCATAAGAGATAGCTCCACTCCGGGAAGGCAGTGCCATCCACCCACACACCTAAATGAAGGAAAAGATTGGCATGTTGCTCTTTCAGTGGACTGAGAAGATATTGAGGTGTTGGCTCAGATCGGCCATATGGCTGACATGTTTTATATATACCCCAAGGTGCTCCTTCTTTTGGGTTGGGTTTTGACCATGATCTGCTAATTGACTTGAATGTGACCATTTTGTTAATGGTTTTTCTTTTTTTGTCAGAGCTTTTTGGCAGAAGGTACACAGGGGAAAATACGAGTGTCAGGAGGAGAAGGGGAAGGTGCCCAGAAGCATTACTTTGGCTGGCATGGGTGCTGGCAGGACACTTACAAGGCTGGAGCAACTGAAACAGTTTGAAGGTAGCCCCAAAAGGAAAAATGCTACCTCACAACTATCTCTTCCTGCTATGGGATGCAGTTTTAGATGGATTCAAGTTGCACCAGTCTCAGCTGGTTGTCCATGATTGCTGCCCAACTAATCCTTGAAGATTTAGAATTCCACACAGTCTCTCTTGCAGACTCATTTCAAGTTCATATATATGTAGCCCTAGCTCAAACCGTTTACTTGTGTTTGCCTCTTTATTTCTGGGTGCAGTGCTCTTTTTACCAGCTTGCCTGTAGATAGCAGTCTCTATTTATTTCAAAACATTGCAGATGTACTCCAAAAGACAAGCCATCTGTCTGCTATGACAGGCCACATGAAAATGTATTAAGAATAAATTGGGCTTTAATTTTTTTTCTTGACTAACTATTGACATCTATCATTACTAAATGCACTTATAATAGCCCAGCACTTTTCTTGCCATCCAGTAATCTTATTGATTTTTGCTATGTTCTTTAAACCAAATTAGGAAGCAAAGGTCTGGAACTAGTTAAAGAAGGCAGCTGGGGCTGCACTGAATATTCTCTAATTTTAGCATTCATTTCAGAATTAGCACATTTTATGAAGAAAAAAAATGTAATCACCTTGTTGTTTTTATGGTTTTCAGCATCCTTTTGTTTTTCTGTTTCTGCTCGGCATCATTTTCCTTTATTATCCTTGGCCTCATTTGCCCACTCTACTTTCTAATCCTATTGGTTAGGAAGCCACTTGTGATCTGTGTCCATTACATCATCAAGTCAGGAATAGCATTATGGCACAGTCATGACAGATATATTTACATGATGTCATCAACCAAATCATATAGCTCACAACAGCCAATACCATTAAATGGCAGCATAGTAAATGAGCTGGGCCGGATTAAGCTGAGGGCCCCTAGGATGATTAGTGTTTGGGGGGCCCTTCTCCTCTTAGGCATGCATGTGTGCCATCAACCAAGATGGTTGCAGAGGTTTCAGCCCCTTAGGGAAACCTTGGCCGCCATCTTGATTGATGGCAAACTGCAAAAAACAGCAGAGAAAAAGGTAAGTGAAGTGGGGGGATGGCGGGTGGTTCGGAAGCTCTTGTCCCATCATCCACGGCTCCTGTCCTGCTTCTGCAGATCGTGAAAGGAGAGCGGAGGGCCCTCTGTAGCTCCAGGGGCCCTCGGGCCAGTTCCCCATGGGCCCCCGAGAGCTCTGGGCCTCTAGGCTTCAGCCTACTAAGCCTAATGGATAATCTGGCCCTGTAAATGAGTTCTGAGTTGCTGTAAACCGCCCAGAGATCTTCGGCTATGGGGCGGTATATAAATACAATAAATAAATAAATAAATATCAATAAATACAATAAATAAAATTCTGAGGACAATGAGACCAAAGAAGAAGAAAAATGGTGCAGAAAAGTCTAGGACTGAAACAATGCAAACATATTTGCATGCTGGAATAGGGGGTCATTTTTTTAAATATACACACAAAAAGAAAACTGTTATGAGATAAATCTTGACTCAGTGCCACTTGCCATCAAAGGAGGTAAAATCTATGAAAATTTAAGTTACGGCAAAGCAGATGAATGAACGAATGAAAATATAGAGAGATTATATAGGCTGTGAAGTCCTTTTGTTGCCTAATTACTGGTGTTACACTTGTAATAGCAGCATCTGTGCACACTCAACACTCTAATGGCAGCTCCTCCTAGACTAATGAATTTTAATGGATGGTGTTTAGTATGGCTTTTGGTCCAAACCACCACCACAGAAAGATGCCTGAGCCCTTCTGCTCCTCTTTCTCAAGCAAATGGCTTCTCTTCTGAGGATCTCATAGGGACAGATGGTCAACAAAGGGTGAAGAATGCCTGGACTTTCTGACCACCAGAGTATTTTCAATTGAGATAAGTCCAGATTGCTGAGCATCTTGGTTCCCCCCTTCTTCATTACACCCAAACGGTTTATGCTTTTGGTTTAGTGATAACCTTTCTTTTCAGAAATGCTTCCTGGGAACTGAAAGGAGTGCATCATCAGACAAGGCATTTCTTTTGGGACTTTCTGATTGGTCATTTTGAATCCAACATCTTCCTGAGGTTTTTCAAATTATTTTTCTGTAAATGTGATGTGTAATTATTTCAGGTTCTCTTAGGAGTCACTTTGCAACAGTGGAAAAAAATAGAACCTGAGTACAAAAGAGCTAAGGAACATGATTGCGTGTGCAGGAAGTGAAAGGAAATTGGTGTGTCTGAGTGAAATTCTTTTTAGTTCTATAAATGTGTAAGATTTTTATTCAGAAAAAGAAAAAAACAGGAGGGGGACCAATATTTTTCTATGTCCACTCACTTCTGTAGAGATGAAGAGACGAACAGCTTCATAGAGAATCTTGCATTGATACTCTCTGGCCTTTTACAAGGGTTTTAATAGGAAGAAAATAATTTGTAGATGCAACAGCAGTAGTGCTTTAGATTACTGGAAGAAAGTCCCCACTCTGGAAAACCATAGCTCTTAAAACATCCAATACATCAGAGGCTGCACACTTCACAGAAATGATGCACTCAGTGTCTGGTTTATAGGCAGATAGGAAATTGGCCACCCCCTGCTGGCTAATTAACAAAGCAGCTTTGTCATTAGTTTTAAAGACAGCCACTTGCCAGCTTCCCTGCCTGTCTGCCCACCCAAAGGGAGCAATCACCAAGTTCTAATGAGAATGTGTTAATTGTGAGTGATGTCTCAGACTTGTAATAGTCGGCAGTCTTGTATCATTAAAACACACACACAAGTGTACCTTGCTTCAAAGCAGCAACCCCATAAGCTTTTTCTAAGAAAGACTAAAGGAACGGTTTCCACAGAATCAAGGCATATTCTTGCTTGCCAGTCACCTCTTTTCCAAAATATTATTAATCTGTATTTCTTCTTCTTCTTCTTCTTCTTCTTCTTCTTCTTCTTCTTCTTCTTCTTCTTCTTCTTCTTCTTCTTCTTCTTCTTCTTCTTCTTCTTCTTCTTCTTCTTTCTTCTTCTTCTTCTTCTTCTTCTTCTTTTCTTCTTTTCTTCTTTTCTTCTTTTCTTCTCTTCTTCTTCTTTTTCTTCTTCTTCTTCTTCATAGTAGTAGTAGTAGTAGTCATTGTCATCATCATTGTTGGAATTGTCATTATAGTATTCATTGTATTTCTACCCCAATACACTGTGTATAATATAATGGTTTTCACTCCACAACAAGCCTCCATAGAAACACTTTCACAAAAAGTGAAAACCTTTCACTTTTTTTAACCAAGGATGTCAGCCTGAACTCTGTCTCTGTCTCCACCGTACATTAGTGAGGGCTCTTTTCTACCTATATTGGCTTCACTTACTCTGCAGTAGCCTGTCCTGCACCAGTGACTCTGAATCAGGAACCAATGCTTCCCCCAGTCTCATTAGTTCTCAAGGCTTTAAAAATTTATTGTCTGTGGTGACCCATGTGATTTGTCAATGACAATGCTGTGACTGACATGGTGATTTCATGAAAACTTGAAAACAAAATCAGGTGAAATGACAGTGAGGGCAAAAGAGGCCGGGAACTGTGAAGGCAAAGACATAGCACTTGAACATTTGGCAAAATAAGCATTTTTGGAGCTTAGTTCAGCAGTGCAGGATGCACTAATTGTTAGGTGAACATTGAATTAAGTGAATATTGTGTGCATCCCTTTTAGCTGACATGTATTCATGTACTTTGCAATGTCTTATATTTCAATATGTTAAAGCATTGGTACTTATCTTGAATCAAAAGACATTGGGTTGTTTTTTAGGTCTGAGAGTTTGAGTTGAAATTTCAGAGTTTTAATATTCTTTTAAAGGCCTCTAGAGGGAAGGATAAAAGATCAGTGTGTGGGAACAGAACCAAGGAGCAGACTACATTTTGTTTCATATGAGTGCTTTTGCTATTAGCTCCAACTGCAGATGTCATCATGGCCAGGAATGTTCCTACAACAGTAGACCTCAGAGGGAGATGGGTTCACTTCCTGGTCTTTCCTACATGGATCTGCTGACAAAAGTGCCTACATCTCATTCCCTGAACCTCAAGGAGATACCTCTGCTACTGAACTCTGATTACTGGGCCCCAGGGTTCTCAAGATAAAGACCAAAGGAGATTCCCCTAAAGAATTACCCACAAGTTGAAAACTCACTGCCTAAAATAAGCCAGTGGCTGCAGAAAAAGGTGCCATCCTTTTAACTGGTCAGAGGCAGCACTCAGGGAGCAGGGCTTTCATCTTGACTACCTCGTCCAGTTCCAGGATATGTCTGAGGGCAGATCCACACCATGCATGTAAACCATATCCAACACACATTTAACATGATTTAAGCATCACATGACTTCTTCCAATGAATCATGGGAACTGTGATTTGTTAAGGTTGCTGAGAATTTGTAGCTCTATGAGAGGGAAAACTACAGTGCCCAGGATTCTTTGGGGCAAGTCACGTGATTTAAATGTACATTGGATGTGGATCTGTCCTGAGACAACTTACTTTTTCTGCCTCATCAGCATAGCTGCTAACCATGGTCCTGAACCAGCTTCTTGGTCCTTGTCCAAGGTCCTGACATAACCATGCATTATTCTATTCCAGACACCAAGGCATGCTGGTCTCCATCTCGCATGGCTAGTACTTCCTGTTGGTCAGCATCACAATGGATCAGGACAACATGTTAATCAGGATCCGTTCTGGATCCTGGGAGTGGTCAGTTCCTCACTATGAAAGGGGGTTATGCCCACCACTTTGAAAGAGGCAGTGCCGTGACCCCTCTTAAGGAGATCCTCCCTGGATCCAAAGGTTTTAGGAAATGAGTGTCCAGTCTCTAATATTCCCTTCCTGGGCAAGGTGATTGAGAGGGTGGTGGATGACCACCTTCAGGCATGCCTGGAACAAGCAGTTTATCTAGATCCATTCCAGTCTGGTTTCTGGCCCATGTCCAGTACTGAAACAAGTCTTGGTGGCCCTTGTTGATGTTCTTTACTGAAAGAGAGACAGGTACACAGGGCCGGCTCCAGGCATGCGGGGGCCCTTAGACATCAGCTTGCCCTGGCCCCCTGGTGGGTGTGTGGGTGTGTGCGCACACGCACGCAGCCCCCCACAGCCCCTCTACCTGTCTAGTCTTTACCATTGCCCTTAATGGAGATGGCAGCCATGGTTTCCCTAAGGGGAATGAAGCCTTTACTGCCATCTTTGTTGATGGCACACGTGCATGCTATGCGCGCACATCTCTGCCATCAACTAAGATGGTGGCAGTGGCTTCAGTACCTTAGGGAAGCTCCGACCACCATCTTCATTAAGGGCAATGCTAGAAAGCTGGTTGACAGGTAAGTGGGGGTGTGGGGGGTGCGGATCATGGCAGGGGAGCGGAGGGCCCTCAGGAGCCCCTCAGGGGCTCCTGTAACTCCGGGACCCTCGGGCCAATGCCCAACCTGGCCGCCCTTTAGAACCGGCCCTGGAGGTACAATACAATATGGTTGGTTCTCCATGATCTATCAGTGGCTTTTGACACCACTGACCATGTTCTTCTAGAAAAATGCAAGGAGGTAAGAGTTGGAGATATTGTATTATAATGCTTCTGCTCCTACCTGCAGGGCTGCAACCAGAAAATAGTACTAGGAGATTGCTGCTTGTCTCCATGACTTTTGAGCTGTTGGGTCCCACAAGAGTCGTCCACTCTGTCTCCCATGCTGTTTAACATCTATATCAATCTGTTGGGAGCTGTCATATAGGGATTTGGAGCATGGTGTCATCAGTATGCTGATGACACATAGCTCTATTTATATGTTCCATCTGGATCAGGAGAGGCTGTGAAGGTGTTGGATAGGTGTCTGGAGGTAGTGATGGGCTGGATGGGGGCCAACAAACTGAGGGTGAATCCTGATCAGACAGAAATGTTGTGGATGGGTGGTTCCCATGTCTGGGAATTAAGTGTATGATGTGTTCTGTGAGGGGTTGTACTCTCCCTGAAGGAACAGATTTGTAGTCTGGGAGTACTCCTGGATTCCAACGTCACTAGAGTCCCAAGTGACTTCTGTGGCTAGGAGTGCTTATGCCCAGTGTTGATTTGCCAGTTACAGCTTTTCCTGCACCAGGATAGCCTGGCCTCAGTTGTCCATGCTCTGGTGACTTCCCATCTGGGTTACTGTACTGTGTTGTATGTGGGGTTGCCCTTGAAGATGGTCCAGAGGCTGCAGCTAGCACAGAATGCAGTGGTTAGACTGGTCAGTGGAGCAGCTTGATGGAACCATGTAATCCTGGTCCTGAAAGCACTGCATTGGCTGCCCGTGAGCTACCAGGCCCAATTTAATGTATGAATACTAGCATACAAAGCCCTAAATGGCTCAGGACCCAAGTACCTAAATGAACACTTCCCCTAGTATCAACCATCTTGGACTCTATGATCAGCAGATGAGGCCTTGTTGGTGGTGCTGCCACCAATGCCTGCCTGGTTGGCGATTACCTGTGACAGGACCTTTTCAGTGGTGGCTCCCTATTTGTGGAATGCCCTCTCTGATAAGGTGCATCTGTCTTCATCATTACTGACTTTTCAGAAGAATCTGAAAACATTCCTGTTTACCCAGCTATTTGATGGTTAAAGGAGACTGTTCCTGGCAACCTGGAAATCACTAAACGGAAGACTGTTTTTACCTGCAACTGATTTTAGAATGCTTTTAATTGTTTTTAGAATGCTTTTTGTTGTTATTGTTAAAATGTCTTGTAAATGGGTTTGCTGCCCTAGGCTCCTTCGGAAGGAAAGGTAGGACATAAATGTTAATAATAATAATTCATCCTTCAGAGTTTCCACAACTGAAGGCTTCTTTGCTGAATGTTTTCCCATTAAACTATACATAGTTTTCTGTACTTCAGTGCGTCTTCTGTCTAAAGACATACTGTGTGCCTATATTACAATGTCACTGGTCACCTATTTACACAACCAGCTCTTTGGAGAGGAAATAAATGGTTACTAGCAATGAGTATAGATTGACTCACCATGGATCCAACCATTTCCATTACATATTTGTAGCTGGACTTTCCCTTTTCCTATTAGACCATTGTGTGCTCAACTTTACATTCTGCCTCAGATTGCTTGTCTCCCAAGGAGGGTTGTATGAAGAGCAATTGATGAAGCACTGAACAAATATGAAGACAGAGAGCCCTTGAAATCACACATTGATTTTTAACTATTCATTTCCTTTGGTTTCAAGGCTAAAAGTATGTGTGGCATTGTAATAGCCACAACCTTTTTACATTTTGAATTGCAAAAGTTTCACATAGAGCCTGAAAAGGTTTGATTTCTTAATTTCACATATTCAGAAATTGCATAGAAATAACCTGGCAAAAACTCTCATGCAATTGTGGCTTCTTGGTACGGAAAGGAGGAATAAAAATACAGTTACAAATACAGTTAGAATGCATTATATATTCATTTGCACATTAGTGCCACAATGTTATCAATCTCATTTGTAAATCTCTTTAAGGCATGAAAATAATTATTCAGGTCACAAGCTTCAAAAGTGATTTGCTCAAGTAACAACAGTGCAAACAAAATTAAACCAATAGCAGTTTCTGATGCATTTGCTTAATAAGCATGGAAGAATAGTCTATGTTGAATGTGGGGTACTGGATGAGAGCCATCTCTACTATATCTCAGATTTAGTTTTGGGGGCAAAACTATTAACTTTAAGGCAGTCATAGAGGCTCCAAATTTGACCAGAGCAGTAACATGATGAGGGAAGAGGAAGCACTTCTCTCTTCCTCTTTTCTGTTACCACAGATGTTGAGAGATCCCACCAGGCGCATAACATGCAGTTTCCCCCATAGTCATGTGTGATGGAATCTTAGAACTGGCCTGTATATCAGTGTTTTCAAAGACCTTTTGTCTGTTATATGTAGTAATCATTCATTAAGTCCCTATAAATTATCTATGTGCTGCACAAAGCTGAGAACATCTCATGTTCTTGTTTCTAGGTTGCCCTATAAAATATTATTCCCTAAAAAAACTCAAGTCCATGAGAATTTGGCTGAGCAAATATATAGATTCCCTCCTGCAAGAAAGTACTTTAGTATGCTGTTAAAACCCTGCTTATATTGTGCAATAAATAAAAAAGTTGGGCTTGTTTGTTTTTAACAGAGAGTATTAGATCAGTCTACTCTCCATGGCAGAGATGAATAAATAGCTTGGAGCGCTCACTTCATAAAGCAACATTAAAACTGGCCTCCAGATGGCAACCCAATGATCAACATGCAGCTCAATTCCCACAGCTTCTTTCCATTTCTCAGTGTCATGGAGTGGATTACAAATCCAGTCCAGGCACTGTCCTTTAAACAGTGGAAATAGAAGTATCCTTTTCACAAGCAGGAAGGAAATATTCCAGGGCAAAGGGTACAGCTATAATACAAATATATCTAACAGTTTGTCTGATTGATTTTAATCTGTTGGTTTATTTGTTTATTTGCTAACATACGTCTATGCCATTCTTCATCAAAACTGAAACAAGGGCACTTTACAAAAGTTAGAGCCACAAACTCCACTTAAAATTACAATACAGAGCTTTCACTTACATGTCCTCAACCCTGTAGATAGGGGAGGAAGCAGAGAATGCTCTGTAAGAGATCCCTGTCATGCTGCCCTGCACCCCTTAAACCATGATAGTCAGGGTTCCAGAGTCCCTAGGGAGAATGAATGAGCATGTGATATTGATATGCTTTAGAAAGATTCTAACAGCATAAGCCTTTTAGTATCTCACCAGGGACTTACTTTTTTTTAGTAGGTATGAATGAGATTGATCTGCAGGTCTCCAAAAATCAGTACAAAATGGCTGCACTCAAAGGTGAAAACATTCTACATTGTTTCATCAGCCTTGGCTCATCTCTAGGGTCAATGTGAGATTTTAAACATCACTAAGTTCTTCCCTATGTTTTCAGGACTGACTGCCGACTGCGGTTTTAGTTTATTTTTTCGATTCGGTTGTAATTGTTGATATAGTATTTAATTGTATGTCTGATTATACTTTATTACTTTTATTGTTGTAAACTTGCACTGAATGCTTTGTAAAAAGTCAAGGTATCTGCTGTATGAAACTATTCATTTATATTAGGTTTGATTTTTATTTAATGGCTACGGTTTGCTCCTTTGTAAGGTTTTCTGCACGCACGCCGCCACTCTTCATTATCTCTTTGGTGGACACAAAAATTCTCAACTTGTATTTCAAGTCCAGGAATCCTGGAAACACCTACAATATGTTAATTCAATCAAAACAGTTCACTCCAAGTTACTAGTAGTGGTGGTTAGTGTTGTGGAGATGGCCTGGGAAACAGCTGGATTCAAATTCTTGCTTAGCCTCAAAGCATCCTCCAAGGATCTCAGCAGAATGTATCTTGTGGAGTCGTTGTGAGCATAAAGAGGGAGTACCCCAGGTACCTTGCCTTGGCTGCTCTGGAGGAATTATAGTGTGAGCTATAAGGAAGGAATCTACCTATGTTGTTTATATTAAAACATTGACATAGTTATCATGGGTTAAACGTGTCAGACGTAATTTATAGGACTGCATTATGCATCAGTGCCATGGAAACCAGTTTATATAAAAATACAAATGAACTGGAAAACATAGACAGAGGCCAAGAAGGTCACATGTGGTATGTAAATATGAACAGTGAAAGGACAGGTTAAAAGGTTCTAGACTCTTCAAGACATTCAAGTGGGCATTTGGCAGGCATATATGAAACCAGGAATAGCCTCATTGTTATGAAAAACACTCTCATGTTATTAAAAGCTTTGTCATAGCTTGGCCATAGACAATGAATACTAATGAATGGGCATTGAGTGCAACACTTGGATGGTCCACTTATGTTCATTCCCAAGCAGGATGGTTGGAGACTATGAAACTAGTTCAGGTTATTTGAGTATGCAGTGTTAAGTCAATAATTTGAAAACAGAATTAGTTTGAGTTTGGAAGCAGGTTCTGACTGGTTGAAGAAGTGTTTGAGGTTTTAGAATGGAGGTGTTGATTAGGAAATGGTATTGTCTGTACTTGCTTCTTTGGTCCTATATTACCTACTCAATGGAACAGCTATAAATTAGCAGTATCTCACAGGATGTTGTAAGTCTCCAGTACTCTCTTTTCCAAAATAAACCAACTGAAAGTTGTTGTGGATCTTCCCACTATTTGGGGGCATGAAGAGCAAGAGGAATGACTTTGCATAATATGCAACTTAGAAGGCATCTACTCAAAATTCAAAAGTAAGCCCTATGGAGCTCAATGGGGCTGCTGCCTTAGAAATCATATTATTATGTGTTTGGGAATCAGATCTGAGAAACAACACACAAAGCTATGTGGACAGAAGTACTTGGTACAGATTAAGCATATGTAACTGACGTTAGCTGCCAGGAACCTTGGCTGCAGCTGAGCCCCTTCCATCACTAATATTCCTTGGATGTGTGAATCAGGTGGCAGCACTAAACACAGTGGCACAGAATTAGGAAACTTCAGGTGGCCCAACAATGGGTTCCGTAAGGTATTCTCTGTGGGGAACATGCAAATAATGAGTAGGCAAGACCAAAGATCAAAAGGCTTACAAAGGCATTGCAACATTTTGGATTAATGGGCCCAAGGGCCAACATGAGCCCAAGTGATCATTTATGGGAAAGCAAGGGATGATTGAGGCGTTCAGTACTGAGAATTTCTGTACAAAATGACCTGATCCATACTTCTTGAACTAATTCATGGGCAATTTGAACCAGTTTTCACACTTCTCTGACAAAGTACTTGGCAGCTTAAATGTAGTGTAACAAGTTTTTAAATACTTCTTTGAAAGACAATTCATATTTAAGTATTATTTAGAGAGGATTTTAATTTGCAGATTAATACAGAAAAACAATTATGGATTAAAAACATGGAAAAAGTTAAAAGCAAGCACACATTAACTATATAATGTAAAGTAAGGGTAATAACAACCTGCCCAGCCCTCCTGCAACTTTCTTAGGAAACTTCTGCCTCACCCACCCACTTCGTTAGGATTACTGTTCACCCTTCCCCCTCCATGTACGGCTGAATTCAATGCTGGTTGAAATATTGGTCCAGCGCTAAACTAAATAAGAAATAAATTGAAGATTAAAACTAAAAGGATCTCCTATTGCTTTTAAATATGTTTTTAAAGTTTTTTAAAAGAAGTTTTTAAAATGCTTGTTTTGATATATTTTAAAGTCTTTTGTTTTTAAGATGTTTGAAAGTGCTTCGATGGTTTTTCTTTGCCACCCTGGGGTCCTTCTGGAGGTAGAGTGGAATATGAATTAATTAATTAATTAATGTCCTGGCCTATGTCAGGATTGATCTGATATATATCAGAGAAGTGGAACAGCATAGGTAGTTATTGTCAGATTGATCACAGTTTTTGGGGGTCCTCTCTGGGTCTCTGGGTGACACCTTAATCGCTGGACTTTTAGCTTTCATTAAAAAAAATGAAGTTTCTAGGTGGTCTGGTTCAAAAGATATAAACCAAAATGTCGGCCACCAACCCTCGCAACTTCTGTTAGTATCAGGTGCTCCAATCCCTGCCCTTTCAGCTTTTAGCCAATAAGTGGAGTCAGGGTTCTGATTGACAATAGCAATAGCTAAACCTCATTTCAGGTTCTGAGAACAGTTTCATTTTCCTGCATATCTCACATCAGGAATTCAGTAAATATATAACTTTCAGCAGCATAAAGAGTACTTTCTCTGTACAGGATTGGGACTTGCTTCTGAATAAACATGTATAAGTTTGCACTACAACAGAAGACCACAGCAGGATCTTGGTAGGAATAAAAGTGTAATTATTATTATTATTTATTAGACTTATATACTGCCTGACTAGCAATAGCTCTCTGGGCGGTGAACATAAAAAATACAGTAAAATCACACAGTATAATACAGCAAAAAAAACATGTAACAATAAAAACAGTCCAAAATCAATTACGACAAAATTTAACCATTAAATTAACTTAGATAAATTTAAATTAAAATGCCTTGGAAAAAAGGAAGGTTTTAACTTGGCGCCGAAAGGAGAACAGCATCAGCACCAAGTGCACCACCTCAGGGAGAGGGTTTTTTTAATTACTTGAAAAATGATATATTATACTTTTATCTTTCAAAGTGTACATGCTACAGTGTTACACTTTTCTAATTAAGGAGTCAAACAAGTTTAAATTTTACTGGACTGTTGAAGAGGACAGCTTATTTATCTTATTCATAACCTGTTTTGAAAACCTTCCCAATATGATTTTTTTCTGGGAGTACAGCTGCAGTGCTAATTCCACATACCTGGGAGTTAACCTCACTGAATTCAGAGTTACTTTTGAGTTGACATGGTTAGGATTGTGCTGAAAATCAATGGAACTTTTCAGTGAACCTAGAAAAGGATTGTGTTGTAAAGCTTTCTCCCCCTCTCCAACCCCCTTTAAAAAAAAAAAAAAAAAGCAGTTAGGCAGGGCTTACTTAGGTGTCACTGCTTTTATTTGGCAGGAAACGAATACTTATTTTTTTAAAAAATATTCTGCAATGGTCAACTGTTTTGACAATAAACTATTACATGGGGTGTATGTATTTTTACATCTCCACTGTGTGTGTGTATGGAATATTTCAAACAACCCTGTGAGGTAGGGTTGGAAACCAAGGCAGCTCACAGCAAGAAATAAAGCCTTTTAAAATCCAATAACCATAAAAAATATAAAATAATTGCAAAACAGTGTAAAGTGGCATGGTTACAAATTTTGGGTTGGGTGAGTGAAGTTTCTCATCATTGAATTGCCATCCAGTGCATGGTTCCCTGTGTGAGTAAAGCCCCATTGAATACATTGGGACTTGCTTCTGAGTAAACATGCATAGGATTTCACTATAAATATCTTTATAGTTTGTGTAAATAATAAACATCTTTGACATTCATGCTTATATAAATATTTCTTCATACTATGTCCCAATAAGTATCTGATTTCACACTATGGTTTTAAATTATTATTTACAAATGATTATTTCCTCTACATTTTAAGTGTGCCATTTTTATGTGAGGTGGTCATGGTGCCCCTCCATTGTTTTCACCCTGAGGGGCAGATTAGGCCGGAAGACATAGCCCTTGGTCACCCAGTACATTTTGTAGCTTATTTCCATTTTAAAATTTAATTAACGATTTATACGTAGGCAAGGTTTATGAAGTAATGCAGATCCACATAATACATTTAAAGCACATCCAACTCACATTCAAAGCACATGGCTTCCCCTAAAGAATCCTGGGAAGTGTAGTTTCCACTTCACAGTTATAGTTCCCACCACCCTTAACAAATGACAGTTCCCAGGAGTCTGAAGTGGGATTCATGTGCAATTGTATGTTGAAAGTGCTTTAAATGCATGGTGTGGATCTGCCCTAGTATGCTGTGCATTCAATAGTGAATTGAAAAGAACAATTTTAAAATATACTTTTTTTAAACAGGGCTGTAGCTCAGTGGTAAGGCATATGCTTTGCATACAAAGGTCCAAAATTCAATCTCTGGAAGAGACTATTGCCTGGAATCCTGGTGAGACAATGTTAGTCCATGCCATCAGCACTGAGCTAGATGGTACCAAAATGGCCTGACTCAGTACAAAAGAGGAAAGAGACCCAAGGGCCACAGTGACTCCGAAACGTATTTATGTATTTTATTTACAACATTTATATACCGCTTTATAGTAAAAAAAAAAAACCCTCAAAACGGTTAATAGAAGGAATTAAAACAATAAAATTATTGGCAAAAACAGTTAAAGACAGGTATTTAAAAACATTCAAAATAATATATTTTTAACAATGAGTTAAAAACAGATACAAAAAACACAATAGCTTCTATATGCCTAGGTAGGCTTACCTAAACAAAAATGTTTTTAGCAGGTGCCAAAATGAGTACAATGAAGGTGCCTGCCTAAAGTCAATAGGCAGGGAGCTCCAAAGCATAGGTACTGCCACACTAAAGAATTAATTTCTTACAAGAACAGAACAAGCATGATGTGGCACCTGTAACATGGAAGGCACACCTTGAACTTGGCCTTGTAGCAAATTGGCAACCAGTGCAGATTTCAGAGCAGAGGTATTATGTGCTGATAGGGTCTCACTCATGTCAGCAATCATGCAGCAGCATTCTGCACTAACTGCAGTCCCCAGGTCAGGTTGTGCTGCATGGGGATTTCTGTGACCTTGGCTAAGAGGCTGCCAGGATTTTTCCAATTTTTGGTTTTTGATTATGAATCCTGACTGGTTGTGGGTTTCTGCCTTACGCATAGGAATCTTGTTGTGGTTGGTATGATATTGCATTTAGGAAATCATCACTGTCTTTTTCTATTTCTATTTGCATTTCAGTTACTTCTGACCTTACTCCCTTACATCCATAGAAGTGACAACAGTGATTCCATGTGGTCAGCTCAACCTCTTTAAACCCACTGATGATGCATCTTGTTATTTACATGATAGTTTGTTTCTTGCCCAAGAGAATTCACATACTGGGAAGTGTGACTGCAACTGCTGTTTTTCCCAATCTGCTGCATGTGAACGTACAACAAACCATGTGTGTTTTCTCTCTGTCAATTATTACTCACTGGAATTAGATTAGCTGTCAAAATTAGTTTATAGCAGCCCACACAGTAGGCAGGAAAGAGTAGAGAATCTTCTTAACTCTTACTCATTTTTCAAACCTCTCTCTGCTGTGAAGGGTCTAATCTGTAAGAAAGTATGGAGCAGCCATGTTAAAAGGCAGGCAGGGGGTTGCCAACCCTGCTTTGATATGGATATCATTACAGAGGATCTCTAATCAAACCTTGCCAACAGCACACTCCTAACAATATCTACTCAGAAGTAAGTCCTGTTGAGTTCTGTGGGGCTTAGTCCCTTAGTGTGTCTGGCCTGAGGACAATAAACTTTCTTGCCAGAAGCAAATAGGCTAGATTAAATGTTCCTTACCCAAGCTTTCTAAGCAGGTGAGAAGTAATGATCCTGTCACTTCAGCTGGACCTAGAAACACCCTCATTTATTTTTTCCCTTTTGCTTATTTTATTTGGTAAAATGCCATGTACGCTGATGATGCTAAATAAAAGAAAACAAATGCACATACAAACAAGACTCGTTTTTCTAACTTGCAGAAATCTTTAATTCTCCCTGCTCCATCTCCCCTCCCCTACCTAGTCAAAACCTTAACTTTTTTTAAAAAAAGGAGAGATGCACAATCAATCCTAGACAAATAGGAGCCTGCTAAAAACCTAACCAAACAATCAGAGTGACTGTCAATTAGATCGGTGTCTGAAAATGTTCTTTCCCTCTTTCTTTCCAGAAATTGTCACTGAATTCTGAAGCCCAGGTCCTCAGAATGTTTCCCTTAGCAGGGGAATAAGTGGCTACCATCCACACATATACCTCACTGTTGAAGTCAGGCAATGGATGTCCTTTTGACAATCAATGCTATAAAAAGCCTTAAAAGAGGATAGCGAAGATAAAAGGTGGCAAGATGCAGCCATTAGGAAGTCTGCAGCGTCTCATGCTTTCACAATTACAAGGCAATGTCACTGTGAATGAGTTAAAAATCAATAAAAAGAAAGCAAGGGAACTAACATGGACTACATTTACTCCTGTCCTTATTGATGTTGCGTTTCATGAAGCTGCAGCGTAGCTGTGCTGTCTGCTCAGCCACCTGTCACTGAATTATAATTTTTTAAAAAAGAAAAGAAAGCAGTGTGAATGCATTTAATTCATTTTGCCAAAGCAACTTTATTTAGAAAGCTGTTTACCTTTCTGCAAAGCCTCATTACCCATAAAAACAAAGAATGAAGTTGATTAATGTGTTCTAAGTGCGATGTTCAAATTGTAATTTTCATATACGCAAATGGATGCTTCGGCAGAATTTTGTTTGATAATTTACAGAGTTAGCACCGTCCAAACCACTAATCAGTTTCTTTTTATGATGACAGCTGTGGGAGATCCTTTTTGAATGCTAATTTTCATTAGCGCCTTCTCTTAGAGAGGACTGGAGGCCTTGTCAGAGTACTCCAGGGTAATGAGAATGGTTGTGGCCTATACCATTGCTTCCCTTTAGGACAAGATGAGAAGTTAGCAAAAGAGGCCAAGTGGACACAGAACTAGTGTAGTGGTCAACATCGGCCTGTGGGCAGTTTCTGGAACCCATCTTGATGCCATTTCCCCATTTCTGTCCTTCATATAAGTTTAGAATCATGAGACACCATTCCCAGCAACCTCTCCTTCATCAGTGATGGAGGCACCTGCTAGGTTCTTTGGTCTGGGAGGCCTAGTTTGGAGAGAGAGGCATGATGACATCATCGGGGGGGTCCCACAGAAGGGTAGGAGAGGCAAGCTTCCCAAAGTGTTGAAATTGGCCTCAGGTGGTATAGAGGATGGAATGTTTGACAGAGACTTCAAAAACCTGGTTGAAGATCTCTGCAAAGCCATGAAACTAGCTGGGTCATCTTGGGCCAGTCACCATATCTTAACTAAATCTACCTCACAGGTTGTTGTGAGAGAGCAGGGGAGGACATAACCCCATATCTCCTGCTCTCAGCCCCACACTAGTAGGGTAGAGTACAAAATGTAATATATGAATAAATCAATTTATCCATGGAGACAAATACTTTCTGAAGCAATTTGTGTTTGATTACAGTTTATTTGAATGGAATCAGTTTAACAAATTGGCAGTTTAAACAAAGGAATAAATATTATAAAGGAAAAGAAATGAATTATCCCAATTCGTCGTCCATATTGTTTTTACAGGATAATGTTAAAAGTACAGATTAATGCTGCACAGTTTGAGTACCCCCCTTCCAACTTTTCAATTAATGAAAAAGCAGCAAATGTAACAATGTAGCCTGTGATGAGAAACAGAAAAGACAAGTGGATTAATGCTTTAGCCTATCACATATGAAGGCTGTCAGAAGTAATGTTGTCGTGCTATAGCATGCTATACTAGGTTGCTTCAGTTTCTCAAATCAGTTTTCTGCAGCAGGCTGAATATGGTGGTTCTTTCTGTTAATTTGGAATCTTCATGCATGGACACCAGTATTAATGTTTTTGCCAGTGTAAAAGCTAAGCAACCAATTCCATGTTCTACATATATGAGTGTTTTGCTGCTGTGCATAGGTATGAGAAAATTAGACTAATGCTGTGCTGTGTGAAAATACACTTTTGGGGAGTGGGGTATGCTTTCATTAAGTTTCATTAAAACTTATTTCATTTTTTAAATTCAAGACAGCAATTAAATATGTAAAAAGTTTACTGTTACTCAAGAACAGTTGTGAAAAAAACAAAATATCCAAGAGTTAAATGAGAGCAAATATGAAGAGTTGTCTTGAATATTTTGTAACAGATATTATATGCCTTATCTCTGAGTAATATGATTGAAATAAGAAGCCCTGCCAGAAGCTCAAATGTCTAGAGGTGGGCTCTCGGCAGGTGAGAGCTATGTTTCAAGGAGGACCCATTTGCTGGCCGGCTTGTCTTGCAAACAAAAGAAGTGCAATTCAGCAGTTTCATATTGCAGTCTCCCTTTGAAGTTCCTTTGCTCCAGGATGGCCGCAAAGGAACTTCAAAGGGAGAGTGTGGTGTGAAACTGCTTAATTGAAATGCATCAAAAGCTTTTATGCTATCATTACTGAAGAACACTGGACAAATTCATGGAGGACAGGGCTATCAATGGCTACTAGCCATGATGGCTGTGCTCTGCCACCCTAGTCAGAGGCAGTATGTTTCTGAAAACCAGTTGCCGGAAGCCTCAGGAGGGGAGAGTGCTCTTGCACTCAGGTCCTGCTTGTGGGCTTCTCATGGGCATCTGGTTGGCCACTGGAGAACAGGATACTGGACTAGATGGGTCACTGGCCTGATCCAGCAGGCTCTTCTTATTTTGTTATGAACCGAGACAAAGGATTTTAACATACGGTAGGAGTTAATTGGTTTACCAGTGTCAGGATGTCTGTGTTATCAATAATTGCTTTGTGAACTACTACTGTTAATTGCATAATTATCATGGTCTGTAGATTTTCTGCTCTTCATTTCCCTCTGATCTCACTGTTTACAATCCCCCTCCCAAACCCCATGTGTGTGTATATACTGTATATATGTGTGTATAATACACACACACATCCCTGTAACTCAGGATGACATCACATGCATCTGATGAAGTATACCATAGTGCAAGAAAGCTTGTGCCTTAAAAAAAGTTGGTTTTTAAGGTGCCACAAGATTTTTGCTGCTTTTGCTGCAAGAGAATAACTTCCTGGAAAATGATGTTAAAATGCAGGAGAGCCCAAGCAGCACTATGGATCTGGCATTCTGGCAGTCATGTGCTAAGATAGTGCAGGGGTGGGTGGGTGGACCTGGAACCATGTGGTGCACCAGGAACCAGCGGTGGTGCAGGCACATGGGCACAGTTGATCCAGTGGGCTGGCATGAACCCAGCTTCACTGCCACTCTGCCCCACACTCACCCCGCTACATGGCAGTGACATCACTGCCAGGAGGCCAGGTCTGCAGTGGAGCCCTTCCGATCTGGCTGCTTCTGTTAAAATGTATCCCATAATATGTCAAAAGCTCAATGCAGGCAACATGTTTTAAAACAGAGGTAAAATATTGTTGCACACTGTGATGTTCCTATATTAATGTATATATGGTAAGTGTTGGTTGTTTAGAAGATATATGGTAAGTAGTGAAAGAGGAGGGGGAGTGAATGGGCAGTAGAATGCTGGATGATTGGCTGAGTGTTTAAAATGGCTGAACGTATAAAAGGAAGAGTGAGAGTGGAATCAGGGGGGGAGAAGAGAACTGAGTGGGTTGCTTGGTGGGGTTTAGAGAGTTGTTTGACAGGAGAGAGTGGAGAAGGAGGGAGGTGGAGTTCGGATTAGTATTGAGTAAAACCATATGCTTATGTGCTTTAAGAAGAAATCTTGTTAATCTTGTTAGCTTTGTTATCTTTAATAAATACTTAATTTAGTTTACCAAAGGCCTGATCCTTGACTGGGGTTTCACAGACCAGAAGGGAGGGTAAGGTAATGACCAAGGCTGAAGGGGAACAGTAACAAATGGTGGCAGCGGTGAAGAGAATAACAATACCAGTATTCAGAGTCTCTGGGAATACTAGTATTAGGACGTGACTGGTGGTTGCCTAGCAGGGGGATCTGTTGAGGTCTGTGCTAGAGCGGGGAGAGAAACCATAAGAGAGAGCGGTCCGGACTGGTGGAGTCCCTGGTGGTGCCTAGTGACAGGGAGTAGCCACACGCAGGTAGGAACCTGACAGGGAGAGCCAGGGAAGGACGCCTCACATGTGGTGGCAGTAGCGGTGGGATACGAACAACAGAGAATCCAGATACGAATACTAGAGAATCCAGAACAGTGGTGTGGCAAACAGAAATAACAAAACAAGATTTCTTGTGGGAGTGACTGGCAAAGAGTGTGTGGCAAAGAGTGAGTGAACTCAAACACCATGGCTGAATACATAAAAATGAAAAGAGAGGAGCTGGTGGAGAAGTGCATAACATTCAATTTACCTCACGAGGGTAAAGGGGTAGATGAATTGAGGGTAGCACTTATAGGATTTGCTACTGCCCAGCAAAAACAACCTGTCAGAGAAGAGACCCCAGAAGGATATTTAAGCAATCCCGCTTATATAGAGTACTTGAGAGAGAAGTTAAGATGGGAGGCTGAGGAAAAAGACAAGCAGAGAGTCTTTGAAATGGAAGAGAAAGACAAACAGAGGGAGTTGGAAGCTGAGAAGTCGAGGATGGAGGCTGAGGAAAAAGACAAACAGAGGGAGTTGGAAACTGAGAAGTTGAGGATGGGGTTTGAGGAGAGGGAGAAGCAACGAGCATTGGATGCTGAATTACAAGTAGAAAAGTTAAAATTTGATAGAGAGAAATTTCACTCTGAGGATACAAGGAAAAACAGAGATGGAGCAAAAATAAAAATTACTCCAAAGGACTTTGCTGTCTATGAGCCTGGTCAAGATCCTCAAATTTACCTCAGCACCTTTGAAAAAGCAGCTCAGTTGTGGGGGCTACCTGAAGATAAATACATGCAGTATTTATCAAACCTGATTAAAGGGGAATTGGCTGAGGTATACCAATATTTCCCCTCAGACAGGCCCGTCACCTATGCTGAATTCAAAGAAGCAGTGTTTAAAAGATTCAGACTGGGGCCTGATCATTTTAGAAAGCTTTTCAGAAATTGCCAGATACAGACAGGGAGGTCTTTTGTGGAGCTGGGGGCAAAACTGATGGACATATTTGGGAAATGGCTGACAAGTGCAAAAGCTCAGTCTGTGGAGGAGGTGAAAAACCTCATGATATTGGATCAATTATACTATCAGTTACCACCAGAAATAAGGCTCCTGGTCAAAGACCGTTCCCCTACATCGGTGCAGAGATGGCGGATCACTTCACCTCCAACAGAACTGGCTGGGTGGGGAAAACATCAAGAGATTTTTTTTATAATAATAATTTTTATTCAATTTTTTCCAAAAACAAACAAAACAAAGTCAAAAAAACATAACAATACATCAACAAAAAATGAAAATAAAATAGTTGACTTCCGATTTGTCGTAGATCAGCTATAAGTATATAATATACATCAAACCTGTCCCTTAATGTATACATACAGAGTCCCTTTTCTCCGTAGGCTGTCTTAATTAATCGTCAAATCCCAGTATCATCATTTCATTTTGATCTTTCAACAAAAAGTCTAAAAGAGGCTTCCATTCCTTAAGAAATGTATCTGTCGATTTTTCTCTAAGTAAACATGTCAATTTGTCCATTTCTACTAAATCCTTTAATTTCAATAGCCATTCTTCCATTGTTGGTGTTGATTCCATTTTCCACTTTTGTGCATATAATAATCTTGCTGCTGTAATCATATATAATATTATTCTTCCATATTTCTTTTCTATTTGTTTATCCATAAAACCCAATAAAAAAAATTCTGGTTTTGACTGAATATTTATCTTTAGAATTTTTTGCATCTTCCTACCTATCTGTGCCCAAAATAATTTTGCCTTTTTACATAACCACCACATATGATAAAATGATCCTTCTTGTTGTTTACATTTCCAACAAACATTAGAAACATTACTATACATTTTTGACAACTTTTCTGGAGTCATGTACCAACGGTACATCATTTTATAAAAAATTTCTTTAAGATTATAGCATAGTGTAAATTTCAAACCTTTTTTCCACATATTTTCCCATTGATCCATTTGTATGTTATGACCAAAATTTTTTGCCCACTTTACCATACACTCTTTTACTTGTTCTTCCTCCATATCCATTTTCAATAAGAGTTTATACATTTTCGCAATTATATTTTCATCATTTGTACACAATCCTATTTCAAAATCAGATTTACTTATTTCAAACCCATACATTTTCTTGTCCATTTTATATCTTTCTAACAATTGTAAATAGGCAAACCATTGAAAACTATATCCTTCCTTTGTCAGTTGTTCTCTCTCTTTCATTGTATATTCTCCATGTACATTTTCTAATAGTTCTTGATAAGTTAACCATTTCTCTTTTCCAGCCATTTCTCTTCTATAAAACGCTTCTTGACTTGAGACACATAATGGTATTTTCGAATAAAACCTTGGTTTATATCTATTCCATATTTTCAACAGAGGACGTCTTGGGAAAACATCAAGAGATTTTAAACCCAGACCATATAACGCTGGCAGAAAGGATGTGGTACCACAGAGAGTGAGTCCTCCGGTAAAATCTGAAGGGCACAGGACACCCCAGAGTGGATCTGTGTATCCTAAAAGTGAGGAGAAATTATGCTACAAATGTGGTAGACCGGGGCACCTACATTTTCAATGTGAGGTTGCCAACCCCATTAGTAATCCTGCTCAGACAAGGGCAGTGAAAACAGAGCCCAAGGCTTTAGAAACAGCGAAAAAGGTTCAGTTCTGCCAGATAAACTGGACAGAAGTAACAGACCTTGATTCAAGTCTGAGAGAGGAAGTGAGTGTACAAGGGGCAAATTATTGGGCATTGCTTGATACTGGTGCCGCTCAGACATTACTGAGGCCAGATTTAATAAAATCTGAGGTAATATTACCTCAGGAAACTGTGACTATCCAAGGAGTGAGGGGTCAACCAGAAAGTTTGCCTGTGGCCCTGGTGGAAATGACTTGGAGAGGCCGAGAGGGCCGATATAAAGTAGGCATTAATGCCCAGCAACAAGAACCAGTAATACTGGGAAGAGATGTAATGGGCGCCCAAGGAAAGATCTATGTAGTGACCAGACAGCAAATTGGCAGAGAAAAAGAAGCCATATTAAGGGGGGCTGAAACAAACAGGGTGGAATCTGTTAACCAGCCTCAGGTCACCATAGCAACCACTAGCAGGCCTGCTGAAGGAGACAAACTGTATCAAGTGGTCTCTGATAATGATGAGGCAGATCAATTCAGGGAAGAGCTGCAAAAAGATATAAGTTTGAAGCAGATAAAGGAACAAGCTCTGACCCAGCAGATTCCTTTCACTGACAAACTGAGGAATCAAGTTGTGTGTGAGAATGGGATTTTATATAGACTGTGGATGCCTGCTGAGAGAAAGGATGAATGTGAACCAGTGAAGCAATTGATAGTACCTTGCAAATACAGAACCAGATTGCTAGAGGTAGCCCACGATGTCCCATGTGCAGGACATCTGGGAATAAAAAAGACCAAGAGGAGATTGGCTGCACACTATTATTGGCCAAACATCTCCAAAGATGTAAAACAACATTGTCTATCTTGTGGAATATGCCAAAAGGTGGGAAAAAGTGGAGTAAAGACTAAGGCACCCTTAAAGCCCCTTCCTATAATTGGACAACCCTTTTATAGAGTGGGGATAGATTTGGTGGGCCCTTTTTCCAAACCCACAAGGCATGGCAAGAAATATCTATTGGTGGTGGTGGATTTTGCCACCAGGTACCCAGACGCAGAAGCACTAAGATCCGTGGAAGCCCCTGTAGTGGCAGAGGCTTTATTAAAAATCTTTATGAGGCTGGGTTTCCCTCATGAAGTGCTGACGGATCAAGGCAGTGTATTCATGGGAGAAGTGATGCAATGTATGTGGAAATGTTGTGGTCTAAAACATCTAAAGACCACTACTTACCATCCCACCACTAATGGGTTAACAGAGAGATTCAATGGCATTTTGAAGGGCATGATCAGAAGCTATGTTCAAGATCACCCACAAGACTGGGATGAACGGTTGGGATGCTTCCTGTTTGCATACAGAGAAGTCCCTCAGGAGTCAACAGGCTTCTCACCCTTTGAACTCATGTTCACTAGAAAAGTGAGGGGACCTTTGGAACTATTAAAAAAATTCATGGGAAGGAACCCTGGGATAGTAAAAAACATCTGTAGTAGATTTTGTATTGGAATTCCACAATAAATTAACATCAATGATGGAGATGGTGAAAAAGAATTTGAGTCAAGCACAGGAGAAGCAACGTTACTGGTATGACAGAACAGCCAGGGAACGTGTGTATGATGTGGGAGATATGGTTATGGTGTTCATACCCAGGAAACATGAGAAATTACAGGCTAACTGGGAAGGACCATATACCATCAGAGAAAGGCTTGACACAGTGACGTATGTAATCACCACAGACCAATTAAACAAAAGCAAAGTGGTTCATGTAAATATGTTGAAGCCTTACCATACCAGGGATGCACAGGTGTTGCAAGTTACCTTATTCCCTGAGGGAAGTGGGCCTGAACTTCCAGATTTGGTACAGGAAAGCAAAGACAAAGGAGGGGTAGATCAAGTGGAATGGTCAGAGGAGGTGAAGGAGGAAGTAAAAGAAGAGATTCTGAGAGTTTTGAAAACCTATAGGAATCTCTTTAGCAATCTAGGGTAGACGCAATGTTAGAGTTATTGGGGGCAGCAACCATTATCTCTATACTAGATCTCTGTAAAGGATTTTGGCTAATGCAACTAGATGAGCAATCCAGAGCCAAAACTGCCTTCAGTACACCAGATGGGTTAAATGAGTTTGTGACCTTACCCATGGGACTAAGGAACTCACCAAGTTCATTTCAGAGGCTAATCAATACTGTGTTGCGAGGCATGTCAGATTTTGCAGTGGCCTATATCGATGACGTGGCCATTTTTAGCAAGTCGGTGCCTGAGCATGTCCTTCACCTGACAACAGTATTGGAGGCCTTAAGAAAAGCAGGCCTCACAATAAAAGCTAAGAAATGCCAGTTTGGACTAAAGGAAGTAATCTATTTAGGACATAAGGTGGGGAGTGGGAAAATCACCCCCTTATGGAGCAAGGTGGAGGCAATACAAGCGTGGCCGATCCCCTTAACCAAAAAACAAGTAAGGGCATTTCTGGGTGTGGCTGGATTTTATAGGAAGTTTGTGAGAAATTTTGGGGAAATAGCAACCCCCTTGCATGAATTAACAAAGAAGAAGTGTTCTGAGCACGTGGTATGGACGGATGAATGTCAGAAGGCTTTTGATCTACTGAAGCAAGCCTTGTGCCAAGGACCCATATTAATAGCACCAGATTATGAGAAACCATTCATCGTGGCTACAGATGCGTCAGACCTCGCGCTGGGAGTCGCCTTGCTGCAGGAGAGAGAAGGCACCAGACATCCAGTGGCGTACCTGAGTCGCAAGCTGACGCCGAGGGAGAAACACTATTCGTCGGTCCAGAAGGAGTGCCTAGCGGTCGTGTGGGGACTGAACAAGTTGCGCCCATACGTGTGGGGATGAAGATTCACAGTGACTACGGATAATCGGGCCTTGTTATGGTTGCAGACTATGAAAAACCATAACACTATGCTGCAGAGGTGGTCCTGGGCCCTACAGGACTATCAAGTGGACTTCCAGTTCATAAAAGGCAAGGACAATGTACTGGCCGATGGACTTTCCAGGCAAGTGGCTGGGACTGCAGTGCCGTGACCAGATGGAGGAACAAAGAAAGACATTTTCCCCATAGAGACTTCTATTTGTTAACGTGACGTATAAATCCTGGAACAGGATTAATACTCTGCCGTTGTTTTAAGGGGGGGGGAATGTGATGTTCCTATATTAATGTATATATGGTAAGTGTTGGTTGTTTAGAAGATATATGGTAAGTAGTGAAAGAGGAGGGGGAGTGAATGGGCAGTAGAATGCTAGATGATTGGCTGAGTGTTTAAAATGGCTGAACGTATAAAAGGAAGAGTGAGAGTGGAATCAGGGGGTAGAAGAGAACTGAGTGGGTTGCTTGGTGGGGTTTAGAGAGTTGTTTGACAGGAGAGAGTGGAGAAGGAGGGAGGTGGAGTTCGGATTAGTATTGAGTAAAACCATATGCTCATGTGCTTTAAGAAGAAATCTTGTTAATCTTGTTAGCTTTGTTATCTTTAATAAATACTTAATTTAGTTTACCAAAGGCCTGATCCTTGACTGGGGTTTCACAGACCAGAAGGGAGGGTAAGGTAATGACCAAGGCTGAAGGGGAACAGTAACAAATGGTGGCAGCGGTGAAGAGAATAACAATACCAGTATTCAGAGTCTCTGGGAATACTAGTATTAGGACGTGACTGGTGGTTGCCTAGCAGGGGGATCTGTTGAGGTCTGTGCTAGAGCGGGGAGAGAAACCATAAGAGAGAGCGGTCTGGACTGGTGGAGTCCCTGGTGGTGCCTAGTGACAGGCAGTAGCCACACGCAGGTAGGAACCTGACAGGGAGAGCCAGGGAAGGACGCCTCACACGCACCTCCCCAACCTCCGAGCGGTGAGATTTCAGGGGTCCCTGCACTCCTCCAGGGTTTGGTTTCCTTTGGGAAGAAGGTCAGCGGAGACTGCAGTGTCTTTATGAAATATGGCTTGTTTATTTACACACATTCCAACCTGAGCTTCAGATGGAGGGGTTCAATGCATCAGCAGTCCAATATCCAGCTTTTCCATCTGGGTGCAAGGGCATCCCATAGCCATGATGCAGAGTCAGCCTCTCTGCCTGCCTTCAGTCTCCAAGCATTCTCTAGACACACCCAAACCAGAAGCCTCTACTGGGCTTCAGGAAGGGGGGGATGCTCTCCAGAAGAGTTTCAATGACAAAAGTGTCTTCCTGGCCCATTCACTGTTGCTGGGCCAACATTATCTTACCTGGACACTCTATTTGTTTAACAAAGGAAATTTATCTGGCCAGCAAAGCCAGCCCCAAGGCATAGGATTGCAAATCAGAGGCTGGGAAGGGGACTCACAGGAATCATCCATCCCAACTCCCATGCTCATAACAATATGTATCTATATACTCAAATAAAGGAACACTTGCCCCAGAACTTTTTATTCTCTTTATAGCACATGAAGGCCTTCAGATATGACAATTGTCTTCATTGGCTCTGCTGATATTGTATGTGTAGGTATTCACAATTAGTGGAAGATGAAAGACCTTGATAAGAAGTAATACAGGGTTAGCCAAAGTCTTATTTTATCACTCTTCCATTTAATCGATAGACGTAAGATGGTATCTGGGGCATGGATCCTGAATCTTGATCTTCCAAACTCATTGGGCACAATCCAGCAAATGTTTGCATGTCTAATGCCTAATTTATGCACTCATAAGAATGCTGTAGCAAAGTTTCCCTGGAAGGTACCAGTTCAGGCTGCAGGTGAGGGATCACTTGTTCCCATCTAAAAACTAAATAAAAATCCTTGCATATATAAACCCAGCCTGTCAGGCAGAAGAATTCAAACTAGCTTTCTCCATGCCATTTTTTTTATGGGCAGGGAACATTTTTCCTCCCTCATAAGGATGCATTTTTAAACACTGTAGCTTGAAAGTGGTACATTGCAGTGAAAGCTGACTTGTGGATTGGGGGATCACTATTACCATGGAGGCTTCTTTCAAGGTGATGCCTTTTTAAAGAGTAAAACATGTGAAATGAATGTGACTTTGGCATATTTGCTCCTCTTTTTTCAGCCTCTCTACTGCCATATTCTGATGTGATCCCTCTCCACCCCCCATCCCCCCATCCCTCTTTATATTCCTCCCAGGCTGCTGTTAAGAACAGGACACATGCTGTCTGTAGATCATGCCATTTTATCATGTTACTATGTCTTTAGGCTCAGCATGGACACTCCCAGGCACCGAAAGACTAGGTGCTTTGGTCCTTTGTCTGTCTTATATCAACCACACTGCATAAACAGGGTACAATTTCCAGTCTATTAGTTAACTCCCAAATGACAATCTTACACTTATGATGGTTGTAAGATGCATTTCTCACACTGTGTGTGCTCTTGCGTCCTTTTATTTGACCATGCCAGTCATTTTACTCAAACTTTTCTCAGGGAGTTCCAATTATCTGTGTGATCCTCAGAAAGTCACACTTATATTAAACAGAGAGAATCATTTACAGCAAAAATACACACACACACACAAGCAAACAAAACCAGGATCTTGCAGCAACTAAAGACAATGTCATTGCAAGCTAAATTAAGTATCATAGACAAACCAGCTCTGCTCATTCTGTAAGCCAGGTTCATACAAATTAGGGATGGTTCATCACTCATAGGGTGATCAACAGGAGCAATTTCTAGGCCAGGATTGTTTCTCCTGAGATCGACAGCAGGCTGGCAGATAGAACATCTGAGGCCTCCCTGGGTGCATCTTACATTTGTCATCAGAGTGCAGAAACTGGAAAAGATAGCAGCAGCATCCCAAGTGAGGAAACCCTGCCTGGTGAGGAACTAACTGTTGGCTGCTTTGGTAGTCATTTACAGTCTGGGCTATGTGCTTTGAGACCTCCTGGCTGCAGTCCACACATTCAGCAGCAGAAGAGTGGCAGTGGAGATATCTGAAGTGTGTGTGGGGGTCTTTTATACAACTTTATCCTCCCCAATTACTCTTGCATATGCCACCAGGAACCAAGAACCACAGATCACACTATTGAGGAAACCCAAGCCAGGGACTTCCTGAATTTTGAATATTACAGGACCACATGCATGATCCCTTATCAGGGGAGGCTGCTCTGAGGGGCAAAGTAACCCTCCCAAGAATCTGTATCCCGAAAAACCTCCAAAGCCATAGGCCAGTCTTTTACTGACACCCACAGTAATATTAATACATTTCCACTGACTGAGAAGCTTCCTAGTAGAAGACAAGCCTCGAGCCTCCGCACGGGGCGCTAATTGTGGGGTGGAGCGTGCCCCAGGCAGTGACGGGAGGAGTTAGAACCCTTCCATCTATGACCCGGTTCTCACGAGATCACCCACAATCCTGGGCAGTCTCACGGGAGCAGCCAAGGGGTGCAGCCAGACCCGGGCTTTTAAAGGCCCCAGACTCCTGAGAGCCGGCCTCTTTCTTTGTGTGCTGGTTTTTCCCACCCAACCTCCCTCGGTCTTAGGGCATCACTGAACTGTATTTATCTGGGTTGCTGGTTGACAGGGCCGGATAGGAATTTTCCCTCTCAACGAATCTGGCCCCATGGTTGAGCAGGTTTTTTCGCCTATCCCTCAGTGGTTCACTGTGCAATTGTTAGACATTCACTCAATTCTGTCAATGGCATTGGGCAGGATCAATCATAAG
Organism: Rhineura floridana; assembly: GCF_030035675.1. Lineage (NCBI taxonomy): Eukaryota > Metazoa > Chordata > Lepidosauria > Squamata > Rhineuridae > Rhineura > Rhineura floridana. Next base: position 12,778,035 of record NC_084484.1, read on the forward strand.
GGGGACTCCCATAAGCAGTCTAGTGGGGATATACGATGGCCATGCCCCTAGCTGGGGAGGGGCACTGCCTCATCCAGCTCACAACCCCTCCCACTGGTTGGTCAGCAGGACCACAGGTGCCTTGGTGTTTTTAGGTGTGGCTGGTTTTTACCGAAAGTTTGTGAAAGATTTTGGGGAAATCGCAACCCCCTTGCATGAGCTGACAAAGAAAAAGTGTGCTGAGCGTGTGGTATGGACGGATGAATGTCAAAAGGCTTTTGATCTTCTGAAGCAAGCCTTGTGCCAAGGACCTATATTAATAGCACCAGATTATGAGCAACCATTCATCGTGGCTACGGATGCATCAGACCTCGCGCTGGGAGTCATCTTGCTGCAGGAGAGAGGAGGCACCAGACATCCAGTGGCGTATCTTAGGCGCAAGCTGACATCGAGGGAGAAGAATTATTTGTTGGTCCAAAAGGAGTGCCTAGCGGTCGTGTGGGGACTGAGCAAGTTGCGCCCATACATGTGGGGACGAAGATTTATGGTGACGACGGATCATCGGGCCTTGTTACGGTTACAGACTATGAAAAATCATAACACTATGCTGCAGAGGTGGTCCTGGGCTCTACAAGACTATCAAGTGGACTTCAAGTTCATAAAAGGCAAAGACAATGTATTGGCCGATGGACTTTCAAGGCAAGTGGCCGGGACTGCAGTGACGTGACGCAGATGTAGGAACAAAAAAGACATTTTCCCCATAAAGACTAGTTTTTATTGTTAACGCGATGTATGAATCCTAGAGCAGGAATAATACTTTGCCGTTATTTTTAAGGGGGGGAATGTGATGTTCCTGTATTAATGTAAATATGGTAAGTGCTTGGGTCTAAAGCGGGCCAACTCCCAAGGGTAGTTCCCAACTGCTTGTTGGTTGATTCAGCATTCCTCCAGCATGGGCTGCCGGAATGAAGCGGATCCTGGCCCTACTGCCGTGCCATCCCCGCTTTACTTGCTCTTATCAATAAAGTTGTGGCCTTACTTCACCCATAAATCTGTGTCTGGCTGTGTTATTCCTGTTGCTAAATGGGGCGCAATATGCTCCTACCACACAAGTGGATCCTTCTACCCTGTCTCCTGGGAGGGAAATAGTTAAAAAAACAAGCATGATGGTAGAAGGCCTTGTTAGGCAGGATGGAGGACAAAAAGGGCCATCCACTTCTCCCCTCCCACATCTTTTCTCTAATGGACTCACTCATGTATCACGATACCTAGAAAATAAACAGTGGGGAGGGAGGGATTGTGTCTGCCATTCCCCAGCCAATCATTCTTCTTGTGGGTCTTGGCTGCTGTTTTCTAGTCTGCGCCTTGTCTGTCATTCCCTTCTCTCATTTTTAGAATACTTTCAGCCCAGCTAAAAAAATTGGGCGTAGCAGCAACCATTGATTCTAATTAATTTGTGTGTATGAGAAAGGAGAGAACTGGCTGAGACAAATCAGCTACAGATTTCCTTGGGTGAGGAGGTAAACCTTTGTTTGTATCGGGAGGCCGAAGAGAGAATGATGGCTACTAAGTGTGTGAGAGATGGGATGCTTGCTTGAGTGTTGCTTTTTTTCTTGGTTCTTTCTTGAGGTCTGGGGGCTATAAGGGGAGGGTTTCTGGTTTGTTGACTCCAGTTTATTTTTATTTTTGCTAACCTGTGAACAAAACTCATTGCTTCAAGTACCTAAGCAAATTCCACTATCCTGAAGCATGAAGATTATAATTTTGCATACTATACAACTGACAGAAAAATAAAACATTTTACCACACTCTTCAGCTAAAAAAGTTTCCAGAGTTGCTTACTATGATCAGAAATATGACTACACAGTGATAATCAGTAACATGACATAATTTTTGAAATCAAGCATCTCTTTTCCACCCACTTCTCACCACTGTCACTTTATATAGAAGTCAACACAAACGTTAACATGCAAAGTCTAACTCTGTTCAGATATGTAATCGCTTCCCATCCCCAAACGTCCAAACAAACTGATGTCTGAAGACAACCATCTCTTACTGAATAAAAAGGACCCACAGATGTGAATGGGAGGAAGCATCTCTTCCATATGGTTTAGGATTGACATCCTTGTGCTTTTTAACAGAAATATTTCCATAGTCAGAGTCTCTTAAGACTGGTAGTTGAAAGAATAAAGAAAGTTAAGGTTTATTTTTACAAAGAGGTAAAGTCATACATGCTGAAGCAGCCACATGTCCTGCACTCAGGGAGCCATTATTAACTTACTTAAAACCAAGACAGGAAGAGAAGGTGGGAAGCAGAGGAGCAAAGCCTGCAAAAGCAATGAACATTTTAGAGGAGGAATCACTAGAGGGAAGAATAGATTGCCTTTCTGTCTATCACCCCTCACCCCTCACTGGATCGTCACCTTGTAGTGGTGAGTGGGCTTGAGTGTTCCAATGAACCCTGTGAGTGATGCTGTCGGGAGTCATGTACTCCCAGCAGGGTCACCCATGGCAGTAACGTCAAGGGAGAGGAACCTGACAAAGAACAATCCAAGAAAGTCCTCAACGGCAGAACAGGCGGAGGATAACAATGTGTATGTTACAATGGCTGTGAAGGCAGATGAAGGCTGCAGCAGATAAAAGATTTCCAGTCATCATGGTATCCATGCCATTGGATCAAAGCCTTTTACTGTCAAGATTGTGTGTTGATCGTCGTGCGCTGATCTCCCCACATAAAACAAATCCACACACAGGTGTCTTCCAAGCAAACCAAACCAAAGCAACAGCAATTGGAGAATGGCCACAGAGGCAGGACTGTGAAATCCAGAAGCCCCTAGTCATGGACCGGCACATGGGCGGTGGATACAGACTCAATCGTCCTGGCTCAAGGACCGAGGCAGTTGAGTAGTTCGGCAGCTATATCCACGACTGAGCAGTCCTATTCAGGATTCACTCTGGTCACCCCATATGGGGAAGGGGCTAGAAAAGGTGCCCTAAACATAGTCTGCCTCATCTCTCTCCCTGACTGGATTACCGCATCCAGTGGGGTCACCACTTAGTGGTCGCAAAAGACATTTGAACTTTGGAACATGGAATATATGGACATTGCTGGACAATACAGATAGTGAACATCCTGAAAGCAGGACTGCCATCATCATGAGGGAGTTGAGATGTTTTGATATTGACATAGCAGTGCTCCCAGAAACTCAAAGAGCAGGAGAAGGACAACTGAAGGAAGAAAAAGGAGGTTACACCTTCTGCTGGAAAGGACTGCCAGAACAAGGTCAAATACATGGAGGAGGCTTTGCTATTAAAAATAATCTTGTGAAGCTCTTGTCAGAGGTTCCTATTGGCATTAATGAATGACTCTCCTATCTGGTTAAAACTTGCCAAAAACCAGCAGGCAACTATTGTAAGTGCTTATGCACCAACATTAGATGCTGATGAAGACATCAAGGAAAATTTTTATAACCAGCTGGATACCATCTTATCAGAGATACCTAAGGAGAATAAAATTATCCTCTTGGGTGATTTCAATGCAAGAGTTGGGCGTGATTTCGATTTATGGCCAGAAACCATTGGGAAAGAAGGAGTTGGCAATAGCAACCGGAATGGAATTCTACTTCTGACTAAATGTGTAGAGCATAATCTTGTTATTACCAACACACTCTTTCGCCAGAAAAATAAATTTAAAACATCATGGAAGCACCCTCAGTCAAAACAATGGCATCTCCTGGATTATGTAATTGTCCATGTCAGAGATCGTCGTGATGTACTCCTCACTAGGGCCATGACGAGTGCCGATGACTGCTGGACAGATCACCGATTAATTTGATCCACTATGGCCATTAATATTGTTCCACAACGTAGGCTACAAGGAAGAAAAACAAGGCGTAAAATGAACATCCATGCCCTTCAAGATCCTATTAAGTGAGCCTGCTTTCAAACAACTCTCAGGAAACATCTACCAATGGAACTCCCTGAAAACGTTGAAGAACACTGGATTAAACTAAAGAAATCCATTATTGCAGCATGTGAACAAACTACTGGATATCAAACTAAGAAACATCAGGATTGGTTTGATGAGAATGATAGTGAGATTGAGCATATCATCGACAAGAACAGGAAAGCCTTCCAGATATGGCAGAAAGACATTAACTGTGCTGCTAAGAAAAAAATCTATGCCAGTGGAAAGGCTGAGGTCCAAAGAAGAACTAGAGAACTTAAGAACGCCTGGTGGATAAAGAAAGCTCAAGAAATCCAGCATTTTGCAGATGCTCATGATGCACGGGCCTTTTTTAATGCCACAAAGGCCATCTATGGACCAACAAATCACGGTACAGATACCTTACATTCAATGGATAGTACCAAATTTCTTAAGGAAAAAGAATCTATTGCACTGCTTTGGAAAGAGCATTACCGTGACCTCCTTAATTGTAACTCTATTATGGCTGGTGAGGTCTTCTCGCAAATTCCACAACAAACTAGAGATGAGCTTGCAGTATCCCCTAATTTGGATGAAGTCAGTAAAGCCATTAATCAAATGAAGAACAAAGCTCATGGACATGATGGGATTCCTGCTGAAGTCTTTAAAGAAGGTGGGCCTGAACTTACACAACAACTTCATAAGCTCATAGAAAAAATCTAGATGAGGGAGGAGATCCCAGAAGACTTTACAGATGCCATAATTATCACCCTTTTAAAGAAGGGTGATAGAACAGATTGCGGGAACTATCGAGGTCTGTTCTTGCTACCGCAGGTAAAATCCTTGCAAGGATCCTTGCAAATTGCCTCTTACCGATCTCAGAGGATGTCCTCCCAGAATCTCAAATTTGTTTCCGCCCTTTCAGGGGGACAGTGGACATGATCTTCACTGCACAACAGCTTCAAGAAAAATGCCAGGAGCAGAATCGACCTCTGTATATGGTGTTCATTGATCTGACTAAGGCCTTTGATACTATGAATCAAACCGCTGTCTGGACTATCCTTCTGAAAACTGGATGTCCTGATAAATTTGTGGATATTTTGCAACTCCTTCATGACAAAATGACAGTGACAGTTTTGGACAGCAATGGCTTTCAGAGTGATCCATTCAGAGTCGGATCAGGCATAAAACAGGGATGCATCATTGCTCCTACCTTATTTGCTATCTTCATTGCTCCTACCTTATTTGCTATCTTCATTGCTATGATTCTACACCTTATTGAGGGGCAACTTCCCACTGGTGTGGAAATCATACTTTGAACAGATGGCAAAAGAAATGCAAGAAGACGATAAGGGATGCTAAAAAAGAATTTGAGGAGCACATTGCTAAGAACATAAAAACCAACAACAAAAAATTCTATAAATACATTCAAAGCAGGAGACCATCTAGGGAGGCGATTGGACCCTTGGATGATAAGGGAGTCAAAGGTGTACTAAAGAATGATAAGGAGATTGCAGAGAAGCTAAATGAATTCTTTGCATTTGTCTTCACAGTGGAAGATATAGGGCAGATCCCTGAACCTGAACTAACATTTGCAGGAAGGGATTCTGAGGAACTGAGACAAATAGTGGTAACGAGGGAGGATGTTCTAGACTTAATGGACAACATAAAAACTGACAAATCACCGGGCCCGGATGGCATCCACCCGAGAGTTCTCAAAGAACTCAAAGGTGAAATTGCTGATCTGCTAACCAAAATATGTAACTTGTCCCTCGGGTCCTCCTCCGTGCCTGAGGACTGGAAAGTGGCAAATGTAACGCTAATATTCAAAAAGGGATCCAGAAGGGATCCCGGAAATTACAGGCCAGTTAGCTTAACTTCTGTCCCTGGAAAACGGGTAGAAAGTATTATTAAAGCTTGATTAACTAAGCACATAGAAGAACAAGCCTTGCTGAAGCAGAGCCAGCATGGCTTCTGCAAGGGAAAGTCCTGTCTCAGTAACCTATTAGAATTCTTTGAGAGTGTCAACAAGCATATAGATAGAGGTGATCCACTGGACATAGTGTACTTAGACTTTCAAAAAGCGTTTGACAAGGTACCTCACCAAAGACTTCTGAGGAAGCTTAGCAGTCATGGAATAAGAGGAGAGGTCCTCTTGTGGATAAGGAATTGGTTAAGAAGCAGGAAGCAGAGAGTAGGAATAAACGAACAGTTCTCCCAATGGAGGGCTGTAGAAAGTGGAGTCCCTCAAGGATCGGTATTGGGACCTGTACTTTTCAACTCGTTCATTAATGACCTAGAATTAGGAGTGAGCAGTGAAGTGGCCAAGTTTGCTGACGACACTAAATTGTTCAGGGTTGTTAAAACAAAAAGGGATTGCGAAGAGCTCCAAAAAGACCTCTCCAAACTGAGTGAATGGGCGGAAAAATGGCAAATGCATTTCAATATAAACAAGTGTAAAATTATGCATATTGGAGCAAAAAATCTTAATTTCACATATACGCTCATGGGGTCTGAACTGGCAGTGACTGACCAGGAGAGAGACCTCGGGGTTGTAGTGGACAGCACGATGAAAATGTCGACCCAGTGTGCGGCAGCTGTGAGAAAGGCAAATTCCATGCTAGGGATAATTAGGAAAGGTATTGAAAATAAAACAGCCGATATCATAATGCCTCTGTATAAATCTATGGTGCAACTGCATTTGGAATACTGTGTACAGTTCTGGTCGCCTCATCTCAAAAAGGATATTATAGAGTTGGAAAAGGTTCAGAAGAGGGCAACCAGAATGATCAAGGGGATGGAGCGACTCCCTTATGAGGAAAGGTTGCAGCATTTGGGGCTTTTTAGTTTAGAGAAAAGACGGGTCAGAGGAGACATGATAGAAGTGTATAAAATTATGCATGGCATTGAGAAAGTGGATAGAGAAAAGTTCTTCTCTCTCTCTCTCTCATAATACTAGAACTCGTGGACATTCAAAGAAGCTGAATGTTGGAAGATTCAGGACAGACAAAAGGAAGTACTTCTTTACTCAGCGCATAGTCAAACTATGGAATTTGCTCCCACAAGATGCAGTAATGGCTACCAGCTTGGATGGCTTTAAAAGAAGATTAGACAAATTCATGTCTACTAGCCATGATGGCTGTGCTCTGCCACCCTTGTCAGAGGCAGCATGCTTCTGAAAACCAGTTGCCGGAAGCCTCAGGAGGGGAGAGTGTTCTTGCACTCGGGTCCTGCTTGTGGGCTTCCCCCAGGACCTGGTTGGCCACTGTGAGAACAGGATGCTGGACTAGATGGGCCACTGGCCTGATCCAGCAGGCTCTTCTTATGTTCTTATGTTCTTAAAGCTTTTTAATCTCAGTAGGCTGAAAGAAGAAAGTAAGGTAATGTCAACCTCTGTCATAGCACTTCAGTATGCCGATGATAATGTAGTCTTCGCACATTCAGAGAAAGATCTTCAAACTATCCTAAATGTCTTTGCAGAAGCATATGGAAAGCTTGGGCTCTCACTTAATATTAAAAAAATTGATGTGCTTCATCAGCAAGTGCAAACTATTCCCTCTGTAGCACCATCAACCCAGCTTAATGGTGTGACGCTGGAGAATGTTGATCACTTCCCCTATCTTGGCAGACATCTCTCTGTAAAAGCTGACATTGATGCTGAAATTCAACATTGTCTGAGCTCTACGAGTGCCGCATTCTCCCGAATGGAGCATAGAGTGTTCGAAGATCGGGATATTCACAGGGAGACCAAAATGCTTATTTACAAAGCCATTGTACTTCCGACCTTACAGTATGCCTGTGAAACATGGGCCCTTTATAAAAGCCACTCCCAACTTCTTGAAAGATTCCACCAACACTGCCTCTGGAAAATTCTGCAAATTACTTGGGAAGACAGATGGACTAATGTTAGCGTTTTGGAAGAAGCAAAGATTACAATTGTTGAAACAATGATCCTTCAACATCAACTTTGCTGGACTGCCCATGTTGGTCAAATGCCTGATCACCGTCTTCTAAAGCAGCTACTTTACTCCCAACTTAAGGATGGAAAACGGAATAGCTATGGACAGCAAAAGAGGTTTAAAGATGTTCTTAAAGCTAATCTACAAAAATGTAACATGAGCATCGAGAACTGGGAAGTCTTGGCCCATGAACGTCCCAAATGGAGGTCGGCTATTATCAAAGGTGCTATGGACTTTGAAGAAGCACGAGTACAGGGCAAAAGGGACAAACGAGCTAAGCAGAAGGCATGTCAAGCAAATCCTCATCGTGACCATCTTCCATCTGGAAACCTATATCCTCACTATGGGAGGCTGTGTGGTTCCAGAACTGGCCTCCACAGTCACTTACGGACCCACCGTTAAAGACCTTATCTTGGAAGACAATCTTACTCGGCCACAAATGATCGCCAATGAATGATCACCCATCATTGGTTCAAGTCATTTGCAACATGTGTTGGTATTTTACTCCCAACAATCAGGAGAAGCAAGATATAGCTGACTTCCCATGGTAAACATGAAGTTGTCTAGGGTGTGGGGTGTGTATGTGTGGAGAAGAGCAATGACTACAACTGTGACTGCAGGGACCCCTACTGAACCAAGGTAAGACACTTTTAGGTGCTAAGTATTTGTAGAGCCGTACTGTTTAAGTGCACACTGTTGTTGGTTTTGTTTTGTTTTTGCAAGGAAGGAGGATGGGGACCTCAGAGGTGTTGCCTGTTTGATCTCAGAGGCACCGCACCAGGCTTAGGTTCCACCAGCTTCCACAGCCCTATATTAAGGGAGAGTCAGCTGAATTCCATCATTATAATGAGAAATCAGGAGGCAGCATATTATACTGCTTATAGTTAGAAAATTGTTCAACCGAATGATTTCAAACTTGGCAGTGGAGGAGAGGAAGGTCTGAGGATGGTCCATGCTGTCTGCCTGTCTGCCTGTCTAATATACCGTCCTTCCTCCCAGAATAAGCCCAGAGTGGCAAACAAATGATAAAACACTAAAATCTTTAAAATATCTTTAAAACAAAACATCTTAAAAACATATTTTTAAAAAATCTTTAAAACATCATTAAAAGTATTCCAACACAGATGCAGATTGGGATAAGGTCTCTACTTAACAGGCTTGTTGAAAGAAGAAGCTCTTTAGCAGGCACTGAAAAGACAACAGAGATGGCATCTGTCTAATATTTAAAGGGAGAGAATTCCAAAGTGTCAGTGCCACAACACTAAAGGTTTGCTTCCTATGTTGTGTATTATGGACCTCCTGATGAGATGGTATCTGCTGGAGGCCCTCACTTACAGTGATCGACTGGGTATATAAGGGGTAAGACAATCATTCATGTATCCTGGTCCCAAACTGTATAAGGCTTTATACACCAAAACCAACACCTTGAACTTAACCCAGTAGCTTATGAGCATATGGTTCAGAAGGGATAAGAGATGGTTTATTTTGCACAAGTTTTATGAGTGACTCTGGCACTTTGACAGGTATTGTGTTTCTTTTCCCATAGACCTTAAGATGGTGTTTAGAAGAAAATGTCTCCCTCTGTACTGTGTCTTTGGGGAAATGGTTTGTTTTGTTACATCAGTGGGAGCAGCTAGTATGTGCCATTACCTAGTAGTACTATAACCTATTTGTAGTTTTTATTTAAGATGCATTTTTTTGGCCTATGGATGCAATAAGGAAATTCACACATGGGCTCAGGATTGCCTAGCAACAGCTTGGGACAAACAATCGTTTTGAAATTCAGAAATCTTTGAAATTTAGCCTCCAAATTTGTGAGTGTGTATAAAAAGGAGAAATTTGGGGGGGAGACCATTTCACCAAATTGCTCCCAGGGTAGAAGAAATTCTCCAACAGTTTGTTCGGCGTGGTGTTAGCCATTAGCTGTGACAGTACCACAGCTTCTTTCTTTTTCCATATAGTGTAGTGTAGTGTAGACTGTCTATACAGGCATATCCCGCTTAACGTCGCTTCACTTAACGTCGCCTCGCTATAATGTACATGCTCCATACGCCACCATACCCCGCTTAACGTGCGCGCGCTTCGCAATTACGGACACTTAATGGCATGACGCCACTGCCATCTAGTGGCGATTGCAGTGCAGTACATGCATAGATAATTGCTTCACTTTAAGTACATTTTCACTTTACATACATGCTCCGGTCCCATTGCGTATGTTAAAGCGGGGTATGCCTGTAGTGTAGACTGTCCAGGTACCATTTTGCATCCTCTACAATGCCACTTATGTACCATCATTCTGGGACCGCGATGTGAGGAGGAAAGATGGTCAATATTCTGACAAAAATTTGTTAAGTGGCCTTATTCTTATCTTAGCTCAAAGAAATCTTAGTTTAGGAATCTTAGCTCATCTCTACTTACAATAGCACAATGGGCTTTGTGTTCATTACTTTGACTTTCCCTCACCATTTCCTCTTTGCCCTGAAAGTAAACACATTTTCATATCTTGCTAGAAAATAAAATATACTCCCCAAAAAAGAAAAAAATATGTAAGCTGGTATAGCACAGTGGGGAGAAGAGCCTGGCTGGGAGTCCAAAGTCTGTGAGTTCAAATCCCCGCTTGTGTCTCCTGGGTGTAAAGGGCCAGCTAAAGATCACCCTCACAGTGAGTGGCTCAGGGGGTATGTGCCCTGCCACCTGTGCAGCAGTGGGCAAGCTGCATAGTCCCAAGGAGCCCAGTTGCCCCCCAGCTGACAGTTGCGGACAAGGAAAGGGGCTGGCTTGTGCAGCTGTGGCAAGCTGAGCAGGCCCTAGCCAGCTGGGGAGGACTAGCCTCAGAGGGAGGCAATGGTAAACCCCCTCTGAATACCGCTTACCATAAAAAAAACCTATCCATAGGGTAGCCATGAGTCAGGATCGACTTGAAGGCAGTCTATTTCGTATTTTTCTCTAGATTCTTCTTTAAGCCCAAAATTGTCAGCTTAATTTTCACACCTCAAAGACAAAGGAGAATGTGGATATACTCCCAATAAATTGCCTTCCAGATCATGCCCTGCAGTTACTTAAATCGATGGACACAGTTCCACTGAGACTTTAATTTCTTCAGGGATAATGTTTAGCTCATGTCAGAGAAAAGAATTTCATGACAAGGACAACCAGATTAGGAAAGTTCACTATTATTAAACTAAATTATATATTTATATATCACACTATGTACATTTTTATTCATTAAGCATTCCATTCAAGAAGAATGGAATCACAACCATTTTTTCACTCACAGAAATATCAAACATCTAGAATTACATAGAGTAAAATGTGACTGGCCTGTCTCCACCAACCTGGTGTCCTCTAACCATTGTTCAGGGATATTGGGAGTTGTAGTTCGAAACATCTGGTGGGAACAATGCGGTCACAATGTTGGAAGGCTAGTATACTAGTAAGCTAGAATTCTTTTTGTTTATTTTTATTTCATATTTTTCTTTCCCCCCCCCCTCCATTTGTGTGAGGTTAGTGGCAGTAGTTCTATAGGCCTCCTATGAAGGAAGTGTGATCCACGTGTTTTAGCAGGGAACATCAAGAAACACTAACCATGTGTCATAGGCACATGCACATTATGATTCTTACTCTCCACCAGTGGCTGCCAAAGGCATGGAACGGCAGCAGAGAAATGCATGGTTTGATTATCCAGCACCATGTCATTACACCTTCTTGGGTGGCTGCTACTGATAACACAATAATGGTGCATCACGTGGAACATCACACTTCTAGGCATTTGGGCAAACTGGGGACAAACTCAACACAATGGCGTCATTTCCAGTGAAATGTCAACGGCAGGCATAATATGTACCTTGGCTTTTTCATTTCACAAGTACATTCACAGTCTCATTAACCAGTAATCCTGTAACATGTACAAGATAAAGTTTGATGCTGTCAGTATAACAAACACATCCATATTCAGAGAAATATGGAACATAGGAAGCTGTCTTATACCAAGTCAAACTACTGGTCCATCTAACCGAGTATGATGTCCTCTGATTGGCAGCAGCTCTCTAGGGTTTCCAGGCCAGGTGCCAGCAGGCAGCCAGGGCTCCTGCAGGCCAGAATTTCCCTGAGAGGCACCCTCCTTAGGCTAGAAAGGTGGAGCTCCCACTCCACAATCCACACCAGTATCAGCTCACAAGACCCAGCAACGCTATGCTGCTGAGGATCGCAGAGTAGGAGTTCCACCCTCCCAGGAAACACTACCCATGCAGCATGGGTTTAAATAGGCCCTCTTACCCCACCTACCTGTCATGTTGCTATACAGCACACTGTGTGTGTATGCCTACCATCACCCAAAATGGTGGCAGGGACATCCCTGAGAGGTTGACACCCCCCTCACCATCTTGGGTGATGGCAGGTATGTATGCACAGCGTACCAGTGTGCAAACATGGCGACATGGGAGGTAGGTGGGGCAGGTGGGCCTATTTAAGATTGCACCGCCTGCATTGGGAGGGGGGAAGAAGGAGGATGGGGTCCTGGGGCAGTCTGGTGCCCAACAGTCCAGTCATGCCTGGTATTGGCCCTAAGGGTTTCACACAGGTTTTCTTCTCAGCCATACTTGGAGATGTTGGGGATTGAAACTGGGCGGTGTTGCATGCAAAGCACCTGCTCTAACACAGAGTTACACAGTCTTCATTACCTATGTATTTGGTTCTCCTTTCCTGTGTGCAGTACTTTTATACTTGGTCTTCTTTAATTTTATTATTGAATTGAATTTTATGACTATCTTTCCAATATTCAAGTTTATTGAGATTATCGTGAAGTTGGAACTGAGGGTAAGATACTGTTGTGGAAGTAACAAAAGCTAGGCCTTAACTTTGTTTCAGATTTCCTAGCTTTGGTTCAGAATTGTGAAAGCAGAGAATGATGGGTAGAATGTTTCTGTTTAACGTACTAGGAGAGAAGCCCGAAAGATATTCTGAGAAAAATGCTGATGCTGTAATGCGAGTAGGGCAAACAAGAGAAGAGCAAACAGGTTAGGAAAGCATTTGCAAACCGTGTGTATGTAACCCTTACACTTTAAACTGCTAAGTGTTTACCCTGATTAATGTTTAATTTCCTCTGCTCTCTGTGAAAGACAGTAGATGCATGTCAAGCTGATATGCTAAAATGACATATTAAAATGATGGCATACTATAATTTGCTTACATGTGCTAGGGCAGCCTTTCCCAACCGGTGTGCCTCCAGATGTTGTTGGACCACAACTCCCATCAGCCTCAGCCATTGGCAATGTTGGCTGAGGCTGATGGGAGTTGTAGTCCAACAACATCTGGAGGCACACTGGTTGGGAAAGGCTGCACTAGGGGAATGGTATAAATATGTGCTGTAAATAAGCGGGAGAGAATTTTGGAACTTCATGGGATTTCCATGTTAGTCTAAATTCTTTCCAAACAGCTGTTCGAACTTGAACAAAATAAAGGTGTCTCTAACGGATCTGATCTAAACACAATGAGAAGCCTTGTTTTTCTTCCACATTATTTACTAAGAAGTGTCCTGGTATTTTCAGCACAAAATCCAGTGTTAATAGTCTGGTCCACAGCCCTGTAGTGAATTCCTATAAGGTGTCCTCAATAATCTGGAAATAATTGTGTCTCTTTCACACTCAAATATTGTTTTGGGGATCATGGGCCTCTCCACACATTACATTTCTTCTAGAATCTTCTAAAAGTGTGAATGTAAGAATAAAGAAACACAAGCATGCAAACATTACACAAGCACACTCATCAGAAAACTAGGATTGGCTTCAAGTTCCTGCTAAGTTTAGTAAAGTTGGGTTTGCCATGTATGGCATGAGAAACAGCCTATGAACCATATGTAACAGAAAAGTGAAGACAGAAGCATCAGGTAGAAGTCCAATGCCATCCACTGGGCACCAGTGTCTCAGGCAAAGGCTGAATGCAAAGATTGCTAACAATGCTACATATCATCTGAGTGTTCTGTGCTTTGGAAGAGACAGCAATATTGTGTTTTGCAATCACCATTTATGGATGTTAGATTGTTCGGCACACATCTTCCATCTTTCTTTGCGGCACAAAGACTAAACACTGCTGACTTTCTGGGAATCCATCTGTAGTAACTGGGCAATTATACGGCATACTCTAAACGTAACAAAGTCAATCTTGTTACCATCTCTGTGCTCAGAAATTACCAAGTTTCATTTTAATGACCTCCAGATGCATTACATCCTACTGTGCTTCTCATTTTAGGAAAATAGAAGTGAAATAACAATGCACCAGGGAGCAAGTATGAGGTTCATTCTATTCTTCAAGACCACCGTTTTATGTCTTCCATTAGCTGTTAGGGATTAGTCAAGAGTGACTGCAGAAGGGCCAGAGATCTTGCCCAGTGTACTCTGTCATGAATTGGGCCTATAATCAATGTCTAAGTTGTGCCCTGCTTCTGTGGGGTTTTTTTAAACCAACAAAACTCTTTGTTGGACTCTAGCAGCTAACAAAGCCACCCCCACCCTAGTACATGTGTGTATGTTCCAGTATTTTCCCTGAAATCCTATTTGGCCCTTAGGAAGTCTGCTCTGTATTCTGCCCATTTGGCTGCCTTTCATGAAATCTGAAGGGCTAATCTTATGGTTGCTGGGCAGAATGTCTCCACTCACATCATGCACACCTTGGCCAGTCCTAATTGGCTTTTCAAACCTGCCTTCTTGTGCATCATTGATTGGACCATGTCCACAGGCAGTTATATGGATCCTTCTCCTGTCTTGGGATGGCCTCTCCCACAACCTAGATGTGTGCTGCTGACTTCTCAGTCCCCCTTCTTTCTCAGATGTTGGTCCCTGTAAGGCTACTGAGCTATGCTCCCTTCCCCAGCGGGACACTTGTTTAAGCTCCTCCCTGATTCTGTCTCCTATCCATTCTCTCTTCTAGAGTTCACCCTCTTCTCTCTCCACCAGTCTGTCTGGCTAGGTCTTCTGCCTTGTCTTGCATGCTCTCACACAGGGCTCTTCAGCGCCAGCCTCTCAGACCATCTATCTAGTCGGGCCCCAGCCTCTAAGGCTCAGGTGTTCCTTCCTGGCTCCTTTTTTCCTCCTGTCCTTCCTCTGCTCTTTCACTCCATCAATCACCCACAGTTAGCTGCTCAGGCTTCAAAAACCAGCAACCCCATCCCCTTACCACATTGCAGCAGCAATTCCAGTTGGACCCTGGGCTGCCATGCAGTCCCTCAGCACTTGGTGCTTGAACTGTCCATGGTTGCTGCAGTCTGCCACCAGCCCAGCCCCAATCCTTCATCCAAAAGGAGGCATGAAGGGAGACCATTGCCATTGGTGAAGACTGATACGACCATATGGTGATTACCAATGCACCTATCACCTTAAGGGCATCCAATGAGCTCCATGGTTGGATCGCCAACATCTGATCTAAAGCAAACAGTATACCACCACAGTAGGAATGAGTTGCTACAAAGTTTCATTGGCAACAGCAGATGAATTTACATATTTTGCTTGGAGGGAAGAGAAAGTCTAAGATAAAACTGAGGGAAATAAAAAAAAAAATTGATAAGACTAACAACATTTTTCAGAAAGGGGTCCGTAAGTTGCAAGCTTTAGTGAAAGTTATTGCCACGTTCTAGGTTCTTGCTTAGGAAAAACATCCAAAGAATTTTGCAGAAAAGCTTAATGGACGCAGTAAGGCAAACAAAAATTTCCCAGGAGTGTGCAATGGTGGTGGTTTGAATATTCCTGGATCAAACATATCTCCCAATCTCTGTAATGATTCAGTGTGTTGCATCTCTGTGTGCTGAGATAGACTGAAAAAGGCTAGGTCATGGTGATTCCTCTAAAAATAGGCATGTGCTAGAATAATAAGAATAAATAAACTTTAATTTATAGGCCGCCTATCTAGCCAATGGCCACTCTAGGCGGCGTACAATAAAACATGATAAAATACAATAAACACTATAGCCAGTACAGTACAATGTAAAAATTACAGTATTTGGTAGATTGTTCATGTTACAGTTCTAGAACTAGTTCACCTTGGAAGTTTCAAAGATCGTAAAGGCCTGATGGAAAAGCCAAGTTTTCAGGCCCCGGCGAAATATATCTAGGGAAGGGGCATGTCGAAGATCCATTGGGAGGGAGTTCCAAATCGTGGGGCTGCCACAGAAAAAGCCCTCTCTCGAGTCCTCACCAACCTAGCCACTTTAGTCGGCGGGACCGAGAGAAGGCCCTGAGTGGCAGATCTTGTAGGGCAGCACACTTTATGACGGTGGAGGCGCTCCTTCAGGTATACTGGGCCGAAACCATATAGGGATTTAAAGGTCAATACCAACACCTTGAATTGAGCCTGGAAAATAACTGGAAGCCAGTGAAGATTGTATAACACTGGGGTAATATGGTCATAACGGCGGCTATTCGTAAGTAAACGAGCCGCCGTGTTTTGTACCAGTTGTAATTTCCGGACTGTTTTCAAGGGTAACCCCACGTAGAGCTCATTGCAGTAGTCTAAACGAGAGGTGACCAGAGCATGTACTACGAGTGGGAGCTGGTGGACAGGAAGGTAGGGTTGCAGCCTTCGGATGAGACGCAATTGACCCCAAGCTGCCCGGCATACCAATGAAACCTGAGCCTCCATGGTCAGCCCGGAATCAAGGATCACCCCGAGGCTGCGGACCTGGTCCTTCAGGGGCAGTTTTACCCCATTAAACACCAGGTCAATATTTCCCAACCCTCCTTTGTCTCCCACGAGCAGTACCTCCGTTTTATCAGGATTCAGCTTTAGCCTGTTTCTTCCCATCCATCCACTCACGGAGTCCAGGCACTTGGACATGGTCTCCACAGCCAACTCTGGTGAGGACTTAAATGAGAGGTAGAGCTGAGTGTCATCCGCATATTGGTGGCACTGCAGCCCAAACCTCCTGATGATAGCTCCCAGCGGTTTTACATAAATGTTAAATAGCATGGGAGAATAGATTAGGCCCAATTTTTTTAAAAAAAAACCTCTGGCTACAAAAGCCAGAAAGAGTGGTTCTAGGAGCTGAGAAATGCACTGGATTTTGTGAATAATAAGACTGTTCATAACTGTGTGTGTGTATATATATTTGATAATAGCAAAACAGGCTTAACATAAACTTTAATTGAAATGAAGTGGGTTAAGGTAATCTGAATTAGATTGGATTAAGAAGATCCAAATTAGCTGAATTAAGATAAAGTGTACAATTTAAACTCTCTTATCTCCCATTTTACTGAAGGGACCAGAAATCTGAATATACTACATGCTCTGGGATTATCCCCAGTTCTGGTGTCTATGTTTAGCACTAAGCAGCTGCTGATTTTATTTTGATAAATGCAAAGCAAATTTAAAGGAAATAAATAAAAGGATAATAGCTAAGGGAAACTGCTGAAGAGGAGAAAATTCTTTTTGCGGCAAATGTGATTTTGTAATGCATTCTTATAGATTCTGAAATTCAAAAAAGTGACTCTAGCACATTACTCTTTTCTCTTTCAACAGTGTTAGTAGTCACATAATAGGGTGTGATCCATCCAAAGATTAGCACCTGTAGACTGCAATCCTAAAGTGTGTATGTTAGGGAAAATCTGTTTTAAAAAATAAAATGAAGAATTGACCACTTTTCCTCCCATTGGAAACAATGGAAAAGGAAAGTGAGGGAGCGGTTTAGGTTGTGGCTGCTTTTAGACATGGGGCTTATTGTGTTGGTTTAATGGATTAATATGGTAGCTCTTCTGTCCTGATTTCTAAACAGGTTCCTTGTGAAGGAACAGTAGCTTTTTCAGCCAATATACCCGCATTTTGCGCAAATGTCTTTTGCACTGCTGCAATGAACAATGTCTTGTTTTTGTCCCTCACCCATTATACACATGTGCACTGTAGTTACCCACTGTGTAGGAGGTCTAAGATCTTATCCAGTCACCATGCAACCCCTCTCCCTTTAGCATCTGACTTTTTTTTGGTTGTATAGACACGGGGGGGGGTGTGGGGAAATGCTGATGCTATCTGCGCCTATG
The DNA here is from genome assembly GCF_030035675.1 of Rhineura floridana. Taxonomy (NCBI): domain Eukaryota; kingdom Metazoa; phylum Chordata; class Lepidosauria; order Squamata; family Rhineuridae; genus Rhineura; species Rhineura floridana. Next base: position 12,795,917 of record NC_084484.1, read on the forward strand.
CCGGAATACCGGTACAACTTCTGTCAGGGAAAAAACCCATGTGCCTAAAGGCCTGGAATGCACTGCATACTGGGATGCCTATCACATGAGTGACTGCAGCTAGTGAAACACTCTTGAGATTTTCTGGGTTCCCAAGCTTGCAAACAGATTGTTTCTGGTATTATTTGTCAGGAAAATTAGCACTAAACTTGCACCATATTCCATAAGATTTCCAGAACTAATTGTATGCCAAATACAATGGGCAAATTACCAGGTAAGAAATAGTCAGAATAATGGAATAAAGTGCCGTGTGAAAGCAGCCACACTCAGAAGCTTGTCTAAATCGCTAGACACAGCCTACACACATACACAATGTGCACATGTGTAGATTCTGCATCTGTGCAGACCCCCAGTCATGAAGAGAGAGCCTATGCTCATGCAAGCTATAGCTGCATAAACTGTACGCTCTGCAAGTTAAGCACACCTCACAGTCTTAGCTTCATGCATGGAGGTTTGGGCCAGAACCAGTGAGTGAACTGTTGCTCAATGAGTTCACTATACATGAAATAGTGATATAACTGGACTAATTAGATACAGATACAGAAAAAAAACCCAGAGAACTATACAAATACATAAGTAATTGAACTAGATGAAATATGGTACTTTTGTTTATTATATTATACAGAAATAATTTGCGCAAAGAGGAAAGCAAAGAACTGTTGTTGCCCTCAGTTTGACTGACTGTTACCACAGGAGGATAGAGTTAAATTTAATATCTAAAAAGTTTGTGGGTTTGAAGCTGCCCTCATTTTAAAACAGAAAGTATTTCAGTGTACGGCTCAGCTTCAATTATCCAAATTATCTACTGTTCCCCCATTATATTCAGATAAAGGTTTCAGCACTGTTATTAGAAGTTACCATTTCTAAGGAAAGAGCTGTACTTAAGTAAATGGAAAGAGACAACAAAGCACAAATCCTTTGATGCACTATGTTGCTGTCGGGTTTCTGCAACCAAATCAGGACAATAGTTTAGAATATCATCAAATTTGAGGAATCTGAGGTATGACCTTTGCCTCTTAATGAAATGAAAATATCAAATATTTGGGTCTTGAATATACATGCAACTATTTTATGAAACACCATGATCATTGATGACATTGCTTTGCACCCCTTAGAGTTAAGGCACGACAAAGGCCCTTTGTGTGGCGTTTCCAACTAGAGGACTACAAAACATCTTTCAGGTCCACTTATTTCCTCCCCTTGGACTGTGATTGTATTTGCCAGCACCATTCAGAAATTTCATGCTCAGCCTTCAGATAGGTATGCATAAAGCAAGGATGGGAACTTTTTTCAGCCTGAGGTCTACATTCTCTTCTGAGCAATCATCCAAGGGCCAGATGCCACTGGTGGGTGGGGCCAGAGGCACAAATGGGTGGAGCAACAAGTTTAAATGTTACCATGGTACAGTAGGCTACTTTCTACACATGCTAGCACACCCCTCTCTGTCCTCCATCCAGACAAACAAGATGCATTATTATTATTGTTATTATTATTTATTTATTACATTTATTCCCCACCTTTCTTTTCATGATAGAAACCCAAGGCAGCTTACATATGGTTCCCAGGCAGTCTCCCATCCAGGAACTGACCAGACCTGACCCAGCTTAGCTTCAGGAGCGTGCTGGCTTCATGTGCCTTCAGACCATAGCCTGGGACCAGAGTTATCAGAGTTGAAGGACAAATTCCAGCCAGGAACAAACACTTGGAGTGTGAAGCAGGGCCAGTGAGGGGTGTGGCCTTGGGAGAGTTCTAAGAGAGAGAGGTCTGGAGGGCCATATTTAGCCTTCAGGCTTGAGGTTCCCCACCTCTGCTGTAAAGGTTAACATTATTTTCTACCACCCGTCATGTAGCAGGTATTAGAAAGCATGTCTTTGCTAAAGCCGGGTAATGCTCAAGACAGAGAAAGTCCCCAGCGTATTCTGCCCAGCCCACAAACCCTTTCCCCTACCAGGCGTGAGAAGAGAGAAGGAGGGAGATCTGCCATAGCTCTGTGGTAGAGCACATGCTTTGTATGCAAAAGGTACCAGGCTCAGTCCCTGACATTCTGAGGTATGACTGAGAAAGTGGCCTGTCTGAAACTGTGGGGACCTACTGACAGTCTGCACAGACAATACCAGATTAGACAGGCCAACGGCAGCTTCCTACAGTCTTCATTAAAGTAGCCCTCAAAAGATCAACCAATTAATTCTTGCAACAGCAACAGCCACCAGATATTAAATACAAACAGCTTGACGGATACCTGCTGAAAATGTCAAGGAGTGGCATAGTTTGAGGTATAGGTCCTCTTTTATGTGACAGGGATGTTTGATCACAGAAATATGGATTGCCTTTAAAAATGTAGTTCAAAATGTGCTCTTTCTTTTCTATTTTTTCCTTAATGAAATTTCTTAGCACCCATCAGACTCTACCATATGGCATGCTCAAATGTCCTCGATGGGAATTTGCTACAATGTGGAAGATGTGTCAGATTTACCAATGTTTCAATTAGCCTTAATTAAATCAATATCATTTCTTTGCAACTTTATTTTTGCCAAGCAAGTAAGTATTCCAAGCTAGCTAGCCAAGTCTTCATCAACTGGCTGGCTGCTAGCATCTCTCTCACAGCTAAGAACCATAAGCCACAATATACTTTGCTAAGACACAGGGGAAATTACTGCTGGCACTAAAGGCTACCAAAATGTACTGAGAGAAGCCCCTCAGTGATTTCATTTCTGAACCATCAGTTCTGCAGCTCTAACAAATGTCTTTGTTGTAGAGATTTCATGTGCATCTTGCATCCATGTGACATTTGAGAAAGCATATTTTGATCAATAAAAATGCCAACTTCTAATCTGTATCATTTTCATCTAGCTACACGTGTGTGTTCCATTTTAAAAAAAAACACCGCTGAACTCTCCATGATGCAGAATGGAAATAAAAGAATCTTCTTCCATTTTGAAAGCAAATACTGTAAGTCATTTTAGATAGATTCTGTCCTAATCACAAATACGTTAGCACATCAAACAATGTACACCACAATGCATTAACCAGCAGGAGGTTACAGATGATTATAATGACCCAAGAAACCAAAATAATTAGAAGATTCTCCCTGCTGGTTAATTCAGTGATATTGAATGTTTGATGTGCTCTTTATTAGATCAGCTTTTGCCAGTGTAAGTAGAAAGGTGGAAGGCTATGTAACCAAGAACTCAGCTCAGTTTCCATCCAGCTCAATGATGACTTGCTCATAGCTGCAAAGATTGCATTTTCCATCCCCTACCATCTCTTTCTCTGTCACACAAACAACCAACATTTCATAACACGTATCACCTTTAGGAAAAAATGTGAGCTTGACCTGCCAGATCCTTTATTAAATATCACAAGATCTCATTTTGGAGACAGTAAAGCCTATCGCTGTCTAAGTTGTTACAATCAGATTGATTACAGAGTAATACCTCATTGTTCCCATTCTTCCATCTTAGCCATTTTCCTAGTCACTTCATGGTTGGTTCTGGGCACATGATTGACTTCAAATCCTTCTTTCTATCAGTGTGAAAAAGAATTGCAAGCTGATTTGTGGCACACAGAAGTGTAGAATGCATTTTTGGTCTTTGCTCTGTTAAACTGTTAAGTTATACAAAGTGGCAAATTTGAGAGAAGGGAGATGTTTCATGGTCATCTACCAGTTTTCCTGCCAAATTCTGGTGGGCAAGACAGGGACAATTGTCTTTGTCATAAATGATGATAAATTGGTTTTCACGGACAGAAAAAGGTCCACCATCTTTTTCACTCCAAAATACACCCCTCCCCCATTATACACACATAGTCGTGGAGCAAGATGGCACAGCATGTGTAGCATCTGGCAGAATCTGGCAAGGCAGCAGGGAAGCCTGATAGAAGCTAGAGGCTGCTGGGTAAGCATTCTAAGTCCAGGGATATGGTCAATACAAAGCAAACGATCTACTGGGCCAGTGCTGATGTTTACTGAATTTTCTGATCCAGATACTGCCAAAACTGGTTAAATTGGCAGTTCCATTCTACATAGAGGGCCCAAGTTATGGGATGGTATCTAACGTTAACCATACTCAAAGTAGACCCAAGGAAATAATAGATGGAAGGAACTTTATTCATTGCATTGGGTCTACTTTGAGTATGACTAACATTGGACATCACCAAAAGCAATAAATGATCTCTTTGTGGCATTCCAGTGAGGATTAATAGCAGCGGCAAAACTATTCGTAGAGTTAAGTACACAACTCTAGTTTCTGAGATAACTCTGGTGCTTTAATATTTGTCTTGTACCTTCTACAAATCTTAGCTGCAGTCCACTAGACAATGCACATAATAAGAGAAAAGACCATTATCTACCTCAAAGGGTTTACATTCAAACTACTTTTGTGGGGCTTTTCTCAACCAGGCACTCATACAGGTAGGCTGGCTAACAGGCTCAGTTTGTTCATGCCTACATGGCACATCCATGTTAACGGAGGCAAGGATGACTCTGCCAGCTCCTTCTCCAGATGTGCCTCCAGTGGGCTGAGGGTAGGCCGATTGCAGGAGGCGGGCTTGAGACGGGTCAGCTGCTGAAGGTGGTGCAATTGGAGGGAGATAGGTCAACCCCTTTGTCCATGTTGACAGACATCTTGAGGGAGGGGCTGTCAATGGGCAGACCACTGTCTGTCTGACATCCTCATTCACAGCACCCAGACCACTGAGCCCCTCCCCTTGATCCCAAATCTCCTCCTCAGACCAGTCCTGCCAAGAGTTCTCCACAGGGCTCATGACAGGGAAGGAGCATTTGCATGCACAACTGTATTCTCAAAAGCTTTTTTGTGATCTGTGACCCTGTGTGATTGGGAATCCAGTCTGTGAGTACTTCTTCCTTGCAGATGTCTGCAATGAATATGTGGATGTTGGGGCTAGCGCTTCTTGGAACGTACAATGTCAGAGGCAGGGTTAATCGGTGAGGCTCTGCTCCCAACTCATCACTCCTTGATAGAATATGTAAGCCTTTCAGAATGAAATTTGGACATACAGTTGTAAATACCAATAGGCCATTTATCAATGGCTGCTCATCAAACAATGGCAAAGCACTTGAGGGACTTGAAGAGGGTCACACTGGAGTAGTGGTGTCATAAAGTTTGGCACCTAGAATTTATGGAGAAATTAACCCAAAGTGTGCTCAAAGGTATTTCAAAATCAGAGACCTGTGTCATAGTATACTATTGTATTAATTTTGTGAAGACTACAGAAAATAATAGAAATCCTCCATTTCATTGCAGCAGAATTTAGAACACATTCACTAATAGGTACACAAACCTTGCTGTTTAAGCATGTACTTATAGCCAACAGATATTGCTATCAAATGTTTAAAAAGCAGGGATATTGGGCAACTATAGTGAATGCACCAGGGGAGCAGAAGACCTGACCTATTCTCTGAGATATTGTACTGCCCAACAAATTTGTAAAAATGCAAACACCATTTGGGTTGGTCTTTCACAGTCCAATCCACTTGCTGTGTAGCTTGGAAGAATTGGATAACATGTGCCTCTGAGCATATGGTGAGTGGTGGCAACACCTGCAATCAGGAATACATCTCCAAAGATGGAGAATTACATTTTTGTATTTTGTTGGTGTTCTTCTTGCTTTGCTTCCTTCCTGTGTTAGTACTGTTTCTACAGAGCATCTAACCTAGAAAATTATATTTCTCTCATTATTCATCCTAGAAATCTGTGTCAAATTTATTTTTTATTAATTTCAAAGCCTTTCTATTGGTCGGTGTCACATGATGGTGAAGACAGCCTTTTGTGTTTCAAACTGGAGGTTATGTTCTGTTTCTATTTTGGGTGCATTAACCGTTGAATCTTAAACTACAGTGTGATGTACAATTAGATTGATTACAATATGTTGCTACTTAAGCAATGAATTCAGCTGTTGGAAAAAACAAACTTGGCCTACCCAAGATGCATGTGTTCAGCCTGCTATACTTAAACCACCCCACTTAAGGAAGGGTGGGCATGGTCAATTAAAAACACAGAGCATACCTAGAAATTTGCTAGAATATATTTCACCTCTCGTTGTTTTATCTGTACAAACTGAGGCACTCCTAATGTCCACTGGAGACTATTCTGCAGAATAGTCAGTGCTATTATTCCACAATTGTGTTTGGATTTTTTTAGTGCAAATTATGCAAAGTGTTGCTGTACTTCATATATTCACAGAAACAGAAACAAAAGAAAATGCTTCACTAAAATTACAAAGTAAATCAAACTTATTTAAAGTGACTGTCTGAACTATATAATCTGTCTTAATATTTTTGCCTCCTTGCTAAAACAAGATCAGCACAGCACATGTCTTATTTCTGTTATTTTGGCTGATTGCAGGTGTTGCCACCACTCACCATATGCCTAGAGGCACATGTTACCAAATTCTTCCAAGGTACACAGGAAGTGGATTGGACTGTGAAAGACCAATACAAATTGTGTCTGCATTTTTACAAGTGTGTAGGGCAGTACAATATCTCAGAGAGGAGGTCAGGTCCCTTGCTCCCCTGCTGTATTCACTATAGCTGCTCAATGTCCCTGCTTTTTAAACTTTGATAGCAATATTTGTTGACTATAGATATGTTCTTAAACTGCAAGGGTTTTTTTCTGGGTTTTTTTTTTTTTTTTGCCTATTAGTGAATTTGTCTGGTTTTTAATCTTGGAGGTAAGAAATAGGCTGCTGTGCAGGTTTGCTGAGAATGAATTGATTATTTGCATGCTTACTGAGTTGAATGAGATTTATTCCTCTGCAGTCATGCTTAGCAAAGGTGAAACTGACCACAGGGGAGGAGGAGAAGAGGGCTGGAGGGCTGGAGTGGGCAGGAGAGGAGGAAGAGGGAAGGGGGAAGGGGAAGAAGAAAGGAGGAGTGGAAAGGAGAGAGGAGAGAAGGGATGGGGAGGGGAAAAGCAGGTTCGATCATTTGCATGCTTATTAAGTTCAATGGGAATTATTCCCATGCAATCATGCTTAGGATAGGTGAAACTGACCATTGGGGACTAGAGGAGGGAGGAGGAGAGAGGAAAGGGAAAGAGGAAGGGGATAAGAGGGAGGAGGAGGGGAGGGCAGGTTTGATAATTTGCATGCTTTTGAGTTCAGTGGGATTTACTCCTGTATAATCATGCTTAGGATAGGTGAAATTGACCTCTGTTATGAGGTATCAAATATTTGGAATTTTTAATCTTTGATTCATCTCAGTGAACCAGAGTTTGAAAAGGCCTACAACAGCAAAGATTCCTGGGAGACAGCCCCTCTGTGACCTCTGAGTACATATCTTGCAATGCCTGAAGGTATAGACTTCCTGACTCATGGAAATTTGGGATTTGTCACCCAGTAAGAATAGGCGCTCCTTTCAAACAAAGGAAATGTTTATGATAATCTAGGCCATCAGGAGGAGACAGAATAGCTCCTTTCAAACTAGGAGGTGTTGTGCATTTCTAAGCCTTTGGAGAAGACAGGATAAACTCCTGTCAAACAAAGAAACCGTTTTACACAAGGATTATGATAATCTTAACCTTGAGGAATCATCAGGAATCTACAGCAGGGAGATCACACCTATCATCCGGGAATTTATCAGGAAATGAGTGGGTTCCCACCTTCCTGATCACATTTACATTGGGTTTACTTTGGGGTCAGTTTAGCTAGGAAAAGGTATAAAATGTGAGGAGTGAGAAGAGGAGTTCAGTTCATCTTCTGGGGGGCTGCAACAACTGCTTTTCTTATCAACGCACGCTAGCATCTTTGGGACCATTTCAGAGCTATGGATTTGGGTGAGAAATTTCAAATCTGGCACTGGTTACAAAGGGTGGAGCTTTTGCTCATTGGACTAGATATGAAAGGTCTCTCTCTCTCAGCTTTAGGCTGGCAGCAACTCTCCAGGAAAGGTATATGCAGCTATCTGGGCCTTTTTCTTTCCTTTTTTCTTTCTTCCTGTGTGGGTGAGCTTAATGTGAAAGTGTTTATAGAGCTAGTCTCTTTGCTTTAGTCTATCCAGTGTTGCTGAATGAATGAATGAATAATAGTTAGAAAACTACTCATTGTTAACTGCAATTGTAAACTGCAATATTTTCCCTTGTTCCTTCTCTTAATAAAACCACTCTTTATTTTACTTGCAGTGTATGTGTTATTGGGTTAAGGGTAAAATTATACATGCTCTGGGGGTGACGTGTGGGTAACTCCAGCAAAAAGATCCTGCTGCTTTCTTTTGGGGAACTTGCATTTCTAGTGAGCTCTGCTCATGAGGAAGTTCAAGGTCCCCTCGTAACACCTGTGAGAGGGGCAGGGAGGGGGGACAAGGGGGAAGGAGAGGAAGGGTAGGGAGAAAGGGCGAGGGAAGAAGGAGGAGGAGGGGAGAAGATTGGGTGGGTGGGCACTGGGCAGAGGGGAACCCCTTTCCTTTCCAAAAGGAAAACATTGTGAACAGTATCATTGCTTTTCAGGGTTTCCCTCACCTTTTTATTTTACAACAGGCACATGTAGTCTCCCACCCACATTTAGAGCAAAGCTGCCCCTGGCCACAACCACACCAGACCTTTGTTCCTCTTTAAACAGTCATGGCTTTCCCCAAAGAATTCTGTGAAGTGTAGTTTATGAAGGGTGCTGAGAGTTGCTAGGAGGTGCCCTATTCCCCTCACAGAGCTACAATCCCCAGAAGAGGGGCTGACTGTTAAACCAGTCTGGCCACTGGAGCTCTGTCAGGGGAATAGGAGTCTCTCAGCACCCTTCACAAACTACACTTCCCAGGATTCTTTGGGGGAAGCCATGACTATCTAAAGTGAAATAACGGTCTGGTGAGGGTGTGAGCACCTGTGAGTGTGGCTTTTAGAACACTGACGGTTCTTACTGAGTATGCCCATGCTTATCATTGACTTCCATATTCAATTTCTTAAATTAATTAAAAATCATTCAGGATTTATTTATTTTTTTACTTTTTGAAGGTTAGAGCATGGGGCAAGGTCAGTAATAGGATTACAGGTACTCTGTAAACATGACTGATTTTTAATTAATTTCAGCAAATTTTAAGACAACTGATAGAAAAAAGTCCAACAGGGGTCTGATTTTTTTTCTCTTGTTTTACACTTTGAACTCTTGATTCTCTCTGATTGTTTTGTGTATCACCATGAAAGCTTAGAGGATTGTTAAGCGAGCATTTTTGAGTCCAGGACTGTAAGTTTTATAATGTTTTGTTTTGAAATGAGCTTATGGGAAGCAGCAAAATGGCATGAGGGTATTTTCAATTTAACATTGCAGAATGCAAAAAAATCCATGCTGGCTATAATATACAACCCCTCTAGTGGCTGTATAACACTTTTTTGCTATTTCATTATGTTTACACGTACTGAGCTTCCTTCTCGTAGATAGTGGAGAGTAGCTTCTCTGACATAATTTGGTTCAGTCCTAAATTATGTAAAACTCCATTTTGTTTCTTTGTTTTCATGTATTATGCCTCGAACTGAAGTAATTGGATTGCAGCAGGGTTTTGAAGCACTATAAACAAAGTGCTTCATGTAGAATTATATCTTGCAAAATCAATAAAGATTCAATAAACAAATAAAAAGAGAATTCAGCCATCATTCTGAAGAAGGCTATTGTGATTTTATATTCTGCTGTGCCTTGTCCCCCTGCTCCAGCATCAGGACTTGCATTTATCAGCTTACGACACTCCCTGTGACTATTATCTTTATCTATGCTTGTTTTGGTGGTGGTGTTTAAATTCACAGTGCTCCCTGCTCCCTGTCTCTGGCTCCTTTAGCGCAACCACCAGGCCCTCCCAACTTTCGTAAACGTGGCCTACAGGTCCCAAAGGAGCTGCATTCTACTGCATGCTATCCTCTAGAAGTCTGGCTAATTCAAATATTCAAACTAATCACAAGTCCCACTCCTCTTGACTTGGGCTTCAGAATTCAAGGAAGAGATCTAAGTACTCACTCACATCAACAACTCTCTGCCATTTGAAAGCTAGCACCTCTGGTCCAGATTCTTGCCCACATTTCTCCTTGCATGCTACCTTTCCACATAGAGAGACTATCTGGCATAAGGGAAGTGTCTATGTTTCTGGTCCTTTTTTGAAAATTCAATTAAAAAAAACCCCTGAACTCTCATATGTGTACTGCATATCATAGCCTATTTAAACCCATAAACATCTCACCTATAAATGTTTTCCTTATCAGCCCCCAGGTTCATAAGCCATATAGTTCAACTGCATCACAAACACATATGGTCTTGTTTAGTTGTACCCCACTCTTCATGCAGCATAAAAACCAAAAAATACAGCAAGTCAGCATTTTTTTCTGAGCTTTTCCAGAAGCCTGGATGGAAGGATATTGCTTTACTCCTCCACACCATTTTTATTTACTAAAGAACTCTCAGGCTGATTTTAATTGTAGTGAAAGTGAAGAGGGAAAGAAGGAATTCAAAGTCCCAAACTATGAAGGACTCTATAGATTTAATCCAATACCTGGAAATGCTCATGGGATGCAGTCAAAAGCTGATACAAACTGCAGAGTGGAGGTGTAATGAGCTCCCTGTAGCCAATGTTCTGCAATTGCCAAGTAACTATATTATTTTCCCCAAATCAAGGTGGTGAATGGTTTCTGCTATATTATTGTTTCTGTCTTTCAGCAGCACCTCCTGGCCTAGAAAAAAGAAATGAAAAAGATTAATTAGTTATACCGGTTTGCTGTGATGCTTAAGGACTATAAACCTAGTGTCAGTGCCTGCCACAAAACTTCAGTAAGCTCTATTGGGATCAGCTGAGAAAGAATAAGTGGAGAACACTTAACCAGTAACAGCAGTGGCTACATTTAGATGCCATGTCCAACTATGAGAATCAACCTAGGTAACTCGTGCACTACAACTCCCTCTGCAGTACAAACACAAGGAGACTGGAAGCTTTCGCTTCTCTTTATAATAACAACTTAGCAGTATGCTAAAACTCTACGTTATGGATTCCAGCTTGTCCCTGGAGTCTCAAGTGGCTTCTGTAGCAAGCAGTCCTAATGCCCAGCTTAGACTATGGACATTCCTGGACTGGGATAGCCTGGCCTCAGTTGTCCATGCTCTGGGCACCTCCCAACTGGACTGCTGTAATGTGATCTACATGGACTGCCCTTGAAGATGATCTGGAGGCTGCAGCTAGTGCAAAATGAGGCTGCTAGTTTGATAAAAGCGACAGCCCAATGGGACCATGTGTGACCAGCCCTAAAGCTCTACACACTGCTGCTGGTGAGCTACCAAGCCCAATTCATGGTGTCACTATCAGCATCGATGGTGTGGGACCCAAGTACCTAAAAGAGTGCCTTCCCCAAAATATCAACCATTGTGGGTCCTAATGATTGGCAGGGGAAGCCCTGTCAGTGGTGGTGCTGCTACTGGTTACTGCCTGGTGTTGACTCATGACAGGGCCTTAATTAATTAATAGTAACACAGTTGTATAGTTTCACTGATTAAATGTTTTGCACCTCTATCATTGGTGAAAACTGTTTCAGGAAAACATTGCAAGTCAGGATTGTTGTTAATGCACTTGTGAGGCTGCAATCATATGTACACGTAAACCCCACTGAACTCAGTAGGACTTATTTCTAGGTAAAGAGACATGAAATCGGATTGTAATTTGTGCCACTAATTACTAATAACACCTTAGCTATGAATATGTGTATTTTAAGGAACAATGCATCTTCTAGGCAGATAATGTGTTTGTTTGTTTGTTAAAGCACAATGATAAGACACTTTTAAACCACCCTTCATCAAAATTACATCCCAGGGCTATTTACAAAACATTGTACAAAGCAGAATACAATCCCACAACAATAAGCACTTATAAAATTATAAAACCAGCAATAGACAAAAGAAAAGGTTTTTTAAAAATAATGTTGATAGATATAGCTACAGTTCACCTTCATAATAACAAGACTTTGAACAAAATAATGCTTTGAACAAAAACCTGAGTGAACAGGTACATCTTTATCAGAAGCCAGACAACCCAAAGGATAAAGGCCATCCACAATTCGAAAGCAAGGGAGTTCTACAGTCAGGGATCCACTACAGAGAAGCCCCATTCTGCATTACTGAACAGCAAGCTAGACTCACCAGAAGGACAGAGAGAAGGGGCATCCCTGTTAATCTCTGAGCCTGGCTTGGCTGATGTTGGAGGAGGCTCTCTTTCAAATACTTGGGTTCCAAGACATTCAGAGCTTTATAGATCAATGTTAACACCTTGAATTTGCTCCAGTGACATATAAACAGCCAGTGCTGATAACATAAAATAAGGGATGTAGTCGTCCGCAGTTTCAGGGGATGTTTGATCCCTTACTTTTTTGGAAGCAGGGTTGCAGCAGTATCCATATGTCTCCAGCATCCTATGGGCCAATCAACATGAAAGGGGAGTGTGTTAGCCACTGAGAAGAGTCTTCTAACATGCTTCCTTGTCCTTTCATCTGACTGGAGCCAATCGAAGTGAAAGGAAGTGAGTCAGCTACTAAGAAGACTCTTTTCAATAGCTAACACTCTCCCCTTTCATGCTTATTGGCTCCTAAGGATGTCTGTTGTTGTGGGAGAAAGCATCAACAAGGATCACATTCTCAACTGAGCAGCAAAAAAGGGGTGTGGCTATGACTAACACAAAGGAACCCTGTACTTCTAGATTTGCTACTACACTACTGCACAAAATGGGTGTTTTGCAGGGCTATGCAGGCGTATCAGTCTGCCAGAAAAGTTCTGCACTACCAGTAGTTTCTGGACCATCATCAAGGGTAGCCCTACACACAGCACATTACAGTAGTCTAAATTCAAGGTTAGTAGAGCAAGGACCATGATGACAAAGCTAAGATATATAAGGATTTGGGGACTAGGGATGTAATCTATTAGAGATAACATTTTATGAAATCTGTTGAATTTTCCCTTCTAATTATTTTTCTAGGACCTTACTTTTGAGGAAAGATCTTTACTAACTTTATCCTACAAATCTCAACACTCCACATTCTGAATTGCTACATAAAACAGGTGAGTAAGTTTATGGATTCTTTTCAGACAGTGAAATCTCACCCTAAGATGAGAAAATTTGTCAATATTTCTGCAATGGGTAAAAATCAGCGTTGCATCTCATTCACCAAGTTAAGTGTGTATTTCTAAAAACAAAATAAACATAGGAAAATTACAGATGTCTCACTTGGTGGAGAGATTCTTCCTTTTTTTCTTTTTGTAAACAAAAAACCAATGTAAATAAATGACTCCTAGATGATTGCAGACCTAGTGATTTAGCCCCAACTCTGAGCTGGAAGTAATGTATGGTGTGGATTCCAGTCTGTCTGTCTGTCTATCTAGCAATCTAAAGTGTGCAGAAAAGAATGCTTGTTTGCTCCAACACCCAAGGAATACTCGAGACACAGAAATGAGTTGATGTCATATTTTATTAAAATATAACACGTTTTTGGAGAACCTGCATTCCAATTCCACCAAATTATGCCAAAATCCAAATGTCTGGGTAGGTGAACATATTGGGATCTGAACAAGACAGTTAAATAAGCCCGGTTTGTGGGAAGAAAGCTGAGGGAAAGCTGCTACAGCTGAATGTTGTAGTATATCTCTCTTGTTCACACAATTATTTTGGTGCTTCTCTATGCTGTTTCCTTCTACACTCTGAGACCCCTGTGTTATTGGCTCTGAAACAGCTTGGCATTGAAAGCAGAACTCCAAGAGATTCGCTCAGGTAATGACAGAACAACTGATCTGATTCTTGGATTGGCAGAGAAAGCTGACGAGGGCACCTTGGTTGGCATGAAGACATCCTCTCTTAATGTTCTCTGCTCAGACTTTCACACTCTCCAGTTTTGTACAGTTCAAGGTGTCATGAAAATTCTTTGAAAACTTTTCTCTGCCAAATCACTTTTTTAAAAATTATACTTTCTAGTTTTTAATTTCCCTTCTGATTTAAATTCTTCTGTTCCAATTTAGAACACTCTTTTTTTCTCCTCCTGCACAGACTCAAACCAGAAATAGAGCACTTCAAACCGGAAAACCCCAGGTTCTCCACTCCCTAGTGAGAATCTTGGAGAAATATAAAATAAAATTAGTTTCAGCACATTGAATTAATTATTCCGTTTATTGCTTATTATCTTGCTTTGGGGTTTTAAGTCCCTCTGAACTGTAGATGGGATTAGACAGAAAAAGGAGAGTATCAACGAATTAAACTCAGGCACCAAAAGAAACAGAAAAGCTTGAAGCCTTGGGGAAAAGGGGGGATATTCATTAAACTTTATTATTATTTTAAAAAAATGAAGTCATAGAACATATATCTATAGACAGTATGAATACGCTTTGTGTTTATTTACTGCAACTACTCAGCCAAAAAGAAGAAGAAAATCAGTAAATTGGCAGGAAATCTCACATTTCAAAAACCTCAAGAGATTACAAAAAGAATGTTCATTTAGACGAGGGTTGAATCTCGCTCTGTAATTTCCCCAAACTATTTTCATAGCATTGAAAGAAGAGCCTGTAGGTTTGTAGCATATGATGAAGTTGCATCATTTGTAAACCACCTGAGGAGAAAATCATTAGCCAATCATAGGAATCATTTAGTTTTGTGAAAGATATCCAGTAGGGAGAGAGGAAGGGATGGAGAATATAAAGATCAAGTGATACATACATAGACTTTTCTGCATCCACAGCTGGAAGGAAGGAAGCCATAATGGAGGTTCAGTGAGTCAGAATTTCTATTCCAAGCTGATCAGTGGGTGGAGTCAGCACTGCTGGCTCATCAATTGTTCAGTTCAAAACATAGCAGAGTTAGTGGGCAACAATGCAGGAAAAGGCAGAGAAGAAGAAATAATTCATGGGTATATCGAGCAGGAATAAAAAGTCCTAAAGCTGTCTATGATGTTATCCCACTTTTCATAGGAACTTTTGGTGTCAGATAAGGTTTTGGCTTTGCTTTTTAAAAATTTGTTAAATAAGGACTATGTGGGTAGAAAATATAAGAAAAATTCAACAGTGCAAACAATGGGTGGCATTTGACATTCATCTGGGAATCTGAAATCTCAGTGACTGAGCTTTGGAAAAATATGTCCTGTGCCCGTGCAGTAGTCTGTTGTTGCCACAACTTTCAAATGTCATGTTTTTTAAAAACACTCTTATAGTCCGTTTTATAGTCCTCAAGCAAGTACCAACTTTTATGTTTCAGGGGCAGTATAGTTGGTGTTCCCTTGAGGGGCCATCTCATGCTACTCTGATAACATTAGTATGTGCAGAGCAACATAGGAGGGCTGCTGAAGTGTTTTCCTTCCACACCAAATGCAGCCAGGGCACTGTGGCATGTGAAGTAACCATGACATCATGTGATGCTCCTATTCAAATACTGCCAGACGACACTCAGGTGGCATTAGTGGCTAGACATGCCTATTTCCAACTATGGTGCTGGACCGGTGATTGGAGGTGGTGATGGGTTGCATATGGACCAATAAATTGAGACTGAATCCTGGAAAGATAGAGGTGTTATGTGTCAAGAATTCTCATATCCGGGTGGTGGACAGGGTTGCACCGCCCTAGAAGGAACAGGTCTGTAGTTTGCGAGTCTTCCCGGTTCCAACGTTATCACTGGAGGTTCAGATGGCCTCAGTGACTAGGAGCACTTTTTTCCAGCTCTGGCTGGTTCGCCAGCTTTGACCGCTTTTAGACAGATAAGACTTGGCAACAGTACTCCATGCTTTGGTATCTTCCAAGACTGGATTATTGCAATGTGCTTTATGTAGGGCTGCCCTTGAAGGCGACTCAGAAACTTCAACTGGTCCAAAATGCAGCATTGTGGGAGTTCCTTTTAGAATTCATATATCCCCTGTTCTAAAACAGTAGCAGTGGTTGCCAGTTTGTTTCTGGGCCCAATTCAAGGTACCCACGTTAGTGTTTAAAGCCCTAAACAACTCAGGCTCCAAATATCTATAGAAAAACCCTGTACACTTAAGTAAGGTAGGTGGCAGCCCCCTCCTGAAAATTTCAGATAAATGTTCCCCTCCACTTTGTGATCTTCAGGGAGGGTTTCATTTCACCCTCATTCACCCAATGAATGGTTGAAAAAGACATTTTAGAAATTTTCAGCACACCTACAAAATTAAGCTGCTGTGTGAAGTCATCTGGACAAGAGGCTACTGTAAGGACAGAATATGGAGAAACCGATTGGTTCCCCATCGGAAAGAGTGTGAGACAGGGGTGTATTTCCAATCTCTATGTACGGTGCTGAGGTGCCATTGGTAGGCTGGTAAATTCTAGCTCTATTTCTCCTTGTTATCTGAATCAGGTGAGGCTGTACAGGTGAACCAGTGCAGGAAAGCAGAAATGGGTGGGATGATGCCCATTAAATTGAAGCTGAAAGTAAAAAGAAGGAGGCATTGCATGTGGATCATTCTCGGGTCTAGGAAATTAGTATGACTCCTGTTTTGGATGGGGTTCTAGTCCCCCCTGAAAGAACAGGTGCAGAGTTTGGGGTATATTACTTTCAGCTTTTTGCTATAGACACAGATGGCCTCAGTGGCACAGAGTGTCATTTATGGACAGAGATAATCTGTCCACTGTGATCTATGGTCTGGTAACCTCCCAGGTGGATTACTGCAGTGTGTTGTACATGGGACTACGCTTGAAGAAAGCTCAGAAGCTTCAATTGTAGCAGAATGTGGCTACCAGAGTCTTGCTGCTAGAGCCAGGTTTAAACATATTACACAAGTGTTAAAAGAACTCCACTAGTTACCTGTTTGCTACCAGGCGTAATTCAAGATCCTGATATTTACCTTTAAAGCCCTAGATGGCACAGGGCACATTTATGGAATGGTTTCCCAACAGAGGCTTGCCGAGCGCCTCCATTGCAGTAATTTTGTCACCAGGCAAATTTCCTTTCACCCAGGCATTTTAATCTTGTGTACGTTTTAAGATTTCTCTATTGTTTTATTGCTGTATTTTATGATTAACTGATTGTACACTTCTTTGGAATTCTAAATGAAGGGTAGTATAAAATGTTTTACTCAATTAATTAACGCTCATTTACAGGTGTACAAAATAAAGTTGGGCCTTATCTAATTCATTTATGTAATTTGAGGAATTGGAGTGTGTATTGGAACACTGGTCTACCATCCTTTACTTGCTTATCTAAAGGCTCTCTAGGGAAACTAGTTACTGACCAGAGATCTTTGAAAACAAGTGCTTTTTATATTTTTGCATAGTGAATTCGAGTCATAAATTTACACAGGAAGCTGGAGCCTCTAGATGCAACGTGGTTAATTATAATAATGCTAAAGTACCTTATTCTGAGATTGTGTATAAAGGAAAACCTTTGCACTGGAGCGGAGGAGAGGCAAGATGGTGGGAAGTTTGATACGGTGCAAAGACACTGGCAGAGCAAATACGGCACTACCACTGATGTCCTTGCACTGTGACAACCTGCCCACCTTCTCCCTCCCGGTAAGCAACAGTGACCTCCCTGTAAAGACAGAAATATCTGTCCATTTCAGTTATCTCAGTTTCTTATTTTTCCAATCTTAAAATTCTGTTCTCCACATTTCTGCAGCAATCTGTGATTTAAAAAAAAACAAAACCCGAAAATCCTCATGAAAATTCTCCAGCCTTTTTAGTGTGAATTTCTCCTAATAAACACCTTTGTAGGCAATTTTAACTAATGTACACACGTTTTGCAAGACATTTCTCATCATATCATGCATTTTGTATGGTATTTGCACTCATTCATTTTTATGCACGCTTTCTCCTAACATATACACTCTTGTAAACATTGTTTGCTTGGTAAACTGCATTGACAAATTTGAATAAGTGTGAATTTTGAAGGAAAGCTGTGTTTCAGTTCTCATCTTGTTTTAGAAAGTGTGAATTTGACAGATTCAGACTGAAACACAAACTGAACCAGATTACTTGCCCATCCCTGCCAGGAAGCTAGAATAGTACCTCTGCCCCACGCGGACAGCCCTTCCGCATTCACCAATGATTTTCAAAAGGGCTTACTGGTATATGCTACGATATGTGGATCTGGACTAAAGTTTATTAGAAAAGAGCTTTTTGATAAACTGACTGAGAATTGTCTTTTTCAGACTGTCTTCTGAAGTGCTGGAGAATTTCATAGGACCCTTGGAGAATATTCAGCAAAACCTCTGGCTTAGATCCTGTGTTTCACACTTTTCATAGATAGCACACTTCATGTGTTATTCCATGTGATTAAAGGGTAGTGGGACCACACTGATGGCCTTTCCCCCTGACATTGTGGCCTCATGCCTGGCTCCACCCTCTGACATCCACATATTGAGAGAAGGTCTAAACGGGGAGCCGGCTGTGCTTATGGAGTCTCCTCCACGTGATTGTGCTAATTTTCTGAGAATTTTGTATTTCAGGCATTTCCCCCAAACTGTTGAAGAATTCCACCCCCTGGAGAATATTCAACAAAATGCTCTCACTCCCCCCTTTGCTCACTTTAAATAGTGTAGAGAATATGGAAGGACATTTCCATTTAGCCCTAGGACTGGCAAGTGTCGTCAAGTCCTTGCTTGATGAGATTCTCCTACTTCCCTAAATTGGGCAGACAGACACTTGTTGGCACCAGTGTGCCTCTTAGTGGCTGCATGGTGGGTTCAGTGCACCTAAATTCAGTACTGACATGCAAACCACAATGCCAATATTTGAGAACTAGAGTTTCCTAAGTGTAACATGCCGGTGCTGAACACATGACTTGCCACCCAGAGCTCCACATATAAGAAATGTGCACATGTACTCAAGAGTTTCATCACTCTGTGTGAGGGACAACTAGCGAATGAAGAAAGTTTCCTGGTAAGCACATACAACTTTGCCAAATTTATAACTTCCATTTAATAGGTGAAAATTGGGGTTCCCCGTCTGTTGTAATGTGTATTAATTTACTTTGAAATAACAGTTCCTCACTAGCTTCAGAAGTAGGTTATGTCAGAAACAGACAGTTACAATTTCCTTGTTGAAAAACTTAACAACTTTGTAACTGTAATCTCAGAGTGGATCAGGTAATATGCATTACAAAATAGCTACAAATCAAATAGAATGAGCAACAAATGCATATACCATCTGGATAGGCAGAGGGGGGAAGAGAATTTGTTGCCCATGTATGCATGCTAACCATATTTGTAAAAAGCACTCCAAAAATGACCTGCAAACAGCACATTAGGCATGGGGCTTTTCCAGGGACAGGTAACTAAAGGCAGTTGAGTTTGTCCCATTGAAACAGACATTCCTATCACCAAGAGAGAGGGAGAGAGAGAGACTCAAATGTAAATTCCTTGCATTATGGCATTCTTATGCCTTACCTCAGTACTTAATAAATGGGGCTTCATAATTCATAAAATTCATAAAATGTATTCATAATTCATAAAATGTACTGTTATCCTATTCCATAGATATGCCCAGTCAGTTCATCAAATGTTGTCACGCTAGCTTCAGTGGTACTGTACAAGAGTGAGCATTATTGCTGGCACTTGAGAGTGGTAAACTTGGTCACCTGACTGATAACATAAGAACATAAGAACATAAGAAGAGCCTGCTGGATCAGGCCAGTGGCCCATCTAGTCCAGCATCCTGTTCTCACAGTGGCCAACCAGGTGCCTGGGGGAAGCCCGCAAGCAGGACCCGAGTGCAAGAACATATTATCAAAGAAAATAATTCTGGCATCAGGGGCGTTACAAGGTACTTACAGGACTCAGGACATAGGCTCATGGCACACATTTGCAAAAGTGTATAGAGTGGTGGGTCTCTGGGGTCTCACCACCATGGCAGTTTACAATGTGCCCAGGTGACCTCTCAGCAAAGTGGAATGGGGAGAATTAAGTTTAAAAGGGGGGAGGGCCCAAAGCACCAGGAGCTCAAGTCACATCCAAAGGATACTGCTGTCTAGCATTAAAAATGATTGAATCAATAACAAAAAAAACCAGAAAAAATATACTAAGAACCAAAACTACTGAATCCCGTGCTTCCCAGTAGCATTATGAAGCACCATGCAGTTCATGTGGATTGCCTTTCCCCCTGTAGCAACAAACCTGTGGACATGTTGGCTTCTGATCTCTCTGTTCCCTATTCCTGTTCATAAGTATGTGTAGTTACAACATGTAGCCAATAGGCAGTAGTGTAGTGGCAAATTCAGAAGTGCAGGGTCCCTTCATGACAATCACACCCATGTCCCTCCATGTTTTTGCTGCTAGGTTGAGAATGGAATCCTTGTTAATGCCTTCTTTCATAACAAGACATCCCTAGGAGCCAATAAGCATGAAAGGGGAGAGTGTTAGCTGCTGAAAAGAGTCTTTTCAGTTCCTGGCTCACCTCCTTTCACTCTGATTGGCTCCAATCAACAGGAAAGGACAAGGAAACATGTTAGAAGACTCTTCCCAGTGGCTAACACACTCCTCTTTCATGCTGATTGGCTCATTGGATGTTGGAGATATAGGGACCCTGCTGGGGCTGCCAAAAGGCGGGTCAGAGTAGACATGATAGAAGTGTATAAAATTATGCATGGCATTGAGAAAGTGGATAGAGAAAAGTTCTTCTCCCTCTCTCATAATACTAGAACTCGTCAACATTCAAAAAAGCTGAATGTTGGAAGATTCAGGACAGACAAAAGGAAGTACTTCTTTACTCAGCACATGGTTAAACTATGAAATTTGCTCCCACAAGATGCAGTAATGGCCACCAGCTTGGATGGCTTTAAAAGAAGATTAGACAAATTCATGGAGGACAGGGCTATCAATGGCTACTAGCCATGATGGCTGTGCTCTGCCACCCTAGTTAGAGGCAGCATGCTTCTGAAAACCAGTTGCCGGAAGCCTCAGGAGGGGAGAGTGTTCTTGCACTCGGGTCCTGCTTGCGGGCTTCCCCCAGGCACCTGGTTGGCCACTGTGAGAACAGGATGCTGGACTAGATGGGCCACTGGCCTGATCCAACAGGCTCTTCTTATGTTCTTATGTTCTTAAGGGGTCTAAGACCCCCCAAGTAAGGGGTTTAAGACACCCCCCGGATGACTACACCTCTGCCAATAGCAGAAGGTAGGACATGTGGCTTTCTTACAAGGCGAGAAGGCAGAAGCTCTTTCTAGACAGAGTTTTCGGGGGGTAAGTGCTTGCTGGTAAATGAGGCAGCTGTGTGTGAGAGACCCTGACTCTCACCAGAGTAGGAAGCTAAGGGCCCTTCATTCCTTCAATTACTTTCAGATGATCTCATAACAGAATTAAAAAGATAGGCTTCCATTTGGTAACATTTGATCATCATAATAAGTGATCAATCTACTGGTCATTGACAATGTTTGACCAGTAAATTGACCAATGTGCCAATGCTGAGAAGCATTTTGAGGGCAGATTATCTTTCTAACCTCCTGCCATGGCAGAGAAGCAAGCATTTAATGCTGTTGGAACACAGCATAACATCAGCATCTTACAGAAACAGAATACAATAGCCAGGTTAGTAAATTACTTGCAGGAAGGAAAGGACTTGGATTTCCAGAATGTATAATGTGACAATTTTATAAGGGAAGGATAAGATCCACAGACTTAAGGAAGCAGAACTTTTAGTGCAGGTTGTAACTCTCTGTTCAACTCTTCTAAAGTGTAATAATATTCAATTAGCAGCACACAAATCCACCCTAGTAGCAGGAATTTATTTTCGTAATGGACACTACTGTAGCATGAAATTGGAGTCGGATTTTCTAACAGCCCAAATGGATTACAATACTTTTTCAAATGAAAAATAGTTTCAAGCTGTTGGCTGGAACTTTGCCTTCATTGCTGTTGTGGAGCAAAATCAGGTTGTGTGGCATTAAGGAGCCTATGCACCGATTCACACATGCATGTACATCACTTGTTTAATTCTGCGCTTGAGGACTCACAGCTGAATGTGTGAGCAGGCTCAGCTGAAAAGCATTGTGTGTGAGATGATGATAAGTGATACAATAGTTCTTTCTGTCCCTAGCTCTTTATAGCTGGCAACTACTCTTCAAGCTGCTTCCCATGAATCTTAGATGTGCCCACTGATGGGACAGAGCTCCTGTTAAAAATGGTTTCCCACAAGCGAGATTACCTAAAATCAATATATCAGCTCAAGAGAAAAAGCTACTAGTAAAATTTAAATTCTGTGGAATGAATTCTCCAAAGATCAAAACAAAGAAAAGTTGGCTATTTTGATTCCTGGGCCTAAGGAGATTTTTTAAATAAAAAACAACAACTGAGATTATCTTTAATTTTGACATTTTGTCATCTTTCTCCCCTTTCATTTTCACCTCTCCATTTCACTGCTGACCTGCATCTATGCCGTATGACCATTAATTGATAGAAAATGTTTTATATACCTGCCATTATAGCTAAAATAACGGCCTTAAAGCAAACAAAAATATCAAATTTTGAAACTAATCATCTGGGAGAAATGGCCGACAGTGGAGCCAGAATGGAATAATTTGTCAGAGGATAGATATCATTGCTCATAGGAGCCAAGTAAACCCTAGAGAAAGCAGACAGCTAATAGTTTCACATAATTAGAGACAAACATCAGCAAAATGGTATTGTGAAATTTCTACTTAGCATTTCAACTTATTGTGGCTAATGAGGCAGTGGGTGCAATCCAGCATGCAAGTAAGCATAGCCTGCAATGGGAAGAAAGGGACAAGCCCTCCCCCCCCAACTCTTTCACCCCAAATAGGTTTTTAAAAAAAACAAAAACAAAAATCTAATATGTGGGGCATGTGTGCCCCCCAAAGAATCCTTTCCTCTTCTATGCCCTCAATATTTGTTTCTGGTCCCACCACCAAGAAAGTCATCATTCTTGTTAGGATGAAAATATTTAATGATAATTATTGTGTGTAATGACTAATGCCCAAGGCCAATTCATTCTATCTGAAAAATTATGCCTATTTATGGAAATGGCGATAATGGTGAAGCAGAAGACCTGTATATGATACTGAAATAAGTTCACCGCATACAATAATGTTTATGAACTGAGAAACAAACGAAAAAGCTCTTTAAACATGCCAAGAATCTAATATATTGAGACATAAAGAGAGAAGTAATAAATAATTATTGTGCCAGGAGATGTCAAGACACACATAATTCCTGAATGCAGATGTTCGGTGCATATCCACAGTGACCACATGTGGGTGCGTGAGAGGAAGGATTGTGGCAGGCCTCATGCCTAACTCATGCACAGGCAGTGTACGGCCTGCATAAATCCTACACAGAGAAAAACCGTTGATAGATAGACATTGAACCAAAAGTGCCAAAGTCAGAATGTGCCTGGAAACCCATGCACATTCAATGTGCACAAAATGAACATGAAATGAACATGGGCAAAGGGCTGATGTTACAATTAAACCCTTATCCCCAGGTAAATGACATGTACTAATGATTTCTGAGCACCCTAGTATCCCATTTACCAATGGTTGTATTTTGATAATCATTATGTTTTCTTTTATCCAGCACATGTGACTTACATATTCCTAGAATCATTGTTATTTATTGCTTCATATTTCTACTATTATTTATTACCATGATAGTTATGTGTTCATATATTGCACTGTATATGAAGAGTGATGTTTGTTTGTTTGTTTCTCAGTTGATTCACTTTTTTTTTGCAAAAGGTGGACACCTGTCTGTTTTCTGTCCATGCACTGGTGTGCCCTGTCCCTCTTGTCTGGGCTGCTGTAGATCAGGGACTGGGAACCTGTGATCCTCCAGATGTTGATGGACTGCAGCTTCCATTATCCCTGACTATTGCTTATGCTAGCTGGGGCTGACGGACGCTGAAGTCCAACAACCTCTTCTAGGCATAGGTTTCCCCTCCTTGCTGTACATGATTCTTCTGACACTGTGATGTGGTATTAATTAGAGTTTGCACTCTGTAAGGGTTTTTATGGTTAGTGCAGCTACTGAGGTACAGCCCAAAGACTGGTAAACCAGTTGAAAGGGCAAGTCTCACATATATGGCTTATCCCATTCTCCTTCCACTTTGAAGCGCTGTCAGATGGAAATGCGCACTTCCCCAAATTCTTTCCCATCCATGTTTTGACTTGCTTCTTGATGGAGTTGCTGCTGGTATTATGAAGACCTCGCTACATATCTTGAGAGAAAGGAGTGGGTAAATGAAGTCCCATATATATATTCCTTGTAAGGAGGGTATGTATATCAAATTTCAGATTTCATTCAATTATGACAGTACCATGATTTTTTTGTATACCCTGTTAGTAAACCACTATCTAAGAGAAGGAGATTCTCTTCTTTCTTGATATCCTTTTTGTTTCCAAAAAAGGAAAAGGAAAATGGCAGCAGCATGGCTGGTGCGGCACATGATTAGGCAGATCATGGCCCATCTCTTGAAGACCAATGATCCTTGCTGAAATCTGAAGCACCCAGTGCTCTCTAGAGAGTTACATAAATCAAATAGGAGAATAGGAATAAATGGATGAAGACGTGAAATTAAGACACATCAGTATCTCAGGTACACAGTATCAAATTCAGATGAGGACATTTGAAAATTATACAGTTATATATATACACACACGCTATTATTGTGCAGTGGAATTGTGGAAACATTATTGTGCAGTGTCAAGTGAGCAGGCACTTTGATTTACTTACTAATGGGCACTGGTAGTCAATTGATGGTAGCTGAAGATGTTTGCTTATTGGCTTTGGATGGCTAGAAGCACTGACAGTTCTTGGCTATTAGCATGCTTGGGCAACGGCTAGAGAGAATCAGTCTGGAGTTGGAATGCAGCCAACAAAGGAGACCAAAATCTGAATATTGCATCGAAATAGAAGCACAAGCCTTGGAAAGTTCCAAGTGTATACTGTTTTATTTGAGGGGCGGCATTGATGCTGCTTAAATGACTGGCACTGTCTGAGTTCCTGCCTGCTGTTCCCCAATGCTCCAGCTCTATATTTGAAACATATTACAAGCATACCATAAACCTCCAGTACTCCTCCGCAAGAGAACTGACACTTTATCACATGATCTATAACCTCCTGCCACTCAACTGGGAATCCACTTACAAAAATACCCGTGCCCTTTCCAGCAACTGCAGTGTTCTTATTGAGCCTGTGTCTGGATGTCCATGCAAATAAAGGCCACCCCATTCTCTTCAATTGGGAGGGGGGATTTTCTGCATACATTGCTGAAGAGGGTCAGCGGATCCCTCAGAGGATTGGCTCATAATCATTGTAACTGCACAAAGCAGCTGCTTAATCATATTCAGCTGCTGCTGAGAAGAGGTACTCCAGCATGTCTTCTATACTCTCATCTTTTTTATTGTTCAAATTGTGTTTTATTCATATTGCATTTTAACATTTTTTAGGTGTACCATCCAGAGAACTTTGGTTGTGGGGCGCCATCAAAATACTGTGAATAAAATAGGAATAGACAAGAGACCTTTAAAGCTCTGGACATATCGAAGGGGCTGCCTCTCCCTGCAGAAGTGTTTGTATGAGTTCTGGGTAACAAATCTGCCCCAATGTCTAGGCTTTCATTGCTTCAGAATGGAATGATGGGGGGTAAAAATTAGGGCCTTTCTTGGTCCTCTGCCATTTGGAATGCTTGCGTATGGAGGTTAGGAACTGCTCTCAGCCCTGCTCATGTGACACCCACACAAACACATCTTGTTGTTGTTGTTATGTGCCTTCAAGTCGATTATGACTTATGGCGACCCTATGAATCAGCGACCTCCAAGAGCATCTGTCATGAACCACCCTGCTCAGATCTTGTAAGTTCAGGCCTGTGGCTTCCTTTATGGAATCAATCCATCTCTTGTTTGGCCTTCCTCTTTTTCTACTCCTGTTTTTCCCAGCAAACACATCTAGCTGCACTCAATGCATAGAGAGGGAAGTGGGATCATGCTGGCAACAACTGCCCCCGACACCACACAGTGGATCAGCAACACCCTCAGATGCTTGCAGGATTGATTTCCTTTTTACAGATGTTCCACTCAACAGGTGGATGTCATGGTGGGGAAGCAAGACACGCCATGTCAGGTATGGGGGGAGCAGTTGGGCAAGGTCCTACTTTCCCTCCATGCACTGAGTGTATACGTATAAATGGGGGGGGGTTGGAGGAGATCAAGCTGAGCTTGTTTGCTTGTCTACATTTTGAAAAGCTATAAGCCTTTTTGTTTCTGTTTGCATTTTGTTGATTTTGACAAAGCCAGGCTGACGTCTGCTGGTTTTTGTGCTTTTTTAAACTCAGTCATTCTGTTGGATTGATTCTGCTTTTGCTTTTAATTATATTTTCAGATTTGTGAACCACAAGCATTTTGAGAAAGAGGATAGGAAAACTAAAGAAACAAGTTATTACACCTGAAGGCAAAAGCAAACACAAAAATTCTAGTCTTTGTTTAAGCTTCATGTTGTTTGGAAAACTAAGAAATCTGAGAAGGGGGACTCAGTCCACGGCTTCTTCAGAGGTGTGTAGTTTATTTCCCGGCCGAAAACACTTATGCATTTTTTTTCTTTTTTTTTCTTTTTTTTACAATAATTTTTATTCAAATTTTCATAAAACATACAAAACAAAATCATAAAACATTCAAAGACAAAAAAAAACAAAACAAAAATGATTAAACAAAAAAATAAAATGTTGACTTCCCATTTGTCACAGATCAAATCAGTTGTAGGTCTACAATATATAACAATCCTGTCTCTTAAATTATATTATAAAATCACTTTCCTCCAGTAGTTATCTTAATTAATCATCAAATCTCATAAACATTACTTTATTCTTTCCACAAAAAGTCAAAGAGAGGTTTCAATTCTTTAAGAAATATATCTATCAATTTTTCTCCAAATAAACATGTCGATTAATCCATCTCGTTAATAATAATAATAATCTTATTGTCATAACCATAGTCCAAATAAACATATCGATTAATCCATCTCATCAAAATCTGTTAGGTCCAATAATTTCAATAGCCATTATTCCATTATCCCTATTAATTCCATCTTCCATCTTCAATAGT
Source organism: Rhineura floridana (assembly GCF_030035675.1). NCBI lineage: Eukaryota > Metazoa > Chordata > Lepidosauria > Squamata > Rhineuridae > Rhineura > Rhineura floridana. Next base: position 12,822,951 of record NC_084484.1, read on the forward strand.
CCTGTTAAGTCCAGTAATTTCAGTGTCCAATCTTCCATTATCAGTATTCCATAATAATCTTGCTGTCATAGCCATAGTCATATAATAAGAGTCTGATGGGAATTTCCTCTATCCCAAATATTTTCTTGCCATCAATTCTGAATAAGTTGCTGAAATATTGTTGTAAAGTCATATCTGTGTTCTTCTTTTTTACAAAATGCACTGGCTCATCTCTTGAGAGTTTTTCCATTGTCACATGGCTGCAGTTAATTCCATAGATTTTCTCTATATCAAGCTCCATCACGTCATTCCAGTCCAGAAGATTATCCAAGCCATTGATAACTTTATCTCTAATATCTTCATTAATTTCTTCAGAGATAACGTTAAATTCCAAACAGTAGATTTTATTTCTAATATCCATAAACTCCAGATCTTTTTCCAATTCCACATTTGTTCCAATCTCCAGGGCTTGTATCTTCCCTTTATTTTTTCTTTTCTCATCTCTGATCTCATTCTCCTCTCTCACAGGATCCCCTATTTCTTTAAGCTCCTGCGTCATTTTGCTCAGTTCCATTTTCAGCTCCTTACTGCCCTGTCGCAGGGTTTGTTTCGTTATCTCAATCTCATCCATTATTTTCTGAAACATAATTACTTCCAGATTCTCAGCCACTTTCTTGATTGCCATTTTTAAAACCACGAAAACAAAACAAAACAAAAATAAAGAAGAACCACTTCTTATTTCAGCAACAATTGGGTTAATATTCCAGGCTTGATGACATCACAGTATAAACAGAGCAGCCTGCCTTATCTCTCTATGTTCAAGAACACAAAACAAATTTAGTTCCCAGCATCAAAACAGTTAGTGGCGTTGTGAAGAAGCAGATTCGTCAAAATAAAATAGACCAAAAAGAGAATAGTCCCAGACAATATAATGTTCCTCGGAATAGAAATCCCTCTTCTGTTTATATCTTTAGAATGCACTTCCAGGACAGCTTTTTGCAATAGAAACAGAGATAAGCTGTTAATTTCGTGAATAACAGAGAAGAGTTATAGCTCACCCAGAAGTTCTTTAAAGCTGATTAAATTGACAAATCTCTTTTTGCTGCAACAATTTAAACCAAGTAAAAAAAATAATAGAAAGAAGGGTGCTTGCCTGTTAGTCCGTTTTCTCTTTGAAGAAAAGATAAACGTATCGCATTAATCAGATAGAGCTTGTTCGGAAGTCCGTCCGGCATTGCTGGCTGGACCTTTTCTCATAAATTAATGAAATCCAGTCCTCCCAACAAAAACAGGCTTTTGAGGTTGATCTCTACGTTTCTCCCTGCCCGGGAGAAATTTCATCAGTCAAAAAAAAATGTTCTGACTGATTTATATCTGAATAAGCTTCTTTTGAGGCGGGAGCCCGTCTCAAAAGCAGGCACAAGCGAAGTCACCCTTCCCGGAAGTCGAAAACACTTATGCATTTTCAACGGGGTGGGGGGGAGGGAGATGGCTACAGCCTGCTATTTCACAGACCTTATCATTTATTTATGCCTCTCTCTCTCTTTTTATTTATTTATTTATGAGCATTTCTGTGACACTCATCACTGTAGTATTTGAACACTAACAATCAAAAGGTCATTCCTCTGAGCAAATGCAAAAAACAAAAATCTCTTCACCTTTTATTTCTCAATAAGTCTTTTGGCACTGGAGGATCGTGCAGTGGAGAAAAGGTGCTCTAGGACTTTCTATGCAACTACGTTTGGCTTCCAAGGAAGTCAACATCATGAAAACAGATTATTATTTTTAAAAATCATCCAAAAGCCTTTCCTCTTCTTCTATAATTAACACTGCTGAAGAGTCATCTTCAGTCCTGTGGATCTTCATTCTTTTTTTAAAACTTTTTTGGCATTCTTGCTGCATACTATAGGTGACAATCTGGGGGTGGGGGTGGAAATCAATGTTTTTATTATTTTAAAGGGCTTGGTGAATTTTTTTGTATCAGTGGAAACTACTGTGTCCTTCAGGGTCCAGCTGGGTGCCTTAAGCCTCGATCGATAACTAGGCATCATAAATACATCACTTAAAACAACGTTCAACTTGCCACAAACAGTGACCTCAGGCTAGTTCAACTACCTTGACTCTTCTGTAGGTCTGAGGTAGCTTACAGTATTAAAAAAGGGGGGGAAACAAATTATAAATAATAAAGTCTGAATTCATTTGTTATAACAACGGATGGTCTTATAGCAAATATACAATGGACTGAAAATCTCACCAAGCTACACATCTTTTTCTAGCCTTACCACAAACACTGCAATTTAGTGGCTTAAACATTAAATGCTTTTCAGCATCCAAAATAGTATTAAATATATTTTTGCCCACTTTTCATAGTGTCTGCCCTCATAAAGCAACTCAAAAATTAGTGACAAACAACACTATGCTAAAAAATCCCAAATGATTAAGACTACAGTAAAACTATACTAGCAATAGAAAACATTAAAATTAGCAGCAAGCAACTGAAAAGCAATTGTAGCAACCACACCATAAAATTACTGAAATGTGGACTGGAACAAGAAAGTATTTGCATCTCTCCTAAAGGCCAACAAAGAAGGGGGCACATAAATATATATATATATATAGGGAGGTGGAGCAACCACAGAGAAGGCCCTGTGTCCCTGGTACTCATCAACATAACAGGCCTTCCTGATGAATCAGAGAACATGTGCTCTGCTATTGAGCTACAACCCTTTCCCAAAGTCCTGGGGTTTCCTAGCTCTTGTGGAACCCTCAGGGGTTTCCAGATCCAGGTAATCCAATGCTTCATTCACTATTCCAAGCCGTCTTCAGGCACTCAAACATCACATGATGATAGAAAGAGTGGAGCCAAGCCCATTGGTACCGCTCCTTGTGTGACATCCCTGTCATGGGCTTAATCACTTCCCACATGTTGAGAAGGTAACTTCTGCAGCAGGGAGCATTTGCTGCTGAACATAAGAACATAAGGAGAGCCTGTTGGATCAGGGCAGTGGCTCATCTAGTCCAAAGTCCTGCTCTCACAATGGCCACCCAGATGCACTCTCCTCTCCTGCAGTTTTCAGCAACTGGTACTTGGAAGCATACCATGACTGTCTAAGAGCATAGACATCATGACTAACAGCCATTGATAGCCTTATCCTCCATGAATTTGTCTAATTGGCTAGAGAGACGATGGAGAAAAACTCAGTCCACTTCCAATCGAACACAGGCTAGAGCTCATTTTCGAGCCTGTCATGTGGCGGTGATAGCAGCAAAGAAAGTGCACTTCTCTGCCACTGTTGCATCTGCTCAGTGTCGTCCAGCGATGCTTTTCAGGGTGGTCCGGGGTCTTTTCGGCTCTGGCCCTTCATTAGCCTCTGAGCCCTCAGTCGCTCGCTGTGACATGTTTGTGAGGCAATTTGCAGATAAAATTGCTCGCATTCGGACTGACTTGGACTCCTCTTTAACTAAAGTTGTGCCAGATGTCCACGCAGCTTCCTCTGGTCATTTTTCTATGGATACTTTTCAGCTTGTAAAGCCTGAGGATGTGGACAGGATTCTGGGAGAATCAAGGGCAACTACTTGTTCCCTTGACCCTTCCCCATCCAGGTTAATCATATATGCCAGAGTGGGAGTGGCTGACTGGTTAGCATATTTAATTAACACCTCCCTAAGAGAAGGTTCTATGCCAACATTGTTGAAGGAGGCTGTGATAAGACCTTTGTTAAAAAAGCCTTCGTTAGACCGTGCGGATCCTAACAACTTCCGCCCAGTCTCTAATCTCCCCTTTCTGGGCAAGGTGACAGAGAGGGTAGTGGCTGCTCAGCTCCAAGTTTTCCTGGATGAATCGGACTATCTAGACCCTTTCAATCAGGCTTCAGGCCCGGTGATGGGACAGAGACTGCCTTGGTCACCCTGCCTGATGACCTATGCCGTGTATCCAGGGCCAGTTCTAAATGGCGACCAGGTGGGGCACTGGCCGATGGCCCCTGGAGCTACAGGGGGGCCCTCAGCCACCCCTCCACTCCCCTTCCATGATCCGTGGCCCCCACACACCCCCACATCCCCCACCTACCTGTCTGCTGTCTTTTACCATTGCCTTTAACAAAGGTGGTGGCTGTGGTTTCCCTAAGGTACTGAAGCCCCTGCCGCCATCTTAGTTGATGGCAGAGATGCATGCGCATAGCATGCACGTGTGCCATCAACAAAGATGGTGGCAGAGGTGTCACCCCCTTAGGGAAACCGCGACCGCCATCTTCGTTAAGGGCAATGGTAAAAGACAGCAGACAGGTAGGTGGGGTGTGTGGGTGGGCCGTGTGTGCACGCACACATGCACGCACACACACACACACACTGGGGCCCAGGGCAAGCTGATGCCCAAGGGCCCCAGCATTCCTGGAGCCGGCCCTGAGTGTATCAGACAGGGAACTGCATCCCTGTTGGTGCTGCTGGACCTCTCGGGGGGCTTCAGTACGATCGACCATGGTATCCTTCTGGGCCATGTAGCTGGGATGGGATTGGGAAGCACTGTTTTACGGTGGCTCCAGTCCTACCTGACAGACAGGACCCAGAAAATGGTGCTGGGAGACTACTGCTTGACCCCCCTGACCATTGGCCTGTGGGGTACCACGAAGTTCCATTCTGTCTCCCATCCTCTTTAACATTTATATGAAACTGCTGGGAGTGGTCATCAGGAGATTTGGAGTACAATGTCATCAATATGCTGATGACACTCAGCTCTATCTCTCCCTACCACCTGATTGCAGGGAGGGAGTGCTCATCCTAAACCAGTGCCTGGAGGCTATGAAGGGCTGGATGTGGGCTAACAAACTAAAACTTAATCCAGACAAGATGGAAGTACTGTTGGTCAAGCGGAAAACTGCACCAGGGACCGGGTTGCAACCTGTTCTGGATGGGGTTGCACTCCCCTTGAAGGAGCAGGTCTGCAGTTTGGGAGTCCTCCTGGATCCTGCCCTGCTGCTTGAATATCAGGTGGCTGCAGTAGCCAGGAGTGCTTTTGGCCAACTCATACTGGTCTACCAGCTGCGTCCATTCCTGGAGGCAGTTGACTTGGCCACAGTGACCCATGCACTGGTGACATCGAGGCTTGATTACTGTAACGCACTCTATGTGGGGCTGCCTTTGAAAACAGTTTGGAAATTGCAGTTGAACCAATATACCTGAGGGACTGCTTATGCCCATATGTACCTGCCTGGGATTTAAGATCATCTGCCTCTGGTCTCCTCTGGATGCCTGGAATAAAAGACTGACAGGCACGTGGGAGAGAGCTTTTTCTGCTGTGGCCCCCAAGCTTTGGAATACCCTACCCCAAGAATTCCGCTCTGCTCCCTCCCTGTTGGTTTTCCAGAGACTTCTAAAAATGATCTTGCTCCGGAGAGCCTTTGGGAGGGACTGAAGGTAGAGCCTGACACTGATTTCATGCCTTTTACATTAAAATTTACCTTTGTAGTCCCTTTAGTACCACTCCCCATATATATGTATATGTGTGTGTGTATGTATTGTATCTTATAATTGTATTTTATGTATTTTTATTTATTTTAATGTTTTTGTGATTTTACTGTTTACGATTTTATTATGTACATGTTTGATTTTATTTTTGTAAGCCGCCCTGAGTGCCCTTTTATAGGATAGAAGGGCGGGATAGAAATATTGTAAAATAAATAAATAAATAATCCTCTTTTCAAGCAAGGTTGGTGGCCATCACTGCTTCTTCCGAGAGCAAATTCCATACTTTAACTAGGTGCTGTGTGAAGTGCTTTATATTTTTCTGTCCTGGATCTTCCAACATTCAGCTTCATTGAGCATCCAGTGAGTTCAAGTGTTAATGAGAGAGGGAGAAAAGCTTTTATCTGTCCACTTTCTCCATGCCATGAAGACTCATATACATTTCTTTCATGTCACCCCTTACTCACCTTTTGTAAAAAAGCCCCAAATGCTGCAACTTTTCCTCAAATCGGTGTTGCTCCATCTCCTTGATCATTTTGGTTGCCCTTTCCTGAAACTTTTCCGACTGTGGGTGAGGCAACCAGAACTATACATAGTGCTGGTGTAGGATTCCTGCATGATGAAGGACATGGAAAACCAGGGGAGGCTCCCTGCTATAGAAATCCCATCCTCAACACATGACAGGGATGCAATGGATGGAACTAGACCAACAAACTTGTATCTGCTCTCTTTCCCTTTCCCAGGATGGTAAAAGTGAGGGGGGGGATGACTGAAGGAGGCTCTATGTTTTTTTTTCAGCCCATCTTTCCCTAGTAGTTACTTTGGTGCCAGAGCAATGCAAGATATTTAATTAGTTTGTGCAGTCAGCCACCCAGCAGCAGTGGTGCTGAAGGATCTGAGAAGCACCTATTTTAACATGTCAAAGACTTATAGTTTCTTTCTGGTCAAAATAATGACTGTATAAAATTGGTACTTAAGGAAGGAAGGAAGGAAGGAAGGATATTCTAATTTGTTGTCATTTAGCAATTCCCCTATGAATGAAAGACAGTGGTTTCAAAGTTCAGGTAAGACTTAACTTTATAAAACTTCTTCTCACTCTGAGAAGAGAAGTTAATATCTTGTCTTTAGAGATTTTGATGAACTCTTCACTGAACATGCAATTAATTATTAAAGCAGGGAGAAACATGGCTGGAACTTGATTTAAACTTCTCAGTTTTCAAAGCAATGCGTCACAGACAAAAGGGCAGCTCCTGAAGGGCATTCAGATTTTACCTTCTCAGCGAAACATATTGCACATCCCACCCTCCCACCCCTGGCACAATTAAAGCTATATAACAAAACATCCTGAAAGCTGACCCAATTGAGTGTAGGGTGATGCAACTCCAGTGCTTCTGAGCTAAGAAGGGCAAGGTATTCATGCTTAGCAAGACTTTGAGGCGTATATTCCACACAAAGGTTACTGGAAAGGTAGACCCCACCCTACACAAAAACACATCCTCTGAACTGCACTAACCTCACCCAGGAGGTTTATCAGGAAGACAGTGGTGATTCTTTTCTGGTATTTCATCTCACAACAGTCCTTTGAAGTGAGAGACATAGTGACTACAGTAGTAGTGTACAAGATTCATGCCATGCATTTAAACAGTTAGTTAGACCTCTAAAAGGGACCACACTCAACAGTGCATTCCAAAACAATGTGACTTCAGGTAAGCTTTCAACATATTTGCAAGTCACAACCCATCAGCTGAAGATCAGTGATGCGCATTGTGCATACCACTGCTAAAAACCCGTCTCAAGTACCTCTCTTGGAAGCTAGTGCCTCAGGTAATATTCAGGAGGAGCCAGTAAAGTGGTAATAGTCAGACACCACCATTGGCAGCAAAGGATGCTCATGTAGGTGTTACGAGGTGTCACCAGGCTTCTGGGTCAGCACCACAAAGGCATGCAGATGTTGACTTAACAGCAGTGCCCTATGTGAATATGGACTCATGACATCAGCAGCCATGCTCCTGACCTGTATTCATCGGCTGCTTGCTTCCTCTGGCTATCTTATGGCATCTGCCAGGGCACGAGGACACCCTTCCCACCAGTAATTCCTTGGCTGCCTGTTGTACCCCAATTGCATTCTACCACCACCACAGTTCCTTTCATGCCATGAGGGAAATGGTAATGTCTGCTCAAAATCTGATGCACTGAGCCAGCTTAGGACCATTTTTAATGTGCATTTCTTTTGGTTTGTTTTCCTTTATTTAAACATATTTCTTCACTGTGTTTAACCAGAAACCCAGGGTTTTTCAATAGCTTGTTATTGCAGAGAAATAATTAACACACACAAATATTTCCCCTCCTTTTGCTTTATATTTGTGTTAATCGCTTCTTCGGCATGCTTCTCAATGGGAAAGCTGCCTCTTTGCAAGAAGCAGCTGTTGAGAGAACGAGAAAAAAAATCTGACTTAGCAGAATTGAGTTTGGACAGGAATATTCTTTGGACTGATGAAGTACTGTAATAGTGGGAAATATGAGCAGCATTGCTGTTATGGGCTTTGTATCGATAGAGGAAGCTTTATGACTGCTGCTTAATGTAAACCGCTGCTACTCTGTATTAAAATGAAACAGTCTGCATTCTCCGTGTACAAACAACAACAATCAATGAAACAGTCAAACAAAAACCCTTTATTTTGCTTATCGGCTGGAAACAGCTAAATATAGCAGCCATGAGTGGTTGTTCTTTAACCTTTTAAACCTGGTAAACCTTATACTGATTACCATCTGTCAAACTATTTTGCTCAAATACGTTTTCTGAAAATGCAGGTTTATACTTTGCCCTTAACACAAGGAAGAAATTAGGAGAAAGGGATGGGAGGTTGGCACTAAAATATATATTTCTACTATGCAACTTTTTAATGTAACCTGTTCAACACAACTGAATTTGTACATGCATCTTCTGTGATTAATGAATTGATCTAAGGGTTTGCAATTGTTTTCCTACTGCAAACCCATCGTCATATTTAAGTTGCATTTTGCGACCTTGTATGGTCTGCACATTAATGTGTGATCGAAACAGTAACTCTGGTATGCATATCTAATAAAAAGTGCTTGGTTGTTGGTTGACATAGTAACACACTTCGTACAATTACTTGTCCCCTTTATAAAAAGTAGTCCATATCTTACATATAATAAAACTGTGAGAGCAGCATCTTGTAGCCCCCATTGTAGGATCTGCATTACAAGCCTGGATTTGCATGAAGTCAGAGTGCAGCTACCCATTGGAGGATTTGTAATGTCTCATTGCAATCATGGATTTACATGAAGTGAGGGTAGGGGAGCAAAAGAGAAGGCAGGTTGCACAACCGCAGTGCCCATACAAGACAGTGAGACGGAAGGGACACTGACAGGAACAATGGTGCTCTTAAACAACGGTAGAAGTCTGAATAGTTGGGAAGAGAGCAACATTGAGGGTTTAAAAAGTATTAACAAGGAAAAACAACAGAGATGAGTACAACACAGAAGCTAACACAACAGAGCCTTTCCCAAGCTCCTTCTTGCTGAACTCAAACCTTGTTTTAGAATGTGACTTTTTCCTGTCAGTGTCTCTTCCTGCTCGCTGTACTCAAACCTCTGCTGTTATTTAAAACCACCATTTTTCCTCTCGGTGTCTCTCCATCTCTGCTTTACTCAAACCTCTACCATTTTTTAAAATCGCCACTTTTCTTCCTCTCAGTGTTCCTCCTTTCTCTTTGAACTCAAACATCTCCCGCTTCCATTCTTCAGTTGCCTCATGTGAGAGAGATAAAGGATGCAGAGCCCTCAGATATTTCATAGTACTTCACAAAATGTATTTCACTTTTGGTACCTTGTCTTCAACATGAAGTTCCAGATTTAATGTAGTAATTTAAAATAGGGATGGGCAAGAATTCTGATTCAGTTCACATTTCAAGCCAAATCTATGAAATTTACACTTTCTGAAAACAACATGAGAACTGAAACACAGCTATCCCTTGAAATTTGCACTTATTCAAATTTTGTGATGCAGTTCACCAACCAATCAATGTTTACAAAAATGCATATATTTGGGGAAAGCGTGCATAAAAATGAATATATGAGTGAAAATAACGTGCAAAAATGCGTTATATGAAATGGCTTACAAAATGTGTACATTAGTTAAAATTGCCTATAAAATAGGTTTATTAGGAGAAATTCACACTAAAATGCTGGAGAATTTTCATGAGGATTTAAAAAAAATCACCAATTGCTGCAGAAATGTGGGGAAAGAATGGAAAAATGAGAAACTAGGAGAACTGAAACGGACAGATCTTTTCATCTCAAATTTAGAACAGGTACTTTATTGACAAGCATATTCCCATATATGTACAAAATCCATAAACTAAACTTAACCTTCTCTAACTGAACAAGCTAACTGATAGGCTTGCTCTTAAAAGACTGTTCCTCTTAAAGATATGGTAACATATATCGTCACGGTGTGTCTGTGTAAAGGAGGGGTGCAGAATAGGGAGGAGGCACTGAAACAGGGATGGTCTATGTTGCAAAGAGGAGTTGAGAAAAGGAGGGGAAGAGGTAGGGAAAGGGAGTGAAAGTGAAAATGGGGTGGGTGTGCAAAGGGGGCTACAAAATTAGAGAGAGAAGGAGGCATGGAAAAGGGGATGATCTGTGTGCAAGGGGGAGCTGAGAAAAGAGAGAAGGGGTGAAGGTGAAGATGGGGTACAAAGGGAGGTTGCAAAAAGTGAGGGAGTATGAGACTTGGGAATGGGGGTGAAGGTGAAGGTGGGGTTACAAAAGGGGCTGCAGAATAGAAGGGGATGGTAGATTCCTAATTGGGTGGATGTCGAACAGGGTACATAGTAGTTGCAAAGTGTGGGAGGAAGAAGATGAAGAAAGTTACCATGTGGGTGGTCTGTGTGCAAGGGGGAGTTGCATAAAAGGAAAAAGGAGGTATAGACATGGTGGTTAAAGTGAAAATAGGGGTGCAAATAGGGCTGTGGAATAGAAGAGAGAAGTGGCTTCAGGAATGGGTTGGGAAGGTGAAAAGGGAGCTTAGTAGTTGTATGGGGTAGGAAGGAGAAGCTCTAGGGGGCTACTTATTTACTAGGGATGGGATCCATCGGTGGTGCCAGTTCCAAAGCATTCCATTGACCTAACAGGATGGTATCGATTCAGGTTCATTCTTGTTTGCAAGCTGCTGCTTTTACCAATCCATTTTCTTCCCCGTGAAAAAATATTGATATTGATATTGATATTTTAAAGGAAATATAAATATATTGAAAGGAAATATCAATAAATGAAAGAAAATATTGCTAAAATTATCATTCATAATATTGATATTTTAGAGGTAGATATTTTTTTTAAAAAAAACACCTGTTTTTGAAAATAGCTATGGAAAATCTTCTCTGCAATGATAGAGAATAAGCGAATTAATGGAAAATTTGGTACCAAATCTGAATTGGGCAGAATTCTAGCATATCCCTATTTACTAAGGATGTATTTACTATTTGACTTCTGATTGACTGAAAATGATGCTCTAGGCATCTTTTCTTACCAGGAATTCTGTGGCATCTTGTCTAGCCCATTGATCCCTGCTGAGAAAAGGTGCTCATTTCCCACTAGAAAAGAAGAACCCTCCACCACCTGCTCAACTGTATCCCATCCCCAAGGTATCCTTCCCCCCCCCACTTGCAGGACAGGGAAGTGCTGGCAGCATGATAAAGGCCAAGGTGGTTGCAAGCAGAATGGGGTAGGGGTTGAGGTGGGTTATCCTGTCTCAGTTCTGCTTGGGGGTCATGTTGAGCAGATGTTCATTGTTGAGCACACCTGCACTGAATGCTTGTCCCATCCTTAGTCTACCTTCTCAGCCTTTTCTAGAGTCAGAGCAGCTTTCAGAAACCTTTATTACAGGACCAGCTCACACCACGGTTATCAAAGAATGATCTGCCTCACCTCCTGCTAATCAGGTAGCCCAGCCATTCGCTGCCACAGGCATCACCATCTCCAGCACAAAATCTCTACATTCATTGTACTTGGTGCACAGGCACGCTAGAAAATCACCAGGTACATATAAAAAATGTTTCTGCTTAGAGGTTTCCCCTATTTTGAAGGTGAACAGATTTCTGGAGGGGGCAGAGAGTAGGGAGCTGTCAGTTCTGGTTCTCTTAGTTTCTCACTTTTCCAGTCTTCTGTTCTCTGCATTTTTTAAAAAAAATCTTCATGAAAATTTTTCAGCATTTTTGGATGAAACTGATTTTCTAGATCCATTTCAATCAGGGCTTAGGACTGGTTTTGGCATGGAAACTGCTTTGGTTGCCCCATAAGATTACCTTTGTCATTAAAAATGTAAATGTACTGCTTTCAAGTTGATTCCGACTTATGGCGACCCTATGAACAGGGTTTTCATGAGGCTGAGAGGCAGTGACTGGCCCAAGGTCACCCAGTGCGCTCCATGGCTGTGTGGGGATTCAAACCTTGGTCTCCCAGGTCGTAGTCCAACACCTTAACCACTACACCACACTGGCTTAATGTTAATTCACTTTGCTCTCTCAGCAGCTTTTAATACCATCAACCATACTATTCCTTTGGAGCAACTGTCCCAGTTGGGGGCAGGTGGCACTGCTCTGTGGTGGTTTTAGTCCTACTTGGATGGTCATTGTCAGTGGGTGGTACTTGGAGACTATTGTTCACCCCTGTGGACCCTTCAGTGTGGGGTTCTGCTTTTATCCCTCATGCTTTTCAACATGTACATGAAACTGCTGTATGGAATAATCTGGAGTTTTCATTGTCAGCAACATCTTTAGGTGTGGCAATGGATGTGCTAGATTTAAGTCTTGTCTAGATAATGGACTGGATGACAGCCAATAAACTGAAGCTTAATCCAGATAAGACTGAGGCACTTTTAGTGGGTGGTTCCCTAGACTGGATGGATGAGATATGGCCTGCACTGGATGGGATTTGGCTGCTCTGGATGGAATCACACTCCTTCTGAAGGAGCAAGTATGTAGCTTGGGGGTACTTCTGGATCCATTACTGTCGTTTGAGGCTCAAGTGGCCTCAGAATGCCTTCCATCAGCTTCGACTGGCAGCCCAGCTGTGCCCCTACCTGGATGGGGATAACCTAACTTCTGTTGTCTATGCTCTGGTAACCTCTAGGTTGGATTTTGTTGTTGTTATATGCCTTCAAGCTGATTATGACTTACGGTGACCCTATGAATCATCTGTCATGAACCACACTGTTCAGATCTGGTAAGTTCCTTGCATTATACATAGGGCTGCCTTTGAAGATGGTTCAGAAATTGCAACCGATGCAGAATTTGGCAGCCAGATTGCTGACTGGGGCAGGATGTTCAGAACATATAATACCAATACACTGACCTGAAGCTAGTTCTCAGAGACATGGTAAAGCTGTTCTGGGCTGTACCACTTCAAACTATTGCACAACTGAATCTCTCTCCATCCCAAAATCAAGCAAACAAAACAAGCTAGCTGGCCCAGGCACAGGTTTACTATCTAGGCCAGATTCTCCAGCTGTCCCTGGTTCTTTTAACACCAAACGCACACACATAAAATTACATTTGCATCTGCAAGTGTTTCATTCACATTCATAGTTTGAGTAGCTGGTATATTTTATGAGCAGATTGCAACAGCAAATCAAAATATTATTCTAAATGTCAATATTGTACCTGGAAAGGTAGCACAATTGCTTTTGCAGAATGATTAAACTAAGTTAGTTTAATTCAAAGCAGCAGGAACAACAGATGTTACTGTCTGCATTTATTTTCTCTTGTTGCCAGATGGGGGTTAGAGGAAATAAACAGTTAAAAAAACAACGGGAAGCAAGGGAAGGAAAATAAAATGTGCAGAATTGCCTTTAGGTTTACAGTTTAGTATAGGCATGTGGGAAACCCACTGGTAGACATATTTGAAACCTCCCTCAAATTCTGTTATCTCACATTTGGGACACATTTTACCTAAAGCAAATGTACTACTTTTTTTCTTTTCTTTTATTGTATATGCACAATATTCACTATTTTTTCATGATCGTTGCATATCATATGTGCAGTTGACTTAACTGTGCATGTTTGCCCTCTCAAAAATTCAGACATGGTTTCATTACAGAGGGTGGAGCTGTGCTGTGAAGACAAGCAGGTAGATTTGCAGTTTGTTAAAAAGAGGTCCGTGTGTCTTAGTGCACTGGTGTGCATATCTTTCACCTCACTAAAATGAATGTAAAATGCTCAAAAATTGTTGTAGAAGTCTTTGAGAACTGGTGCAGTGCCTTAATGGACGATGGTTCCCAATTCAAAATTACAGACATTGCTTCAGTGCATATGAATCATTTATTAAAGTAAACAGAATGTTGTTATTTGTTAAAGACTGGCAACAATCTTGACCCTGGGTGTGATTCTTCTGCACATCTATGAATGCTGGATGTTCAAACAATGAGCCATATTCAGGTGTTTGGGGTACACGTGTGGGCTTAAAGTGTGGAGGGGTGCACATACAAACTTCACACCAACATCCCTTGTGTGTGCCAGGTCCACTTCAGACCATCCTACGTTCAGCATAAAGGTCTGAGGGGGGATTCTAATTGCTAAGTGAATTCAGGAGAATATGCTCAGAATCCTCCATGCATCTGGCCTGCATCATATGGGTTGCCTTGTTTCAGGGGGGATGCTAAGTACATTTGGCCAAACATGCTTAGAATCCCACATCAGAGCTATGTGCTGAATGTGAAAAGGTCTGAAATGAACTTGAAACATACAAGGGATGTTGGAGTGTCGCTTGCATGTGCACCCCTCCCCACTGGAAGCCCACATGTGTGAATATCTGAATAGGACTACAGAAACCAGCCATTTCAGATCGTTTTGAGTGCCTTAACAAGGTGTCTAGTCTGCAGAGGGTTGAGGAGGGTATCTTTATTAGAAAGTGCAAAGATGTTTATAGCGAGAAGGCAAACAAGTAACAATGCAACAAAAAAATTAGTTTTCCCTCTCCCAGACTGCAAAATACAGCTCTGAGTAAGAGTACAAATGAAAAGTAGAATCATGCATATTAATGAGACATTGCCAGCTAATCAAAACTCATTGTCTTGTGCCAGTTCAATCAACACATTGTTATAGAAGATAATGTTGTGCTTATGAACTCTAAATGTTTATAAACAACTTCAATTGCAGTAATGCAGCAACATGTCTTTGAAATTGTTCAGGTTTAATATTTTATAAGAAGAAAAGGAGAACTTTGTAGATGATCAAACACTAATGCACTGAGAAAGGAAACTGGTTTATTGTTGTTGTTATGTGCCTTCAAGTCAATTACGACTTATGGCGACCCTATGAATCAGTGACCTCCAATAAAATCTGTCATGAACTACAATGTTGATACGTTCCATTTCTTGCTTGACAATTTCTAACTTTCCCTGGTTCATTCTTCTCACATTCCACATTCCTATTCTGTGCATCGTACAACTCCAGACTCTCCTTTCACATCCGTGCGCATCAGCCTCTGGGCTTCCTTTCAGCTTTAACCCAGCTGCAGCATTAGTCACAGTGCTACTCATACTTGTCCTTTGTTCTTCCCCAGTAGCCTGATGAGTGCCTTCTGACCTGGGGTCTCATCTTCCAGCACTATATCGTGTTGCATTTTGGATACTCTGTTCATAGGGGTTTTGCGGTAAGAGGTATTCAGAGGCGGTTTACCATTGCCTTTCTCTGAGTTTGGATGCATCTTAGGGCTTATCCAGACAACTGTAAAATGTATGACATGATTGCTTTGTGTTTTCATTATTTTTCGGTCGTCCATATGACACATTTTTGCGCGGTTAAATCCGCTCCTGCAATACCACAAATCATGTGATTTGCTTTTTTAAACTGGGAATCATCCGCTGTACCTTCAGGCGCTTGGATGCAATACCGCGGACTTTACAGCTGTGGGCGTTTGATGGGCGGTTCTTGGGTGGTTCCCCATATCCCTTCCCTCATTCTCAGCCAATCATGTATTTCCACTGTTGTGCATGTGCATGGATGTCTGGGGAAAGCCTGGGGAAAAGGAACCTATCAGAGCAATGGTGTGGTGTTGGGGGTCTCCCGTGCAACTTCTACTGCGCAGATGCAAAAAAGCGCATTTGCGCAGAAGCAGCAACAGCAGTTAATTTTTAGCCAGCCTGCAAACTGGGCAGCCGCTCAGGGTGAGATCTGCAATTGTGGTTGTTCAGAAACTTTTTCAAGGGAGAAAATATTTATCTTTGCCTAACCTCCACCCCCCCACCCCTCACCCCCCCCATCAAATGCCTTTCTTGAACGTATTGGTCTTTGCTTCCAGGCATACAGAGTCGAGGGAGAGGGGGGGAGAAGAGAAAAAGAGGCTTTCCTCTTGGATTACAGACACTCATGCACCCTTAGTCAATTTCGCTTTCCTGCCTCCAAGGCTACTCTCTTTGAGTCTTGTCAATTTCAATGACAGCCTGCAGGTTCTCCGCAGCCCAGCTGAGCTGAAAAGCATACAGTTGCCTTTGCGAAATATTGCAAATACAAGCAAAAAACCCACGGGAATTATTGGCATATAAGTGGTTTGTTAGAGCGTCTCAGCCACCTGCCACCATAGAGACTGGTGGTCTATGTTCCTAGACATGACACATCGTTACTTACTGTTCTGGAGAAATAAGTGGAATTGCAATCACGTGTATCTCCAGAAATGTTAAAGGTAGAAAAGCATACCATTGGTTTTGCGAAATATTGCAAATACAAAGAAACAAAAATACAGGAATTATAGGCATATAAGTGGTTTGCATGCTTCTTTTATCAGAGAGAACACCGCAAAGCCTGTACTGGTAGCTTCAGCACAGATTGACAAAGCAGCACGTGGGGCTGTTTGCCCGCATTCCCTGCCTGAGCCAAGAGCGGCCACCCGTGGAGGGGGGCTGTTTGCTTCCCTCAGGGGCAGCATTCCTGCCACCGAGCCGCATAACGGTCCGGGGCTGAACCCTGCAATGAATGAGCCCAAGGGTTATGGGGGGATTTGCCCAGCGGTTACAAGCGCTGATCCCTTGCACTGCCCACAATCCCCCTGGATGGTCGGGGCACCTGGAGACACCCCCCCAGCCGGCGGTGCTCCAGAGTGATGAGCGACAAGGAACTCCATTACAGCCACTACTACCAAACCATCAGGAAATTCAAACTTTTGCGCTCGTACATTCAAGCGCATGCGCCTTGTTGTGCTTTGTTGCAATGAGGGAGAGGAGCATACGTAATATTTTTGTGGACCAATTGGCTGATAGGGGGAAGTGTTATGGGCGGAGCTGGGAAAAAGCGAGTAGTAGTACAGGTCCTCTCGCTGCGTGTGTGGGTGCAAAAAAAGCATGTTTTTTTAATCGGGAAAGAGCGAACAAACAGGCAAAGTGAGGACTGTCAGATGACGAACCGGATATGGAAAAAGTGGATTGGATGAGCCCTTAGTCTGGTGTTTCAGCTTTGACCATTCCTCCTTGGGTGCCCCTGCTAGGAGTCTAGCCTCTTGGTCTAGACTCCTGACTGCATTGCTCTCAGCTTCTTCAACACTCTCAACCCCCCCTCACCATGTTAAGGTGTGCATCCCGCTATGTAAAATTACTGTATGCTTATACTTGTGGCTTCTACAAGCTCTCTAAGGCTGCAACTCTATCTACTTTTCTGGGAGCAATCCCCATTTAGGTCAGTGGGATTTATTTCTAAGCAGATGTGTATAGGACTGCTCTGAAGGGAAACAATTCTGCATTAGGTAGGAATTCTCTTAATAATGTAGAGAGATAGAAACCTATAGATATTTTACTGGAATTTCAGAAGCACAATATTTATTTTAGCAATTTTTATCCCACCCTTCAGCACACATGCCCTCAGCGTAGCTGACAAATCTTCTCTCTCTACTTATTACAACCTTATATTAACAATGTAAACTAGACTAAGAGAGAGTTACTAGTCAAGTGTTATCCAGTGAAAGCTTGATGGCTGAGGTCCCCCTGGCCCTTGTCTGGCACTCTAATCACTACTCAACACTGTCTCTCTCATTGTAAAAGCTGTGGCGTGTGAGCCACTGACCATATGGATGCCTCAATCCTGCAATGCGTTTCCCTGGAATTTGCAGCCAGGAATGTGTGGAAACATCTGGGAGATCCACATGGTTACTGGCTTCCCACGGGCTGGTTCAGAAATGTTCATCAGTTATGACTTGCATCTGTGAACAGGAGTAATGCTGCATTGAGATGTTAGGTTTATCCCATTAGTTTTACTGATTATAATGGTAGCACTTCTGTCCTGATTTCTAACATTCCTTTCACACTGCAGTACCTAGTGGTATAGTCATCCAGGGTCTCAGGGTTTTTTTTACTTTTTTGGAAGCAGGGTTCCAGCAGGGTCCCTATGTCTCCAGCATCCTATGAGCCAATCAGAATGAAAAGGGAGTGTGTTATCCACTGAAAAGAGTCTTCTAACATGCTTCCTTGTCCTTTCCTGCTGATTGGAGCCAATCAAAGTGAAAGGAGGTGAGTCAGCCACTGAGAAGATTCTTTTCAGTAGCTCTTCTTTCATGCTTATTTGCTCCTAGGGACATCTGTAGTTGTGGGAGAAGGCATTAACAAAGATCCCATTCTCAACTAGTAGCAAAAAAAGGGAGGGAGGGGTGTGGCTGTGACTATCATGAAAGGACTCTGCACTTCTGAATTTGCCAATACATTACTGGCAGTACTGTTTCATTGTGGAATTGTGGCTTTTTGGCTGATATACTGCCAGTAGTGCTAAATTTCTTTCATACCAGTGGGCATGGTATGACACAACAATGAACGTCACTGGACATGTCACTATTCCCCCACCCCTTTCTGTATATATGTACTTGATTACATACGCACTTACTGTACATATGCCCCTGATTAGCCCATGAAAACAGCAGGAAATAATCAGGTAAGGAAATGTCGGGGAACTGGAATAAATTGTTGTCTGAATGCAACCTAAGTCTACCAGTAGAACATCCAAAGTGTTTTCAAGCACAATAGGCTTTGACAGAACGGGGGAAAGCATTCCAACTCATGCTTTACATATACACAAACCCATTATGCAGTGCAACCAGCACACAAACAACTATATAAGCACACAGACAGACTCACACAGCTCTGCACGTAAGACTTTCTCTCCCTGTTCAGCCTTTTTCTGCTGCCTCCCATCCATCCCCCCAGAAATACTTGCTGGCACTGATCGCATACAGAAAGACTGCAATTGGGGTGATGACCAATTGTGGAAACCGGTGAGACTTTCAACCCCTGGTTTGTAGTCGAAGGTGTCAGTGGCTCATATATTATCACATTGTGGGGAGAACAATTAACAAAGTAGATTGATTTAATCAAGATGATTTAAACAGTTTGATTTAAATCATTATTTAAATCACCGCATGATCAAACTCCAATTTAAATTGCAGATATAAATCAAGTGTTCAGTACTGTAATTCATATACTTCCTGAACAACCAAGTTCATATTAATTAATTGTTATACTAACTAATTAAAGTGTGTTGATTTCCAACTAAGCTGAGCATTTATATAACCAAGCAACATAATCCAAAATCTATGATGATGCAGCTAATATTTAGCCCTAGGAAATAGGGATGGAGGAAAAATTTAATTTAGCCCACATTTAAAGACAAGTCTATCTAATTTGCACTTTCCGAAACAAACATGAAGGGAAACAAAGCCATTCTCTGAAATTCTCAGTTCTCTAAATTTTGCAATGCAGTTCTCCAGCCAAGTAATGTGTGGAAAAATGCTTATATTAAGGTATAGTGTGCATTAAAATGTATATATTAGTAAAAATAACACAAAATGCATTATATTAAGGGAAATTGTTTTTTAAAAGTGTATTTTATGCAAAATTGCATAGAAACATGTATGTTAGGAGAAATTTTCATTAAAATGCTGCTGTGTTTTCAGGAGCACTTTTAAAAAGAGAGAGAGAGAAATTGCAAACTGAGGTGGAAATTTGGAGATTGGAAAAATGAAAAACTGAGTGAAACCAAAATTGACTAATTTGCCCATCCCTTCTAGGAGAGTTCATATCTGGTAAGAGGAAAGGGGACATAATTTCTAATGTTTCTTTGCAATAGCATGTAGTCATTTTTCTTTCATTCCTGAACTGCATAATATAGGGTCCATTCATATGTTTATGAGCCAGCTGCCTAGTTTCTCCCCATAGCTCCTCCTGTGTACAGGTACACATTAATACATTTCTGTGTAAGCCACATTCTATATGAGCTCACACCAAGTGGAATCTATTCTCATGACTATGGTAACATTTGTTCCAGCTGCTATGATCAATTATAAATGGCATGAGATCAATTATAAATAGAATGGTTAACTTTGTACTCCCCTGTGTACCATTAAATTAGCCTTCCCCAACCTGTTGCATTCTAGTTCTTTTGGACTGCAACTCCCATCAACCCCAGCCACCATGACAAATGGTCAGAGATGATGGGAATTATATTCCAAACCTTCTGGAGCATGCTAGGTTGGGAAGCATTGCCTTAAACAATGGTACTCTACTCAAAATCATCATCATCAAATTGGACCTAGAGATCTGTAGGCAGAGTCCTGCTCACAAAACAGAGCACTCTCAGATCCCAGAAACAGAAGTGGGGGAGGGAGACACAGCCCCTTACACCAGGACAGGGGGACATGTGGCCCTCCAGAAGTTGTTGAACTCCCATCATTCCTGATCATTGGACATGCTGGCTGGGTCTGAAGGGTGCTGGAGCCCAACAACAACTTGATGGCACTATCTTGGATGCACCTGGCCTAGAACTTCGCAGAAAGGGATCCTAATTTCTGGGCAGCTGAATGTTTCTTCATGAAACCAAAGCAAAATAGTGTTGTTCAGTTAGCAATAAATATTCAGAATCTGAGAACAGAAAACATTGCACAGTTCAGGTATAAAATACGAGTATCCCATGGCTTCAGTTAGTGGATGATCCTGATGAGATACAGGATGGTTACTCCAGGATTCAAGTGCCTGTGATGACTTGGTCTAATAGTTTCCAGGTCTAGTGGGAAACCCACATGTAATCAAGCCAATGCACGGTCTATTGGGTTCTATTCAGAATGTTTGGTCTCAAATGCCAATATTTTTCTCTTGGTTCTTCACTTCATTTTTTTCTTATAAAAGGTTAGTGTGTCCATTTGAAATTATAAAGTATAGCATGCTTGTTTGCATTACATCTATATTCATTGTAAACCAGGTTTGTTTTTGTTTCTACTTTGGAAAGGCATATATGCTAAAATTAGAATGTTAAAATAAAAATCTGATTAAACTTAACAATATGATTCAAGAAATATATGGTATAAACAATACATATCTGATTCAAATTAAAATATGGTTTCTACTGTTTTGGATTTTTTAAAAAAGAATATCCTCATTTTTTACCTACCCTGAAAATTAATGGGTTGGCCTGTTTTGTAATAAAGCTCGGCGTGGATTTATTCAGCTGGGTTAGATAACTCTCAAGTAATTTCAGTTTCCAGTCTGCATTTCAGTAAAGGTTTTGCATGTGTTCAGAACTCAAAATATTATTTGGAACGCACTCACATATGGAATTGACACACTATTGAAAGTGATATCCATTAATTTCCTACTTCTTGTGTCTCTTTAACAGCCTATTCCACCTTTTTTTTGCATTAACAGGTTTTACTGCATTATATGTTACATAATTTGTTCTCATCACACAGCTAATTGTAGATCTCTGTGCAAACCATAATACTAAATATTATCACTGTGTTTTACTGGAGTCATTTCTAAGGGTTACACAGCGACAGAGCAATTGAGGATTAGGCTCTCAATGGCAACTAGCCACAATGGCTATATTCTACCTCCACTGACAGAGGTAGTATGTCTCTGAATACCAGCTGCCAGGAATTGCAGGTTGAGAGAGTGCTGTTACACGCATGTCCTGCTTCTGGGCTTCCCACAGGCATCTGGTTGGCCACTGTGAGAATAGGATGCTGGACTTGATGGTCTTTGGTCTGATCCAGCAGGACTCTTCTTATATTCCTCTTATTTCTATAAATGTCTACTCAAAAGTAATCCCTATTGAGTTCAATGGGAATTACTTCCAGGGAAGTGGGTGTAGATTGCAGATTGAATGTTTTCTCATGTACTTCCTGAGACAAGAGACCAACAAAAGTGAATTGCAATTTGCTTCTGCAGTGCTGTTTATTACTTTGTTCTTGCACTTATGCCCTGATTGAGGAAAGGAGATCTCTCCATGAAAGTTGGCTGCTGCGTGCATATCATGAACAGCTAATGTAAACTGGATGTGCATCTGAATGCAAAAAATGTCTATCTGTACTGCATCTATCTCTATCAAATGCACATTTGGATCCAAATCCAAAAGTGTTTCCTATCCATGTGCAAATACAGGTAGAAATGTGCATCTTATTAAAAGTAATCCAGTGTATTTGAATGTGTATTTGATATATGTTTGCTATTCCTAATATAGGCACCACATGCATCTTCCGTACACACATCTACTTTTCTGGAACAGAGTGACTTAGTTCATCTTGCAGTGTAAGTTAGGAACACTATGAAATGTGCTCTGTGTACAGCATTTCCTTTATTTTAAGAAAACTCATTACCATGGATCTTATTTTGTTATCTTTAACCTTGCAGAAAGGCTGTTCGAAGTCTCTCAGCCATGCACCTCATTACAGTTCTCATCTGGAATAAAATAAAAAACACATTGTTGAAAACAGTAAACATGTATCTTAATTAATGCATTTATTTGAAAACCATATGTGACTCTGGAGATCTATGGTCATCATATTTTCTTGTTTAAAACACAACATAGCTTTGAATTTGATTTGAGCAACTTTGCTAGGAAAGGCTGTGCATGACCCTTTGCCACCCACAATCACAAAAAAGACTCATAAGACAAGGTGTTGAGGAAATGTTATAGTTATTGAAATATAACAACATTTGGAGTACTGTGACGTCCTTCCCCGCCTGTGACCACTAGTGATGTCTTACCACTGTCAGACCCACCTTATGATGTGCAGCCCATCTCTGGTCACCCCCAGTCAGGAACGTCAGGTTTATTTTTACCTTTCACCGCACTAGCACAGATCTCAAAAGATCCCCCTGCTAGGCCACTCTACCCAACACTCTGCATCCCTTATAGCCTATAGACTGTGCCTTAGTCTCTGCCTGGCTATCTCAATACCCTGTGTCTATGGGTATAGGTAATTCTCAAACCCCCCTGCAGCCTCTTGCACTGAAGCTTACAGCCCTGGGTTTCTCTGTGGTACTGGATACAATATCTTTTCCTCCGCCGCTGCCACCATTCGATACAATTACTGTTCAGCCTTGGTTACTCTGCCATCCCCCCTGGTCTGTGTATCCCAGCTGAAGAATCTGGCTTTTAGTAAACCAATAAATATTTATTAAGCATTAGAAATAACAAGATTACTTAAGACTTTGTTGACAATCGTATGGTTTCATATATGTTCTCTTATGTACTTTACTTCCTAATAATTGCCTCAGAACTCCTATTTCACTCTATCAACAGCCACCTTGTACTCTCCACACCAACCTCTCTGACACACCAACACACCACCAACACACCACCAACACACCACCAACACACCACCACCCCGATTCTACTGTCATCCTCTCATTTATACTCCCAGCCATTCAAACGCTCATCCAATCATCCAGCATTCTACAGCCCATGTACTCCCCCTCCTCACTCACTCCACTTACCATATGTCTTATGTTAAACCAGCACTTACCATATTTACATTACAATCAGGAACATCACAAGTACCTGCAGAGCCAATCAAGAAAATTCAACTGTGTGGGCAGGTGAGGATTCAAATACATCCAGTAGGGTGTTATCCCTCCAGCCCCCTGAGCATGTCATCCAGCCACCAGCTGTGGTTCCCCAGCCAAGGATGGGGAACAAATTACTCCCTCCTTCTGGGCGAGCCTTGGGTATGCCCAGCCCACACATCTGGGCCCCGCTGCACTGGCATTCACCCCAAAGTGTGGGTCAAGTCTCAAGGGCACTCCCCAGTTTTCCCCCAGCCATGAAGCACTTTAAAGGGTGCCCCTATCCCAAGAATGCTTCAGTATACCTCCTGTTCACACCCCAACCTCATCACCTGCCTGAAATCCATGCCATAAGGTAAGCAGCCACACCCTCCAGGAGCCAACTGAATCAAACCCAATATTATGTAGGCAAAAATGGAAGGACCCCAAAAAGCAGAGTCTGCCCCCCAAAAGTCCTACTCTGTCCAAAAGTGGTGACTGGCGAAGCCCATACTGCATGAAGGTTGGGAGGGTGGGCAAAAAAAAGACACAAAGAGAGAGAGTTGGGGGCTATTGGGTTTTTAACCCCTGCACCTCTCCCTATTCCTAATTCCACTTTTGGACAGGAGGAACCACCTGAGTCATCTTTCCAGGGTGTTGGTGGGGACAAAAGCATCCCTGCTTATTGCGGTAATGTCTTTCCCCTGCACCGTTTCTGCTTGTCTCCTAAAGCTGCTCTCTCTATACTGTATATATATTTCAGATTGGAGATACAGCATAATCTCTCCCCGTGTTGCTGTTCCAATCAAATTCACAGGCCTCTCTATCTGATCTCAAGTCTTTGTTTCAGTTTAGGCTTCTTCTTTTTTAAGGAATGATCTGCTTGCTTGAGGTTTGACTTTATTTATTTATTTAAATTTATATCCCACCCTTCCTCCTAAGAGGAGCCTAGGGTCGCATTTGTTTAGGGTGCATTTGTCCTCAGAATTGTTTTAAATTATGGCATTAGGTTTCTAAAATGGTTTTACAGTGTTGGGTGTCCTCATGGACAAGGGTAACATCCAGGGCTGCATGAATGGACTCCTCATTCCTCTCCTCCCCCTGAAGCACTCTGTCTCCCCAAAATCAGCATAGGGTCCCCCAACCTCCAAAGCAGGTTTGGAAACACACAAGGAGCTTCTGTATGGAGAAGAGGAAGGGCAATTCCGGTTGCATGAACAGAAGTCTGTTCCACTAAGAGGTCCCACAATTGGATCTCACCCATAATGTTCTGAATTTTTTTTTTAAAAAAAAAGTTAGATCTTGAGTATTAGATGTCATTCTACAGAAAAAGATGTGGTCGTTCATGATTTTTCATTTTCTCCCTGTCATTTCAGTGCCTAGCCATTACCTAGCCATCAGCTACCAGCCAACTGAGAAATATACCTTGGGATTTAGTTAGCCTCAGCCTCTGTTAAATTGGCCAGACAGATGGAGAAAGTCTATTAAGAATAGATATTTTGGGGGGAACACTGCAAAGGAACTTAGAGCAAAATTTGATTTCAACCTGTTTGATTCCTCTTCTACAGCAAGGAACTGCTGAGGGTGAGGGAAGGAGCATTATAATTGACAATACAGTAATGCTAAGAATTTTGGAAAACAAAATGTTGCAGTGTAGAGTGCTACTGTTCAAGGTTCCAGCCAGATAAGCTCCCTACCACTGAGCATGCTCAATTCTCATTTCTGCTTGTAATAATAATAATAATATAGTCATACAAGAACATATGGAACTGGAGTCTTAGTTGTTGTCAGCTGCTATAATTTTCTATGTGGGGAAGTGGAGAACAGTTATGGTACCATCTCTTAAGGTATAATAAAATATGGGATCACACATTTATGGCAAAATAAATTTATTATGTTAGATTTGGGGAACAAAACTTTAGACAGGGCGTTTTATTGTTAAGATGGAATGAGTTTGTGGATTACTGTAGGAGATATGGTTTATTTCTGTGTGTGGGTTATGGATTTTCAATGTTTTGAATGATTTTAAAACTCTTTATGTTCCCTCCAAATGGTACTTTTTTTCTTTTTAATTATTAAATTCTTGTGCCACAAGAAATATGTTAATTAAATAACTAAAGGCTCCTGTGAACCCAAAGTATCCACTCTTGCCTGAAGAAGTTGCCTGCTGCATCTCTGTATGATCTACTGCTCCAGCCTTAACTCTTTCCAATTGTGTTCTGCTGGGGGCTGGTAGTTCTGCTACACATCTCTGTATTGGGTCATATCAAAACATTCAATTACATGTCATGCAAAGCCACAGAAGAATTACCTGTCATCAGAGGAGGCTATTGTATCTCAGCTCTGGATTTGCCTCTTTTCAATTAGACAACATTCCAGTCAGTGACTCATGCAGACGCATGGAGGATAGACTTCTCTGAGGCTGGGTAATTCTTGGTTTCACACTCTAAAAGCAACCTTTTCAGCTATAAGAGTCAAGTGTGCCTCTGATTTAATTATAAATTGATGTGAGCCCCACCTACTAAACATTTGGTAAACACAATACTGTCTGTTTTTAAAAATATATCATGTTTATTTTGCTGCAACCAGCGCTTGAAAGATTACTTTTAAAAAGTAATAAATTACAGTTACAGTTACATGGCCCAAAAAAGTAGTAATTACCGTTACAATAACAATTGCTTTGAAAGTAACTGATTACTTTTCCTCCAAAGTAATCACTACAGTTACATTTCAGTTACTTTAAAAAAATGCCTACAAGGTGCTGGCCTTGGCTGCTGCACATCTAAGTAGCCTAAAACAACATTAAAAATAAACACACACACACAGAGGGGACTAGAATAAAAAAAAATTATCCAAGTTTAACAGAATGGCATAACAGAATCTCACATCTCCCCAGCAATGATGATACCCCAACACTTGAAATCAAATTTTACACCTGAAATGCTGCGTTTACAATACATTTCTGTTATGTCTCAAAAGAACAAGATGCTCAAAGAGCACATCAGACAAGGAATGTATTTTTACAGTTATTACGTTCCCAAGAGTACTGAACAGGCATTCTGCTGTGGCACTTGAAGGCATGTCTGTGTTGTGCTGCAAAAAACACCACAGCACATGTGGAAAGCCATGGAGTGATGACACTTCCCTGCTGGGAGACCTCAGGTACCTCAACAATTCCTCATCAGCAGTGTCCACTGCTGACTTCTTGCCCTGGGGCTGAATGTTAAAGAAGTCATTTTCCAAATCATCTCCTTCCTGGTCTTTGTCTGAAGACTGATCATTGTCCTCATTAAGTGCACCCATCTTTATTTCAGCTTTCAACAAGGCTTCCGTTGTGCATCTAAGAAAGAGAGAGGATATGTTAACACATATATGTTAGGAAACCACCATCTGCTCTTCATTTCCTGATGCTTGTCATGTCCCCTGGTGCAGGGTCCAACTGTCAACCTGAGCCTGTGGGTGATGACATGGAAGGCAGGAAGGTGACCAAGTCACCACACTCATGGAGCAGCACAGCAGGTCCTTAAGGGTTACCTACAGCACCCAAGGTTGTGATGAGGATCCCCAGGAAGAAAACGCCTACCACCTTAAGCCCTCTGATGCCTCCCTTGAGACAACCTTTCCCTTGGAGTAATCCACCCAAAGGGCTTCCCTAATGTTCTTACTTGTTGGTATGGGTGGTTGCCTGGCACGATTCCAGCCACTCTAGTTTGAAGCGAGGGTGTAGGCAGGCTGCCAGAAGAACCCTCTTGTCCTCCCAGATAGCTGCAAGCTGCTTTCTTAGGGCTTTGCTCACACTTCTCAGCAGCTGAAAACAGTATGTGTACCTCACCGGTTTCTTTTCCAGCCCTTCTAACTTGCAGTCCAGATTGCAGAGCGTTGGTAGCAAATACCCCATGAACATGCCGTTCTCCAGTTGCAGGATATCTAGGGACTGGGCTAGTGGCTCCATAATCTCTGTGTATTCCTGTACAACTTCAATCTCAGCAGATGTGATCCTGGACAAGGAGCAGCGGTCCATTATGGCATGCATTTCTAGTGGCACAGTTGACAGGAGCTCATGTAGTTGCTTCAACGCATCAAAGGTGGAATTCCACCTGGTCTTATTTGGTACCTTCAGATACACACCATATTGCGCATGGATATACTCAGCAATCTGGGCTGACTGGTTCTGCTTGGACCACAACTTGCTGCACTTTCCCATCAAGGAACGAAACTGTTTCTTGAAAGGACCAAGAAGACTACTTTTGGAGGAGTCAGAAAGCATGGCCTCTATGTCTTGTGTTGCCGCCAGGTTGAGGGTGTGGCTAGCACATCTCTAGTGTGGTGGTAAAACAAAATATTCTCCTGAGTCTGCAGCTTCTTCCTCTGCCTCAGGTCCTGTGTCCAGAATCTCACAGTTGGGCACAAATTTCACCTCAGCCTCCTCCTTCTGGTTATCACCATCATCCTCATTTGCACTGGTGTCTGCAGCTTCTGCTGGTTCTTTGGCCATGAAAACTTTGAACGCCTTCACAAAGTTGGAGCCATTGTCTGTAGTAGTGCACATAACTTTGTTGCGAATCCTGTACTGCACATGTACATCATGCAGTGCTTTTGCAAGGACATCATATGTATGGCACCCCTTCAGATGCTTGCAAGCCAAGGCCCAGACCTCAAGATTCAGGGTGGTTGGGTTGATCCAGTGGGCTGTTACCCCAAAGTAACTCTTCTTGCCATTGGTCCAACAATCTGCAGTGGTTGCTATATATGCCACAGCACCCATTCGGTTTGCAAGAGTTTCTCTCATGTGGCATGCTCTCTTCTCACTTCTGTCTCTCAGAGTCTTGGCACATATGATGGTGAGATCTTTGGGGAGTCCAATGCAAACCAGATTAATGAATGATGGTTTGTCCACAGTCTGAAGTGGTCATGTCTCCTCTACAATGAAATCAATGATTTTCCTATTGAGATTGTTCTGGGTGACAGGCTCCCTGCCAGATCCCCACCTCTCAAGGGTTGTCTGCTGCTGCTCAGCATTTTGGAAGGAGGGGCATCATGCATTGGTTCAGGATGGCTACATCTCCTTGCCTTTATTGCATTTTCAGATGCTCTCAGCTTCTCAGGGTGTACCCTCTGAGGAAGAAGATGAACAAAACATGAATCCAAGAAAAAATGGAAGAGGCACTTCACAATTTAAACATAAATAGACAATGGACACTATTTGAGCACCAGCGTGACAAAGGCTCACTTCTAAATGTTTCTTTGCATTGGACGAGGAGGAAATAGCTGATCTTAGAGTTTTGATCCTTGGAAGGTAGTAATTGTATCTTACAACAACATTTCTCCCACTCTGGCTCACAAATGTACTAGCTTTCTCAAAGCCAAACCATGGTACTTGCTGTTCTGCAGATGTGGCTGTTGGCAACCGGCACTGTTTCATGTTGTCCTCCTCCTCATCCACAGGGCCTCCTTTGTGAACTTCACTTTCCAGTTTCCCCTCCTCAGGATCAACGAGCTGTGACTCAAGTGGCTCCACCAACTGGCTGTTGCTCTCAGCAGCAGCAACAACTGCAACAGCTTGTCTGTAACAAATAAGAGACATTCAGATAATGCTCCTATATGGGTGAACTTCAGCTGTGATGTGCCCCCATCTCTTCCCCATCCTGCAATCCCCCCAGTCAGAGTGGAAGTAAGCAGGCCAATAGCACAATTAAAAGACATCCTCTTTACATACTTTTTGCTCACCGAATAACCCTGCCTGAACCAGTCGCTCAGCCTAACCTACTACCTCACAGGGTTGTTGTGAGAATAAAATGAAGAGAGGGGAGAGCCATGTACGATGAATTGAAGTAGGATTTGAAGATGATGATTATGATGATAATAAATATGCAGCATTTCAAAATAATTCGGTATGAGAAGCATTCCATGCCAAGCTTGAAACACCAAGGAGGAGATATAAAATATAGGCAAAACTACTTTTGACAAAATGCCATTTATCTTTTATATCTATATAATAAATAATAAAGCTGAATGATGTATGTAAAGTGTTTTTTCTCTTTCCCTTTTCTTTTTTATTATTATTTTAGGACTACTTTGTAATTTTCTTTTCCTTAATAAACATTATTTTATACATATTAATAATAATGATAATTAATTAATTCTGCACATGCCTCTATGCACTATTACAAAATTGCCTATAGTGGGAGGGGTGCACGGATGGCTGGAAATGGGTTTGCTTTGGAACTTTGGAAGGAAGGAACTATATGGAACAAACTTCCCCTGCCAGCAACCAAGGCACTTGCGGGGCTTGCCTGCCCAAGGAAGGAGGGGAGGAAGACAGAGACCACCACTCATAGCTTTGCGCGCTAAACCAAATGCAACCCCCTCTCACTCTCTCTTCCAGCCAGCTAGCATTGTGGCTCCCAAGTGCCCAGGCCAACATTTCCTCCTGCGATGCAAAAAAGGGCGGCAGGAGCAGCTTCCCTTGCAGCCTTGCCCAATGCATGTACACACACGCTCTTCCAGCCAGCAAGCATTGTGGCTCATACACACCCAAGCACCTTGCATGGAAAAAAGTTTAAGCATTTCAGATGGAGCAAAGTAGCCACAAAGGGGAGCGGACAAGAAAGTATTCACACACACACGCCATCACTCACCTCCACAGTTCTTCACCTCCATTCTGCTGCTGCCTCCTTTGCCTCCTTCATCCATGTCCTTGCTTTCTCCCTCCACTCCTTTCTTCTCCACCACTGTCCATTTTTGAAGCATTTTTTCTCTCTCTCTCTGCTCCACGACCGTCTCACTCTCCACCTCCTCTCTCGTCACCTCCTAACACCCACAGGGCACAAGGGAAGAGTGATGCTGCACAGAAGCCTATTATGAGGCACATGACTTTCATCCAACAATCAGAGGAGCAGAAGGCTTCCCCTGCTTCCCCCCTAAGTAACACCCAAAAGTAACGCTGGAAAAGTTAAAGTTACAGCTCAAAAGTAATGAAATCACTACTCGTTCTGTTACCAGCAAAATGTAACTAAGTTACCCACTCATTACTGAAAAAAGTAATAAATTACATGTAATTCATTATTTGTAACAAATTACTTCCAAGCTCTAGTATCGCCAAAGTCTTAATTTTCTCCCTCCCTCTCAATCTCTCCATGTATCTATCTACATACTAGGAAGGAAGTGAATTCAAATTTGTTATCACATCATAGCCACTTAATGAGCACAAACCAAATGAATGATTTCCTGTTGGAAGAAATGCCTTGTAATTAGAGCTGTGAGCCAATGTAGCCTAAATGAAATTTGCGATCAGTTTGGAGGTTCTTTCTTGGACAAAACATCTGAGGAGTTTTGGTGGGATAATAAAATAGTGATCCCCCCCTCTTGAATCCAAAATGAATGTGGAGGTTCCTGGCCAAGTGAAACATCTGAGATATTTTGAGGAAAGCCAATCGCTTTGATTGACTAGCAAAACTCTATGGGGGAGGGGACCTGAGCACTGCATGTGTGCAGGCTTTACCCTGCCTGCTGCAAAAGTCAGGGTGAATGTGAAGGATCCTGCTCAGACAAAACATCTGAGGGTTTCTTTGAAAACTGTGTTGCCGGTGTGTTATCCTCTGTGAAGCTGTGGTGCAATCCCTGTGAGGCGGTTGTATCTCGTTCTGCTGTGTGCCCGTTCTAGTTCCACTTGAACAGCTGAATAGATAATATCTCAGGTGCTTGGATTTAAATTGGCATGGATGGCTCTGCAGTACTCTTAAAAGGGAGCTGTGTTCAGACACCTGAAGCATCAAGGGGTTACCTGCATATGTGAGAGGACCTGATATCACACATCAAACACCTCATTGTAACATGTACGTCTGCTCTTAATGAGGATTCCGGTGAAAAGCAGCATTGTGCTGCTTTCTGATCTCCAAGCAGATGCTGGGAGCTTCACCTTCGACCCAGCGTCATGCTGCAGAGCACAGCATAGGACTGAGCCTTAAGCCCCGTTCATTTCAGTTGGATTTAAGCATGCCTGACTTCCTCTCAGTTGTTTCCAGGGTCTCCTGGGTAAATGTAGATCTTTGATGGCTAGTGCCCTAAGCAAAAGGCTTTTGGCAATAAATCACAAAAGCACAAGCTCTGTTTCCCTTCAGGCTATGTTATACTATGACTCGCAGGAAGAAACCATTAATGGCTTTGGCAAGGCATATAGTTATACTTTGTGACAGGAGAGGGCATTACTTTACAGAGAACACATTTGTTACAGTCCCGATGGAGAAAAGAGTACAGGGAAGAAGGAGGTTGGAGGAGGGGAGGTTAAATATGTGCTTTAGATTGGAGATTTTGTGGTCCCAGTTGCCTTGTAGGTCATGTGAAGGAAGGGGGCATTAGAACGATCCCTAAGAATTCCCCTAACTAGCAAAGAATGAAGAGGGAAGGGACAGTGCAGAATCATCATTAGGGAAGTTACTTCCCTAACTAACAAATGAATGCACGGGGGGGGGGGAGAGAATAAGAATGTTGCAAATGTTTAAAAGGTTCTGAAGCAGGCTTACAAAATAAAAACCACACACACAACATTCAGTCTCTGCTGCTTTCATCACCCACCATCAGGGAGCAGAAGAGCCAAATGATAGTTGGCCCCAGGCAGTCTAATGGAGGGGGCCACTGATGCCATTTTAGGGCAACTTGCTGACTTGCCTCTCCCTCTAATGCAGATCTTAACATCCAGCAGGTCTATGCAGGAGGAGCTGCTCCATCAGATAAATATCTGCACTTTTAAATGGCGAACATGAAGCTTGGTGAAGATGATTGCGGAGAATAATACAAATGTGGTGATGCATATTCCAATAATACAGAAAAAAATGTTACAAAAATACATACAGTATTATTTATTTAGTATATTTGTATGCTGCTTTTCATCACCAGGTGACCTCGAAGCGGCTTCCTTCCATAGCAAGAACAAAACAATATAATACACTACTTTCACCACAATGTATAACTGGGGATGCACATTTAAATGGATATCCTATTGAAAGCAGTGCAGTAGGGTTACATAACACTGACATTCAGAGCTGCATTGTGATTCACATTTCAATGTGCTTCTGACGGACACATACACTTTCTGATACTGCAAGTGATATGCACATGGATATCCTTAATTGGATTTGGGCATCCCAAATCTTCATTGGAGAGCAGGCCAGTTTATACAGTGACTAAACTTTATTTATTTATTTATTTATTTATTTATTTATTTATTTATTTGATTTATATTCCGCCCTTCCTCCCAGCAGGGACCCAGGGCGGTGGTAAACATTAAGCAAACAATGTGACCAACATATCAGTACATGATGTGCAGTTCTTTGAATACCATTATCCAGTTTTATCCCCAACTGAAAACATTTACTGTAACGTTTTGATTTATAGCACAAAATGTGCTATAATAGTTCCATATCCATATTTTAGAATTATTCAATGAGAGCGGAATGATTCTTAGAGAATAAAAGTTTTGTCAGTGTTTCTGAAAACATTTTGATGTAATAGTCTTCCTTATATGAAGCTAAAATCATTATGCTTTTAGAAATAATTGATATGTATCAAGGGAAGAACGTCCATCAGTAATTCATGTGAACATTCCAGGGCATATTAACACAATATTGAATAGAAAATCCTCTGAGAAACCTTGCTACAAAAGCAACATGGAGATCTCAGTTAATAGGGCATGTATGAAATGGGATTTCCCTTGGTCAGAAAATAATTTTGGAGGACGGATTGGATGGGGGGGGGGCAAGATCCTAACTCCACTACCACAAGTGACCTAACAGCTCAGTAGTGATTGATCTAGAAAGACCTTAGAACAGATAATTAAGCAGTCAGTCTGAGTATTTAGGAAAAAGTGCTGTGGACATAAAGAGTGACCTCATGGGTTTCTCAAGAACAAGTCATCCCAGACTAACCTCATCCCTTATTTGACAAAGTTACTAGCCTCACAGAGCAGGGGAATATGGTGGATGCAGAATATCTTGATTTAGCAAGGCTTCCGCAGCATACCTCATGATATTCTTGTTGACAAGCTGGGAAAATGTGGGAGATGATGCTACTGCTGGTGGATTTGTGGCTGGTAGATGAATCATACCCATAATTTGCTCATCTGTGGTTCCTCTTCAACCTCTATCATTATCTGCCAACCTGTGCTTAAGATCTGTGGGAGATCCCCCTGCTTGTAGGTCATCCATAATTGTAGTTTTATTTGTAATCGAAGCCTGTATTTTAATACCATTTTAACTTTATAGTTTAATCTTGGTTTAGATTGTGTATATTTCTGCCCTGGGATCTTCAGCTGAAGGGCAGGTTATAAATAAGTTCATAGTATGACAGCTTGGAACAGGGCCTTCTTTGTG
Organism: Rhineura floridana; assembly: GCF_030035675.1. Classification (NCBI taxonomy): domain Eukaryota; kingdom Metazoa; phylum Chordata; class Lepidosauria; order Squamata; family Rhineuridae; genus Rhineura; species Rhineura floridana. Next base: position 12,856,572 of record NC_084484.1, read on the forward strand.
ATGGCACCTCAAATGTGGAATTCCCTCCTTTTGAGGATGCAATTGTCCCTCTTACTTAGCTTTTGATGTCAGCATATATTTTCCTTCAGGCATTTGGGGAAGGTTGAACTAAATAATTGGTCTCTTCTGCTACTGGATTTGATTTGATATAATGTTGCATGTTATATTTTTATCTATTTGGGTTTTTTTAATAATCAGCTGTCAGCCCTGGGAACCTTTGAGTTGAAGGGTGGGCTACAAATACAATGAGTGAATGAGTGAATGAATGAATGTAAAAAAAAAAAGCCTGCAGAGAAGTGCCAGCTAGGTTGCCACAGGGTTCTGTTATGGGCCCAGTGTTGTTTAACATCTTTATAAATGATTTGGAGGAAGGAATATAGGGGGTGTTCATTAAAGGGGAAGATGACAACAAAATGGGTGAGGTAACCTTTGAGGATAGAAACAAGATGACCTTGACAGAATGGAGAACTAGGTCAATACTAACAAAATTAATTTCCACAGATATAAATGTAAAGTTCTGCATTTAGGTAGGAAGAATCAGTTGCTCAACTACATGGTGGGTGACACCTGTCTTGATAACAGTACACATGAAAAGGCTCTAGAGTTTTTAGTAGACCACAAGCTTTACCTGAATCAGGAGTGCAATGTGGCGGCTAAAAAGGCTAATGCAATTCTAGGTTGTATCAACAGAAATGCAGTGTCCACATTGTCAGAAGAATTCTGCTTTGGTAAGACCTCACTTGGAGTACTCTGTCATTTCTGGGCAATGTAGTGTAAGAAGGATGTTGATAAACTGGAACATGTCCAAATAAAGGCAACAATGATGGTGAGGGGCCTAGAGACCAAGTCCTAGGAGGAAATGTTGAAGGAGTTGAGTGTGTTTAGCCTAGACAATATTTACAGCGGGTAGCCACCTTCAAATAATTGAAGGGTTGTCACATGGATGATTGTGCAGATTTGCTTTCTGTTGCTCCAGAGGGTGGAACGAAGGGGTTCAAATTATAAGAAAAGGAGTTTAGACAAAATGTTAAGAAGAACTTCCTGATGTTATGAGCTGTTCAACAGTGGAACTGACTGCCTTAGAAGGTGATGGACTTGCCTTTGTTAGAGGTTTTGAAACAGAAGCTGGATTGCCACCTCTCCGGGATGTTAGTAATGTGTTTCATGCATCAGCAGGATATTGGAGTTGATGACCTTTGAGATCCCTCCAACTCTAAGATACTGTGATGTTGCTACAGCTCTACTCCCTCCTACAGCTGCCCTTCTGTGGGAAGAACCCTTGAATATGCATTCTTTTATCAACAGATGCTGTCCTGAATTTCTCATTTCTTGCTCTGTTGTCAGAGCCCCAGAAGGGCCCAAGCTTTCCAGTGGCCCTCTAAGCATTTTTTCCCTGGTGCTTCAATCAGCAGCTAGATCTGGGAGTCACAACTTTAATTTCTTTTGATGCCTTCAGTTCCCAGGTCATTGTAGGAAGTTAAAATAGCTGCCATGGATCTGCTATTTTAATTTTCCACAATGTTCCAGAGGGAAGCTACTTTATAGCCATTGTAGGAAATTAAAATGGTCCCAGCTGCCCAGTGTTGATCAAAGTGTTGCTGCCGCCTACTGCTACGTCCACAATCGTATAAGCCCACAAGGGATCATTTATAATATAAGCAAAACAAAGGCACAAAAAACAAAATGGAAGAGGACAATGGGCATAACCTAGAGAAATATATGGGCACTTTTAAGTGGAACTACATGCATAAAGACTAAAGTAGACCTCAGAATCACTCTACAACTATGTTTCTGTGATCACTTCAGTGCTGGTCCCAAGTCTGTACAAAAACGTGCCCGCATATGTGGAGATCATCATGTTCTTACCTAATGTTTAATCAATAGATGTCTCGGGGGGAGGGTTGATCACTTTCTCCTTGTGTGTCTGTGTGTATCTGTATGTGTTTCTGTGTGTGTGACATTATGAACAGCCTCTGACTTGCACCAAAAACAACTGATATGAGTAGAAGTTGCAGTGGCGATCTCTGTGAATAGGGCTTGTTGGGGACATGGAAATGCCCACTCACAAAAGTTCCCCCTGTTTCCCCTACTCTTCTGCTGTTATATTAGTCCCATTCAGACATTCTGATCTCACGCATGATGGAGAAAGGGAACAAGTATGCTAGCTCTGTCCCCTCCCCAGTTATTGTCTCTCTCCATGGCTTCGAGGGATAACCCTTAAAGCAAGGAGACTTTTTGTTCCTGTAAGCTTGTATGATTTAGAATCCTGGACTTGTGGGGAACCTATATGAATAAAGCAGAAAAGCCGGCATAGACATTTGGTGCTAACTCATGAAGAGAGACAGGGAATTGAGCTAGCACACCCATTTTCAGGTGAAAATGTTGTGAATGGGCCTTTCTGTCCAAAGCACCCCCTGCTCTTGGATGGGGGTGATGGGGGTAGATATAAGGGCTCCTGTTATACCCACTCTGTCACCCTGGATGGCACCTCTGCCACTCTCTACTTATGGCCGCCCATGGTGGCCCCTCCCCGCTCCTTGCCCCCACCACCGCTGGGGGTGGGCATCTTCCCCCCGCTTTGGGGGCCTTTCCTTTCCCTTTTGGCCCCCCTTGTCCTTTCTTGGGTGGCATATCTAGCTGATTTGGGGCTCCCTGGCCCAACCCTGTCTAGAGAGGGAGATTGGGGCCCCGCTTACAAAATGACGTTGTCATGCCAGTTGATCCCCTTAATTATTTTCCTGGGTCCCTGGTCATAGATAGTTAACTCCTTTGATATTTTTTCATCCCAGAGACCCGGTGATTTTTACAGCCCCAGCTGTATCAGCTTACTGCAAATTGGCACCTCCTTATCAGCAACGAGGGGCCTGGTTCCATCAAGGCCGTAAAAACTCCTACGGTTTGTTATGGGAAACCAGGAGAGATGGGGCCTGGTACTGTGGGAACATCGTTTCATCATTCCTGTGTTGGAACTGCTAAATTAGTTGATTACGCCCAGCTGAGGTAAGGATTTTTCTCTATAAGAGAAGGCCTCAGCTCTTGGGCTGTGTTCCACTTGTGGGCACCACCTTGCTTATGGTGATGCTCTGCAGTGGCTCCACTATACTTCCTGACTGACCGTCCCTGAGGGGAAAGATACTAACTCCTGAGAAAGAGCTGAGGCTTGTAAGTACAATTGAGGCAGTTAGTTTTATTATTTTCATTTTTGTGCCAAGAACCTTTATATCTTGTTTGTTATATACCTTGCCCCTTTTGGGTGTTGGTTTTAGGATTTAATTTGCTGCTCCAACTAAATTGTATGTACCTTTTTATCTTTTGTACCCTTTACCCTTTTCTTATTTTCCTTTTTTAATAAACTTACTTATTTTAAAGCAACGTGTGTTTATTCCAGAGAAGGGGTTCAGTTACTAAGTTCAGTCCTGGCTGCTTGACCAAACTACCGTGTACTAGAGGAATATTTTCACTTAAGACTTCTGAAGGGGCCAGGAGGGTATTGAGCCTCTGGTCCTGAGAGGCTTGAGTGTTCAGTGGGCTCTGGGGGTCCCTTCACCCCAGAGTGTTTAACCAATAGAAGGGTGGTGGCAGTACTACCGTGCAGGGTTAGTGTAAAGCATACACAGCCCTAGCAGACCAGGTTGGCTAGGATCAATTGCCCAAGGTTGGGGATTGATTCCTGGGACAGTAAAAGTAGGAGGAGGGGAACTCCCTGCTTTCACTACATGTTGGCAGCGTTTGGGGTCGAAAAAGACTGAACCTATCTCTGGTTAAACATAGTTGTGAAAAGGTACAATTGGATAAATTACAATTATTAAAGATTCTGGCACAAAGGTTTGTTGTTTTGGAAAGTCAGGATGGATACAAGATCTAAACAAAAGAAGGCATTAGATCAGGTTTCCACTGAGAGTAGTGATGAGGAACAAACAGAGATGTTACCTCAAAGCAATTTTGAAGCAGCAGGAGGCAGCGCAGAGGGGCTGCCAGTCCAAAGCTTTACTCCGGAGGGAGAACGAGCACCGTCACCGGTACGGGGTCGACGGAGTATGGATAGCCAAGTTAGCCAGAGTGGGGGTGTGCCACCCATGGATATGTGGGCAGAAATGCACAACTTCTTCTCGAAACAGATGGCTCTTATGACTACCCTTGTACAACAACAACAAGCTTTTGCCCCACCAAGCCAAGGACTGAGGTCTGGCAGAGTGTGTTTGGGAGGAGCGGATCCAGCAGATTTTCCGTTTTATCAAGCGGGAGAGGATATCTCCGAGTTTTTTTTAATCTTTGAGCAAGCGTGTGTGGACCAGTCTTTAGACAAAAAATACTGGATGAAAATTCTACGCACTCAAGGAAAGGGAGAGTTAAGAAGTCTAATGTGTAAACTCCCGAGAGAGCTAGCTGATGATTATGAAAACTTTGTAAAATTGGCAACAGCCCAGTTTGCGTTATCCACCAGGGCATGTTACCAAAAGTTTGAGACTTTGACAAAAAAATCAAAAGAGACGTTTTCAGCATTAAGCGCTCGTACTGCTCAAGCTATGGATTTGTGGATTGCAGCTGCAAAAGCTAATACTTTTGAGCAGTTAAGGACTGTGTATACTCTGGAGAAATTTTACAAAATGTTGCCAAGAGAGCTTGCCGCAGCGGTGCGAGGCAAAAAGCCAAAAAGCTTGCAAGAAGCTGGTCATTATGCTGATGAACTAGATTCCTTTCAGGACAAAGAGGAATTGCCTAAAGCATATGTTAAAAAACCGGGCAATTACAAAGGGAATCAACCAGCGGGTGGAGGAAGTGAGTGGAAGAAAAAAACGTGGCCATCTGTAGTTAAGTCGGAGGACAAAGGGGAGAGCTCTGTTCCTGCTGCTGTTCCCGTGCGTCCGTCAGTTTACCAACCGAGTAAAGCAGTTTTGGAGAATTTATGCTTTCTATGTAAACAACCGGGGCACAGAAAGGACCAGTGTTCCCAACTGATTAAGAAGCAGAATGTGAGTGTCAGCAAAGGGACTAAAATAGCGGTAGTACAGAGAGCCCGTGATTATGAAGAACCAGGAGGGCAGTCATCTCCGGAAATTTCCCGTTGGTCGTCTTCGGATTCTAATTCCGACCAGGACTGGGAGTTTTCAGCTCCTAGTACTGAGAATAGTCCCATCACCCAAAGGAAAGGAAGTAAACAGACTCCTGCGGTGAGTGTTATTCAACCGGGAGAAAAGAAGGGGGGTGGAAGGAAAAAACCAACCCAGGAACTACTCCAAAGCGGGAAGGGAGAGAAGGAACGACTCCCTGCAGACAACGCTAGCTATTCCTGTTTGCCTGGCCAGATTGCTTGGTCCAACAAAATGTTTAAAGAGACTATTTTTGTGAATTATGTTAAGTTAACGGCCTTTCGCGATTCGGGCAGTGAGGCATCGAGTTTATCTCGCCATTTAATTCCGCCTGAATTAATTTTACCAGGGATTAAAGCGTCAGTACATGTTTATGGGATGTCTAATAAACTTTGTGATGTGGCTGATGTTTGGATTTCATATAAAAACTGGTCGGGAAAACATAGAGTATTAATTCATGATTACTCTGACCAGTTTTTCGATTTCCTGTTGGGGAATGATATTGCCTATGCACATTATTTACATAATCAGAAGGCTGGAAACGTGAATGTAAATGTTTTAACTAGAAGTGCAGTTAAGAAATTAGAGCGTGAACCTGATATGGAAACTCTACCACTAGATGGTGCTGTGACACGAGAAGTTGATGATTTAAACCAGCCGCTGCCAAATGGAGCTGGGAATAGGGATGATGTTGAATCTCCTGAGAAAGAGTTGCAATTAAATTCTGTTCGTTCTAAGGCGTTTAGGGAAGCTCTCCTACAAGATGAAAGTTTGCAAAAATGTAGGGAAGCTGCAGACAATGCTCCCTTGGAATTGTCTAAATCTGTGACCGTAAGATTCTATTGGAAAAATGGGTTGTTATACAGAGAGCATGTGCCGCAGGGTGCATCTGTGGATTGGAAACCTGTTAAACAACTGGTAGTTCCAGCAGCACATAGACTGGAAGTGTTACAATTGGCTCATGATGCTATCAGTGGAGGCCATTTGGGAATAAAAAGAACTTTAGCACGAGTAACTCGTTGCTTTTATTGGCCCCAGATTGCAAAAGGGGTGCAGGATTTTTGTAAAAGCTGTTTAACCTGTCAGCTAGTAGGACATGCTAGGGATCACCCTAAAATGCCTATGCAAGTTTCTGAGATCATAGCAGAACCATTTGCCCGGGTTGCAGTGGATATTCTTGGTCCACTGACTGTGACGCCTAGTGGGAAGAAATTTATTTTGACTTATATAGATTATGCAACACGATTTGCTGAAGCAGTAGCTCTAAGCAGCATTACTGCCACGGCTATTTCAAAGGCTCTGTTAGAGATTTTTTCTCGGTGGGGATGCCCAAAAGTTATCTTATCAGATCAAGGCCCAGGTTTTGTAGCTAAACTCACTAAAAAGCTATGGGAGATTGCTGGGATAGAACATGTGATGTCTGTGCCTGGACAGCATGAATCCAACGGACTTTGTGAACGTCTGAACCTGACTCTAGGAAGAATGTTAAGGGCACATGCTGTAAAACATTCAGGTAACTGGGATGTGGCTCTGCCGTTTCTCATGTTTGCCTATAGAGATACCCCCCAGGCCAGTTTAAAATCTTCTCCAAATCAGTTGGTATTTGGCCAGGATATTACAGGTCCCCTGTCTTTGTTAAGGGCAGATTGGGAAGGAAAGATGGAATTCTCTTCTGTACCAGTAACCACATATTTACAAAACTTGCGTGAGACCCTAAAGGATGCATTGGAGACTGCCCATGAGAATTTAGCAGAAGCCCAGCAACAGCAAAAGGCTTATTATGATTCTCATACTAAGGCACGTCGTTTTGCAGTGGGTTCAGAGGTGCTGGTGTTAAAACCACAATCAGGATCTAAGTTGTCAGTAGCCTGGACTGGGCCTATGCTGGTTAAGGCACAACTGAGTGATACCAATTACTTATTGGCCTATCCTGATTCAAAAAAGAAACCAAGGGTTTACCATATTAATACCCTTAAGCAATACTGGTCTAGGGCAAAGCTGGTTTTGGCCTGCACTAGGGCGAAAGAGCAGGAGGAAGGGTTTGTGGACCTAGTGGCAGAAAGTCAACAAGAAGGGGGTATTGATGAGGTTTTTTTTTCTGATAACTTGGAATATGAACAATGTTCACAACTACGCCAAGTTTTGGTGGATTTTCAATCTTTGTTTTCTAGTAAGCCAGGGAAAACACATTTGGCTAAACATTCTATTTTGACAGGTGATCATCCACCAATGCAGTCCTCCCCTTATAGGGTAACTGGGCCACATGCTAAAGCGGTGGAAAAAGAAATACAGGCCATGTTAGACTTAGGGGTTATTGAACCTTCTGTTAGCCCCTGGTCTTCCCCCATTGTGCTGGTAGCCAAGAAGGATGTTAATGAAATTCGTTTTTGTGTGGATTACAGGAAATTAAATTCAATCACCCAAGTGGATCCATACCCCTTACCCAGGATGGACCATCTGATTGAAAGGTTGGGGGCTGCTAAGTTCATCACCACCTTGGACCTAACTAAGGGTTACTGGCAAGTACCCCTAGATGAAGATGCTGTCTTGAAATCTGCCTTTGTTACCCATATGGGCTTGTATCAATTTAAAATGATGAGTTTTGGGCTTAGGAATGCTCCTAGTACGTTCATGAGATTAATAAATTCTGTCCTGAATGGTTTAGGAGATTACGCCTGCGCCTATCTTGATGATATCGCGGTGTATAGTGGGGATTGGGAATCCCATGTGAAACACTTAAGAACTGTATTTCAAAGGCTGCAGGATGCAGGACTTACCATTAAAGCCCAGAAGTGCCAATTTGGGTTGGGAGAGGTTTCCTATTTAGGCCATAGGGTGGGTAGTGGCTGTTTGAAACCTTTGGATGCCAAAATTGAAGCAATTACTAATTGGCCAATACCTCAAACCAAGAAACAAGTTCAGTCATTCTTGGGGCTTGCTGGTTACTATCGGCGTTTCACTCCCCACTTCAGTAGTCTTGCCACCCCTTTGACTAATTTGTGTAAGAAATGCAAACCAGCACGGGTGGTGTGGTCGTCTGATTGTCAACAGGCCTTTGAGGCTTTAAAGGCTGCATTAATAAATTACCCTGTTTTAAAAGCCCCAGATTTTGCTGAACCCTTTGTGGTACAGACTGATGCTAGTAATTGTGGTTTGGGTGCTGTACTCTTGCAGAAGGATTCGGAGGGAGAACTCCACCCTGTAGCCTATCTGAGTAAAAAGCTAATAGAGCGAGAGCGCCATCTAGCGACCATTGAGAAGGAGTGTCTTGCTATAGTTTGGGCCCTGGAGAAATTAAGACCGTATCTTTGGGGACGTCACTTCCAATTGCAAACGGATCACTCTCCCCTGTGCTGGTTGTCCAGAATGAAGAATTCAAACCAAAAACTATTGAGGTGGGCTCTGTTATTACAAGATTTTGATTTCACCATAAATCATGTGGCTGGGAAGAATAATAAAGCCGCCGATGCTCTATCTCGTATGTATCATTTAGATGATTAATGCTGATCTTGTGCTTTGTAACTGATCTTGCTATGTTATGCCTGAAATTATTTTTAATAAATGTATAATTTAGTTTTGTATTTTAAGGTGATAATCTTTTTGATGTCTTCTAGAGCGATGATATCAAGGGTGTTCAACCTTTGATGTCATCTTTCTCGAAAGGGGGCGTGTCATGCCAGTTGATCCCCTTAATTATTTTCCTGGGTCCCTGGTCATAGATAGTTAACTCCTTTGATATTTTTTCATCCCAGAGACCCGGTGATTTTTACAGCCCCAGCTGTATCAGCTTACTGCAAATTGGCACCTCCTTATCAGCAACGAGGGGCCTGGTTCCGTCAAGGCCGTAAAAACTCCTACGGTTTGTTATGGGAAACCAGGAGAGATGGGGCCTGGTACTGTGGGAACATCGTTTCATCATTCCTGTGTTGGAACTGCTAAATTAGTTGATTACGCCCAGCTGAGGTAAGGATTTTTCTCTATAAGAGAAGGCCTCAGCTCTTGGGCTGTGTTCCACTTGTGGGCACCACCTTGCTTATGGTGATGCTCTGCGGTGGCTCCACTATACTTCCTGACTGACCGTCCCTGAGGGGAAAGATACTAACTCCTGAGAAAGAGCTGAGGCTTGTAAGTACAATTGAGGCAGTTAGTTTTATTATTTTCATTTTTGTGCCAAGAACCTTTATATCTTGTTTGTTATATACCTTGCCCCTTTTGGGTGTTGGTTTTAGGATTTAATTTGCTGCTCCAACTAAATTGTATGTACCTTTTTATCTTTTGTACCCTTTACCCTTTTCTTATTTTCCTTTTTTAATAAACTTACTTATTTTAAAGCAACGTGTGTTTATTCCAGAGAAGGGGTTCAGTTACTAAGTTCAGTCCTGGCTGCTTGACCAAACTACCGTGTACTAGAGGAATATTTTCACTTAAGACTTCTGAAGGGGCCAGGAGGGTATTGAGCCTCTGGTCCTGAGAGGCTTGAGTGTTCAGTGGGCTCTGGGGGTCCCTTCACCCCAGAGTGTTTAACCAATAGAAGGGTGGTGGCAGTACTACCGTGCAGGGTTAGTGTAAAGCATACACAGCCCTAGCAGACCAGGTTGGCTAGGATCAATTGCCCAAGGTTGGGGATTGATTCCTGGGACAGTAAAAGTAGGAGGAGGGGAACTCCCTGCTTTCACTACAGACGTGATTTCAAAACATTGTGAAGGGGCCCGCCTGCTTATTCTATACCCCCTCCCGGCACCCAATTATCCAGGGGGGGAGCCTAATTGGCCTGCACACGGCAAGGATTGATGGTTGGGGTCGTGCACCACCTACCCCCATGTTAATTAAAATTTAAATTTAAATTTAAAAATTGCCGGCCAAAGGCCGTCTCGCCTGTGGTCCTCGCCGCTGCTGGCTCCGATCCTGTGCTGCCGCCTCGTAGTGACTGCACTGCCGCTGCTGCCGCAGGGCCTCCCAAGGCCAGGAGCCTCGCCGCGTAGGTCTTGGTGCCAGCCACCAAGCCTCGCCATGCGCCACCTCGCCGCCGCTCCCTGTCTCCCAATGAGGTGGGGGGGGTCTCACCGCCGCACAGTCAGCCTGGCCTCAGAAAGCCTCTGGAGGCCCACGTGCGTCGAGCAGCAGAAGAGGAAGGTGGAAGGGGCGGCTGGACTCAAATAGTCCTATAGACCCCGCCCCTTATGCTGCATGTCATGCTGATGTCACGGGCGCGACGCGCGATGTTGCCCCATTAACAGATGGGGGCAGCGTCTTCACCCCCACCTGCAATCATGCCCCGCTCATCAGCTGCGCGGCGAGTGGAGCTTCGTTTCTGTCCCAAGCACCCCCTGCTCTTGGATGGGGGTGATGGGGGTAGATATAATTCTCATCCACACACTCATGAGGGGGATTAGGATATCTGAATAAGGCTTATGTGTGTAGCCGATCAGGGCTTATTCATAATATATGAATGTATTAGAAACTAATGTCAGCTAGAACAAAATTCTTACCCGCAAAGGACATATTAAAAAATAATTAAAGATAAATACAGCCAGCTAAGATCGAAATAAAATCTTTGGCAGCATTAATGTCAGTAGCCACGGAAAGGTGTTGCACTTGATCTCCACTTGATAGCTGAAAGAAAGCAAAGCTCGACAGATCCCCTTGGGTGGGGAGTTCCGAAGAGTAGGTTTCATGACTGAAATATTGCTATTCCACACATCCCAAACAAGTTCACTTCCAAGAAGGAGAAAACAGAGAACTCCCCTCTGATTTGGCGTATAGACTGAAGCACTCCACCACACATGAATTAACTCATAGGCCCCACTTTATAATAACTGTTATAAAAACCTATATTGTGATGTCTAGACTTTTCCACCCCCCTTGTGTAAAGTTGCACAACCCATTTGTGCAGCTACAGATTTAGGTCTATGTTGTGCATTTTGAACACTGAATTAGAGTCATTATTTTTTTATCCATTCATTCATTGTTCTTGAATATTAAATATTTTGGACACTATTAGATTGATGGGTTTTGTTTAGTACAATGTTTCCTTTTTATTCTTTATTTTGACTACTGTTACTAAGTGAACAACCATTTACCTGAACATGGCTCAAGTGGAATTGTCTTGCAGACCCAGAATCCATGATCTGCATTTTTTCCTTCTGTCTTCCATCCTGATTAAGAAAAAATTACATAATGTTATAATTTAGTGTATTTCACGAGCTTGCAATTAAAGCCACAGAAGATCATTAATCTTATTCAGAATCATTTACCAGTAATAGCCTCATCTCCCAAGCCTACTCTTAATTTGCATACTGTAATTCATTTAAATATATGCATTTTTTTTAAAAAAAACAGTTAATTGTCTTGCCCTGGAGCTATATAAAATCAATCCAAGGGGAGTTTAAGCTATTTAGCTATTTGAATGTGTGTGCATATGTGCATGTGTGGGCATTTGTATTCTTAAAAATGCATTTTCAAAAATTCATAATTTAAATTCAGCTTGCAGACTTGTTTACTTCTGGAGAATAAACTCTGAGTGATGCAGTCTTGGAAATCAATAAAGGCATCCGCTTAAAGTTATATATCTGATTTATACTGGTCCCCTCATATACTGTCCAGGGGAAAGAAATTGCCATTTAAGCATATTGCCATTAAGATGTAGTGTATGAAGCATACATGATTAGGTAATTGCTATCAATCATCCATTCCATGCTTGTGGCAAGAAGAGAAAATGGAACCATGTCCAAATACAATAAAAAGGAATAAATCTTGGCATTGCATTTAAAGCTTGCATCAGTTCCTTTTGAGATGTAGTTTTGGGGCTCCATAGCAATTTGATGAAAATCAGCAGGTTCCTTTGTTTTGTCTCCTCTGCTGCTAGTAGATTTAGATCATTTGCACATAGTTCTCACATTTGGTGCTTATGCCTGTGCCTAATATGTTTTTAGAAGATTCATATTGTTTTACGGGTAACTTAAAATGACAATGACTGCTTTATGTCATTCCCTTATCAGTGTATATACATATATAAGGGCATCTTGTGTTCTAGAATTTTATAGTATTGGGGTCTGTTGAGGAGCCAGTCTTGTGTCTTACTGCTCGTGTGTAGAAATTATTTTGCAGCATCAGATTCAAACAAGGTTGTGGGCATCACTTCAGGGCAGAGGGAGGAAAATATCCCTTTACTGGGGATGGGAAGCCAGCTTCAGCAAGGATTGAAAGCTCCTTCTTGGATAATACAAGGTTATTTAAAACAATAACACAGCATCAAAAGCATCTGCTGTTATTATTTCTATACCTCTCTATAACTGTAAGTTATGAATCTATGAGCCCTCTCATTGAACTAGTCAGACCATTGGTCCTCCAGATAGCCAAGTACAGTCCAGCAGCACCTCTCCAGGGCTGGAAGTGGAGGTTGTTTTCCCAGCTATCACTTTTCTTCCTTTATTGTCATCTCTATCTCACCCTTCATTGACCAAGTGATTCCTGAGTGGGGTAACACATCGAATACAAAATCAAAACGGCAATCCAACAGATACAATAAACTTTAATACAATATAAAATCAATACATATTACAACTCGTCCTTTTCACACCACACATTAGTGTCATATACACACGAACAGCCTATATCATGGAAATTCTGGATAAAACGGTAAGGTTTTAGCTGGCTCCGAAATTCAACCAATGTGGGTGCCAAACCACCTTCTGAGAAGCCCCTTTCATGAGCCCCACTGGCCAATGGAAAAACAAGCTGGGCATTTCCAGCACATCTTAAAGCCCAGGCAGGATGATACAGAGAGAAACACTCCTTCAGGTAACTGGGTCCTGAGTAGTTCAGGGTTTTATGAATCTACTGCACCCTCAGACATCCTTTTAATTGAGCATTCGGGATGATTTGCATTCTTACCAGTAACAAGGTGGTCACATGGGCTCCTGCGTTCAAGTTGATTTGTGCCCTCAAAACCTTTGGGGCACTCACATGGCATTAAAAGGTGGGGTATAAATGTAATAAATAAATAAAATAAATTAGCAGGAATCTGTGTGGTTTGAAGCTTTCAGCAAATATCCTGAAACGTTTCATACCAGAAATGTTCCAGGTGTGTGTGTGTGTGTGTGCTTAACTACTGACTTTGATGCTCTGTGGCACTATGGCAATGTACTGAATTGAAGTTGCTTCTTTGTGAGTAGCCACTGCACATGCTTCCTGTTGTTGCTGTTTCTGTGGAACCGGGTGAAGGTTTAGCATGGCAGTGTTCACAGCCTGAACATTAAAGCTGTACAAGTGAAAGTGTGGTGCTGGCATGGTATCATGGTGTCATAGTGCAAATTATTTATGCTTAATTTAAAAAAGGGCAGGGAGATAATATTGCTCCACATCCGGTCCCTTTTGCTGCTTGGCACTGGCTACAGTGCCTTTGCTTGTGTCAGGAAATTCAAAGGGAAGATTTGCAGCTGGTTGAGCCTGTTAGGATTTTGTTTTGCTCCGAGACTGGTATTTGTGTGAAAGTAGAGGGAGTACATGTTGGAGTAAACAAATATTGCATGGTCACTTTAAGGGATATTTGGGGAATATCCCATGTACCTGTTTACCATGTTGTAACTTCCTAATGGGTGGGGTTTAGTTACCTGACTTCCTCCTCCTTTGTCCTGGGGGATTTTTGAATATTCTCCATTGCTGATCTATCCACCATTGAGAGAGGCCGCATGGCACAGATGCTCTCTCTGAGAGCATCCATACCAAAGACTAAGATGGACTGAGACTATTTTTCTTTCATCTAAGCTAGAACCTGTTTCTGAACATATGCAGAATTCATGAGTAAGCATTCCTTTCTTTTACCTAAAGGGTTGTGTCTGTTGTTATTTATACAGATAAAGGTGGGGCTGGTTTATATTCTCGTTCTGCTGCTTGTACCAAATTAGTGCCTATTTCTGTGTGTATTTTTTATAATACCAAACAGTACAAATAGAGGATACATGCACACATGCAGCAAGGGGGGGTCTGTAGAGAGAGAGAAACTAGGGTGGTGTGTGATGTGTTGGAAGGGTACAGCGGCAATGATTAGTAGGGACCAGTCAGGTCTTTTCCTCCCTCTCTACCTCCTTTCCTCCTCCCTTCCCTCCAGGGGCCACTTCTTTACCCGTGGCACAGGGAGGGAGGGAGAAGAGACTGTATTTTTTGCTGCAAGTGAAGAAGAGAGAAGAGCAGCAGACATATTGCCCTTGCTACTGGAGATGTATGGAAGGGCTGGGGGAAAGAGCAGAGTGGTATGGCATCATAATGCAACTAAACTCCATTGTTGAAAAAGGGGAGAGGACCAACGGTGGGGATGGAAACAATGGCCTCGGAGGAATCAAAGGAGGCCAGTGCAAAGTTGATAACGCGGGAGTATTGATGAACATTTACAGTATGTATCAGGAGGAGAAGTAGACCGTCTGATACAAATCCATTACAAATCCACACTGAAAGTGTAAAATGCTTCTCACAGCATACGCCCTCAATAAGATACCTGTGGAGGCACTCAACATTAAAATCTCGAGGCAGGTAGCATACAGAAACTCTACATGGAGATGCCAGCTATTGAAAACTTACTGAACAGAACCAGTGAGCTGGTCAGGGCTATACATGCTCCTGTGGAATAATAATGTCTGCTCTGAAATATTTGAGGAAGGCAACTGCCCCTCCCCAAAAGGTGCTACTTACTAAGGCACATGTGGCTCTAGCATTCCAATTCTTCTAGCAACTCACAAGCAGAGCTTGTACGTATTCATCACCTCCTGTTTGCCCCCAACGTCTGTTAAGCCTGTGTCAACCCAAGTCAGTAACAAGTAGCATGACAAATGTTAGCATGCCCCAGTGTTTCATACTCCTTGATCATTTTTCAAATAGGAATGTGGTTCAGGGAACACCTGTGTTCTTACACCACCTCTATACTAGTACTAGAGAGCTGCAAAACTCCAACAGTGAAATTTCACTCCTTGTTGACATTCTTTTCACTTCCTTCAGATTTCCAGCTGAAGTAGCTGGGCTGGACCTTCTAAATCCACTTCAGATTTCCGCAAGATGGAATTTTGTGACAACTATGGCACTAACCCACTTGCTGTCACAACCTCTTGAGTGGTTATCTATCACAACTATCAGCAGTTCAGACAGCAGGACACTCTTGAGCTGTGGTGTTGTCTGTGAAGATGATCAGATTGCCTCAGCTTCCATCTGATGCAAATCTGACCCACATATTTCTGACATTGTAAAGACATCCTTAGAATGCTGACATTTGTAGAGGACAGATAAAGCCTGAAAAATGATGAAAGAATAGTGGCAGTGGAGAATTTGAGAGATCGGGTTCAAGTATGTAAAGCTGCCTTCTACTGAGCCCAGCCATTGGTCTGCCTTCCCCACTGCCCTGCGCTGCCTCTTTTGCCTCCAGCTCTCCAAAGTCACCAGCAGGTCATTCCCTCACACCTGTTACCTGAGATTCTAGAGGTGCCAGGGAACAGACCTTCTGCAGGTAAAGGATGAAATGTGATGGAACTGTAATCTGTCTCTCTGATATCTAAGGAGGAAAAAGGAAAGTGATGTCTTATAGTCTTTTTATTATTCCTTTTGAACGGGTTGATGAGTCACCCAGAAAATATTTCATTACTATTTTGAGGGAGTAGAAACTTAGAGATGTTTCTAAGAGCTCCTTCTTATGCTGTGATGATGGTGTGGGAGCCATAATAGGGTGGCTTCTTCCTGCATCACTAGGCTAATATGGGAGGAGCCTGTGCTGCAGCTTCTCTCCATACCACTGCTTGCCTCAGTTTCCACACTGGGAGGGAGAAGACAGAATGTGACCTCCTCCCATGTTAGTGGGAATTTCTGATATTATGCCCACTGGCAAAATATGGTGCAATGGGTCCCACCTTCCCACTATGATGTAAAAAGGAAGCCTCAATAAAGATCACAATCAATCAGAGAACCAGATCAGACCTAGTTGCTTCAAATATATGGTAACTGCTTGTTTATATTTCAAACTACTGTGAATAGCAAGTTAAAGAATAAAATGAGACAATGATTGAACAAAGATTTCTACTACTGAGGAGAAAGAGAAGGAACTACAATGTAAAGAAATCTCCAGGTAACATTTGTCCACGTTGTGTCTTTCTAACCTCTTTCTTGCTGAGGTGGTAAATATGTGTTTGGATTGTACTTCAGAAAGCAGATGGGGAGCTCACATCTGAAGGCTCCATCACACAAACACACAATCCCTTCACACAGAGAACAAAGATAGCAGGAAGAATTCTAGTTCTAGGTAGGGTTGGCATGAGAATTTATCGAATGCTGTATCAGATTTAGACCCAGAGGGTTTGGAAGTGAAGTTCAAATAAGATGTATGTCAAGGCTGGGCAGTGGACAGCCAGTTGGGAACTGGGAATCAGGAGGGAACTGCAATCAGGATGAGAGTGACCCCATAAGGTGGGCCCAGAGAAGAAACCAGGAATCAGGACTGAGGAGTAATCAGGACTGGAGAACAAACCGGCAGTCAGGATCAAAGAGCAAGACTAGACACACTAGTACTCAGTTAGACCTTATTGCATAATAAAGGCATCACTGAGATAGAAATCTCTCTTGGAGACAGTCTGGGACAATGTCCTTCAGCCATGGGTCCTCATATGTTGCTGGACTACAACACCCATCATCCCCAGCCATCTTAGCTTAGGAAGTTGCAGTCTGGCAACATATGGAGGACCAATGTTGAAGAACCAAGGTCTGGAAGGTTCTTCTCAAGGAGCTGTAGTGACACAACTCACTACGTATGGCAATGGTTAACAGTTCCTCACAATGCAAGCATTCTGGCCCTGTACTCCCTTTCCTGAGCACTCAGAATTTGAGTGCTCATGAATGGAAAAAAACTGCAGTGCCTTTTCCCCATCCCAGCACAAATGAATGTAGCTGCTTTAACACATTAGATGGGGGGGGGAAGGGAAAATTCCAGCAGGGACAAATTGGTGATGGTGTGGCCATATCCCTACTGAAGATCAGTAAGGGATGACCTTCCTTTTTCCCACCATCAAGTTTCCACCTGAAGGAGTTCTCTCTCTCCCTCTCCCTCTCTCTCTCACACATGTGTGAGACCACAAGGAGAAGGAGCTCCATTAGCTTTGGAGCTGGAGGGGGGAATCAGGGGATTGGGGACTCACCCCTCCTTGGTCTTCTCAGCAGGGGGTCTGCCCACCCTTCCCCACCTCCAGTTTTACTCCACACAGGGAAATTTGTTCTTAAATATCATAACAAAGTTATGGATAACTTCAGATGCTGCTCACACAAACAGCTTGTGCATTTCCCATGTTTCTGAAACAGGATTTGATTGTGCAGACCAAAGCATTATTTATTTTAAGTATTTATATACAGCTTTTCATCACGAACTAGTTTACAGGAAAAAAATCAGAGCAAGGTTAAATAATACAATATACAAAATGGCAAATAAAACATCATCAGGCATCAAAATCCATAAAATAGGACAGCATAATAACCCCATAACTCAGAACATGCTAGCCACATCTGCCATAGGAAAAAATGTCTCAAGGTGTTGACAGAAACTTAACAAGGATGTAGTTGTCTCTGTCACTAGGCAAAGGCCCTTACACAGCTTGGGACCACAATACCTGGTGGAACGCCTCTCCCGATAAGAACCCACCTGTACACTACGTTCAAGATCAAAGGCCCTCCTCCGGGTGCCTACTCCAAGGGAAGCTCGGAGGGTGGCAACAGGGAGAGGGCCTTCTCAGTGGTGGCCCCCAAATTATGGAATGATCTCCCTGACGAGGTATGCCTGGCACCAACACTGTTATCTTTTCGGCACCAGGTCAAGACTTTCCTCTTCTCCCAGGCATTTTAGCATATGTTTTAAATTGTTTTTATATTGCTTTAAATTTTAAAATTGTGTTTTAAATTGTTTTTAAGAACATAAGAACATAAGAACATAAGAAGAGCCTGCTGGATCAGGCCAGTGGCCCATCTAGTCCAGCATCCTGTTCTCACAGTGGCCAACCAGGTGCCTGGGGGAAGCCCGCAAGCAGGGCCCGAGTGCAAGAACACTCTCCCCTCCTGAGGCTTCCGGCAACTGGTTTTCAGAAGCATGCTGCCTCTGACTAGGGTGGCACAGCACAGCCATCACGGCTAGTAGCCATTGATAGCCCTGTCCTCCATGAATTTGTCTAATCTTCTTTTAAAGCCATCCAAGCTGGTGGCCATTACTGCATCTTGTGGGAGCAAATTCCATAGTTTAACTATGCGCTGAGTAAAGAAGTACTTCCTTTTGTCTGTCCTGAATCTTCCAACATTCAGCTTCTTTGAATGTCCACGAGTTCTAGTATGATGAGAGAGGGAGAAGAACTTTTCTCTATCCACTTTCTCAGTGCCATGCATAATTTTATACACTTCTATCATGTCTCCTCTGACCCGCCTTTTCTCTAAACTAAAAAGCCCCAAATGCTGCAACCTTTCCTCGTAAGGGAGTCACTCCATCCCCTTGATCATTCTGGTTGCCCTCTTCTGAACCTTTTCCAACTCTATAATATCCTTTTTGAGATGAGGCGACCAGAACTGTACACAGTATTCCAAATGCGGCCGCACCATAGATTTATACAACGGCATTATGATATCGGCTGTTTTATTTTCAATACCTTTCCTAATTATCGCTAGCATGGAATTTGCCTTTCTCACAGCTGCCGCACACTGGGTCGACATTTTCATCGTGCTGTCCACTACAACCCCGAGGTCTCTCTCCTGGTCGGTCACCGCCAGTTCAGACTCTATGAGCGTATATGTGAAATTAAGATTTTTTGCTCCAATATGCATAATTTTACACTTGTTTATATTGAATTGCATTTGCCATTTTTCCGCCCATTGACTCAGTTTGGAGAGGTCTTTTTGGAGCTCTTCGCAATCCCTTTTTGTTTTAACAACCCTGAACAATTTAGTGTCATCAGCAAACTTGGCCACTTCACTGCTCACTCCTAATTCTAGGTCATTAATGAACAAGTTGAAAAGTACAGGTCCCAATACCGATCCTTGAGGGACTCATTTTAAAATATGTGTGTTAAATTGTATATTTGTTTTAATGTTTTTGATTGCTGTAAACCGCCCAGAGAGCTTCAGCTATGGGGTGGTATACAAGTGCAATAAATAAATAAATAGCTGGGGTGTCACTACTGAAAAGGCCCCATCTCACTTCCCCACATAGCAAGCAACATTTGATGGGGAGGGCAGTAAGAAGGCCCCCTCCATCAATTTCAGAGTCTGGTACTGGCAGAAGCATTCTGTCAGATACCTAGGTCTCGAGGTGTTCAGGGTATTATAGCATCGACCTCTTAAACTAGGTCTGGTAATAGATGGACAGCCAATGCAGATCCCATTAAGACAGCTGTTCTATGACTGTGCACTGAAATGCCAGTCAGCACTCCTGTGACAACATTTTGCCTTACCTCCCACATGTAGAGCACATTACACTAGTGAAGCTGGCAGTTTGCCAGACCATACAGAACTATGGCCAGGCTATCCTGGTCCAGGAAAGGGAATAGCTGGCAAATCAGCCATTGCTGGAAAACAGTGCCTCTTGCCAACCTGTCCCTTCAAGGGTAGTGTGACTCCATTAAAAACAGGCTGAACACCAAGTTCCTGGACATGAGAACCACTCAACAACAGCACCTTGTCTTGTTGGGATTCAGTTTACTGGCCCTCATCCAACCCTCTTCCACTTCCAAGCACTGGTTCAGCATTGACACAGTTACATCTGGTTCAGGAGGTATGGGGATGTAGAACTGGGTGTTGTCTGCATCACACTGAGCCCCAGACCCCCTGATGATCGCAAAATCATTGCCTTTATGGGGGCAGGACTCATTAATTAATCCAAGATGTCCATACTCCATAGCTTGATAGAAGAAAATGGTTGTAGGTTTTGGATCCTATATCCCTATCATTGTAAGCTATGTTTGTATTCGGTGTGCATGTTCCCTTCACAGATCCACCACAGAAAGGTCTGTGCATAATCAAAGTCACTCCTTCTCTCCCATACCACAAACAGTGAGTTCTAACATAAAGCAATTTCAGTGTTATCCATTCCTTTACACAGGAGGAATTGATGATCTTTCACCTGTTTCTCTTCTTTGTGACAAATTGATCTGATAAACCAGAAAATTAAACTGTGTCTGGAGGAGCCAGACTTAATTCTGTACAAATACAAGGAGTGAGTGGATAAATATTTCTAGGTAGCAGACAAGCTTTTTGATGAAACTTTTACAAATCAGAGCAACTAATAGTCCTGTGCACAACAGCATCACAAGGTAATGGTGAATATAGAAATAGTTCAGATATTATTGGACTTCTGTGAATGGAAGGGGTTTTGATCCAGCAGAGGCTTCTATGGATGGAAGTTGATTTTTGCCCATTTTTCTTTCCACCCACACCTTTGCTGCTTTCAGAGAGTTTTCCAAACCTCAGAGCGGATTTTCAGAAAATGTAAGGTGGGGTGGAGAATCTGTGGCCCTCCAGATGTTGCACTCCAACTCCCATCAGCTCCAGCTAGTCATTGGTAAGGGATGATGGGAGTTGTAGTCTAACAGCATCTGGAGGAATACAGGTTCCCCACCCCTGGTATTGGGGCTGAGTCTTTCCCCTGCTTCTGTTTCTGGGATCTGAGAGTGCCTGTTTTGTTAATGGAACACTGGTCAGAGATCCCTGGCTCCAATCTGATGATGACGATTGAAATAATCAAGCAGCCTTTCCCAACTTGGTACACTTCAGATGTTTCTAGCTACGACTCCCAGCATCCTTCATGGTTGGCTGTGGCAGATGGGAGTTGGAGTCCAAAACATCTAGAGGGCACCAGGTTGGGGAAGGATGGTTTAATAGTACACAAAGGAATACAAAGTTAACCATGGTATTTATGATTGAGCTCATGCTTACAGCAGTAGGAATAAATGTTACCATAGTCATGAGTATGGATTCCAGTTGGTGTGAGCTGAATTCATGTCAAATGGGGCTTACCTGGACATTTCTTAATGTGTCCCTGTAGTAGTACCTGTACACAGGAAGACCTGTGGAGAGAAACCAAGCAGCCAGTTCTGAAACATATGAATGGACCCTATATTATACAGCTAAGGGGTGAAAGAAAAATGACTACACACTATTGCAAAGGAAGATTAGGAATATGTTATTCAGTTCACATTTCCTCACACAGGACATTTTCCCTAAAATGTAGGGCCTACATGGATAGTGTCAATGCTGACAAAAGATTTATGCCCATTACATCATCATGTGTGAAAAGCACTTGGGTGTCTATTTTGCCATAGGTACTCACATTTTCCTTACTTCTTTAGGACATTTTAACTGCTTCTTAATTTTCCCTAGCAAAATGTCCATAATTATGATAGATGGGAAGATAGAAAAAAGATATTACAGGCACCTTACTCTTAAATAGAAGCCCTCTGAATGGAGGCAACCACTACTACTGAGTCTCTCTCTCTCTCTCTCTCTCTCTCTCTCTGTGTGTGTGTGTGTGTGTGTGTGTGTGTGTGTGTGTGTGTGTGTGTGTGTGTGTGTGTGTGTGTGAAAAACCTTTACACTTAACATGATGTCCATAAGTGTACCACTTTGCTTTTTCTTATAGAATGAATGGGGCTAAACCTATGAATAGTGAAACCAGTTTCTTGAGGTAGAAAGAGCAGTTTGTACACACACACGCACACACACACACACCACTGTTGCCAGTATCAGCCTGTTTATTTTATCCCATAGAACTCAATGGGGTTAATGATAGGGGAGATTCTCCTACAATCAGCAAAGTGGTGCTCCCCCTGGGAGCTTATCCACTGAAGTTCAATTCTACTAATCCCTGTGATTTCCTCAAATGTGGGAACTTTGACAGCATTCTTTGTGGCAGTGAGAGGGACAGTGTTCATGCTTTCCCCTGATGCTTTCTGGGAAGGAATGAAATTCAGCAGTAGAGTTAACTGCTTTGGATTCAGAAAGTCCTGGGTTCAATCCCCAACAACTCTAATTTTTAAAAAGTATTGGGTACCCGGTAAAGCAAAGTATCCCTGCCTGAGACCCTAGAGCAGCCTTTCCCAACCAGTGTGCCTCCAGATGTTGTTGGACCACAACTCTCTCCCAGTTGTGCCCACCTGGGTATTCGGTTCAGCATCTGGGTAGATCCGGGGGTCGGGGAGGGGGAATCGCTGTGGTCTATAGAAGTTCCATCCCTCTTGTTAGGCACCCTATCCAGGTGGCTAATGGTCTAGAGTGTCTACACATAACGTTGGGTCAGCGAGACAGACTGGGAATACTGTTGGTGTACCGTCCACCCTGCTGCCCAACAGCCTCCCTAACTGAGCTGACAGAGGTGGTCTCGGATCTATTGTTGCGTTCCCCCAAACTTTTGGTATTGGGGGATCTCAACATTCATGCTGAGGCTGCTTTATCTGGAGCAGCTCAGGACTTCATGACCTCCATGACAGCCATGGGGCTGTCTCAATTTGCTACTGGCCCTACGCATGTGTCGGGGCACACTCTGGACTTGATTTTTGCCTCTGGATTAGGGGATGGTGATCTGAGAGTGAGCAATTTTACATCTATTCCTTTGTCATGGTCAGATCACCGCCTATTAAGGTTTAGACTCACATTGTCTTCTCCCCTCTGCAAGGGTGGAGGACCAATTAAGATGGTCCGTCCCCGGAGACTAATGAATCCTGAGGGTTTTCTGATGGCTCTAGGGAATTTTCCGGCTGATAGAATTGACGGTCCTGTCGAAACCCTGGCCACGCTGTGGAATACAGAAATGGCCCGGGCAGTTGACACGATCGCCCCGGTGCGCCCTCTCCGTTGCAGAGCTCAATTGGCTCCCTGGTTTACCCCGGAGCTAAGAGTGATGAAGCAAGAAAGGAGACGGCTTGAGTGCAAATGGAGGCGAACTCCCGACGGCTGTAATCATGCACTTGTGAGGGTCTCTACCAAACTCTATGTGAAGGCAGTGAGAGCAGCAAAGAAGCAATACTTTGCTGTCTCTATTCAGTCATCTCTTAACCGCCCAGCGGAACTTTATAAAGTTGTCCGGGGACTTTTACACTCTGGTCCCCAGGACGCAATAACACCATCAATTGCCCGCTGTAATGAGTTTGCGCGACACTTTCGTGATAAGATCATGAACATCCGCCGGGACCTTGACTCCATTATTGTAGCAGTTGATCCTAATGAGGTGTCCAGAGCACAGTCTTGTCCTGTTTTACTGGATGAGTTTCAGTTGGTACAGCTCGAGGATGTGGACAAGGTGCTTGGACAGGTGCGGGCGACCACTTCTGCTCTGGATCCTTGCCCCTCATGGCTAATAAAAGCTAGCAGGAATGGAACAGCCGGCTGGGCCAAGGAGGTGATTAATGCCTCTTTACGAGAGGGAGTGGTCCCATCCTGCCTGAAACAGGCGGTGGTGAGACCGCTCCTAAAAAAACCCTCCTTGGACCCTGATAATTTGGACAACTATAGGCCGGTAGCAAATGTTCCATTCCTGGGCAAGGTCCTAGAGCGTGTGGTCGCTCGCCAACTCCAGGCTCTCTTGGATGAAACTGATTATCTGGACCCATTTCAATCGGGCTTTCGGCCGGGGTTTGGTACAGAAACGGCCTTGGTCGCCCTGTATGATGACCTCTGTCGGGAGAAAGACAGAGGGAGCGTAACTCTGTTGGTTCTCCTTGATCTCTCAGCGGCGTTTGATACCATCGACCATGGTATCCTTCTGGAGCGACTTACGGATTTAGGAGTGGGAGGCACTGCTTGGCGGTGGCTCTGCTCCTATCTCGGGAATCGTCTCCAGAAGGTGATGCTGGGGGAACATTACTCGAGTCCCTGGGTACTCCAATATGGAGTCCCACAGGGTTCAGTTCTGTCCCCCATGCTTTTCAATATCTATATGAAGCCGCTGGGTGAGGTCATCAGGAGTTTTGGAGTGCGTTTCCAGCAATATGCTGATGATACGCAGCTCTACTACTCCTTTTCATCTTCGTCAGGTGAGGCTGTTGATGTACTAGACCGCTGCCTGGCCGCGATAATGGGCTGGATGAGAGCTAATAAACTGAAACTCAATCCTAACAAGACTGAGATGCTGTTGGTGGGAGGGCCCTCTGCCCAGATGGTTGACGTTCGACCTGCCCTAGATGGGGTTACACTCCCCCTAAAGGAGCAGGTACGTAGTTTGGGGGTCTTATTAGATCCGCTCCTGTCACTTGAGGCTCAGGTAGCCTCGGTGGCACGGAATGCATTCTACCAGCTTCGGCTGGTAGCCCAACTACAACCCTATCTGGACAGGGAGAATCTCGCCTCAGTTATCCATGCTATGGTAACCTCTAGATTAGACTACTGTAATGCACTCTACGTGGGGCTACCTGTGAAGACGGTTCGGAAACTTCAGCTAGTGCAAAATGCTGCGGCCAGAGTTCTCACTGGGACAAAGAAATTTGACCATATAACACCTGTCCTGGCGCAGCTGCACTGGCTACCGATATGTTTCCGGGCCAGATTCAAAGTGTTGGTTCTTACCTATAAAGCCCTAAACGGCATCGGACCGCAATACCTGGTGGAACGCCTCTCTCGCTATGTACCTACCCGTTCACTACGCTCGACGTCGAAGGCCCTTCTCTGGGTCCCAACTCATAAAGAGGCCCGGAGATCAACAACTAGATCTAGGGCCTTCTCGGTGGTGGCCCCCGAACTATGGAATGCCCTCCCAGACGAGATACGCCTGGCGCCTTCTTTGTTATCTTTTCGGCGCCAGGTAAAAACCTACCTTTTCGCCCAGGCTTTTTAAACATTTTAAATTTAATTTTAAACCTAATATGGATTTTAATTTATAAACTCATGGCAATTCTATTTCGGATTTTTATCATGTTATATTTTTCACACTTGCTCATATTTTAATTGTGATTTTATTTGTTGTACACCGCCCTGAGAGCTTTCTGCTATAGGGCGGTCTAGAAATATAATAAAATAAATAAAATAAATAAATAAACTCCCATCAGCCTCAGCCAGCATTGCCAATGGTCAGGAAAGATGGGAATTGTGGTCCAACAACATCTGGAGGCACACTGGTTGGGAAAGGCTGCTCTAGAGAACTGCTGCCAATCAAATCCACAGTACTGGTTTGATAGGCAAATAGTCTGACCTGTTATAGGGCAGGTTCCTATGGCCTTCCTAACTGAGAACTAAGCCACTATCTTCCATAACTTTGTCCTGAGTTCATATATGAATGTTGTAATGGAATGTTGGGAGACCAGGAGAGAATCCAAATATTTGGATAGCAACATCCAAGCAATACACTGGTTCCTTGGCCTACATCCTCATGTGTTCATTCCACTTCATTGATATCAACAGCTCAGGTCTCGTACGGTCTCTAAGATTTGTATGAGATTTTCCTTGAGCCCCATGCTCTCACTCTGATACCCCTTTTTTCGTAAAGTCATATGCTCCTCACAAAGGAACTCCTATGCTGGTGGCATAAGGGATTTTTGGAGTGCTACTAATGAGGGAGTATAGGGGAATCCTGGGGTGAGCAAAGAAATGCCTAGTGGCCCTCTAAATGTTGTTGGACTACAACTCCCATTATCCCTCACACACTGGCTATGCTTGCTGGGGCTGATGGGAGTTAGAGTCCAACAATATCTGGAGAGTCACAGGTTTCCCATCTCTGGCCTGGAGAGTCACAGGTTTCCCATGTCTGCTAGTATCTTGCTTTGAGTAACTATGGCCCCATCCACACCAGATATTTATTCCACTTTAAACATCATGGCTTCCCCCAAAGAATCCTGGAAAGTGTAGTTTGTGAAGGGTGCTGAGAATTGTTAGGAGATTCCTACTCCCCTGACAGAGCTCCAGTGGCTGGAGTGGTTTAACAGTCAGCCCCTCTTCCCAGAGAATTTTGGGGATTGTAGCTCTAAGAGGGGAACAGGGCATCTCCTAACACAGCCTTTCCCAACCAGTGTGCCTCCAGATGTTGTTGGACCACAACCCCCATCAGCCTCAGCCAGCATTGCCAATGGTCAGGAAGATGGGAGTTGTGGTCCAACAACATGTGGAGGCACACTGGTTCAGAAAGGCTGTCCTAACATCTCTCAGCACCTTTCCCAAACTACATTTCCCAGAATTCTTTAGCGAAGCTATGACTGTTTGAAGTGGAATAAATATCTGGTGTGGATGTGGCTTACATCTTATGTAAGCCCAAGTGTATGGCCACTGTTGTTGCCAGATGTGAGCAAGCAAAAGGGAGGCTACCTGTTTACCACCTCAGTAAGAACCAGGTTGCAGGCATGCAGCAGAAGTTTCTGGGAACACCTTCCTTCCTTCCTTTCTCTGCCACCATTCTGTCACTGTCCAGTTTGCTGCCTTCCTCAGTGTAGAATAGTAAGGTAAGAAGCACTGGGATAGTGTACATGCTGAATGGCCCCATTCTCTACATGTTGCCTGCCCTGGGCATAGTAGACTCTTCCTCCACAGTGCTTGTGTTGTTCTTGCCAAGGCTTCACCACTGCAAGCACAATGCAAGGTTGTCTGCTTGCCCAACAGCAAAGGTTAGTGGAACCGACATTGTTAGCAATTCTCTTTCAAATAATAGTAATATGTTTTAGCTTGAGGACTATTGGCAATGAATTAATCCCAGAAATAAAATATCTACCAAATTCATCCCATAGATAAAATGTGTACTGTAAAAGAACATCACATTCTCTCTTAGCTTAATGCTACCAACCTTTGCAACTCTCCAACATACCTGATTTCCAATACACATTTATCATTTGTGACATCTTTTACTGGATTCCTCCCCCCCTCCCCCGGCGCCCAATAGCAGTAATATTTTTCCTTTTGGTAGGACAACCAGAATTGGACACATTACTCCAAACCGTAGTCGCATTCTGCAAAATGCTATTACATATTTATAGCATTGTCTACCTTTTTTAAAGCCCAGAACTTTCTCACATATTGTTATGTTTCCGCCATGTTTATGCTTTGAAAAATTTAGATTAATGAGTTATTCAGTACATCTTAATAATGACAAAAATTTCAGAAAACAGCTGAGGCTGAATGGCTAAAATGGGCATCCCACAAATATGTATACACTTCCAAAAATGTTTTTTTTAAAAAAAATACTGCAACAGGAGGATGTTCTCTCAAAACCACACAGTTTTTGTAGAAAATAAGTTTCGTGAGTATGCATAAATAAATGGAATTGTGCTGTCTGCAGGAGAGCAAATGCTCTCAAATTTCATCACAGAGCCCACCCATATAAAAAAATGCCAACTGACAATGTCCTTAACAGGTAGAGAGAACAATGCATGGCCCAATTAGTTGGCCTGTCCTTACTAAGCTCCACTGGTGCTATTTCTAAGTAATCATCACAATGTGCTTTAACAACAACATTTATACTTAATTATTATGCATTTTATAAATAAACTATTTCTTTTTGACCTGAGCTTGCTACCAATGGATTGATGTAACTAAGGCATATCTGATCACGGTCAGGCCCACCTTCTCGCACTGCTGTTCATTGTATTTTATTTGATGCTTTCAAAAACTGTTTCATTATGATTATGGTGTCTTATTATCATAGTTGTAAGCCACCCTGTGCTCCATTGTGATGAAGGATGAGATATAAATCTATCAAATAAATAAATAAATGGGTGCAGCTAGAGCTCTACCCAGAGCTGCACAAAACAGCTCTTGGCCACACTAGCCATATGCCCAGCCATGGGCCTAGAAGCACTCCCAAACTTGAGGTGTGCTAGACAATATTTGAACTGTGTGGTCAGCAAACATACAGGGGATTTTAAAAGTTTTAATACTGGGCACACACATCTCATTAACACTGAGACCTCAGCATCCAGAAAGGTAAGATTTAACCCTTGCCACCACAATCCCAATAATTAGTCATTAGCCTTGGGGGGGGGACACAATTGTCAAATTGCTTTTTTTTTTGGTCAGGAACATGGCTGGGAAGGGAAAACTTCACCTCCCTGCACACTGTGGTCCCAGTGAACATCACCTTGCCATGGTTGTAGGCAGTTAATGTTTAGCTTATGCCTGAAAACCTGATTCTCTAGGGGGAGTATAACATGATCCATCCAGGAATGGAGGGGTTTAACCTGTTTTGAACAATACATCTGACTAATTGCACTGATTAAGAGTACTCCTGCCCATATCCAGTCCAAATTAAACACTGGTTCTGAGATCTCATTATTTATCTCTCTCCACTGAGAAAACTGCCAATGTGTACTCTTTTAACCAGTTTTTTTTATCAGAGTCTGTCCTCTCATTCTATAGTTGCTAACTTTGATCTGGAGCCTTTCTGAGAAAATAAATCAAAAGCTCACTGAAAATCCAAATACAAGCATGTTCTCTGGATCATCACTCTCTACATACTTACAGAATATCTCAAAGGATTCTAATAGGCTTGAGACAGGACTTCCCTTTGCAGAATGCCTTTATGAATAATCTGATATGCCAATCAGTTCCCCTCTTCCAGTTAAAATGAACAGCCTTATTAGAAAATGCTATGATCTAGAAAAGAGTCGAAATAATTTTACCACAAAGATAAAAGTGAACAAACCCTCATCTGTGGCATTAACATATGGAAATAGCAGAACTGGAAAACAAGACACACTGCTTAGTGCATATTAATGATCCAATGTATTCAAATTGCCAGGCTGTCTCAGTCCTCTTTTCCTTAATCATGAGAATGCCTAACTTTGGGCTGAACTGGATGTCATACTCAGTGAGAGGCAATTGATGAAAATGAGTCCTCTTCCTTTCCTTGTAATGCCTTTGTCAAGTTCCAGGATTTAGATCACCCTCTATCAGAGATGTCTGATGATATCGGGATAGGATGGAATAGGTTCAAGAACCATCTTAACAGAGACTTTGGCAGTAGAAGCCACAACATAGAGGATCACCATGTTATCCCGCAGTGCCTCTGCTTGAGCAATGCTATATCATGACATAACTTCTTGCCAGAAGCATTGTGTTGGGATGAGAGGGGGGTCTCTGCCCTTTAATAACTCCTGGACATATTGTAGTAAGTGATGCACCTTTATTATTTATTTTATTAATTTATTAATGATATTTATTAGTCGCTTTTTTCCAAAACGAAACTCAAAGCGACTTACAAAAAAAAATCTCAAAAACATATACAGAATAAAGATAACTGTACAAAACCATACCAAGCAAAATATTAGACTGACAAATTGCTGGCCAGCCTGCTTGCTTTTGTTCTGAACTAACAGAGATAGCAGAAACCCCTAGCACCTTGGTACTTAATTAAGAGTACCCCAAAAGAACATGCAATATGATAAGATTTAAGAACTATCACTAAGGAGCTATACTGCCACAACTCACTTCTTCACAGATCTGTTATTTTAATTGCAGGTTCAGTCTGTCAGGTGATTTCCTCACACAACTGAACTTATCTTTTTCAGGTTCTGGAGTAGAATGAGCAGATGTTTCAGGTGATGAGGTTGGAAATAGAATGGATAGAGTTCTGGTTCCTGTCTCCTTGTGAGACAGGTCAAGCTCTAGTCTCTGGTTCATAGGTCGTATGGACCAAGTCAAGTACAGGTAGTGCTAAACCATTCTTTGAAGAAAGTAATTCTCTTATCTGCTCAGTGTGGTGATGCCAGCTTACATCAGATGTGAAAGTGACTTCATAAGAATATGGTTTCCTCTCAGCTTCAATAGTACATGTACATTTATTATTTTCTCTGTATGCTCAAAGAAGGACAGATTGGCCTATCCGTAGTTTTATAATTAAAGGACATTCCCAGTGTTTTACTTTACTGCTTGTTGAGAACATTCCTATAAAGATCAGCTTTCGCAGATCCATTTGGAATCTGTGATTATATCCCAGAAACAAGTTGCCATCAGAAAGTATGCAAATTTAAGAGATAAGAATCCTGGCTTCTAGTTCTGCAACTCCCCAAACATATTTCATGATTTGAATGAAACATGTTGCCAACCCATTTGTGGCTTCGTAATATGGCGCAGAAGTCCCATGCTTGATTCTACTTTGTTGAAATTCCATTGATGCAAATTGAGAGATATTATCCATTGTATCTTTTTACATACAGCCCTGTTTGAGCAAAAGGATCCTGAAAAGATGCATGGTACTCACTCCTCTTTGTATCTGTCTCATGTACTTATGGCCCTTCTAGACCTTTATTTTGTCATATTTCACTCTGTGCTACATAGCAGACCCACAAACTGCTCAGCAAGCTGCATCTAATATATTGAGGCCATATTCACAATTGTCCAAAGTTAATATTATTATTGTTGAAAGCTGAAATTCTGGGATGAGAAAATGCACATGAATATGAAATCCATAAAAATAAGTAGCAGCACAGTAAGAGACAAATGTGAAAAGAAATACATCTGTACTAGATATATCTGGACATAGAGACCTGAGGCAGAGAGTGTGTGAAAGTATACAAAAGGAATTAGCAACCGCTAGGATACAGTGCAAATACAGGCCTGGATACAATAGTGATAGAAGGGTGGGGAAAGGAAAACTGCATAAAAAGTTCTGACGGAAGAAAGATTTGAGATGTGGATATTGTGAAATACAGGTTACTCTGACCTTAAGTGGCTCAGTGAGGTCCTGGAGTGGTAGCCCTGCAGATGGGTCAGGTCTTCTTGCTCACTCACTCTGAACAGAAAGGGGTGCAGTAATTATATACATGTGAAACTTCATAAATCTGCAAGATGGACAAAAGCGTCCAGAGCCTCCATGTGGCCCATATGCTGAGAGAAATCTCCTTAGAAGATGACATGCAACAGTCTTCTTCCCAATGCATAAATATGAATTAAAGTGTTTCTTTCTAGGTCACCAACACTGATGTCTCCTAATCAGATATAGAAAAAGACAGAAACAAAGAACTAATGCACAAAGAAGTTTTGATATGACAGGTTTAATTAACTAACACAAATATTATAATTTATTAGCACTTTCTGATAACTTGACCTTCAGTTGCTCCTTAGAGAAAATATACAGTAAAGACAAAGACATTCTTAAAACTGACAGTCATAGATAAAAGAGTTCTTTGCTATTAGAAATAAAAATGCTTTTTGTTCCAGGGCAAATAGTTAATTAATTATAATTTATTTTTTAAGGTTACTGGAATTTCTTGTATTCTTGCTAGCTGAGGCCTGAAACTAGGGATTGGTGAGAATTTTGATTCAGTTTGTATTTCAAATGGAATCTATCAAATGCACACTTTCTGAATGAGAACCACACAGCCATCCTTCAAAATTCACATTTACTTGAATTTTGCAATGCAGTTCACCAGCCAAACAATGTTTATAAAAATGTGTATGTAAGGAGAAAGTGTGCATAAAATGAATATACGAGTGAAAAGAACATGCAAAAATGCATTATATGACAAGAAATGGCTTGAAGAAATGTGTACTTTAGTCAAGACTGTCTTAAAATGTGTTTATTAAGTAAAATTTGCACTAAAATTCTGGAGAATTTTCATGAGGATCTTTTTTAAATCGTGAATTATTATCATTTTATTATTTATTAAATATACATCCCGCCCTTCCTCCCAGAAGAAGCCCAGGGGGGCAAACAAAAACACTAAAAACACTCTAAAACATCTTAAAAACAAAATACTTTAAAGCATATTAAAACAAAGCATCTTTAAAACATCTTTTTTAAAAAAACACAGCTTAAAAACACCGTAAAAGCAATTCCAACACAGATGCAGACTGGGATAAGGTCACTACTTAAAAGCCTTACTAAAGGAGGAAGGTCTTCAGTAGGTGCCAAAAAGATAACAGAGATAGTGCCTGTCTAATATTTAAGGGGAGGGAATTCCAAAGGGTTGGTGGCACAACACTAGAGGTCTTCTTCCTATGTTGTGCGGAACAGACCTCCTGATCAGATGGTAGCTCCAAGAGTGCAGAGTGCAGTGATTCACTGGGTAACATAATCTTTCCAAAAACAGCAAAGAGAGGGAAACTCATTTTTAGACACTATGAATGAGTGACTGTCTTATCAATGAGATACTCCAATCAATGAAAAGGCTTGCTAAGGTTCTCAGTTTTGTTCTTTTGTCTACCTCTGCTACCTCAGGCAGCTTAAAAGCAGTCAAGTCAGCCAGCACAGCAGTACACTACACACAAAGTGAAAAAAAATGGCCCAGAGGCATGGGGGACAAGGAAGTTTAAAAAGCAACACTGGTGATCATTGTGATGGTGGTTCGAGCAATCTTGTGGGTTCACTTCAAAGAGGCTAAATGGATAGTCAAGAAGTTGGACTCGGCAATAGTTCAGTTTTCAACTTTCAAAATTACATAGCTGGGAAAAAAAGTGCAGCTGCACAAGTGTAGTTCAATGCGTGTGGGGGACTGACTGTCTTTGGACACACAGTGAGCCTGGGGCCAGGCTTGATGGGCAATTACCGGTCTCATGTACAAAAATTTGCATTCAAAAATTGAAAACAAAAGCAAACAGACCATTGGTAGAAAGAAGGAGAACATCAGTAGAAAACATAATAACAATAATATAATTTTTCAGGAGAAAAAAATCAAAATGTTAAAAACACAAGACAACAGAAAATTAGTGAACACGAACTGTAACTGACTGCCAGTTCAGTGAAATGAGAACCAAACCGGAACCAACAAGTGAACTCCATCTGTAGTGTGGGGTCACATTCATAGTCCCAGATCATTTTTGTGAGGTCATTTTTGTGAGGAGGTTCTGTCAGATAATAACACCCCTTTATTGCTATAGTAATAATCCCAACAAAGTACCTGGCAATGTTTAACTTTGACTGAAATCCTATGCGCTTATTCAGCAGTAGGGATACAAATGCTTCAAGGCCAAAATGGGAAGGTTGAAACCAAAGACCACTTTCTCATGGTCCACAGGGACTGGCCTTTGATCCTCACCCTCCCATTTTGCCCCTACATTTCTGTGCAATTTAAGATCACGATCTAGATCTTTTACATTGCATAGGACCAATCTGAAGAGGCTCATCGGGACTATGGCAGCCAAACCAATGTTGTGGTCAGCTCCAAACTCCCAGAATTCTTTGCTGGCAAAGGATTCACTTGACCTATTCAAGGCCTTTGTCAGCCAGTGAAGTCAGCAATTCTTTTCTTGCACAGATTTCGGTCCAATTGGGAGCAAAATGCAGAGATTTTTAAAAATGCACTTCTCCTTTGAAGTGCACTTTTTATGAGCCCCTGAAATTATTTTCTGTGTGTGGCTTTGGAGAACTTTGTCTGACAGAGCCAATCCGATGTTCCTGCCACTATGATTGGTCTTGCTGGTCTCTGCCCTGGTATGCATCACCGACTCATCTGGAGGAAGGTCAGGTAGCATGGCCCCACCACACCACTGGCTACTGTATCTGAGTGAATTCCATAGGATCTCAGATACCTTTTTTCTCTCCAGAAACAGTAAAAGAAAGAAATTCCATAAAGCAAGGATAGGGAACCTCTGGCTCTTCAAATGTTTCTGTATTACAAATCTCATTATCCCTCACCACTGGCCATGCTGGCTCGGAATGATGGGAATTGAAGTCCAGAAACATCTGAAGGGCCACTGATGCCCTAAAGTCTAAGCCCAGTGTTATGAACTTCAACATATAGAGAGGGAATGGGTTCCCCACAACCCACAACCTTTCGTCACATTCTTTGCTAATGACAGGCCAGAGAACAGGTGCTAATCTTATATCTTGAGGAGGCTCATGTGGGGAATGGTTTTCCTGAAGGCCAACTTTATATCCCTAAGCAGCGTTTTAAATTGACACAGGAAACAAATTAATAACCAGTCTCACTGGATAAAGACTGGTGTAATAACTTGGCCTATTGGCTAAAATCAAAGTGTAGTATCTGCTTTGACCACTTTCCTCCTATTTGTACTATGGAGGTGCATTTTGAACCAAGAGGCAACACAGTGTTGCGGATAAGCCCAAGTTTTTGTTTCTGTTTTTCACTGGCGTTCACCCAAAATGTAAAAGCAAGGCCACCAAGGGCACACACCCCTGGTGCCACCCCAGGCATGAAGCCCCAGTAGATCCTTGGAGGATATCTCTGACCCCAAAATGCCTCAGTATACCCATTTTAACCCCCTATTCACCTGCCAGGACCCCAGGGCAACATGCTAGCAACAACACCACTCCAAGAGCCAAACAAATTAAGCCCCACGGTATGGAGTAGGCAAAACAAGAGGGATGCAAAATGCCAATCCCCCCAAAAAATCCCTAGTCAGCCCCAATGGCAATTGGACAAGCCCATACTGAAAGGGAAGGAGAGTGGGTGCAGCAAAAAGCATGAAGAGGAGGAAATGGGCACAGAGCCAGCTTTTAAGCACAGTTCCCCCCCAATCCTGATCGGCCAATAATGGCCAGGGGACCTACAGTATTTCTCTTCCCCTAGATGATACCACCTATCATCTTCCTCAAATGAGGGGTGGTGGTGGATGAAAATCCACCCCTGCATATAGCGGAAATGGCATTTTCTTCACACATGAAGATAGCATGTCCCATAATGATATAGAAAGATCAGATGTGAATTGAGAGGGACTCCTAGAACCATAAAGTATCAGAAGAGGCAAAAGGAAGCCTTGCATGTTGTACTTCAGGAACTCCAGACGTTCTGCTTGTAGAGTGTGAAATTCAATGTAAATTGGGATGCTTCTCTTAGTCAAATCATCCCAGAAATTTAAAGTCAAGCAAAAAAAAAAAAGTGTGGAAAGACAACTACACTCTTGGGGATAGGGTTGACACTCTTGTCTCTGTGTCAGCCTGTCATCTATGGGGCTTGGATCATTTTCCCCGTCTAAGTAAGTGTGACAATTTTTCTCTGCTTCCAAATTCATGAATCAGTCCTTAGGAAAGTTGCCATAGTTCTGTGCAAATTGCATAAAAGTTTGACATTTTCAAACATTCTCCTTCTGTGATTATCAGGAAGAAAGGCCTGCTCTGCTTCTCTGTGCTTTTTCAGCTCAGATAAGCATCCAAAAAGTGCAGATGCTTATCTGTTACTTATCCAAGCAACTTAGGTCAAGATATCAGTTGAAAAATCTCCTTAGAACAGGTGTTTTTGTGTGATTTCCACCACTACAAGATTCATTGGGTTTAGAAATAACAATGCAACCTTGTAAAGCTATATTTTATAGATAGCTTCTATTGAGGAAAATGACAAGACTTTATAAGCCTTAATGAATCCTCATAGGCTGCCCACGAAGCAAGAAAGTGTTTTTATTAATGAGGAAAAATGTGGCTCAGGAAAGTTGAATTGCTCATACTTAAGCACACTTACCTGGAAGTAAACTCCACTGAATACTATGAGAATTTCTTCATAATCAACATTATTATTAATTTTAAATAAAACATGAAAACAAAATTTCAATTAGTACAATCAGTTTAGTTCTGAGTAAACATGTAGAGGAGTACTCTGTTAGTGTATCTGTAGAACTGATGCTAAAATATCCACAATTTGTAGCCAACAAATTAACCAAAATTTAAGGAACTTCAACCTGCTAGACATCTGCAACCGAAGACATGGCAGTGATTTCAAATCAGCGTGTGAATTTCAGACACACACACCTTTCCCCTACCCCATTGACTCTTTTACCTCCTTAGCACACAGCTTCCAAGACTCTGCTGCCTATCAAATGCATTCCTGTCAGTAGAGTGTTCCCTTCAGATGTTAGGCCCAGCATGATGTCCCCCATTGTTTCATCAGCTCCATCTATTTTTCACCCAGTTCATCTCAGGCTTCTCCTCCGTCTATTCATAATATCCTGGGTCCCTGCCTTCTTAATCTATTGTCTACTCTTAGTTAGAGATGTGAAGGTCCAGAAAAAAACTGGAAAAATGGTGGGGGAAGGTTTCCCCCCTGAATTTTCCATTTTCCCCCCAGGCCTTCACATATCTACTCTTAGTTCCTTCAGTTCCTTCACTCTGATTCTGTCTCCTCCCACCCAGCTCCCTACTCTCTCAGCTTTTTCCCCCCTTTGACATCTTCTTGCCAACTCTGGTCTGCTTTCCAAGGCCCTGTGTAATTCCTCCACAAGCCATGTTGACCTTTATCTTCTGTTACAGAAACTCTGCTACCTGCTGGCACATACACAAGGCAGGGTAGGGGGAATTCCTAACTTCACATATATACCTACAGGCTGTATATTAGCTTTTACTGTCTAAGGAAAGAAAGAGATTTCAGGGTTGTGATGGATAATGACTGAAAACATCAATTCATTATGCTGTATCCAGGGTGTGTGTGTCAAATTCAACATTAAGATGTACAGGGAAAGGTACTCAGAAACAGCATGTGTCATAATGCTGTTGTGTAATAAATGAATCTATGATGGGCAAGAATTCTACTGAATTCAATTTAGCACCCAATTTTCAGTGGTCCGCATATTCTCCATTTTTGCAGAATGATCCTGTTTGGTCCACACTTCAGTGTCTTTCCTCCAACACCAGACTTTTCCCCCTCGAATATTCCCTCAAATATATTGTTTTTATTGATTTTACTGAAAGCACAGTACAGCAGTACAGCACTCTCTCGCTCTCTCTGCCACCAAGCACCACTCAAATAATCTAAACTCCAAGCCAAGTTTCAGCCATGTTGACTCTAGGCTTGCTGAGGAGGGGGTGGGGCACTGAAACCTGTTTTCCTCTTTTCCTTTCCAAAAAGAAAACAGCTGGTGTCTGCTTGCTAATATGAAAACTGATGAGTCACAGTCACAGGGGAGAAGGTGAAACTGCTTTCCTTTTATCAATATTTTCTTTCAAAAATTGTTATTATGTTTTAAAATATATTGATATTTTCTTTCATTTATCAATATTCCCTTTCAACATTTTGACTTTTCGAAATAAATTATCAATATTTTGAAAGAAAATATTAACATCAATATTTTTTGAGGGGAAAAATATCGGACCATTAAAAGCAACAGACAAACAATGAACTTGAATTGGTACTACCTGTTGGTTGACGGAATGCTTTCAAAGCAGCACCAGCACAGATCCAACCCCTAATCTATATTTAGAATATTCTACCAGTTCACGTCATTGCCTCTCACAGCATTCACCTCTTCTCCTTTGCCTGGGTTAAGAAAATAAGAAGAGCCTGCTGGATCAGGCCAGTTGCCCATCTAGCCCAGCATCTTATTCTCACAGTGGCCAATCAGATGCCCAAGGAAAACCCACAAGCAGGACCTGAGTGCAAGAGCACTCTCCCAACCTGTGATTTCTAGCAACTGGTATTCGGAAGCATACCACCTTCAACTACAGAGGCAGAGCATAGCTGTCATGGCTAGTAGCCACTGACAGCTTCATCCTTCATGAATTTCTCTAATCCTCTTTTAAATCCATCCAAGTTGGTGGTGCTCTCTTGTGGGAACAAATTCCATCGTTTAACTAGGCCCTACATGATGAACCATTTTCTTTTCTCTGTCCTGAATCTTCCAGCATTCAGCTTCATTTGGTGTTCACAAGTTCTAGTGTTATGAGAGGGGGGGGGACTTTTCTCCATCCTCTTTATCCATGCCATGCATAATTCTACACTTCTATCATGTCACCTGTTATTCACTCTAAACTAAAAAGTCTCAAATGCTGCAACATTTCCTCATTAGGAATCACTCCATCCCTTTGTTCATTTTGGTTGCCCTTTTCTGAACTCTACAATATTCTTTTTGAGGTGAGGTGACCAGAACTGTACAGTAGGGCCCTGCTAATACAGTGGGTTAGGGACCAGACCCCCGCCGTAAAGCGGAAATCACCGTAAAGCGGGGCCCCATAGACTATAATGGGCCACGTCATGCAAAAATGACATCAAAGTGAAGTCAAAATGGCGCGCGATGGAAAAAACCCGCCGTATTCGCGGAACAAGCGCTGTAAGAGCGGGGCCTTTCCCTAATTGAAAACCGCCGCATGAACGAAGCGCCGTAAAGCGGAACACCATAAAGTGGGGTCCTACTGTACACAGGATTCCAAATGTGGCTGCACCATACATTTGTATAACGGCATTATGATATTGGCAGCTTTATTTTCAATTCCTTTCCTAATGATCCTTAGCATGAAATTTACCTTTTCCACAGCTGTGGCACATTGGGTCAACATCACCACTGAGCTATCCACTAAACCCCCAAGGTCTTGTTAAGAACATAAGAAGAGCCTGCTGGATCAGGCCAGTGGCCCATCTAGTCCAGCATCCTGTTCTCACAGTGGCCAACCAGGTGCCTGGTCAGTGACCACTAATTCAGACCTTGTGAGCCCATTTGTGAAATTAAGATTTTTTGGTCTAATATGCATAACTTTACACTGGTTTACATTGAATTTCATTTGCCATTTTACTGCCTATTCAGTCTGTTTAGACAGGTGCTTTTGGAGTTCTTTTGTTTTAACAACCCTGAACAATCTAGTATCATCAGCAAACATGGCCACCTTATCACTCACCCCTAACTAGATCATTTATGAACAAGTTAAAAAGTACAGGTCCCAATACCGATTCTTGGGGGATTTCACTTTCTGCAGCCCTCTATTGGGAGAACTGCCCATTTATTCCTGCTCTCTGTTCTGTTTCCTAGCTAGTTCTTGATTCCCAAGAGCATCTATTCTCTTATCCCATGGCTGCTAAGCTTACTCAGGAGTCTTTGGTGAGGTACCTTGTCAAAAGTTTTTTAAAGTCCAAATGCACTATGTCAATTGGATCACCTCTATATATATGCTTCTGGCATTCTCAAAGAATTCTAATAGATTAGTGAGACAGGACTTACCCTTGCAGAAGCCATGCTGGTTCTGATTCAGCGAAGCTTGTTCTTCTATATACTTGGTTATTTTAACCAAGGCGAATAAACTGACTCTGAATCCTAGCAAGATTGTATTGCATTGGCTGCCTGTATGTTTCCAAGCTCGATTCAAAGTGTTGGTTTTAACCTATAAAGCCTTATACGGCTTAGGACCACAATACCTGATGGAAAGACTCTCCCGACACAAACCCACCCATACACTACACTCAACGTCAAAGGCCCTCCTCCGGGTGCCTACTCCAAGGGAAGCTGGGAGGCTGGCAACAAGGGAGAGGGCTTTCTCAGTGGTGGCCATCAAATTATGGAATGATTTCCTTGTGAAGGTGCGCTTGGCGCCAACATTGTTATCTTTTGGTGGTACCTTTCCTGATCTGTGGTCTACACTCCAGCTTCTAATACTGTGTTTTTAAACAACTCACAAGCATTTTGGAGTGGATCTGACCCTCTTGACGTTGCCTTTCTTTTTACCAATCCCCTCATTGTGGGGAAGTTTCCTCTTTTGAAGTCAATTATGACCATGTTGGATATCCTTGGCAATTGGTCACTTGCCTGTATGTTTAATTTAATAGCACTACGGCCATTGTTCCCAACTGGTTTGGCAACACTTACGATTAAGTCCAGGGTCATTGAATAAATTGTTCAGGGTTGTTAAAACAAAAAGGGATTGCGAAGAGCTCCAAAAAGACCTCTCCAAACTGAGTGAATGGACGGAAAAATGGCATGTAATTCAATATAAACAAGTGTAAAATTATGCATATTGGAGCAAAAAATCTGAATTTCACATATATGCTCATGGGGTCTGAACTGGCGGTGACCGACCAGGAGAGAGACCTCGGGGTTGTAGTGGACAGCACGATGAAAATGTTGACCCAGTGTGCAGAAGCTGTGAAAAAGGCAAATTCCATGCTAGCGATAATTAGGGAAAGTATTGAAAATAAAACAGCCGATATCATAATGCCGTTGTATAAATCTATGGTGCGGCCGCATTTGGAATACTGTGTACAGTTCTGGTTGCCTCATCTCCAAAAGGATATGATAGAGTTGGAAAAGGTTCAGAAGAGGGCAACCAGAATGATCAAGGGGATGGAGCGACTCCCTTACGAGGAAAGGTTGCAGCATTTGGGGCTTTTTAGTTTAGAGAAGAGGCAGGTCAGAGGAGACATGATAGAAGTGTATAAAATTATGCATGGCATTGAGAAAGTGGATAGAGAAAAGTTCTTCTCCCTCTCTCATCATACTAGAACTCGTGGACATTCAAAGAAGCTCAGTGTTGGAAGATTCAGGACAGACAAACGGAAGTACTTCTTTACTCAGCGCATAGTCAAACTATGGGATTTGCTCCCACAAGATGCAGTAATGGCCACCAGCTTGGATGGCTTTAAAAGAAGATTAGACAAATTCATGGAGGACAGGGCTATCAATGGCTACTAGCCATGATGGCTGTGCTCTGCCACCCTAGTCAGAGGCAGCATGCTTCTGAAAACCAGTTGCCGGAAGCCTCAGGAGGGGAGAGTGTTCTTGCACTCGGGTCCTGCTTGCGGGCTTCCCCCAGGCACCTGGTTGGTCACTGTGAGAACAGGATGCTGGACTAGATGGGCCACTGGCCTGATCCAGCAGGCTCTTCTTATGTTCTTATGTTCTTACAGCTTATATAAAATAATACAAAACAATTACATTTGGGCTATTTTTATCCCCTCTGACAAATGCCATTGCTCTGGGGTAGCACAGCCTTCAATTCCTCCAGAACTGGAGGTCTTTTTACTATCCAAGGGCAGTGAAGGCAGAACTGGTACAGTTGTCATTGCCTCTGATGAGCAATGGCAGTAGTTGTATCTTCCATTATGTAATCTTATGAAAGGGATGGTACCTGAATCACTATCATATGTTTCTTCTCCTTTTCCTTCTTTTTCCTTCTGTATTGTGTCTCTTCAGACTATATGCCATCATTAGAAAATATAAACTACCTTGAATACTTTGTCCTGGTTCACATGTCATGCTAAACCCTACCATGGCGTATTAGCACAAACACACAGGTGTGCAGGTTCCTGGAGAGGAGCTTACAGCACTTTGCTGCTCCCTAGTCCTTTTCGCTGTTATGTTGTGCTGAGTCAAACCAAGGTTTAGCATGCCATCCGAACCCAGGCTCACAGTTTAGCTCTCCCAGACTAACCAAGAACAAATTTAGGTTATAGGTTGGAGTGTGCTAGAATTCTTCCCCATTTGGATTTGGTACTGAATTTGCTAATTGTTGTTGCGGATCAAATGTTTATGTAGCTATTTTCTGCTATTTCTTTAAAAGTTTTTTTTTTTTTACAAAAATCCACCTCTGAAATGTTGACATTAAGAACAATACTTTTATTGATATTTCCTTTCATTCATCGGTATTTCCTTTCAAAATATTGACATTAGTATCAATATTTTTTGCGAGGGAAAAAAACTAGATCAGTAAAAGCAGCAGATAGTGGACAAAGAACGAATTCAAATCGATGCTGGCCTGTTAGGTTGACAGAATGATTTCGAACCAGCTCCAGCAAATGGTTCCTTCCCTATTTATAGCACGCCTAGTTTATGTCATGTTTTAAATAATCATTGCATTAATGTTGTCCATTGTTTTTTTGTTCATACTTCCTGAAGAAGGAGGGTGTTTTTACCCTGAAACATGTTAAGCTAAAATAAAAAGAGTTTTGAATCAGTTAGCACTGAAGCTTATTCTCCTTTTTGTTTTGATTCAGGTGTTCCCCCTCCACTTTTCGGCGCTATTGTATAATTAAAACAAAGATATGTGACTTTATAGAGCAAAATATCTTTTTGTTATAACGTATTAACATTTCCCCCTTTTTCTTTACAAATGAAACTGCGTACAACATGCTAGAGGCCAGAGGGCATCGTTGAGGGAGGGGGGCTGGATTCAGCCCATGAGCTGCCAGTTGGTGACCCCCACCATAAATGATAGCTTTTGGATAGATCTTTGTAACCTGATCCCAAACTCTTCCATGAAATGACAGACTTGCTTTAGACATGTATACAGCTATGGCATTATCAGAAATCTGAAAGGGTGTACTCACCCTGGACTCACCCACAACAATACAAGACAGCAGACCAGAGTAAACACTCCATTGTGTATTCATTCAGGTTCATATTTTACTGAGATGTACTGTATACCAAAGCTATCAGCTTTGAATTTTGCAACCAATGGGGGGGAAAAGTTTCAGAAATAGCATACATTGCTTCACAACTCTTTATGACTTTTTGAAACCAAATCTGTCTTTCCTCCCTGCAAATTATATTCAAATCTGTGCAGAATCTCATATTTTTGGCCTTGCAAATATGGCAATTACATTAAGCGAAAGCTTGTAAATTTCCATACATTCTACACATTACAATGGACCTTGAACATTAGCATAAAAAAAAAGATATTACTTAATATTTTATATCAGGGTAGGCAAATTTGCATTCACTTAGACTAAACACATTGCTGATTATGCAAGAATTTGTCATGGGTTTCTTCTGGCCTTGATATTAATACCATGTCCAGACCACTTCGCTAGAGCTTTTATTAACTGGATTTAACTTGTAGCAAGAAATCTATAAAACATAAACACTCTGATCCACAACTAGAGAACAGCAGTGCAATTGTTCTGGAAATGCTATGTTTTCTGGCCAAGTTGCTTGCATTGGGATCTGATTTTGGTGAGAGGGAAATGGTCAAAGGAAAGTTCTAGTAGGGGGGGCCAATGTGCTAGCACAAGTGCAGGGAAGGTGAGCATTATCTGGTCCATGGTCCAGATAATTTTAGACAAGTTGAAACA
The DNA here is from genome assembly GCF_030035675.1 of Rhineura floridana. Lineage (NCBI taxonomy): Eukaryota > Metazoa > Chordata > Lepidosauria > Squamata > Rhineuridae > Rhineura > Rhineura floridana. Next base: position 12,899,284 of record NC_084484.1, read on the forward strand.
AAATGCTTTGCTCAAAATTTCCCTTGTAAGGGACAGAAGCAACCAGCCTTTTGTTTTCTATATAAATATTGTATTGACCCATTTTAATCTGGCTTCAGCCTGATAACTCTACTTCTCCTTTTCACCTTCTTCAGGTGAGGCTGTTGATGTGCTGAACCGTTGCCTAACCGCGATAATGGACTGGATGAGAGCTAATAAACTGAAACTTAATCCAGACAAGACTGAGACACTGTTGGTGAGCTCTTTACCTGCCCAGATGGTGGATGTTCATCCTGTTCTAGATGTGGTTACACTCCCCTTGAAGGAACAGGTTCGTAGCTTGGGGGTCCTTTTTGACCCTTCCTTGTCGCTTGAGGCTCAAGCGGCCTCGGTGGCACGGAATGCGTTTTACCATCTTCGCTTAGTAGCCCAACTACGCCCCTATCTGGACAGTGACGATCTCGCCTCAGTTGTTCACGCTCTGGTAACCTCTAGACTGGACTACTGTAATGCGCTCTACATAGGGCTGCCCTTGAAGACCGTTCGGAAACTTCAGCTAGTGCAAAATGCGGCAGCCAGGTTGTTAACGAGGACCCGCTGGTCTGCGCATATAACACCTGTCCTGGCCCGCCTGCACTGGCTGCCTATTTGTTTCCGAGCCAGATTCAAGGTGCTGGTTTTGACCTATAAAGCCTTACACGGTGTGGGACCACAATACCTTGTGGAACGCCTCTCCCTCTATGAACCTACCCGTTCACTTCATTCAATATCCAAGGCCCTCCTCCGGGTACCAACTCATCAGGATGCCCGGAGGATTGTTATTAGATCTAGGGCCTTTTCTGTAGTGGCCCCCGAACTGTGGAACAGCTTACCTGTGGAGATACGCCTGGCGCCTTCGGTACTTTCTTTTAGGCGCCAGGTTAAGACCTGGCTATACTCCCAGGCATTTTAATGTTCAATGTGTTTCATTTAATTTTTTTTTTCGTTTAACTTGTTGCTGATTTTATTGTAATTTTATTGTAATATTGTATTTTAATCTTGTTTTGTTCACCGCCCAGAGAGCTATTCGCTATGGGCGGTTTAAAAATGAAATAAATAAATAAATAAATAAATAAATAAATAACGGCTCCAAAACTGCCTTGGTCATCCTAACAGATTGCCTTTATCAGGAGCAGGATAGACAGAGTAAGACCCTGCTTCTTCTCATTGACCTTTCTGTGGTTTTTGACACTGTTGACCATGCTATCCTCCTGAAGCGCAGTTGTGAGGTGGAGGAGTCGGTGGCACCATTTTATGGTGATTCAGCTCCTATTTCTGGGGTCACATGCACAGAAATGGAGCCATGAGAATTATGCGATCCAGCTTGTTCCCCATGCTATTTACCATCGATATGAATCCAATGGAAAATTTCCAATGGATTCATAAGGATGTTAAATCAAGATGTCACCAATATGTGGATGTCACCCACTTTTATCTCTACCATCTGAATCAGGATATGTGGCTCAGGTGTTACATTAGTGCCTGGAGCCAGTGATGGGCTGGATGTGGGCCAACAAACTGAAGCTGAATGAAAACAAAACAGACATGTTATGTGCTTCGAGTCCTCAGTTCATTCCTCGGTTCTGACAGGTGGGGAGGCAGCAAGCTCTGGATGAGGTTTCACTCTCCTGGAAGGACCAGGTGTATATCTTGGGGGTACTCCTGTGTCCAACATTGTTACTGGAGGCTCAGGTAGACCCTGTGGCTAGGAGGACTTATTTTCAGCTGCAGCTGATGACTTGTCCACTATGCTCCATGCTCTGGTACACTCCAGATCAGACTATTTCAATGTGCTTTATGTGGGACTGCCCTTTAAAATGGTTTGGAGGGAGAACGCAGAATGGAACAGCCAGGTGGTTGCTAGGGATGGCTGTGAGAATTAATATAACACCTGCTCTGAAGCAGTGACACTCATTCTCTATCAGCTTCCAAGTCTAATTTAGCATGTTCACAATGTTTAAAGACTTGCGCCCAAAATATCTGAAAGACCTTTCCTATAGACCAGCTTGGGGATTAAAATCAGTGGAGGAGGCCCTCCTAGTGATTCATTCCACCAGTGTCAGAGCACTGGAGGGGGCATCTCATGAGAAGGCTTTATTGGTGATGGCCCTAAGAATGTGGACATGCCACAGAGATGTATCTGGCACAGTAGTGTAGTAGCAAATCTAGAAGTGCAGGGTCCCTTCATGATAGTCATAGCTATGCCCCCTTTTTTTCGCTGCTGGGTTGAGAATGTGATCCTTTTAATGTCTTCTCCCCTAACAACAGACATCCCTACAATCCAATAAGCATGAAAGAGGAGAGTGTGACTCCAATAGACTCCAATCAGCACAAAAGCAGAAGGAATCATCTTGGAAGACTCTTCTCAGTGATGAACACACATACTGATTAGTTCATAGGATGCTGGAGACATAGGGATCCTGCTGGGACCCTGCTCCCAGAAAGGTAAGGGGTCTAAAAGTAAGGGCTACACACCTGATCTGGCAACATCCTTTACAGCTTCTGTTCATTGCTGAATATGCACTTCTTTACTCTGGCCTTTCAAAAACTGAAGAATTGATTTTGGTTTTCTTCCTTTAACGTGCTAAGGAATGGAGAGGCCCATTAAAGTCTGGCATGTCTCATTTCTGCATGTGGACAAGACTAAATCCCTTCCATTCCATTCCTGTGCCAATTTTAAAAGGGAAATCCTTTAAAATCATCACAGAAACACAAATGTAAAAAAAAAAAAAGTCCTTATGAGATAGTCCAAGGGCTGCAGTGCTGCTTCTGTCAATTTTATGTGTTTTTCCTTTTAAGAAAGCTCCAGGGGAAAAAGTATCCAGCCACTCACATAGAGAGGGACAGTCATGGTTTTGTTTGTTTGTTTATTTGTGTATGATTTCCTCTGAGAGCGATGGGATGTCATCAAGTCTGATCACTCCAAGGAGGACTTGCTCTATTCTCTTCAAAGCATGCAACTGCAAGAAGCCCTGCTTCCTAGCCGCTCCAGGCTATGGGTGACTGGGTGACTTCTGGAGCTTTTCAGAAGGATTAAAAAAGAAAACCACCTGCAGCCTCAGATCACCTCATAAAGGGACTGCGGAATCTGAAGAGGACTAGTGATTCCGGGACTTTCTAGTGAAAGGTGGGTACGAAATAGAGTAAATAACAGCAACAGCAACAACAACAATGGTGTCTTTATATATTATCTGCTGCTTTTATGAAAGGATTGGCCCATCTTTTGAAACTGATCCCTGCTTTTTCTACAAGTCATCTCTACCGGTTCAGTGGTGGCCCATCAAGAGTATTGCTGCTACAATGATAAAGTTCTCACCACCCACAGAGTCTGTTCCTGCTGTTGTGCAAAAACTTGCAGGTTCCTTCTGATGTCACAATTTTCTTAATTTTCTTAATTTTCTTCTCCCCCTACAAGCAGTTTTCCATGGTTACATGTGCTTTACTGGGGAAGACTGCAGGCAACTTCCCTGAAGGATCGTCTCCTTCTGCATATACTGTACCTACATGCCCAGACTTTTAAATCTTCTTTAGGGGTCCTTCTCCATGCCCTCTTGCCAAATGAGGTGAGCTGAGTGTCTATTAAATAAAAGTGTTTCTCAGTGGTGGGACCCTGCTTGTAGAATGCCCTCCCCAGAGACATTTGCATGACATCTATGCTGTGGCCATTTTGGGTCCTAGGTGAAGACCTTTTTATTTTCTCAGGGTTTCCAGTTATAAAAAAATGTATTTTCCCCATGATGTGTAGATCTTTGGAATTGCTGCTTCCTCTGTTGCTGGTATTGCTTTCATTTTAGTTTCATGCTGTTTTAAATTTGTTTCTGATTTTACAGAATGTCCATGTTGTATTTTATTGCCCCCCCCCCTTGTACACTGCCCAGAGAACTTTGTGTTAATGGGTGGAATGAAAATTCTGTGAATAAAATAAAAAATAAACTGCACCAATGCTACTATGCTGCCTTACTGCCCCCACGAAGCCTCTGAGCAAGTTGATATCTGCTTTGTCAACTATCATTTACAACTTTAATTACTGGATATTTAAAAGAAGCATGAACTCATTTAACATGACCTTAATTATGACCAATATAATTGCCCATGCATCCCTATCTAGGTTCCATTCAAAGAAGGTGACCCCAATGCTCTACTTGCAAACACACGTTTCTCAAAGTCAAAACTAAAAGCACTATCAGATTAATGAAGGAATGTGCCAAGTAGTCTCAATAGCCTCCTTATTCTAACTGACCATGCAGTTACAATCTTAATCTAATTATTTAAAACAGGAAGCTTATTTCTAATCCGTCAACATGGCATCCAGTCACAAAAATATCTTTTCAATCTCCACCTACAAATTATTCATATTCCCCCCAGGCAGTGTCCTCTATATCATGAAATAAATAACTGTTTGATAGTCATTATCAGAGAAAGCCGTTTTCACAATGAGAGTGGAATGCCGTAAATATATTCATCTCAGTTCCCGGCTGTCTTTGTTATAAGCATTTTTGACAATTTTGCACCCAGCTTTAGAGAGATGGTGTTGCTGGAGAATTTCTGGAAAATAGTGGGGGGGGGGCAGAAGGCATATCTTTGCCATTCTTTAAGTCTTACAGTTTTCCCCAAATGCAGCAGGAGAAACTTTTGCCCAGCATGATGAGGGCTAATCAGCATTTCTATATTATTCCATTAAAATAGTAGCATTAAGATGAATGCATAAATCTTCTTTAATCCCCTTTTAAAACCATAACTGTGATTTCCCATTAATTTTAATACATGGAAAATACAGGTTATATGAAAAATATACTTGGGCCAAAGCTCTCACAAGGCAGAATCACAGTAGCTTTAAAAAATACGATTGGAGCAGGGCAATGCTGTGGCCAAATTCAGAGATCTTGTGCATCATAGTGGAAACTTCTACATGGGTGGTTCTGGGGGATTTCAACACAGATGCCGTGAACACATGGATCTACGGTACCTCAATTCATATCCAGTCTTACTCACTTAACAGGTCATACTTTGGTTTAAGTGTGTTCTGCTGGTCAGAAAAAGGGTCATCTGTGAGTGGGAAAGTTTGATATGCTTTTGTCCCAGGCAAAGGAAAAGTTTGCAAAGGTGGGGCCTATTAGAATGGTATGCTCCAATGCTGATGGATTCATGATGTATCTGAGGCTTTTATCCGGTAGTAATCCTTACAACAATCCTATTAGGTAGGGAATATTATTATCCCCATGTTGCAGATTGAGAAGTGTTTATCAAAGGCTACCTAGTGAATTACTGTCAGAGGCAAGAATTGAACAAAGTGACTTCCTGATTCATTGCTCAGTCACTTAATCATTATGTTACATGAGCTTCAACTTGAGCAGAATGTTTGTCTCACATGTCTTTTGTTCACAAAAGGAGATGCAGTAGGTCTCAACCTAGCTTCCCTGGTTTTCTCCTTCTCTGGACTTTCTCTCTCTAATGCCATGATTCCTTGAACACCAGTTGAAAAGATCAGCACACAATAGTTGTCCGACTACTGTGCTAACCCTGGATAAGAGTGTCACAAAAAACCATCAAGCCCTGCCATAGCAGTCTAATTTGGCCACCAAACTTTCTGAGGGAGTTAAATTTGATATATTTGCCTCATTCCTTTATCTGTTGTATGCAATATATTAGGCCACTGAAGCTGTAGTTTACTTCAGGGCTGCACAGCTTGTAACAAGTCAAACTAAATGCAGCCCACCACTCCCATTCTGCCCCCAACCCAGGCAGCAGAAGAGAAGGAATCTGTTAAGCTTCTGATGGGCTGCCATCTTGTATTAGGGCTGCCATCTTGAAATCGGACCACATCATAAATTAACAACTTCACTTTCCCAAACCTATGGGACCCATAAAACGTGAATCAGAAATAGTTCCACTGTTGCACACAGCTTCTGTGCCGCCTAGAATGTCTATCTTGACATCCAGAAGAACTAGAATGTCTATCTATCTTGACACCTAGAAGAACGTGGAATAGGAACTAACCTGGAACAGCAGGAGGAAAAGATGCACTGATAATAATGTGCAGTTCACACTTCAGAATGTGTATCTGTCCTCACTCCTGAATTAATAGGAACTAAGTAAGAACAGGAGCAGAAAACCAGAATGGCTGATAAATTACCTCAGCATAAAAAGATAGCCCAGTGCTACTGCTCACCTTTCCCAGCTGCACCACTGCTTTCTCAGTTGGTGCCAAGGCCACCATCAGCACATCCTCTTCCCTAGTTACTGTGGGTAGGAGTCCTTCCCACCTGCCAATAATAGACTTCTATTATTATGTCTAGAGGACAAGAGAGATGAACTGGGGCTGGCCATTGTCTGGTGCAATGGGGAAGCCCACACCTTTGGTCATGGTAACCCCAGGCATGCTGGATAGGTGGTGGTGGTGAGCTGTTGCAGAGCTTCCACACAAACCTGGAGCTGGCTCTGCAACACACAGAAGTAGGAATGGGGAATTAAGGGAAAGCTAGAATGGGGATGTATGAACAGGACTTCAAATCACATTCAGCTGAATGCGCTTAGAAGCCTCCTTGTGATTGGGAACCTTGATAGTGCAAGGCTCCCAGCTGTGAGGAGGTTTCAGAGCATGTTTAGCCAGAGATTTAGAACCTTTTTCAGACTTGTGTGCTAAATATGCTATGATCTGGAGTGGAGGGGAAGGGGTTGGTACTTGTGGTAAATTGGGGCCAGCATTAGTATGCACAGACCCAGTGCCTTAGATACTCTTTTTGCTCATATTTCAGGCTGAATGGCTAAAGAGTTCTCATATTCAAAAAATACATAGACTCAACTAAGGATAAGCAAGAATTCTACTGAATTAGGATTTAGCAGTAGATTTTTCAATGGTCTGCATATTTTCTATCATTGCTGAGTGATCCTGTTTACTTTGAACGTCTGTGGCTTTCCTCCAACACCGATTTACCCTCCCCCAAATATTCCTTCAAATATATTATTTTATTGATTTTACTCACAGCATAGAACCACAGTACATCTCCATTCCCCCCCCACCTCCCAAATAATCCAAGTTTCAAGAGAGGAGGAAGCAAGCCAAGCCTAATAGAGATTAAAAGGCAAGCCTAGCCCTAGAGAGACTCTTAGAGAGTCCTTATCATGGGTGAGATTATCTAGACTTGCCTTCTAATCTATGTAGTGTTAACCCATTAAATGTTTAAAAGATACGCTTAGAGACTAGAGTGTCTCACCCACATTAAGGCCTCTAGGCTTGCTGAGGAGGAGGGGGATGGGGGGCACTGAAAGCTGCTTTCCTCCTTGCTTTTACAAATGGAAAACTGATGGTCTCTGCTTGCTAAAGTGAAAACTGACTAGCTTCACTCACAGCAGAAGAAGAGGAGCTGCTTTCCTTTCCGTTATTGGTATTTCCCTTCATTTATCAACATTTCCTTCCAAAATATTGATATTTACTTTCATTTATCGTATTTCTTTTCAGTGATCAGCACTTCCTTTTTCAATATTAATATTGATATTTTGGGGAGAGCAAAAATCAGACTGGTAAAAGCAATGGGGAGCGGACAAAGAATGAACTCAAATCAACTCTCTTGAGATGGCACTGGACTCCTCTCAAGCTCTCACGTATTCTCCTGAATGCCTCACCTCTATGCTGGTGTGGATGCAGCAATAAGGGCACACTAATTCACATGTGATGGGCATGCCCAAAGCCTTGTTTCTTCTGGAATTGGGCATTTGCCACAATCTCAAACATCACGGCCCACAGTCTGACTCCGGACCTCTCTTTGGCCTTGCTGTCATTAGAAATGTTAGCAGCAGCCAGAATGGAAGTAGCTAGTAAATGGAAAACAGAAGAACCCCCTTGAAAAGAAAGATGGTGGACACGGGTATAGGAAGTTGCATTGTCAGAACATTTAACCTACCATGGAAGGGTACTCCAAGAGGTAGCTAAAACTGACACATTTGATGTGGTACGGCTGCCTTTTATGTCCTATGTCAATGCCAATAAACCTTTATGTAAACTCCCAAGGACTCAGATGGCAATGTGGAGGGGCTACTACTGTGTGTGGACTGTACAACTTTGGATTCCCAGCTTTTACTCTCTATGTTGACATGTAACATAGGCAAAAATGACACAATGACTGATGTATCATGTTTTATGGTTTATTGACACTTGACAACTTCTATGGTTTTGTTGTTTTTTCTTCCCCCCCCAATTTGAATTCAATAAAATGTTAAAAAAATGAAATGAACTCAAATCGATACCACCTCTCAAATCGATAGAATACTTTCAGAGCAGCATCAGCCAATGGATCCCATCCCTAGACTCGACACATTTAGGGGAAATGGGACTGCAGCAGCTCCCCCACCCATCTTCCACACATAGAGATTATATGCACACAAATAGAATTGTCGTATCCAGGTTGGGACTCAGGAACCAGACCAGTTGGTGAAAGCAAATCAGTTTTTATTAAAGTAATATCCAGACAAAGACTATGCCATCTCATGAAGTTTCAGTACAACACATAACCTGCGACTTAGAAGAGAGTTGACAGAACAAGGAACCACTATTCCCCCTGTCCCTTAAGAAGGGGGCAATCGAGCGCAAATTCTCTCACTCCACCTCAAAGTGCTCACATCCACACCCTCCTCTCCCCCTTCTATTGCTGCCTCTTTTGCTGTCTCCTTGTGTGTGGTGAAGGGGGTGCCACTGCCCCCTCCCCTTCTGAGGACTCTGATTCAGGTATGGGGGAAAGCGGGGTGGGCAAGGCCTAAACCATCTGACTGCTTCTCCTTGCTTTTCCCTAGATCAGGAGGAGGTTGGATTCCCCCTTGCTCTCCCTCCTTCTCCAACTGCTCTAAGCTCAAAGGGGGGGAAGGCGTGGGAAGCTCATGGGAAGGATGTGTGTCTGTTGGACTTTCAAGGTCTTCGCTGCCAGACAGTTCTATCTCTGAGATTCCCTCCCCCTCCTCTGTGTCTTCTTCACACGGCTCTGGCCAAATGACCCTCTCCCTCTCCTCATCTTCTGAAACATCAGGGCCCCAATCCTGCATCCTGACAAGAATGTATGTAGATTAGATTCTCTATATACTATCTTGTGCCCTCAAAATTACCAGATCATGTATAGCCTCAGTGCACACACAGCCAATCAAAGTCCTAGAACCTCCTCTAGGTGTTCAGTCTTCACACTTCAGAATATTTAAGAAGGCTTCAGGAACTGGAACGTGCTGTGGAAATATCAGGCAGCCAAGGCAGAGAGAGTGGCATACATATCACAACAGGAGAGAAAGAGATGAAAGATGTCAGGAGGAAAAGATTGCAGTAATCACATTCATTTCTAAAGGCTGCAGGAACTATATAAAAATGTCAGGTATGAATTGGTCCAGAGACAGTTGAACTATAAGGTGTGGTTTTTTCCCAGGGTGCCTGTAAAACAAGAAGATGGAGTTTCATCCTGGCCAAGATTCTGTATCTGCATATACGTCTCTCTGTGTGTATATGTTATATAAAAAATTTGCATGCGCACACACACACACACATATAGACCTTGTGATTAACCCTTTGTTTTTAAAGAGGGGGTGACTGTTTGACCCGTATGGGTAACAGTGACACAATGATTGTTGTTGTTATGTGCCTTCAAGTCAATTACGTCTTATGGCGACCCTATGAATCAGTGTCATTAAGCTAAAAGGAAAAGAAAGGGGGGGGAAGCAAGATCCTTGTCTCAAAGACCCCGCTGTCTACAGTTCCTATTTCACTAATTTCAAGGTTTGGTTATTCTTTGTTGTCGTTATATGCCTTCAAGTCGATTACAACGTATGGCGACCCTATGAATCAACGACCTCCAAGAGCATGTGTTATAAGCCACCCTGTTCAGATCTTGTAAGTTCAGGTCTGTGGCTTCCTTTATGGAATCAATCCATCTCTTGTTTGGCCTTCCTCTTTTTCTACTCCCTTCTGTTTTTCCCAGCATTATTGTCTTTTCTAGTGAATCACGTCTTCTCATGATGTGTCCAAAGTATGATAACCTCAGTTTCATCATTTTAGCTTCTAGTGACAGTTCTGGTTTAATTTGTTCTATCACCCAATTATTTATCTTTTTCACGGTCCATGGTATGTGAAAGCTCCCCTCCAGCACCACATTTCAAATGAGTTGATTTTTCTCTTATCTGCTTTTTTCACTGTCCAACTTTCACATCCATACTTAGAGATCTGGAATACCATGGTCTGAATGATCCTGACTTTGATGTTCAGTGATACATCTTTGCATTTGAGGACCTTTTCTAGTTCTCTCATAGCTGCCCTCCCCAGTCCTAGCCTTCTTCTAATTTTTCCACTACTATTGTCTCCATTTTGGTTAATAACTGTGCCAAGGTATTGATAATCCTTGACAAGTTCAATGTCGTCATTGTCAACTTTAAAGTTACATAAATCTTCTGTTGTCATTACTTTAGTCTTCTTGACATTCAGCTGTGCTTTTGTGCTTTCCGCTTTAACTTTTTTTGTTTCAAATCATTACTGGTTTTTGCTAGTAGTATGGTATCATAGAATCATAGTATCATCTGCATATCTTGACACTTCTCCCTCCAGTTTTCACACATCCTTCATCTTGGTCCAATCCCACTTTCCGTATGATGAGTTCTGAGTATAGATTAAATAAATAGGGTGATAAAATACACCCCTGTCCCACACCCTTTCCGATTGGGAACCAATCGGTTTCTCCATATTCTGTCCTTACAGTAGCCTCTTGTCCAGAGTATAGGTTGCCCATCAGGACAATCAGATGTTATGGCACCCCCATTTCTTTTAAAGCATTCCATAGTTTTTCATGATCTTCACAGTCAAAGGCTTTGCTGTAATCTATAAAGCACAGGGCGATTTTCTTCTGAAATTTCTTGGTCCGTTCCATTATCCAACATATGTTTGCGATATGATATCTGGTGCCTCTTCCCTTTCTAAATCCAACTCAGACATCTGGCATTTCTCGCTCCCTATATGGTAAGAGCGTTGTAGAATCTTGAGCATTACTTTACTTGCATGGGATATTAAGCCAATAGTTCGATAATTACTGCATTCCCTGGGATCCTCTTTCTTTGGAATTGGGATGTATATTGAACACTTCTAGTCTGTGGGCCATTGTTTAGTTTTCCTTATTTGTTGACAATTTTTTGTCAAATTTTGGACAGATTCAGTCTCAGTAACTTGTAGGAACTCTGTTGGTGTGCCATCTGTCCCTGGTGATTTGTTTCTTCCAAGTATTTGAAGAGCAGCTTTCACCTTACATTCTAAAATTTCTGGTTCTTCATCATGCAGTTCCTCCATGAATGAATCTGTCATCCTTGCACCTCTTTCATATAGTTCTTCAGTGTATTGCTTCCACCTTCCTTTTATTTTATCTCCATCAGTCAGTGTGTTCTGCTGTTGATTAGTCAACATCCCTATTCGTGGTTTAAATTTCCCTTTCATTTCTCTAATCTTTTGGAATAGGGCTCTTGTTCTACCTTTTTTGTTGTCCTCTTCTATTTCTTTACAATAACTATTGTAATAGTTCTCTTTGTCCCTATGTACTAGTCGCTGTATTCCTCCTTTTGCTTTCCTTCTGTCTTTAACTATTTTAAGAGTTTTGTCAGTCATCCACTGTGATTATTGATTATTATTATTAAGGACAATGATTATTAAATAAAAAAGAAAATAACAGTAAAATATGTTCTTAACATTTACCACTTTTTTTCTCAGTTGAATCTTTAATATATCCAAGAATAGGCTCTAAACATTACTTTCTTAAATGAAAGGGGGCTTCTACCCCCCTTGCTTGTACATTCTAGGCTGAGGTGAAAGTTTGATTTGTTTGAACTTTCACTTGAATTTGGGAGGAGGGAGCTAGTGGGGAGGTGATTTCAAAAGATGTCAAGGAGTTGGTGGTAAACAGAGAGGTGGTTTATCCTGTTTTTTAGCTTTTAAAATTGTGTTTTTGTCACTCCCTCAGTGACATTCTGGGTAGCCACTCCCCCCATGCCCCTGGAGTGATGCAAGGTCATGACGTAGCACCACTCTCGGGGGAGCATTCAAGGGGAGGAAGAATTGCAGTGGTGACCAGTGGCTTCCCAGAAAAGCTCTGTTGCTGCCAACATTGTCATAGTAGGCAGCAAAATTTCCATTTTAAAAGTTAAAAAAGAAAAAAGAATGTATCACTGCTTGCCACCGACACTACAGCCCCCCTCCAAAAACCAACAGAAAAAATTAAGTCTGCCTTTCAAAAATGATAATGGGCTTTCCCAAATTCACATCCCATGAATAGGTTGGCTAGGGATTGGGTGAACCTATCAATTTCTGTTTCTCTCAATTTTTCTATTGTCCAGCTTAAGATCAGTTCGGCATATTTGTGCATCAATTTTGTGCAAGCAATTCTCCCTAATGTAATGCATTTTTGCATGCTATTTATACTAATGTGTGCATTTCATGCACATTTTTCTCACATTTCTGTACACATTTTTTAGCTGGAGCTTTCTATCAAAAAAATTCAGAGAAGTGGAAATTTCAAGCAATAGCCATCTTTTAGTTTGCATGTTATTTTGGGAAATGCGGAGAACATAGGTTCACATTAAAATGCAAATCAAACCGAAATTGTCTCCTATTGCAAGGATTGGCATTTTGTCTCAATCCTAGCAAATTCTTATTTTTTCAAGTGACAGGAAAAGGTAGTTGTCATTTCTGGGACAGCACCTTCTATTTTGGCTATAGGTAGAGTCAATTAGTAAGATGCCATGCAGAAGCGCCGTCCAACTTTCTAAAGTCTATGAACCCTATTAAACACACCTAATACAAGCCATTTTGGGAAGAAAGCATTTAGTAGATTATATTAAGGAAGACAGATTAGGAGGACATCTCTGAGCACTGAAACTTTCTTACTTTGCAGATCTCAAACAATCTCCATAGTTCAGTAAAATAGACCAGGGTAATTGCCTTCTCCTGCCAACTCAGAGTAGAGAATGTACAACTTTTTTTAAAAAATCACTTCTTCCTGAAATGCCAGGGAAGCAGCAGTCACATCTTAGATGTGCAAAAGCAGCATTAGGCCAGGGGCAGTCCCCTCATCAACAGTTCACAGACGGCCTGGGCCCCATTCTTTATCACAATCTCTTATAAAGGTGTGTTTGGATACCCAAACAGCTGCTTTATCTTGGTAAAACACAAGACCAAATAAGAGACACCCAAGACAACTTTAGTGCTGTGGCTAAGTGTATTTTACATTATTTCCGATGGCCTCTCCTCCATGGGTCACATCTCTAGTTAGCACAGATGTTTCTGCCATGTCTACATTGAGAACAAAAAGTACTATTATTGGGAGATTATGTTATTTATCATGCTTGCATCCTTCCTGCCCACCACACAATACATCTGGGCAGTGAATATGTATCTTATCCCACAAATTCTCAGTGGATGAAAGACAATGATTTGCCCAAGACTATTCCAAGAATCTTTTAACCAGGAAGGGATCTGAAAATAAATCTCCTTGGTAAAAGTAAGAAACTCACTCTGGAACTTATGGCTTATGCTTCAAGAGCATGCCTCTTACAGTTGTGAGGGCTGGGAAATGTGAGTGGTAGCTGGCTTGTTTCCCATTACTGAGGGCTTGGGAATAGTGGAGAGAAAGTAAGCTACCCCATAAGCCTGTGTAGACAATATTTGTCCTTTTCAGCGCAATCATTATATGCACAGTACCTAGCTTTTGAGGCACTTTATCAAATATTGTGGTGATGCTTGTTGACAAGGAGAATTATTATTGTACTTCTGCAGGTTCCTTGGAACTAAAGAAAATTAACTGTTTGTGTGTGCATGTCTGTGTGCGTGTCTGTGTGTTTTGGTAAACTCAGCTATGAGCTCCAACAAAAAACAGCCACTTGCTTGTCAGGCAGAGCCAGTCTGGGAAAACTGGGTGGTTCCTCCATTTGGTATCTTGGCAAGCTGGCCCTGAAAAAGGAGTCAAGAGAAGGTGCTGTGCCGGATGTGGAGGCTGCCTCCATCTACCACCTCAGAAGACTGACTTGTTGCCTCCCACTAAAAAGGGGAATCTTAAATGACTTCCCTTTTTTCTTAATACTTAATTTCATTTTGCCCATCCGAAGCTATGCCTTCATTCACTGACAAAGAGAGACTATGTAAATGAAGTAGTATAAGTGCAGTTGTAAGTTGTAGCAGCCACCATCATGAAGGGCATATACCACTGACAAGTAAAGAGGTTATAATGGAGCATCTGTCTTGGAGAATGACACAGACCACCAGGGGTGTGTCAACTCATAACGCACATTAGCAAAGAATCCTGCCTGTGAGCAGTCTGTGCTCAGGCAATTATGTTACAGTTATTGGCTCCGTGGGACAAAAATAATCAGCCGAGGAGGGTCTCAAATACAGCTCAAGATGTGTGGTGTGAAATAGCCCCAAGGAACAGGCAGTCAGCCAAGAGAACATAAAGTAGCATGATCCAAAATGAGATTTGTTTGTGTGTGTGTGTGTGTGTGTGTATCGTTTTACACAGGGGATTTTTCTAAAAAAGAAAAAAAATCATATCAGATTCTGTGAAACACAATCAGAGTTAAGAACTAGCCGTATGCCTTTGCATTTAAAGCACTCATTCATTTCAGTGTTTTCCTCAAGGGGGGAAATGGTCATCCAATTATTTTCCCATTGGTTATGAGGGGGAAAAAGATCAGCAAAACAGGCAAAGGTTGTTCCTGGCCCTAGGAACATCAGCTGATCATCAGTGTCCATTAAGCCAGTGCCATCAGCCATCCAGCTATACAAAAAATCTAGAGCATAGGACATATCTTTGCTTTACAAAACAATATAATATGTCTCATAACAACTTTTAAAAATACAGTACTTTTCTCTGTCTGTTTACTCCTGTCCAAGCAACATGCTTCCTGAGTCTTGTCTACTGAAAACAAAAGAAAAAAAACACCAGAGACTCTTCCTTTCAACAACTTCTAATTAGTTGGCTGGGGTTAAGGCCTGAGTGCAGCAATTTGAAGGGAAACTTCCTTGAACTGGCTCCACTGTTTCCTGCTTACCAAGGTTCACTGCTTTAAGAAGCTTATCAGCAAACCGTACGGGCAAGAGTCTTGCCAGTCAGTTGATGCTGTCCCTTCCATGTATCAGTGACCCAAGCTGATACCGTGAAAATAATAAGAATATAAATAAAATGTAGATTGACCATGCAGAATGCAGTTCCCAGTTTTGATGCAAATGTGTAATTGCTTTATGTAAATGCAAATCTTTGCCTGTTGCTCCCAGAAAAATATTCAGTTTGGATCTTCCCTAGCATTTTTTTTTGGGGGGGGGACTTCATGCTAATAGCCTCTTTTTGATAGGAAGTTGAGAGGGAGCTTTATAAAGAGGGGGAAGTTCCTTCTTTTCTTATCTCATCCCCTGAACTAGACAAATAGGATGGGGTGAATCTTCCCAGTAAGCAATTGTATTGCTTCTATTAAAAGCTGTAGCTTCAACCCCTCCCATTGTTGTGCTGCTTTTAAACGAATTTAAGCAACACAACTACACACAGCGCCACAGCAGCAGAGAGTAACAGCAGATGTTGAAATGCGAGTGTGCCAGCGTGTGCGTGCGTTTGCCTAAGAAAGCAGGCTTTACCCTGCATCAGCATCACTGAGACTTGAGACTTAGTAAAATAAGAAAAGCTACTTTATTTATAGAAATACATAGTAGATAGAAAAGGCATACCTAGTTCTAACTAACTAGCTAAGTTGGAGGCATAACTCCCAGGTGTAGGAGTCAGCCCCATGCTCGGAGAGAGAGCAGAGACAAAGGGAGTCTCCTCTCTCCTGGTCAGCTGGAGGACAAAGGAATGGAAAGGGCAGAAGGAGGAGGGACAGGTAAGCTTCCCTAAAGGGGTCACAGTCTAGCGACAGAAGGAAGTCAGTCAGAGCATCACAGGTAAAAGGTAAACAAAACCTATCCATCTGGAGGACCCTAGCTCTATCTTCCTTCTGGAGCTTAAACATAAGAACAAAACAGGAGTTGCTCTTGCCCCACTTCCAACACCTATAGGGGACAACAGTGCAAGAAATTGACACAAGTAATTAAGAGACGTAAGTCATGTGTGAACCACTAGTGTAAGGACTGTCTGAGGAAGAGAGAGATCTTCAGCTGTAGGGCCTTGGCTGCAAGATCTGAGGGGGTAAGATGAAGGAATGAATGAATTGAAGATTAAGCAGCTTCCACTTCTTCCCACTAAACCATTTTCTGGGTTTGCCTCTTGGGCGTTTGTAAGTCAGTACAGTAGAACAGAGTGGTTCATCACAGATGCTCTTGGAGGTCACTGATTCACAGGGTTGCCATAAGTCGTAATGGACATGACAACAACAACAACAGTAGTAGGAGGCTCAAAATCCACAGAAAGGTGGCTGACATCTGTCTCAGCGAAAAGAAAATCATGCACTACGCCAACAAGCCTTGGTATTTGGGACACTTCCTATTTCTGGAAACTGGATCTAAGCCAGAGAAAGGAAGGCTGAAAAAATGAGCATCATATTTCAACACATGATATGCCAACTAGAAAAAGACTTTCTCTTTCATTTGTTGTGATCTAATCTGTTAGGCGAGCTCTCTCTTTCTTTACAGAGAAGACAAAGCATCTGAAATTAAGTGTGTAAGATCAATCCAGCGATATGATGACAATGCAAACCCAGAGAGTGCTCCTAAATGCAAATTCACAATCAGCTTGAACTTATTAAAATAATGCCATTCTCTTGAGCATTTCACTGATTTCTTCATAAAAAAAATTCTGAAGGACTGATTAGAGCAGTGCTCTCATCAGATTATGATATCTTTAAAATGAGGAATGTCATTTGAAATTCTTTACTCTTTAAATGAGAGTGGTAAAAAGAATAACATTTAAACATAGGTTTCATGAGAGAACAATGCAACAAAGTTTTGCTTTTATGAACCTCATTGCTAAACCATGGACAAATGTATAGATTTGCTACTTTTCTATCAATGCTGTTCCCGTTTCCCTGCTATTTTAATACTAGCTCTTTACCTCCTCATTTCAGGAAATGGTTGATCCATCTTTCAGCTACAATAACCAATGAGATCTCCAAAAGCTGTTCCCATTTATCCAAGCTATACAAGGCAAATTCTCCAAAGGTCAGCTTGCTACATGTAACTAATATGAAGTAAGTGCTATTCTAACCAGGGTTGCTGTGATTAACCATGAATTCCACTCTGTATGAAAACAACAGCTATGTTGTGGATTCATTTCACAAACAGACAGCAGGTGTGCCCATGCCACTTCGCCCATCTTATACAGAGTGGTGGTACTAGCATGGTGATAGTCACATCATACAACCCCTTTGATGTGGTTCTCTCCTTATATACAGGATACAATAGGAAGTTTGCATGTCAAAGCAACAATCATGCTATTAAGATAAAGTTAAGCAACTAACAGTACAATCCAAACTCAAGATCCACCGGGATAAGAGAGTTTGGATTTGGCTGATCTTGGGCTTTTCTGACTGATTCAGGGCTACACTGTAGCTTTGGGACTTGATACATAGAAGGAGTACAGAGATACAGAAATGGAGATGAATTCAACAATCTGGTACAATTGTATTTTGAACTCGAGGGATGGGTGAGACTCCCAGATGGCTTGAGATGAATACTATCTTTCCAGAAAGCTCAGCCAGTGGAATTTATGTTGGCAGAATTTACACTGGCAGAATTTATGCCTCTGTAAGGACCAAAAAAGCATTGTTCCAGAGCAGGACAGAGCAAGGAGAGACCTAGACCATTTCCAAACCCCTTTAATCTTGATCACATGACCTAGCAACCCAATGAAACTTACCTAGCAAAAAGGGTGGTGTAAGTCAAATTCCTACTGAATGCAGTTTTGAATAGGGGTAACTTAAGTCGGTGTTAAATTATGCCAGTATAAATTATGCCAGATTTCTTTTGTTTGGATTGCTCTATAAATTTGTGACCAAACTAGAACTTTAGTCATAAATATAGTTGATCTCAGGCAACCTTTACCAACCATATGAAGCTAGGAGCCGTACTACACAAAAACAAGTTTCCATACATGTAGTCCTAGCTAAAGGGGGGGACTGCTTTTAAATGGGCACTGTAGATATTATTTATTTTCTTTCTTACATTTATCACCCACCTTTCTTCTATCATGGGGCCTAAGGCAGCCTCCATGTGGTTCCCAAATTGTCTCTCATCCAGGCATTGACCAGATCTAGACTTGATTAGCTTCAGCAAGGTGGTGGCTGCAAGTGCCTTCAAATCATATATTGTCCATTTAGCATCACAAGGTATATGTTGTACCTTCCCCAGTCCAACTACTGAAGCTGTATATGCAGAGCTTTCTCAGAAAATTTAGAGCATTTTCTACTGTGCTCCCCATTCCTTATAACTCCTGGACAAGGCTACTAATGCCTGGAGTTGAGTGCCTCGCTCCTGCATCAGTGGAAGAAAGGGAGAAGGAATCTGGATATGGGGTTGTACTTGTACATAAGGTATAGTTAACACAGGATGCCAAAATACAACACAATTGCCATGGCAGCTTTTTTTGTTTTTTTAACAGGGATCTGTGCACCAGCTTGGGCTGCTGAATATGCAGACAGATGAATCATGGCCTTGGCATGCAAATGCTGCTTGACTCACTTTGAAGCTGACTCATTTGAACATAGCTAATTTAAAAGGATTGTTCTGTGGTTGAACCAGTGGCAACTGTTTGACTGCGAAAGTGTGATCTATCCCACCCCTCTCACAGCCCTTGACAACTTACAATGATTTGAAACATAGCAAATACAGTTCTAAAATATTACTCCAAATTTATCTGTTGCAGTTTATAAACACAAAAGTAACAAAACAAAAGACCTTACAAAATTTTCTGAACCTCAGCCAGGAGATGCACCAATGTGATTCCTATAGAAGCTTGTTCCCATGCCTTAGGACAATTGCAGGAGAGACTGTGTTCCTTCCTGCTACCAAACTTTCCTAGAAGATCCTGAGCAGGATTTAGTCTAAATTATGTTGAATGGCCTAGCTAGCCCAGGTTGCCTTCTCCTAGAAGATGAGTTTGCCTCCAGAACCCGGAGGGCAAAATGATTCTCGCTGTTGCCACCTCGTGCAGCTGAGTGTGGTGGAATTGCTGGGAAAAACACTGTAAGCAGTTGCTTTTTCTGCCATCTGAAAATTGTCCTTTGAATAGCACTAGAGTCTCTAATTACTTGTTTGGACAGTCAGAGTTGAGCTGGAATATTTAAAGAAAAATTCCTACCTGATCTTTCTTGCTATTTATCCATGTTACCTGTCCAATCATTACTGGAAATGAGTGGGTTTCAAGTGTGGGTGCAAAGTTTTTTCCTTGTCTGCTTTGTGTGCTGCAGCTTTGGGACTTGATACATAGAAGGAGTACAACGAAACAGAAATGGAGATGAATTCAACAATCTGGTACAATCGTATTTTGAACTCGAGGGATGGGTGAGACTCCCAGATGGCTTGAGATGAATAATATCTTTCCAGGCTCATGATGGGACAGGAGTTCCAATGATGCACTTGCACTGATTTTTGTCATGTAATAGTGACTTGCAAATTTGTTACTTTTTCCAAATTCCCCACTCCAACTTAGACAAGGGATTTTACAAAAAGCTTTTTAAAAAAACCAAGAACACAATAGTGATATGCAATTTAGAGTTTGAGATTGATTATTTCTATGAATCCCCTTTCAGCCTCTGATTTGGGATCTGCAGAGGAAGAAACCTGCTCTACTGGTCGGAATAGTTCCATTCATAAGTTAATGAATTCAACTAAGTCTGTCAAGTGCCTTCATTAACACGTGTAAGGATCCACCCGGAGATCAATGTGAGCCATAAGAACTGTCTCAGGAGAGAGGCACTCTTCCCCTCAACAAGGAAGTAGTTTAAGTGTCTGTTAGAGTTGGTCTGAGGAAAAGCTGGAAGCTGAAAACAGACTGAGGCACTTGTTTGCAAATTCTGAAATGAACTGACCTGATCTGTACCTCCTGGACAAATTGGTACATTGGAATACAGTTATCATCCAGATTTTGCACTTTTCCAAATTTTGCAGTACATTTCATACATTTTCATAGAAATAACAATTCATATGTTCAGGATCAAACATTTAGAAAAGCAAACTTTGAGAAAAATATATTTAAATATGAATTTTTGTGGATTCTTTTTTACAAAAAGCATATTAATCCAGTAATGGAACAAACATATCAATAAACACATGCAAAATTGATATGGTCAAGAAATAGACTGATATGTCCATCCCTATAAATTATTCCATAAACTTGGGGCCAGCACTGTAAAAGCCCTTGTCCATAAGATTAGCTTAAGATGGTAGGACTGATTCACCAAATATGCAACACACCTTTGGCTTCACTGAGTAAGTGTATCTGTACTATTTATCCCTTATACTTGTGCCCTGTTTAAGTTAATTCTGTGTAATTGTGTGGTCTTCCTTCTGTTTTCCCCCAAAACCTGTAAGCAACTTGAAAACAATGCAATGATTAGTAGAAACCAACATGGATTTGTCAAGAACAAATCCTGCCAGACTGATCTCATCTCATTTTTTTATTGGGTAACCCTGATAGACTGTGGAAATGCTGTGGACATAAAATATCTTGACATCAGCAAAGCTTTTGACAAAGTGCTCCAGGATATTCTGATTAGCAAGCTAGCTAAATGTAGGCTGGATGGAATAACTATCAGGTGAATCCACAGTTGACTACAGAATCATATTCAAGAGTGTTTGTCAATGGTTCCTTCTCAAACGGGGGGGGAGGTAATAAGTGGGGTACGGCAGGGCTCAGTGCAGGGCTCAGGGCTCTTCAACATTTTTATTAATGACTTGGATGAGGAGGTGCAGCAGGTGCTTATCAAATCTGCAGATGATACAAAATTGGGAGAGATAGCTAATACTTTGGAAGACAGAAACAAAATTCAAAGGGATCTTCATAGGCTGGGCTGAAAATAACAGAATGAAATTTAACAGGGATAAGAAACCAAGTACACAGTTGTAAGATGGGGGGATACTTGGCTCACCAATACTATATTCAAGAAGGAACTTGGAATTGTTTTTGACCACAAACTGAATATGAGCCAACAGTGCAATGTGGCTACAAACAAGAGAAATTCTATTTTAGGCTGCCTTAACAGTGTTTCCAAATTATGTGAAGTACTAGTTCCCCTCTATTCGGCACTGGTTAGGCCTCATCTTGAGTACTGTATCCAGTTCTGGACACTACAGTTCAAGAAGGATGCTGACAAACTGAAACAGATTCAGGGCAATTAGAATGATCAGGGGACTGGAAACAAAGCCCTATTAGGAGACACTGAACAAACTGAGCATGTTTAGTCTTGAGAAGAGAAGACCGAGGGGACATATGACAGCACTTTTCAAATACTTGAAAGGCTGTCATAGAGGGCCAGGATCCCTTCTCAATTGTCCCAGAGTGCAGTACACAAAACAGTGGGCTCAAGTTACAGGAAGCCAGATTTCAAGAGAACATCAGGGAAAACTTCCTAACAGAGTGGTACAACAATGGAACCAATTATCCAGGGAGGTAGTGGGTTCTCCAACACTGGAGGCATTCAAGAGGCAGCTGGACAGGCAGCTGTCGGGTATGCTTTAATTTGGATTCCTGCATTGAGCAGAGGGTTGGCCTCAATGATCTTATAGACCCCTTCCAACTCTACTATTTTATGATTCTATGAACCATTCATAGCCATAAAGTTTCTATATTAGCATTTTGGTCTGTGTTTTTACCAGTGGTTTAATTTTTTAAGAGATGAACAGAGGAATCCAGAGGATTATAATAGAATTGCAAGTGACACTCCTCTGGTATAATTCATGGAGTGTGTGTCATTGACACAATGGGTTGTTAAAGCTCAGAGGCATTATGGTCTGTCATGTCATATCATACTTAGGAAGCTTTTAATATGTGGATTATGGACACATTAAACTGTACTCTCTCCTGCCTATTATGTCAATGGGATTTTGCATATTTAAATAATGCTACAGTGTATAATCCACGTATTGTGCCATGCATGCACAATAGGGCTCAGCAATAGATAAAATTACTGCTTGCAAAGTAGGCAGACTTTCCTAAACTTGTGAGTTTTCAGCATCCACATTTCTAGGCAATTGCACATTGGCATATATGATATATAAATCAAAATCATATATTTCCAGATAGAAAGCCCTATCTATACTCTGTAAGAGTGTGCTATACAAACTCAAGACTAGCTGTGCATTTCAAACAGGACTGAAACAACAGTAGCCAAAGATCACCAGGAAGTTAGAGATAAATTAGACCAAGAGACAACTCACTGTTTCTTGTGCGTTCCGCTTCCACATTGGAATCTCCTTGCGTGCCGGCACTACAGCCCCAAACAATGGAGGCCAGCTTGCCTCTCCCCACAGCTCTTTTAGGATGTAGCAAGATCATGCTCCAGGGGGTGAGGCGGCAGCACACTTAAAAGCAGTGGCCAAACTAGGAGATGGCCTTCTTTGCTTCCTGCTTTTGCCAGGGAAAGTACCGTATATTCCGGCGTATAAGACGACTGGGCGTATAAGACGACCCCCAACTTTTCCAGTTAAAATATAGAGTTTGGGATATACTCGCCGTATAAGACTACCCCTGCTTAATCAAACAAAAAGCAGAGCTTTGCTTAACTCAAAATTTCTTCTCCCTTTGATAACCACATCTACACAGGTTCCACCTCCATACTCAAAATGAAACTGAGCCTGGAAGTGTACAACAACCCCACACATACCTTGCTAATTCAATTATCAATGCCAGGATGTCTGTCTTATCAACTACTCTCCTGCTCCCACACACACACACACACACACCAGGCATCATGAAAGACCCAGTCCTGGGCTCAGAAAGAAAATAAATATCTGGTCCTCTTCAAAGTATTGATAAGCCTCTTGTTTTAATTGAAATAATAATTATAAATTCTTGTTCTTATCACTAATGGGAGTTAATTATCTTGCATATGCTGCTGTTGCTTCTATGGCTGTAACAGAGTGAGGTTAAAGATAAGTGAAATGCAAATAGGAAAAAAAATACAGAAGGCAGTAACACTTTCCTAAATGTAATACCATACCAACCACAACAAGTTTCCTATAAGGCAAAAAACTAAGCATCTCACAACCAGTCAGGATTCCTAACCAAAAACCAAAAATATGATAAATGAAGAAATATTTATATAAGCACAACTATCAAATATATTTATTATTTACACAAACTGTAAAGATATTTATAGTGCAATCCTAAATTTATTTATTCAGAAGCAAGTCCCAGCGTATTCAATGGGGCTTACTCAAACAGGGACAGAAATGCAACCTCAAGTGATAAGCAACTTCATTCACACAACCCAAAATTCCGAATCATGCCACTTTACACTGTTTTGCAACTGTTTATACTTGTTTTTATGGTTATTGGATTTTAAATGGCTTTATTTCTTGTTGTGAGCTGCCTTGGTTTGCAATCCTACCTCACAGGGGTGTTGGAAAGACTCCATACACACACGCACACACTGCAGATGTATAAATACATACAGCCCATATAATAGTTTATTGTCAAACCAATTGGTCATTGCAGAAAAATCAGTATTAGTTTTTTAAAAATCAGTATTAGTTTCCTACAGAATAAAAACTGCAATACCTAAGTAAGCCCTGCCTACTTGCTTTAAAATAGGACTGGGGGGGGGGCAGAAAGAGAACACAAACACAATTCTTTTTTACATTCACTCCAAAGTCCCATTGATTTTCAGCACATTCATAATCATGTCTACTCAAAAGTAATTCCTACTGAATTCAATAGGATTTACTCTGGACATATGGGATTAGCACTGTTTTTACCCCCAAAAGCAACTATTGGGAAGGTTTTCAAAACACTGCCCAGGATCTGACTCCTACACACAACAGGGGGAAAAACTGAAATGTATATACCTACCCAATTTATGAGATTTTCAGATAAACAGGAGGGGAAACCACCATTTTCTGGCCTCGCAATGAGGTTTTGCAGACACTGCCACCAAACAAACACTTCACTGATTGGCTGAAATCCTGAACGGGCGGGGTTAAAGCTACAAAGTGCTATACAGTAGTTTAAAAAAAGATTTAACCGGGGGGGGTGCCTGACGTTTTTATATATATCTCAAGAACCGCACCACCTAGAAACTTAATTATTTTTTTAAATGAAAGCTGAGAATCCGGGCCACCTAAGGAGCTAGCCGGGCGCCGGGTGGCATGCTTAGAATCTGGGTAAAACCCGGCTATCCGGGCAATATGGCAACCCTAATAAGATGACACCCGGTGTATAAGACGACCCCCGACTGTGGAGAAGATTTTCCAGGGTTAAAAAGTCATCTTATATGCCGGAATATACGGTACGTGCTATTGTTAGGCGTGAGTTCTCTTTGCCATAACTTGGGCAGAAATGGCATTGGGCAGGATCTCAATCATACAGGGTCTTGGAAGTGGCACTCAGGACTCAGCCCTAGCTCAGGGAGTCAGGCCTGACATCATTCACCCCAGGGTGCCAGTGGGATTCCAGATGCTTGGCCTGCACTGCAGTTGGGTATGTTACATTGGGCAACTCACACCATGCCAAGCCCGCTGATTTGCTGCAAACAGTGCAGGGTCCTTTCATGATAGTCACAGCCACATCCCTTTCTAAGATTATACAACCTTCTAAGATTATAGAATAATCTGGCCAGGCTTGAATACTGCTTTCTGTTTCTGCTTCTCTGTCACTGTCAGAATTTGTTTTTTCTCACTGTCAGAGATACTGCTTGAATTACAGATTCATTGTCTACACATTTATCTCCTGCTGCTACCAAACTGCTTGATGATGTCAATGAGATGCTTTCCATCAGGACATACTGTCTCTTCTTCTGCAATTACAGAATTCTCACTCTCCACAACTTGTCTTTGCTTTCTGAAGTAGGAACTAATAAAGGCTTGGTTGCAATTGACACTTCATTGGAACTCTTCTCTGTGGCTAACACACTCCCCTTACATGCTGATTAGCTTGTAAGATGTTGGAGATATAGGCACCCTGCAGGGACCTGGCTCCCCCCAAAACTAAGGGATTGAAGACACACACCCAGGTCCCCAGATGACTACACCCCGTCTGCAAGCAATAAAGTTCTGGCCCATTGCAACGCCCCTCAGCATTTCAACTTTCTTGTTTTCCATCATCCCTGGTCGGCATCCTGTGCTTGGCACACAAGTAGCGGAGGGATTGTTTCAGAACAGGCAAAAAACAAACTGAACCAGTGAGTACGGGAGGCCTTCTCCCAGCTTGGTGGCTTCCAACAGCCACAACTTTTTTTTTTACACACCCCATTATGTCCCTGCCCATCAGGAGCTCCTATTTTTTTGCTGTTTACCTGCTATGTAAATTGGCTTTAAGAGGCCAGTAATTTAAGAGTGCTGTTTAAACATCCCTTTCAATGATCATCACTGATAGGCTGGTACAAACTGGTCCCTACCTTAGTGTGGTGGATTTGGACTGCATTGCTCAAACCCAAAATTGGTTTGTTCTTCCCTTCCCTCTTTCAGGCTGTGCTGCTCCTACCTATTTTTTTGTCCCTTTGTCTGTGACACCATGTGCTTGTCTTCATCTTTGGAAATGAGGTGAACAAAGGGCTGTTTTCTTCAGCCAAGTCAATTGAGGAGCCGTCAAGTAGCACTATGGTCATGTATCAGATCATGTACCAAACTTGATATTTGCATGTTAACCATTTCCTTCTTTCTAATGAAGGTGTGGGAAACCTTTGGTCCTCCAGATGTTGCTGAACTATAACTCCCATCAGCCCCGGCAAGCATGGCCAATGGCCAGGAATGATGGGAGTTGTACCTTAGCAACATATTTTGAGGGACAAAGGTTTCCCACACCTATTCTAATACTATGTCTAAACAACATTTTTCTTATATAAATTCAATTTTACTTTTAAAATGCCTTTTATTTTTAAAGGATTTCCCCAAGGCCCACCCATGCCATGCCAGTTCTAATTATCAAGCAAGAATTGTTACTTTCTATACTGTGTCTGGGTTTTTTAATAATATGCATATGCTAACATTTTCAGTGGCCTAATTTAAGTGGGGGGGATGGTGGCAGGTGATTTTTTTTAATGGTTTGATGCCCCATGACAGCCCCAAAAAGAATGAGACTTCAGGCAGGAGGTCAAAAGAACAAATTTGTGTTCCACGTTGACATGCGGGTTCTCTTTCATTACTTTTACTATCTTCCAACATACATATGCATTTACATAGTTCTGGTCTACCAATTTATTTCTTTGATTTCTTATTTTGGCCCATATTATTTGTGTTGAAAAATATTTAGTGCATGTGTACACAGACAATCCTTCTGGAAATGATCCAGTGGCAAAATCTAGTAACTAAAGTTCACACAGCATCTGATTATGCACAGTATTTTTAAAAAATTGATTCTGTTTGAAAACAGAAAATGGCAGCCATTTTTTTTTAAAAAAATAGAGCAATAGTAACTGATTGGGTGGATGGAAGTACTAAACTAGTGATAGCATTGGCCAGCTGCAGAAGTGACAGCCTTATCTGCCACCCCCTCCTATTTGCTGCTGTGAGTGGCTGCTCCCAGCCGCCTAACAGTAAGGCCGGTACTGTGCAGATATCTAAACTTCATTAGATATTCATGATTGAGTGCCCTTATAATTTTTACTCACTCTATTTGCTGTCACAGTGTCCCATCCAAGCAACAGGATTTTTTAGTTATTTTGGTAAGTGTGATTCGTTTTATAGTATGAAATTACAGTAGAGAGTAAAATTGTTCAGGCTTCAAGAGAAAATTGCTCCTGGGAAGGAAAATAAAGAAACCATACCTTCTGCCCTGTTACAGTATTCCAGCAGTTAATGAGTATGTGAAGTATCAAATTAAAAAGTGCTAGCAGTTTATCATAGCTGAACAGTCACTGAATGAGTAACAGGTTTCCCTTTCACTGAGCAGTAAGGACATGACCTGAGGCTGATAAAACACTGGTCATTGGAGCCAACATCTGATTTAGGACTGGCATAGCCCATCAGCTAAAGCAATCTTTTCTGTTTGTTGCTTTAATCAATAATGTTTTAGAGAGTATGGGCAATTGGGGAGGGCCTATAGCTCAGTAGTTGCAGAAAACATGTTTTACATGTATAAAGGCCCAGTGTCAAATGTCCAGTTAAAGGATTTCAGAGAGCAGGGCTGGGAAAAAAAACTTTATCAGTGGCTTCAGAGAAATTTTTTTTTTCCGTTCTGTATGATATTTTATTTTGAAACACAAATTCAAAACCAATTATTGTAAGGTGACATTGGTTAAATGTATGATTGCACTTAACATGTCTAGATTTTTCAAAGCAGTCATGGGGAAGCCGATTAATAATCAGGATAATTTCCCCATCCCTCTTGGGGTAAGGTTACCATCATTTTGTCGTTTCAGAAAGAGTGCATTTGGCTTCGATCAGTAAAAAGTTAGAGTATGCTGTTGCACCATCTCTTTTTTTTTTTACAATAATTTTTATTCAAATTTTCATAAAACATACAAAACAAAATCATAAAACATTCAAAGACAAAAAACAAAACAAAACAAAAATGATTAAACAAAAAAATAAAATGTTGACTTCCCATTTGTCACAGATCAAATCAGTTGTAGGTCTACAATATATAACAATCCTGTCTCTTAAATTATATTATAAAATCACTTTCCTCCAGTAGTTATCTTAATTAATCATCAAATCTCATAAACATTACTTTATTCTTTCCACAAAAAGTCAAAGAGAGGTTTCAATTCTTTAAGAAATATATCTATCAATTTTTCTCCAAATAAACATGTCGATTAATCCATCTCGTTAATAATAATAATAATCTTATTGTCATAACCATAGTCCAAATAAACATATTGATTAATCCATCTCATCAAAATCTGTTAGGTCCAATAATTTCAATAGCCATTATTCCATTATCCATATTAATTCCATCTTCCATCTTCAATAGTCCTGTTAAGTCCAGTAATTTCAGTGTCCAATCTTCCATTATCAGTATTCCATAATAATCTTGCTGTCATAGCCATAGTCATATAATAAGAGTCTGATGGGAATTTCCTCTATCCCAAATATTTTCTTGCCATCAATTCTGAATAAGTTGCTGAAATATTGTTGTAAAGTCATATCTGTGTTCTTCTTTTTTACAAAATGCACTGGCTCATCTCTTGAGAGTTTTTCCATTGTCACATGGCTGCAGTTAATTCCATAGATTTTCTCTATATCAAGCTCCATCACGTCATTCCAGTCCAGAAGATTATCCAAGCCATTGATAACTTTATCTCTAATATCTTCATTAATTTCTTCAGAGATAACGTTAAATTCCAAACAGTAGATTTTATTTCTAATATCCATAAACTTCAGATCTTTTTCCAATTCCACATTTGTTCCAATCTCCAGGGCTTGTATCTTCCCTTTATTTTTTCTTTTCTCATCTCTGATCTCATTCTCCTCTCTCACAGGATCCCCTATTTCTTTAAGCTCCTGCGTCATTTTGCTCAGTTCAATTTTCAGCTCCTTACTACCCTGTCGCAGGGTTTGTTTCGTTATCTCAATCTCATCCATTATTTTCTGAAACATAATTACTTCCAGATTCTCAGCCACTTTCTTGATTGCCATTTTTAAAACCACGAAAACAAAACAAAACAAAAATAAAGAAGAACCACTTCTTATTTCAGCAACAATTGGGTTAATATTCCAGGCTTGATGACATCACAGTATAAACAGAGCAGCCTGCCTTATCTCTCTATGTTCAAGAACACAAAACAAATTTAGTTCCCAGCATCTAAACAGTTAGTGGCGTCGTGAAGAAGCAGATTCGTCAAAATAAAATAGACCAAAAAGAGAATAGTCCCAGACAATATAATGTTCCTCGGAATAGAAATCCCTCTTCTGTTTATATCTTTAGAATGCACTTCCAGGACAGCTTTTTGCAATCGAAACAGAGATAAGCTGTTAATTTCATGAATAACAGAGAAGAGTTATAGCTCACCCAGAAGTTCTTTAAAGCTGATTCATTTGACAAATCTCTTTTTGCTGCAACAATTTAAAACAAGTAAAAAAAATAATAGAAAGAAGGGTGCTTGCCTGTTAGCCCGTTTTCTCTTTGAAGAAAAGATAAACGTATCGCATTAATCAGATAGAGCTTGTTCAGAAGTCCGTCTGGCATTGCTGGCTGGACCTTTTCTCATAAATTAATGAAATCCAGTCCTCCCAACAAAAACAGGCTTTTGAGGTTGATCTCTATGTTTCTCCCTGCCCGGGAGAAATTTCATCAGTCAAAAAAAAAAATGTTCTGACTGATTTATATCTGAATAAGCTTCTTTTGAGGCGGGAGCCCGTCTCAAAAGCAGGCACAAGCGACGTCACCCTTCCCGGAAGTCTGCTGTTGCACCATCTCAAAAAGAGTACATGTACTCTTAAAATTTAAGAGTAAGGTTGGTAACCCTACCTTGGGGGCCTGTTGAAAATTACCCCCTTCTGCTATTAGCTCAGAGAGTGAACCTTCTATTGTGCAGATATTTTTTTCAATTAATTTTTATTCAGATTTTCAAAACCAAAACAATACAAAAAAAACCCCACAGATCAATACAATAAAAAAGGGGGAAAAAAGAATAAAAACTATTGACTTCTGATTTGTTGTAGTTCAGCTATAAATCTATAATATATAACAAGCCTGTCTCTTAATAGATTATAAAATCACCTTCCTCCAGCGGTTATCTTAGTTGGTATCAAATCTCATTAACATATCATTTTATTCTTCCACAAAAAGTCAAAGAGAAGTTTCCAATCCTTGAGATATATGTCCATCAATTTTTTTTCTAGATAAACATGTCAATTAATCCAACTCATCAAGTCTATTAAGTCCAGTAATTTCAAATCGCTCTTCTTCCATTATCTGTGTTGGTTCCATCTTCCATCTTCCATCTTTACGCACCCAATAATCTTGCTGTCATAGTCATATAATAAGAGTCTGATAGGAATTTCCTTTATCACAGATATTTCTTTGCCATCAATTCCGAACGTATCACTGAAATATTGTTGCAAAGCCGCATCTCTGTTCCTCTTTTTTACAGAATACACTAGCACATCTCTTGAAGGTTTTTCCATTGACACAAAACAGGAATTAATTCTGTTAACTTTCTCCATTTTAAGTTCCATCAGATCCTTCCAGTCCAGGAATTTTTTCGAACCGATAATATCTTTATCGCCAATCTCTTCATCAATTCCTTCAGGGACAGCGCTGAGCTCCAAACCATAATATTTGTCTCCAGGATCCATCACAGCCAGGAAATCCAAATCTTTTTCCAAGTCCATATTTAATCCAATCTCCACAGTTTGAACCTTGCCTTTAATTTTTCTTTCATCCTTTTTTGGTTTTCCAGATCTATCTTTATTCTCCTTTCTCATAGAATCCTGAATTTCTTTCAGCTCCTGTCTCATTTCGTCAAATTCAATTCTCAATGCTTGTCTATTATTTCTCAGTTCTTGTTTTATTGACTTAATCCCATTCATTATCTTCTGAAACATATCTAAAGATAAAGTCCCTTCTTGTACATCCATGATCTTCTTAATTGTCATTCTTAAAACCAAAGGAACAAAACTCCTTCAATTTTCAATGTCCCAAGCAAAGAGCAGTTTATTTCTTTATCCAGTTACAAAGGAGTTAATCTTTCAAACCAACTGACGTCACACTCTAGACAGTACAGATTTCCTTATCTCTTATATGCCCAGAAGTGCAAAAACAACTTTAGTTCACAGCATCCAAATAACTAGTTGCAGAAGGAATGAGCAGATTCGTCAAAAAAAAAAAAAAGACCGGAAAAAATAGTCCCAGACATATATTACACAGAAGACTTATAAATCAAAAAATTACCCAATCTGAAACCCCTCATCCATTGTAATCTTTATAATGCTGATTTATATGCCAGCTTTTTGCAATAAAAAAAGATAGGCTATTTTTATTTTCTTCCCCCTTAGTTCCGTGAGTAAAAGCGAAGGTTTTGACTCACCCAGGTTTTCTTAATTGCTGGTTCCTTGACAAATCTCTTTAACTGTATAGATAACAAAATAATGAGCATAGACAGGAGGATGCTTGCCTGTTAATCCGTTTTTCTTTGAAGAAAAAAAATGGCTCACTTATTCAGCTGAGCTAGTTAGAAATCCTAGCTCCGTACGAGCTGTTGGAAGACCTTCTTTCACAGACAATTCTAATGAATTCCAGTCTCCAACAAACACAACAAAGCTGTGTGGGAGATCTCACGTTTCTTCCTTATCCGGAAGAAATTATCCCCAGTCAAAAAAGCGCTTTTGACTGGATTTTAAACTGAAAAAGTTTCATCCAAGACGGGAGCCCGTCTCAGAGGCAGCACAGGCGGAGGGATCCTCCTGGGAAGTCCGGCTTCAGAGAAATATTGCCAGTCAAAATAGAAATCACAAACTTGGCAAACAATGATCTGACTCTGTCTACCTCATAGGGTTGTTGTGAGGATCCATGTACACCACCTTGAGCTCCTTGGAGAAAAGGTTGAATGTAAATGAGATGGAATGAAATAAAATAAAATGGAATGAATGAATGAACGAATAAATAAATATAAGGCAACACCATATCTCTTATAGAGAACAAAGCTGTGATCATGCATTGTACCACCAGGGCTGCCATTTCGAGCATAAAAAGACATGCCCTCTCCCCCATAAGTAGACCATATGTGATGATAATACTAGACCTGTGTAGGCATTTGCACCTGAGCATAAGGGAATGTAGTTGTGGTAGGGATTGGGCTCACATCTACTGGCCTTAGCCTTCACATGTAAATGCTTTGCATATAAATCTGCATTGGAGGTGTACTCTCACAGATCCCATGCAGATGGAAATTTCAGCATAGGACAAGTAAGCACAATCCTACTCTCCCCATTCCATGCATTCTCTTGGAGAGGACTTCTATTTCTGGACCACACACTAAGACTATCTAGAGCAGGGGTGGGGGGTCCTCCCAGATGTTGCTAGACTACACCTCCTGTTATTTCTGACCACTGGTCATCTTGGTTGAGGGTACTGAGAGGTGGAATCCTACAGTCTCTGGCGACTTCAGACTATATGTGGAACATGCCACTTCGAATACCCTGATACAAAAACCCAAACAAACAAATCTATTCAACCAATAGACTAGCACATAACGCTTACAGGTTCAAGCTTAGCCATTTGTCTGTTTTGCTTCTTTTCTTTTGCAATGAGTTTTCAATGCAGGGTAGTATTCAAAAATGGTTATGTCCCTTCTGCAGTCTGAAGTGGTGCAGTCCATTCTACCACCTCACCATCACACTCTGCTGCCTATGTGATAGTGTTAAACTGACTGGCTTAATATTCTGCTCTCTCTGTCTCTTGCTCTCACTTTTACACACACACATATTGTTGTGAGGGGCCAGGCATAATCTGGAAGGAGATCCTACTTAGGTATTCCAAAGGAATTTAACATATTCTTGCCCAGTGTGAATTCATCTTTACTGTTAATAGTGCACTGATAGAGTGCATCCCTTTGTGCAGAAGACCCAGAGTTCTGCCCTTGGCATCTTCAATTATAAACAATGTCAGGCAGAGCTTGGAAAAGTTACTTTTCTGAACTACAACTCCCATCAGCCCCAGCCAGCATGGCTACTGGATTGGGCTGATGGAAGTTGTAGTTCAAAAAAGTAACTTTTCCAAGCTCTGAGTAGTACTGCTGGAAAATATCCTTCTATGTCTTGTGACTATAGAGAACTATTGCCAATCAGAATAGTGAAAGCTGGACTAGATGGACCACCCGTCTGTCTCAGTATAAGATAGCTTCATGTGTCAGCTTCAAATACAGAAAAGAAAAGAATACATTTCATAGCCAACCGAGTATTCCTCTCAGTCTGACTCGGTCTGAGTGTTCAAGCATGAAACATGAAATGAATTGTTTAGCTCATGTCATTGACTCAGGCAACAATTCTGTTGAGATCAATAAGGCTTCAATGAGGTTTCAATGAGACTTTTTCAGTATAAGTAGTTTGATAACTCTAGCCTTAGGCATGATGCAGTGTCTGTCTGCACCATATCAGTATTCATAGTCTACATATATATCACTGGGGCCAGTAAGTGCTTAATTCTATCAAACTACTTTGGTAGTTCATATCCTCTATTAAAGTTGATAGTGCTTCAACTATGACCTCCTGTTTTGTTGCATCTCAGATGTTTCTATAACTTCTTGTAGATTTCTGAGCACAATTTGTGATGCTCTTTTAGACCAATCAGGCCAAAATACGTGCAATCCTATGTTATCTTTTCTCAGGTCCTATCACAATATTTCATATCAAAACGTGAACATCCTCTTGATCTATACAATTTTTGCATCATGGTTTTGTAATGAGCACACTGTGTAATGCATTTTCCACCCCGGTGCTGCCCAGCATTTATGGAGTTCTTGTCTTCTGTAGATTGGGTAGCAAGGCACGGGACAACTTCACAAAAACTTGCACTGTACATAGCTCCAACGTAATAGGTGACCCATACTCCTCTCTGATATTGTTCTTGGCCCTAAGACTTCACTTACAACAACAAAAATGGCCACCAACTTGGATGGTTTAAAAGGAATTTAGACAAATTCATGGAGGAAAATGTTATAATTGCTGTATATTACCTCCAGGATCAGAGGCATCTGAAAACCAGTTGCTGGAAGCACAAGTGGAGAAAGTGTTCCATTCATATTCTGCTTGCAGCCTTCCCATAGGCGTATGATTGGCCACTGTGAGAACAGGATGCTGAACTAGATGGATCTTTGAACTGCCCCAACAGGGCTCTTCTTAAAAATCAGTGGCAAAAGAGAAATAAGCCAAATTGTTGAACGAGAAGGGTAGCAGGAAGCTAAAAGCTGAAAATACGTGGGGGGGGGAGATTTCAGAAACTTAAGGCAATTTACATATCACTTTATTGGGCAGAGAGAGCTAGAAAACAGCTTTCACAGGCTTGGTGTCCAAGTAACATCAATTTTTTTAAAAAAGGGATCTGTATTGGAAAATATGTGCAAGATAATTGTGAATTTGAGGAGATAGGTGGTGTCCAGCACTTGCCTTTTTAATGCCCCATCTGAGGCCTATGTGGGGGCCTGAATCTGTTGGATAGTATGCTTTTATAGGTAGTTGTGCCATTGCAATATTAGACTCCTTTTAGTGGTGCAGCCTTTAATGAGTTAATTCTGTGTAGTAATGTATGGTGTCATAAGAGGGCACCGCTGGAGGAGGTGTGGGCTGCAGGTCAAAGCCACAAAGAGAGAGGGTACAGATGAGGGGCCTCAGGACAGTTCTCAAACACCCTATGTGCATGAGATTGGCTAGGTGCTGCTTTTTTGAGGTTAAGTTAGCCTGTAGCATTGCAAGAATACTACCAAGGCTACCAGAATGGAATGTGAATAAGGTTATGGTTCAGTAGCATAATGAAGTTGTATATAGGTCTGATAATGCCTCTGTTCAGGGAGATCCCACAGCATACCTTGAGAAGGGAAAGCCTTGAGACAATGAACCCTGATGTTCAGGAGTTTGGAATCACTGCTAAACAGAGGGGATTCTCCAGCAACTGAAAGGGCCATAAGATTATCTGGCTTTGCTTTACGTTGTTCTTTATTCCCTTATCCTATGAATAAAACCTGTTAAAGAGCAAACTGTGCTTCTTTCATTGCCTACCTGAATCCAAAAAAGGACCTCTGCTCCTTTGGCAGAAGAAGATCAAAGTGGGATCCTGGAAATTACAGACCAGTTAGCTTAGCCTCTGTTCCAAGAAACTGGTGGAAAGCATTGTCAAAGATAGAATTGCCAAACACATAGAAGAACAAGTCTTGCTGAAGCAGAACTAGGAAGTAGAGAGCAAGTTCTCCCAATGGAGGGATGTAGAAAATACAGGGACCTGTATTTTTTAACTTGTACATAAATGATCTAGAGTTAAGGATAAACAGTGAGGTAGTGAAGTTTGCTGATGATACCAATTGCTCAGGGATTCTTTAAACAAAAAGGGATTGAGAGGAGCTCCAAAAGGATCAAACTGGGTGAATGAGAAGTAAAATGGCAAATGCAATTCACTGTAAGCAAATGTAAAATGATCAACATTGGGGTAGAAAATCTAAATTTCAAATACTGTATATGCTGATGGGATCTGACTGGCCAGGAATGAGACTTCGGGGTCACAATGGATAGTTCAAAGAAGATGTCAATCCAATGTGTGGCAGCTATAAATAAGGCAAATGCCATGCCAGGGATCATTAGGAAAGGTCTTGAAAATAAAGATGCCAATACTGTAATGCTGTTATACAGATCTATGGTGCAGTTGCATTTGGAATACCGTGCACAGTTCTGGTCACTTCACTTCAAAAAGAACTGGAAAACGTTCAGAAAAATGCAACCGTAGTGATCAAGGAGATGGAGCAACTCCCCTATGAGGAAATGTAACAACATTTGAAGCTCTTTAAAAAAGATGAGTAAGAGGGACATGATAGAAGTGTATAAAATTATGTGTTGAATAAATTAAGCTGAATGTTAGAAGATTCAGGACAGACAAAATAAAGTACCTCACACAAAGTGCATAGTTAAAGTATGGAATTCATTCTCACAAGAATAGTGATGGCCACCAACTTAGATAGCTTTAACAGAGGATTAGAGAAATTCATGGAGGATAAAGATATCACTGATCTTCACTGGCTACCAGTTGTCTACCAGACCCAATTCAAGGTGTTGGTGTTGACCTTTAAAACCCTATACGGTTTCGGCCCAGTATATCTGAAGGAACGCCTCCAGAATCACCGATTGTGCCGCCTGACGAGATCAGCCTCGCAATACCTTCTCTCGGTCCCACCGGTGAGAACAGCTAGGCTGGTACGGACCAGAGAGAGGGCATTCTCTGTTGTGGCCCCCACCCTCTGGAACTCTCTCCTTTCGATCTCAGACATGCTCCCTCCCTGTCCAGCTATCGCCGAGCCTTGAAGACCTGACTGTTCAGGCAGGCCTACAAGATTGGGACAGATTAATTTATGTTCTGAATTAATGAATTTTTTTTAGCTTAAAATTTGATTATGTTGATCTATATGTATTGTTTTTATTCTTGTTGTTCGTCGCCTAGAGTGTCCCTAACCCGGACAGATAGGCGGCTGAAAAATAAAATTTATTATTTATTATTATTATCAATAGCTACTAGCCACAACAACTATGTTCTGCCTCCACTGTTGGAGGCAATATGCCTGTGACAAACCAGGTCTTAGGAATTTCAGATGGGGACAGTGCACTGTTGCATTCAGGTTTTGCTTTTGGGCTTCCCATGGGCATCTGGTTGGCCACTGTGAGAACTGAATGTTAGACTAGATGAGCCATTGGCCTGATCCAGCAGGGCTCTTGTCATGTTCTCATGCAGCTTTACTTTCCAAAGATGGCAACATTAAAAAGATTTGTTGGGTAGCCTTTCCCTGCCTTCCATGGGATGATGGAGATGGCATACCCGTCATTTGTCCCCAGTATCTGATACTTGGAGATATATGCAGTGCTATGTATATGTTTCAGTTTTTACAAGAGTGCAATGTGTGACTGGAACATAGAATTCTGAGAACCTTTGTGCTTGTTTTAAATCAAGCTTCTAGAATTTTGGAATGCTTATTGGATAATTTTTTTTTTAAATAAATAAATAAGGCTGATACTTAAAAGTCAATGAGCAATGCCTGATGAAATGACCAAAGTTGGAATGGTGACTGAAAAAGAGTTCCAGTAGTGAAGGGTGTAGCTTCAGTGCCTGCATAATTATTAGCACCTCCATGTGACTATAAAAAATAAGGATATGCAAAGTAGTAAATATTGCAAAACAAAATGCTTACTAAGAAACAATATGCAAGAATGTTGCATAGGTAATCTAATTCATAACTTATATTGCAAAATTTAATTTATATGGCATAGAACTTTTATTATTTGAGTGTCCTGAATAAAGCATCAGATTTTGAAACAGTTATTGAGGACCCATGGCATAAGCAGTGGCTTGTTGTGCAAGCTGCTCAGTACTCTGAACAGATAACAATGCAGTCTTATGGTAGGAAGCAAACTGGCAAGTTTAGCCATTCAAAAAATCCTACCCTTGCAAAAACTATGTATCTGACGTTGTGGATTAAAGTTCCTGGAAACTGGAAATAAGCAATATGAAAATAAGGGTTTAAAAATGTGAAACTCTAAAGTTTCATGCTCATCCCTGCCCTAATTCATTCCTATCCTCTCCCCTCTCTCTGTCCCTTCCTACTACTACCACTTATTCAAGCTCTTTTTCAGTGCAAAATTTCAGGCAGACATTTAACCCAGCATGGATTATGACAGTTGGCAGCTGCATATTGACGCTGTCCAGCAGCTGTTGTCTATCAAATCGAATGTTTTTGTAATATTTTTTTATATATGTGCCTTTCAGTTGTAATTTTAGCCCAGCATTCTTCTCTCTCTCATTTTTCTACTACTTTGTATCTTTCCTCATAATCAATATGAATGCCATTCACATGGCAAGCTGTTTTCATTCATCTTTAGCAAGAACTCATTTATCATTTGGAGGAATTCTACCATAGAATATCCTGATTAATTGCCTTTGTGCACTTCTGACAGGGTAGAAATGTACAAATATAGCTGTATTCTATGGGCTGCTCACATATCCACTACACAGATAGGGTGACATTCAATGTTAGCTACACTTAGAGTAGGCACATGGAAATCAATTGATATTAGTAACTTTATTATTATTATTATTATTATTATTATTATTATTGTTGTTGTTGTTGTTGTTGTTGAATTTATTAGTCGCCCACCTGGCTGGTTGTCCAGCCACTCTGGGCGACATACAAAATAGGCATACAATACCTAGACATTAAAAAACTGAAAACAATGAAGATAAAATCTAGCCAACCCCAAAAGCCTGCCTGAAGAGCCAGGTCTTCAAGGCCCGGCGAAAACTCATCATGGAAGGGGCATGGCAGAGATCATTTGGGAGGGAGTTCCACAGGGTGGGGGCCACAACTGAAAAAGCCCTCTCTCTAGTCTTCACCAGTTTGGCTGTTTTGACTGATGGGATAGAGATAAGGTCTTTTGAGGCTGATCTTGTTGGGCAGCATAGCTGATGATGCTGGAGGTTCTCCTTTAGATAGACAGGATAACTTAAATACCATGAATCTATTCTGAGACTCATAGACTTAAGAATGGGAGGATTAGTGTTTGGATGTTAATTGCAGGTGTCATTGTATGCATAAATTATCAAAAGACTTTCTGTCAATAATCAGTTATGGACACAATGGTGCTCCCGCCTTAAGCGGGGATGTGTTTGCCGCCACCCGACTTCTAGAAGGCTCGGAAACCTTTTTGAGGTTTTCAAAGATAGTCAGCTGGGGTTTCCTGACCAATGAGACATGAGGCAGCAGTGGGTTTAAAAGCCCACTCCTGCCTCAAAACCTTGCCTCTTTTCGCCTTGCGGCACCCGCCCCCCCTTGTCAGTATGGGCTTCGCTAATCGTCAGTTGGGGCTGAGTAGGAAATTTTTTTAAGGGATTTTGATTTCAGAATCCCTTTGGTTTTGCCTACTCCATACTGCTGGGTTGATTCGATTGGCTTGGGGGGGGTTGTGGATGTCTAGCTAATGGTGGGCATGGAATTCGGGCAGGTGGAGACAAAGTAGGAGAATGAGGCATGTTGTTAAAGGGCACTCCCTAGGGAACTACCAGTGCTGAATTCATGTCCTTGTGGGACCAGCTTGAGCAGAATGCTGAACGCCCGTACGGCGGGGCCAGGCTGCGGAGGTTGGAAACACATACTTGGCTCTGCTAGCAAGGAGGGACAAGTTTTCCCACATCCTTGGCTGGGGAGTCACAGTCCATGGAGACTGACATGCCCAGGGGACTGGAGGGAATACTCCCTTTCAGTCATGTTTATCCTCACCTGCCCAAAGTAAGTTCAATTTGGATATAATTGGCTGAAGTTTAATATTGGTTATATTTTAATAAATATAACATTATTCCATTGCAGTGTCACGAGTCTTCTTTGGTGTGGTGGCAATGCAGATACAGTTAAGCATCCGTTGATTTTAATAGCAGGAATTAAGCATATGTTTAAACCTGTCCTGTTGAAGTCAATGAGACTTTAAAATGCTCACCTTTGTCTGCATTTTGCCTTATATGCATCAAAGTAACACTGCCCAGTGCTTTTTTAGTTCTGCAAAAACGGAATATATATTAAAAACTATTGTGATTTGCTCATTTAAAGGTATTGCCCTACTGCAGCTCTAAGCATGTACAAGATGCTAGTGTACATCCACATCAGCTAGAAGCATTGATCTCACTTGTTAGATTGGTGACTAACTTTATATAGTTTCAGACATGGTGTTCAGAGAAACTCCACTTTTAGTTCTTCAATTCACATTCTAGTACAGCTCCTTATTGTATTAATTATAAATTTAGCAGACCAAACCAAGAAAGAAATTGATAACATTTAGTGGAGATATGCTTAAAAAGGTATCAGAACTGTGCTGAACCTACTCAGAAATTTGATTGGTTATATAACATTATGTCATCATGCCATTCATTATAAGCAATCCCTGACTCATTATGATCACACATAAGACTAATCCAGGAAGAAGAATGTAGTAGCAGCAGAACTAGATGGGGGGAACGTTGCTATTGAGTCGGGTTTAAAAAGGTGAACAACTGTTTTCCTGGAAATATTTTTACCTCAGTAAAATTGGTCTTTTGGACCAAAAATGCATTTTTTATTTATTTTGAACAATTTCTTACCTGTTTTTCATTACTAAAAGTTATACCAGAGCAGGTTACAACAACAGTTAAACAGGAACATTATAAACTAAAACTAACAACAACAACAATAAAAAAAGCATCAGGTCACAAGATTTATTGAAAAGCCTAGATGAATAGGTAAGTTATCAGCTGACATCAAAACTCATAAGAGTTGGCACCAGCTGTATTTGGCAGGGGAGAGGATACCACAATTAATTGAACTCAATCACTTGAAAGCAGAAATGACTTGGGGCACAATCCAATTTGTATTTGCACTGGGCTGGGGGGGTTGGATGTGGTGGACCCCTGGCTGAGCTAGCAGTATTGCTGGACTCCACCGGCAGAGGTCCCTCATCCCTGCTGATCCAGGACCCTGCCAGTTCAGCCAGGTGTCCACTGGGGACGGCAAGCACAGTGGATGAAGAGCTAGCAGGAGCTGGTGAAAGTCCCGAAAACAGGGCATTCTGGGGGTGTGGCAGAGGACACACTGGGGGGGGGGGACGACTTATCCAACATCTTACTCATGTTCAAGAAAATCCCCCGTGTCCTGATCTGGGCAGAAGTTCTGCTGGCAAAAAGGTTGGTGTAGGAAAATAATTACAGTGGTGCTCAATGGGGAGTGCTTACTCACCAGGAGGGGTATTTAACTGAGCCAGCTTTTGCTTTCCTCTTTGTGCACACTGCTTGTGAGTGAGCCAGCTTTCAGCCGACCTGGCAGCATCCAAATGGCGAGAGGATGCCGGGAGGCTTTCTGCTGGCTCCTCCTCCACCAGCCCCTCCTCCCGCCTGCATCCCATGACTTAGATTGCTCTGTTGGTTCATTCTTAGTAAATGCCTGCCCATATTCATGTTAAAGTATACTTTCTACAAGACTTAAGAATAGAAAACACACAATCTTCAGTTGCCTTGTCAATTTGTCAGTGGACGTTCATCATCATTTTAACAGGCATTATCATGTTTTAAAGTTGTCTTCTCATTTTCAGCCAGTGCTTAGTTCTTTAGACTGCCACTCAGTAGTTTTTTCCCCCACAGTGCACTTGTTTTTACACACTCAACTCAATTGGACTATTTATTTGAGTAGATATATTTATCTTCCTCATTGTTTCCTGTCCCCAGTATCTCAGAAAGGGAAAAATAATTCCATCTATGAATTACAGGTCTCCTCTTACCCCTTCACCTTTTCCTTATTATAATCTCACAGTCGCATGTGTTTCTGTCAGAAGTTCTGTCACCCACTCACTGGCCTCACCCCCATTGCCACTGCCACCACCACTTGTCACCTTAACTTGCCTGCCTGCCTTGCCTCCCTCGCCCACGTGCCGGCCTGCCACTGCCGCATTTACTAGATGGTTATCACATGATTACAGCACGATGGCAGCCTAAGAAAAATATTATATGTATGGAAATATAATAACAAATAAGCTTCAAAAGTGAAGCAGAGGAAGCACAATTTGGACACAGATAAAGGCACAACAGAGCAGTTGTTGCTGGCTGTGTTTCTATGGCATGCATCCATAAAAATAAATAATATATAGCAATTATTTATTAGAATTAGGTTTAGAAGTAACCACAACAAAATACATAATCCAGGTCTGAAAACTGTATAAGCTCTTGGCTGCATTACCTTTGGCAAAAAAACCCCCACCACTCTGCTTGTTTAAGTAGTTTGCTGAACTACAGTCTTAAGAAAAAACTTTTGATTACCATTTATGTTCATATAGCGCTCAGCAGAATCAACACCTAACCAATATAATACTGTATGAAGATTGCCCACTGTGTATGTGCTTTACTTATGCTATATTCTCACTGTTCTCTAGTTGTGATTATATATGGTACTAAAATTGGTACAATTTATAGACCTCTCCTATAATTATCTAAAAAAGGTGATTGCTTCTAGTTAATGGACTTATTTGCTGGAAACTTTTAAAAAGGTTCCTGAGTTTCTTGTGCAAAGTGCCTCTTCCATCTAGGTGGTGTAAACGGGTGAGCTGAGAGGGACTGTGAGCCTCACAAGGGTAGGTGGAATAGTAGAAAGGAATGTTATATATAGGAAAGAGTGTGTGGGTTAATTAGTATTGATTTAAAGTTTGCCATGTTATTCATAGATTCTTATATACACATACTCACAAATTATCTTCAAGTGCCTTACAGGCGAGTATCAACCCGCCCACTACCAAAAAATAGTTACCTACATGGTGGGAATATGCCAGCAACTGTATAACATGGAGGCAGCCTAATAGAATAATTGGATGCAGCTGCTCCTTTTCCCATAATATGCAAGTCTTTCAAGCTTTTATGCAAACATCATGACTCAAGGCACTAAAAGAACAAAGAGCACAACCTTATATGGAACACACCAGGGAAAGAGGACAAAGGTGGTATACCAGTAGGTACATCAGAAGGGATATGCTCTTTTGTTCACCAAAATTTCCATGGTGTTTGCGGTATTTTGTATAATGCCATCAGGAGCTTTCAGTGACTACTGAATGACATCTATCTCTATACACCAAAGATGATACAAGGAAGGGCATATTTATTTATTTATTTATTTATTTATTTATTATTAAATTTGTTAGTCGCCCATCTGGCTGGTTGTCCAGCCACTCTGGGCGACATACAAGATAAAACAGTATATAAAACAATTAAAATTTAAAAACAGTAAAAAACTAGCCCATCTCAAACGCCCGCCTAAAAAGCCAAGTCTTCAGGGTCCTGCGGAAGCTCATTATAGACGGGGCATGGCGTATATCACCTGGGAGAGAGTTCCAGAGGGTGGGGGCCACTATTAAGAAGGCCCTCTCTCGAGTCCTCACCAGCCTAGCTATTTTGACTGGTGGGATCCAGAGAAGGCCCTCTGAAGTCGATCTTGTTGAGCGGCATCTCTGTCGATGCTGGAGGCGCTCCTTCAGATAGGCTGGGCCACAACCGTATAGGGTTTTAAAGGTTAAAACCAACACCTTGAATTGGGTTCAGTACACAACCGGTAACCAATGCAACTCCTTCACCACAGGAGTGATGTGATCTCTACGGCGGCTGCCTGCAATCAGATGCGCCGCTGCATTCTGTACCAGCTGTAATTTCCGAACCGTTTTCAAGGGTAACCCCACATAGAGCGCATTACAGTAGTCTAGGCGAGTGG
Source organism: Rhineura floridana (assembly GCF_030035675.1). Taxonomy (NCBI): domain Eukaryota; kingdom Metazoa; phylum Chordata; class Lepidosauria; order Squamata; family Rhineuridae; genus Rhineura; species Rhineura floridana. The sequence goes on from NC_084484.1 coordinate 12,942,331, forward strand.
TGATCAGGGCATGTACCACTGGTGGGAGCAGATGATTGGGAAGGTAGGGGCGTAGCCTCCGTATCAGATGGAGTTGATACAGAGCTGCTTGGCTCACAGCTGAAACTTGAGCCTCCATAGACAGCTGGGAGTCAAGAATGACCCCCAGGCTACGGACCTGGTCTTTCAAGGGCAATCATACCCCATTAAGCACCAGGTCTATATCTCCCAGCCTTCCCTTGTCTCCCACAAACAGCACCTCAGTTTTGTCAGGCTTCAGCTTCAACTTATTCCTTCCCATCCAGCCACTCACCGACTCCAGACACTTGGACAGGGTTTCCACAGCCAACCTCGGTGAAGATTTAAATGAGAGATAGAGCTGCGTGTCATCCGCATACTGATGACATTGCAGTCCAAATCTCCTGATGATTGCTCCCAGCGGCTTTATATAGATGTTAAAGAGCATTGCAGAGAGGATAGAACCCTGTGGCACCCCACAAGTGAGGGACCAGGGATCTGAAACCTCTTCCTCCAATGCTACTCTTTGGTATCTCCCAGAGAGGAAGGAATGGAACCACTGCAATACAGTGCCCCCAATACCTAACCTCTGCAGGCAATCCAAGAGGATAGCGTGGTCGACGGTATCAAAAGCCGCTGAGAGATCGAGGAGGACAAGGAAGGTGCCTTCGCCTTTATCCCACACCCTTCTCATATCATCTACCAAGGTGACCAAGGCTGTTTCAGTCCCATGTCCCGGTCTGAAGCCCGACTGAAATGGATCACATGTGCTTCACATGTGTAAGAAATGTTCTCCAGCAGCATGGCTGAGAAAGACCTCCACCTTGCACAGCTGAGAACCATTCAGGGCTACACTAGACATGGAATTAATTGTGCACATTTTTGTTATGTAAACAACAGCCTTGGGAGGAGCCGCTCTTGCAAATGTCATATCACCTTCGGAAGAGGCCATTTTTGTCAGGCTGTGGCAGAGAGACAGAAATAATTTGGCTGCAGTCTTACTTACCTAGAAGTAAGCTCCATTGTATTTAGTTGGACTTACTTTTGCGAAGATATGGTTAGGCTTGCAGCCTGAAATATCCCCTTCTCACCTACCTACCCCACATTTCCAGGGCTACTCAGGCTTCCACGCAACTGCTATTTACATCACAAAAAACATGCAAGTTAACTGCATTCGCACAATTAATTTCACATGGTCCTCAGAGTAAGCAGCATTAGGCAAGATGGGCCACTGGTCAGTGCTCAATTTTTGCTTAGAAAAATAATGGAGAATGTCAGGATCCCACCTCCTGCCACCACTTGTCAGGCCCCTTCCTGTCAGGATCCTACCTCAGGCGCCACCTGCTAGGATCCCGCCTGTGGTCACCGCCTTGTCACGGTCCCACCTCAGGGTCCTGGTCTTTAAACAGTTCTCTCACCAGCTCTAGCACAGATCTCTCAAGATCCCGCTGCTAGGCAGCACCACCAGACACTCCTTGTAAAACAATATTGCCTTGAGACTATGCCTTAGTCTCCTCCTGGCTTATTGCTACTTTGTGTCTGGGTGCACTTGCAGGCCACAACCCCCCTGTATCTTTGTGCCTATAAAGCATACAGCCCTGGGTTGCTCTGGATACCCAATGATGTTACACTATCTCTTCACTGCTGCCACCATTGATACTGTTTCCCAACCTTGGTATATGCCCTGCCCACCCTTCTGGTCTATGTAAACCCAGCCAAGGATCAGGCATTTTGGTAAGCCAAGAAATATTTATTTATATACACAGGGAATAACAAGATTACTTAAAGGTATTGTCAACAAGTGTGTGGTTTCATAAGATGTGTTACTCTTTATATTTCTAGTCATCAATAACCTGCCTCACTACCCGCCTAATTCAATCCACCCTCCAAACCCCAGAACCAACCAACGAACTCCTAAACCCACCAACTAAAACCCACTAAAAAAAACCCTCACTCTCAACTGTCACCCTCTCATTTATACCTTCAGACCCTCAAGCGCTCAGCCAATCAAAATACAACACCATCAACATTCCAACCCATGTACTCCTCACTCAGTCCACTTACCTCATTTACTCTAATAAACCCACACTTACCATATTTACAGTATTATAAATACAGGGGCATCGCAGAGAACAACATAAAAGTAAGTTGATTATTATTGCAGTCATTTTGCCAATTTCAGAATACTAGCTTGAATCCAAAGAGCTCCTTGCATGAATAGAAGGCATTTCTTCTAAAAATGGGGTGTCTGATTTCCAGTGATCCCTCCCTGCCCAGTTGTAACTTCCTTGCTGCATATCATGCTGTTCCAGAGACCATGGACCCACAGGATAAACTTGGGAAAGGGCCCCAAGAGCCTCAGCAGGTCAGAATTGTATCCTCATGGTTCTCTTGATCCAAGCCTATAGGGTAGTTGGTATCAGCGGCATCACTAGAGGGAGTGCGGGGGGGTACAGACCTCTGGCGTGTGCCCTCCCAGGTGCATGGATGGGGGTGGCTGGTCTTGTGTGTGCTTGCACATGCGCGCACTCACCATGCGCTCCAGGCTGGCGGTGGAAGGCCCGTCCCGGCTTCACTGCCAGTGAGCGGGCGCCTGCTTTCGGTCTCGCCCGCCTGCCTCCGAGGAGGAGTTGGCTGTGCCGACCCGGAGCGCTTCTCTGCTCCTTTGCCGGGCAATGGCACGGGGTGGGGTGTCTCTGGGTGTCACCCCCCTCAGGGTGTCACCTGGGTGCGGTGCGCACCCTCCAAACCCCGGTAGTGATGCCCCTGTTTGGTATGCTCTATAGTTTAAGAATAAGTCTCACATGCACACAAATTAACAATCTACTGCCATTTTTTTACAGACTTGTTTAGTAAATATGCGTTTTGTTGCTAGCAATACTGGGTGTTTTGGGTGTTGCTTTTCCCCTTCTTGTACCAGTTTCCCTGAGAGAGCAGTAAATCTCTATTAAACTAGTATCTCAGCACAGACTCTCATAAAGGGATGAGTTCACTGCATCTTTCATTGTTCTGAAAACATAAAATACATACTATACTGGAAAAATACCTCCCTTTCCTAATGCATATTTCACAATCGCAATACACACAACCTCTAACCCCTCCCCACACACACACACCACGTCCATCACCCAGTATTGCTCAACTCCATAATCTTGATGCTCAGTCACACAGGAGAGTTTCAAACTTAATCAATACTTTGGGTTAATCCAGAATGATTTAGTGCAAGGCGAATGCTTTTGTGAATGGAATTACTATGTTCTAAGAACTGCAGAGCATCCCGCAGTTCCCATTCACTTAATGTATTTCAAAGCTAAAATGTCACTCTGAACAGGATACAACTGCCATCAACAGATATCCATATCTTATTACCCTATCTTTTAAGAATATGTGTCCTAGAGACCTTCTACATAGGATGCATATGTGGATCCATCCTGCACATATATCTATTGGATTTGAGAATGAATACTACTAGTCACTGTAAGCACTTGAAGAAGTGGAAGGTGATATACAAATAATATGTAGATAGGTTAAATGCAAATAACAGCTCCATTTGGCCCTATAATATCAGGGCCAGGCCAGAGCCATCACAATCGTATCTGGGCTTCTGCTGGGAGGAAGGGCAGGATACAAATTAATTAAATAAATAATACCTAAAACTTAGGTTGTTTGTTTAGGGGTGGGGTGGGAAGTCCTTGAGGTCAGTTGCTGGAACTGAATGGGAAAGGAAATACTTGAGCTAGATCTCAAAGCTGGCAAATTAGAAGTTAAACCTGAAGTGCAGCAAGTATTGCTCTGCTCACCAGGCTATTGACCAGACTATTTATACTAGGGTTGTGCTCTGTATTTGGTTGAGGACCAAGGCCCCACCTAAGTTGGGCCTCTTTGGAGGCATCCAGGCCTCAGTCAAGTCAGGTTGAGATAGCCATGGATAGCTACCTGATGGGTATGGAGACCCAGAGTGATCCAGCATTACGAGAGGGTGGGTCATAGGGCAGACAGATGAGGCAGGTGTGGGCAGGAAGGAGAAGGTCAGATGGAAAAGGCACCTCTGTGTAAGTGCCTGCCTTTTCTGCCCTGTCTCTCCTCTTTCCGGGTAGGCCTCCCCAAGCCTTGCACACCAAATCCATTTCACAAGTGGCTTCCCTACATGCAGCAAATGGCAATGCTCAGGATGGAATTGTCCTGCTTGCCAGTCGGTAAGCAAAACAATTCCATCCAGCACTGGTTGCACCTGCCTGCTTTCAATTGGGGGGGGAGAAGGAGATGTAATGTCTCCCCCTCCCAACCATATGTTTCATTTTAAAAAACCCTTAGCCTCAGCCCAGATCCGGGGCAGAATGGATGATCCCATGGATTGGCTGGTGGTGGATTGGCTCTCCTTGAGTCCCACAGATCAGGGCCACAAGTCAAATAGGGAGGTGACCTAATTTATGGCAGCCATGGTCAACAGAGAGGATTCATAATATATGAATCACAAGGGCTAATCATCCTTGTTGGTAATATAGGAATCTGCCTCATACTAGATGAGATTATTTTATTTTAAAAAATATTATTCTGTTAAAATATTTATAACCTCGCCTTCATCCAATGATATCAGAGTGGTATACAGAACATACTATAAACACTCCATGCAATAATCATATACAACAATAAAACATATCCTCCAAACAACAGTTACTTGCTAAAGACAGTTAATATAATGGAACAAAATCAGCAACCTTTTGCCAGTGAGCATATTTGAAATTTTCAGAAAGTGCCCTGGATGCCAGTCACAAAATTGCTGCCAAAATTGTATTTTTAAAAGAGCAGAAAAACAAACAGGAACACAAAATGGTGCAGGCATATCTCCTCCATCAATAGCAAAAAGTAACCTCTATCAGTTGACAGGGCCAGTTCCAAAGGGCGGCCAGGTTGGGCACTGGCCCGAGGGCCCTGCAGCTACAGGAGCCCCTGGGGGGCCCCTGAGGGGCCCTCAGCTCCCCTTCTGCGATCCATGGCACAAGCCGTGCTGCGGATAGCAAGACAAGAGCTTCCGACACGGGCCGCCGCCCGCCACCCACCACCATCCCCCCGCTTCACCTACCTTTCTCTGCTGTTCTTTGCAGCTGCGCACACTGCGTGCGCAGGGTTACCATCAATCAAGATGGCAGCCGAGGTTTCTGTAAGGGACTGGAGCCTCTGCCGCCAACTTGGTTGATGACAGCAATGCATGCGCTGTGTGCCATCAACCAAGATGGTGGCAGAGGCTTCAGTCCCTTATGGAAACCTCGGCTGCCATCTTGGTTGATGGCAACCCTGCACGGGCCACACACGCAGCCGCAAATAACAGCAGAGAAAGGTAGGTGAAGCAGGGGGGATGGTAGTGGGGGGGATGGTGGCAGGTGGCAGCGGCAGCAGGTGGCTCGGAAGCTCTTGTCTTGCGATCCATGGCGCAGCTCATGCCACGGATCACAGAAAGGGAGCGGAGGGGCCTGGGGCAGGCTGATGCCCAAGGGCCCCGGCATTCCTGGAGCCAGCCCTGTCAGTTGACACTTGCTCAAAGAAAGTAGCTCTTTGTACCTCTCCTCTGTTTAGAATGGAAGGGAAGATGAATGTCCAATTTCGGCCTCTAATGAAATCTAGGGTATGTGTTCCATGTAGAAGAAGGCAAGCCAATGCAAACAAAACTGAGAAAACAGTCTGTCGTGCATTGCAGATTTTTGAGGGGATATTTACTGAGCCATTTTGTGGGCATCACAGGAAGTACTGGCAAGCCCACTGTCATTTGTGGGCACCAGGTTGGCAACCCATAATTTAAGGAAGGGGCACTCCACAAAAGGGGCGCTACCACAAAGAAGGCTGCCTCCTGCACCACCACAGAGTCGACTGCTCCTGATGATGCAACCCAGAGAACAGATCTCTCCAAAGGGGGCTGCACAAGCAGACATTATAGGAAGAGATGCTCCTTCAGAATTTTTTGTCCATCTAGTCCAGTGTTGTCTACTCTGACTGGCATCAGTTCCCCACAGTCTCAGGCAGAGGTCTTCCTCATCACTTGCTCCCTGATCCTTTTAACAAGAAATGCCAGGGACTGAATTTGGGATATTCAGCACACAAAGTATGTATTCTATCACTAAGCCATTCCCCCACCCCTGTTTTATGTGCATAAAGGAGGTAGCCCAAGGGGTAGCACCAGCTTCAGGTAATTAGGTTCTTGATTTAGGACCTGGAATCCTTAACAACAGCACTGTCTTCTAAAACCTTTGATCTTTAGGGGCTCATCTACATGGGAGTATTTCTTCATAGCAAATACACTTCTTTTACCTTCACTATTGATTTGCACCATCTGCAGTTCGTGTTCAATGTTAGCTGCCAATCAGTTTTTCCCATTCACACAAGTAGGCATTCCTCTAGGAAGGATTAGTCTTGCTGTTTCCTTGTGGCCCCACCCTCTAATTATACATTTCCACTCCCTCTGGTTGCTAGGTGACCAAGCATGCTCACTGTTCTACCAGCTGTTGTAGGTTCCATTAAAAAAACTGGAAGTGTAATATCTGTGTTTTCCCTGTCTATGGTTGGTAGGATGCAGCTGAAATACAAATCATTGACTGAGAAGCACTATGTTTTTGCGCACAAGGTAGGGGGGGGGAAGAAAATAAAGTTGCCATTTACAGCATCATAACAAAGGCCAGCAGAATGGATGAGAGCAGCTGGAAGTTGCTGGTCAGCCCATAGGAAACAAAATGAAAGGAGGAGGAGATAGTGGGTATAGAAAGGGGAAAGATTGACACACCCACTTAAAAGCATCAAAGCAAAGCATCTGCAGCCATTAGAGAAACTGAGTGGAGACTTTTTTTTCTCCACTTTTCATATTATCAGCAGATTGGGTTAGTACAGATTTACAGGGGGGAAACTGTGTGATAACTTCTGTTTGCCGGTAGCATCATGTGAACCATGCAAATTTAAAGGAGATGTGAGTAGCATCAAACACACAGTAAAGCACTGGGTAGATGAGCCCTAGGACTTCATTGCTAAATATTTTTAGAATACACAAAAGGTAAAGGTAAAGGTGTCACCGCACTTGTAGTGCAAGTCGTTTCCGACTCTTAGGGTGACGTCTTGCGACATTTAGTAGACAGAACGTATATATGGGGTGGGATTGCCAGTTCCTTCCCCGGCCTTTCTTTACCCCCCAGCATATGCCGGGTACTCATTTTACCGACCACGGATGGATGGAAGGCTGAGTGGACCTCGACCCCTTTTACCGGAGATTCAACTTCCTCCTTCCGTTGGAACTGAACTCTGGCCGTGAGCAGAGCTTCGGCTGCGTTACCGCCACTTACCACTCTGCGCCACGGAGGGTCTTTAGAATACACAAACCTTCATGAAATGAACACAGTTTTATTTTGGAGTTCCATGTGAAGCGAATTTGTTTTCTTGGACCATGATTCAAAGGAGGGGCCTGCTATTGCAGGAAAGAATTGCACAGATAGCTGATGCAGTCTTTGCCATTTTTGCTGCAGCACTTTCCTCTGCCAAAGAGACAGATAGTTTTTAAAAGTTGTCACACAGCTCTCTTCCCTGTGCAGTGTGCATTCCCCTCCTTCCTCAAAATAAAACAGAAATATTGTAGTAATTTTCAAGCTCAATACTATATGTAGGGAATACAAAAGTACTAAAATGACATCCTAAATCTCTAGGGCATACCAGAAAAGAGACCCAATTGTCTTGTTACAAGCCAGGCAGCAGAAATGTCTCTTTTACCGCTGGCTATAGCAAGTGACATGAACAGAAAATTAAATGCAATATGTCTCCACATTGCTTTGTTATGAGCTAGAAAGCCAGGGCAGTAGTAAGAACATCTTGACACTCAGATATAGTTTGAAACCAATGGCAGTAACCAGATATAGATAGGCAGAGATGTGCGTATACATATTCAGCACAAGCACAGAAAATGTCAACCTCCTTTTTGTTTTTAATAAAAAAAAGACAAACTTGTTATCCTTTTTGATGCAACTCTAAGACTGAAGGTGCCTTGTAAGATTTCAGAAGCCAACTGCAGTGGATTGAATAAGCCTTCTAACAGACAGGAAACATTAAAATTCTCATCCCTCATGATTAACGTAATAAATAAATTATGCATAGTAGGCAGAAACATGCACATCTACTTGAACTTCATGATTTATGAGGGTTGAGAATCATACTTAGCACAACATTTAGAGTGGATTGTTAAATGTATGGCAACCCAAGTTGCAATTTCTTATTTGTGATTTTGAGCATTTGTGAGGGAAATGAACTGCTTTGTATTGTACAATAATGTAAAATCTTGCATGACTGTTTGGAGATTATGGGGTTAGCTTTTCAAGTCTGACATGTCCATGGCATAAATTGAAGGGGGAAGATTCACTGAAGATGTGTAGCATAGCATAGAGCCTGTCTGTAAGTTGGGAATTAACCCCCCCCAAATTTCCTTGAACTTGCTGTTTTACAGGGCATGCAAGTCATGTAGCCAAGGTGTATATTAGAGCCAGAATAAAGGACAAGGGAATTTCTCAGGATTCCAAGGAAGTACAGGCTTAGCTATAAGTTACATCACATGGATTGTCAGAAGAGAGGGAAAGCAGATTGCATTTAACTCCTTGTTTATTTGTTCTTTTTGCTCCATAGTGTTATATGTTCGTTGTCTGAAACTATTCCTGCATTTAACCTTTCCCCCTAAGAACAACCTCTTTCCTCTAATTTCAATGCAAAATCTTGTTGTATCTTTTTTTTTAATATAACACCCCATGCCTTGGCCAAGTTCCATGCTACTTTGAGGTGTTTACAGGAGACATAAGGAGGTTTTTTTAGGCTGTGTGATGAAAGGCAGCCTTATAGAAAAATAAATCCTTTCACCTGGTGGCAGTGAGGGTTTTGAAAGGGAAGGCTAAGCAAGCAGGGGGGAACCTCTGTGTTGGCTGGAAAATCCTTTCCCTTCTCCCCCATGGCACAGGATCCAGGGAAGCTGGGGGTGCTGTGACAGCATTATTCACACACATTAATTGCCAGGAAGCTCATGTCAACCTGCTGAAAAACAAACACATGCAATTCAAATAGAAGCTGTGAGGAGCTTCTTAAAGTTTCTCCTCCAGTGGTGAACAAGAGTCAATGAAGCAAGCTGTACAGAGGGGGATGATGGGATCTGCTGCCTTGATTAATGGAAGTGAGCATAGCAGAAAAGGCTTTCCATTTTTTAAAAATGGAAATTATGTCTCCACATTTGGGGACATGGTTTTTTTAAACTCAAAAAATATCATTGTGGGATAGGAGTTTTAATAAAAGTATTTATTGTTCTACACCCTTTCATGACATTCCATACAACTTTCTGAAGGAGGTCACAAATGTGTGGAGAAACCCCTCTCTGAAGGAGAAAAAATAGATGACTAGTTTGTAGTAATAATGATTCTATAATACCACTCAGTACAGGCAGATTAATGACTTTGTGAAAAAATAGTCGCATCAGAAGAAATCCCCACTTTTAGTTTTGGGGAGTCAACTGTATCCATCAGTCTGACTTCCTGTTTTTTAATGTGTATAAAGAGCATATTTTTGGCTTTCTCCTTTCTGACTTTATGAGACAAGATGAGAACCAGAAGAGAGACCTCCTTCTACCACTCCCAGTCACTTAGGCCACCAGAAGTGCAATAGGACTTCAAAATAATAGGTCTCTTATTAAGACAATTATGTGTGAATCAGCTGGAAGATTAAATACCATCTTTTATGAAATTACTTTCAGTATGTTTGAACACATAAAGGAGAAGCAATGTTATGAAATATTACAGTTAAAGGGTTAGCATAGAGAGGTCCTGTGGCTGCCATCAGGCACTCTCAGCTTGGGTCCTGTTGTATTCTTTCAGCAAGTCCCCATTGTACTGTACTGTCAGCAGTGGGCTAGCATATTGTTCTCTAAAGCAGGGTCAGCATGTGACTATTGCAGTGTTTCCTTACACGGCATTTATTTCTCACCAAGCAAACCAATAATGTAGAGTTTCACTGTCACTGTTGGCATCATTCACAGTCATTTGTGAATGACAATTGTAGTTCTGTGTTGTTTTCATGGCAAAACCACTAAAACCAAGATGCTGTGTATTCCTGGAAGTGCTTAATATTAGAGCTGAGTTAAAAAGGAGAATTTTGAAAATATGATGTGCCCTCAAGAATATTTTCCATTTGGTAATGTTGGGAGCTCAAAACTGCACTACAATTTTCACTGGGGCAATGGGAGTGAATCCTGATTGACATGGAAACTGGCTCATGTTTTTCCTTAGCCCAAGCCAATTGTAGTTCACTCGAACTGGGCCAACAATACTGAACACACAGCTCCTGGTGGATTCTGAAAGCAAAGCTGTTCTGATCCCGTAGTTCTGAAACATACTTTGTCAGTCAACTCAATCTCTCTCTTTAATCAGAAACTATTTTATTAATCCAAATAAACAAATGGTACGCAGAATCTCCAAGAAAGTTTACAGTCTGTGTGGATAGTGAACTGAGGATGGTGATGATGGTGGAGAAGTTTGATGCCAGATGACTCTATTGTTGACTGTAGGATAGTTGAGAAGCAGAGCTTGGAAAAGTTACTTTTTTGAACTACAACTCCCATCAGCCCCAGCCTGCATGGCCACTGGATTGGGCTGATGGGAATTGTAGTTCAAAAAAGTAACTTTTCCAAGCTCTGTTGAGAAGGTAGGTTCAATGGGAGAAATGGTTCCTTAAGAAAGATGGTGTTCAAAGAGGCAGCTTTGAAGATTACTTGGTGGTAGGGATAGCTTCTGACAGAGAAATATTTCTGGCAAAGGGACAGGTAAAAAAGGAGTGTTATCCTCTGGAGCTACGAGGCTTGTTTCAAACGGACACAGGTTTTGGAAGGAAAAACTAACTGCAGGAAACTAGTTCGAACTGACCAATAAAAAGGGAGTGATATCAACTGACAGGCTATAGCTAAGGGGGTATACAGCTAGGCCCTTGCAGTACCATAACTCTAGCCTAATATATACATTGTTTAATAACACAGAGGGAGTCTCCCTACATACAATTCTAAACCTTCCAGAGGCAGCACAAAAGCATTGGCTCAGTATAACCACAATGATGCCACCATGGAGTCAAATTGGATTGACTGCATGACACTACAGTGTCATTGCATTCCCTGCATGATCCCTGAAAGACTGGGTTATTTACGGAAGAATAAAGCCTGCTTCCCCCTGCAGTAGTAAGAAGATAACCATAAATTGCTATGAATACCAGCAGTGGTACTATTTCTGGGGAGGAGGCTGCACCTTTTAATACTCACCCTTTCACTTTTCTGAGGGCCCCATGCTCTGACCCATAAGCTCTTTTCCCTCATCCTATGCCCTCCAATATTTCTCAGATGAAAACAGTGACATTCTTAGATAATTCACCCCTTCTATTAACTGCAGATATAAAGTGGATAAGGTGAGAAAACAATGGAACTTTAACTGAACAATACAACAACAAAAACATGGCAGCTGCTGTAGGTTTGTATTCCTTCATGACATGCAACCACCTGTGGGACACTTTGGGGTGGATCCAAATGTCACTCCTCCCAGTGAGAGCATCCTCTCAGGAGGGAGGGGGAAGAAGGTCACTATTTCCGATCAGCCTCTCCTTCTGCAGACCCAGGTACACCTCCCACACTGATCTGGAAGTACTGTACTGTGAGTAGGGATGGGATTCACTGCCTAATTCTGATCCACTTGAATTTTGAGAATCTGGCTTTTGTGCTGATGCACCCTTTTAAAATTCCTGTTTCTTTTGCAATTGCCGATCCATTGATTTTTTTAAAGCAAAAAATGCAATTTTTAACTAAAATGGTTATGAAAATGGTTCTGCTGTTAGAACATTTTTTTCAATTTCATATCAGTTAGACAGATAATTGCCTAAAATTGGAGGGAGGTTAATGGATGTAAATGGCAATCGTTATCATTGAGATAACTTAAGAATGCATCAGTTTAGAGGAAAGCCAATTATGAAGACCATAGGGTGAAATTCAGAGATTTTTTTAAAAAAATGTGCTGAGAATGGCAGCGACCTGCCACAAAAAATCGATGCTGTCCAAATAGATGGCGGATTGTCAGATTATGTCAAAATCCGGTACTAAGTCTGATTTAGTGGATATTCTCCCCCAACCCTAGTTGGAAGACCCTCCACGTGTAGGGGTGGTGTTTGGGCTGCAAGGAGAGGGAAGAATCAGCTAAAGTCACCTCATGTCCCCTTCCCTGCCAGCAGAATCCCTCTGCTGGATTAAATGCTTTCCATGGATAAAGGAGACTTTCAGAAGGCAAAGTCTGGATCCAGCCCATACTATCCTACTACTAACATTACATCTAGCCCTTCACCCACATCCACTTTTACAGAAAGAATCTCTCTCATCACTCTGCCTGATGAGGTTACTGAGGAGGTAACCCTTTGTCTCCTCTGCTTTTTGTGGGGTTAATGGCACTTTGACATGGGGAAGACTTCAGCACGACTTCTACTTGTAGAAGATACAGCCTTTCACCATGGCCTAGTTCTAAATGAAGATGAGCCATCCCTCCCCAAATTTCTCCTGCCCCTCCTCTCCCATAAAGCTCAGCAGAAAATACTAGCCCACCTCCATTAAAACAGTTGAAGATTGGATCCTGGTTCAAATTAAGCTAGCTCCCCTTAGTCTTATTAAGCACTTGAAAGTCTTCTATGAAATTTCACCCCCTACCACCACAACTTTAATTGGATTTCTGCATCTTTCATATTTCCAGGTTGTTAATAGGCTACAGTGATTGATTTTGAAACATTCAGGGTTTGCCCCCTCCCCCTTTGTTAGTTTTTTCACCCTGAGAGATGCTGAAGCAATTTATGAAAATCAAATATTAACTAAGATGAGAAGTCATAATAAGTATCCCAAGGAGTTCAAAATATGGAAGAAAATATAGTCTAGTTGTCAAATGGTAGTCATGCCTTTCCTTGTTTGTGTCTTGAGAAAGTAAGCTCTCACATTATAAATGCAATTAGGAGTTATACTGATCACAAAGCAAGCAAGCTTATGACACATATTATTATTAATATTGTTTCTGTAGTAGCACAGTGCCTTCAGTGTCCAACATGCTGAAAAGTGGTGTCATGAAGCTAATAGGAAAGAAAGGGGGGGGGAAGCAAGATCCTTGTCTCCAAGAGCCCACTGCCTAAAGTTCCTTCTTCACTAATTTCCAGGTTTGGTTATTCTTTGTTATATGCCTTCAAGTCGATTACGACTTATGGCGACCCTATGAATCAGTGACCTCCAAGAGCATCTGTTATAAACCACCCTGTTCACATCTTGTAAGTTCAGGTCTGTGGCTTCCTTTATGGAATTAATCCATCTCTTGTTTGGTCTTCCTCTTTTTCTACTCCCTGCTGTTTTTCCCAGCATTATTGTCTTTTCTAGTGAATCATGTCTTCTCATGATGTGTCCAAAGTAGGATAACCTCAGTTTCATCATTTTAGCTTCCAGTGATAGTTCTGGTTTAATTTGTTCTAGCACCCAATTATTTGTTGTTTTTGCGGTCCATGGTATGCACAAAGCTCTCCTCCAACACCACATTTCAAATGAGTTGATTTTTCTCTTATCCACTTTTTTTACTGTCCAACTTTCACATCCATATTGTAACACACTATGTGAGGTTGACCTTGAAAAGCATTCAGAACCTTCAGCTAGTGAAAACCTTTAACTGTATTATAGTGGATTACTTTTTCTTTTCTTTATCTTTGTATACTGCTGCCCTGGTTTAGTTATACATGAACAGTGGTCTAGAGGCATTGTTAAATAAATAAATAGTTTGTTGAATGAGCTTCCAAGAAATCCTAGGATTCCTGGGAACACTGGTTGAAAACCACTGTGCGAAGCCACCATTTGAATTGGTTTCTGAATGTCAAACATTCCTATTGTTCCAGAGATTTCATTACTTTAGCCAAATGGGATTTGAAATTAGCTTCTTTGTTCATCTTCCCTCTCCTTCTCCTCAAAGTCAAAATAAGTGATGCCTTTCAATCTTTCTTAGAGAACTAAATCAAAAGAACTACAGATGTTTCTGACAGTTACCATGGTTATAAAATATGTGCTCCTTCAACAAGTTCAATGTGCATTGTGGAACAACAATAGAGATAATGTTACTGTATCTATAAAATGCAGTTTGATAAGGAAAAGGGAAGATATTGCATAATTAATAGTCTGTATTACAGTAAGGGCAGTAAAAAATCCATTTCGTTCAGTGACGTTATGACTCAGTCCAAATATTCAGTATGATACCCTGCTACAAATCAGATCAATATTAAAATAAGTCCTGTTGAACAGAAAATATTTATTGGGACAACACTTGAATGAAATGTTCTTTTTTATTTAACCAATTAAATACCATGTCTTTTCAAGTAAAAATATTGACAAAATCAGCTAATGAAAAAATGCAGCCCAATACTCAACACGCTTACTCAAAAGTCCAACTAAGTTCAATAGATTTTACTTCCTAGAAAGCATGCTCAGGATTTTGGGAAGCTTATTTACAAAGGCAATGGTCACTTTTAGCTTTTAAAAACAAAAGTTGACAAATACATGGAAGATGGATTTATCAACAATTATTATGGAGCCTCCATGCTCAGACACAGTTAGCCCCCTGAAGATAAGAAAATAGAAGCAAATGACAGGAGGAGGCTACAGATTCTCCTTTGGGTTTTCCAGAGGCATCTGGCTGGCTACCACTGAAGACAGAGGATTGTATGAGATATGTCTTTGCCTGACCTAGAAAGAAATTCTCAAATCCCTTACATTCGAGGTTCTCAGTTCCACTTTCATTTAACTCCACAGGACTTAATTATGCAAAGACATGCTTTGGTTTGGGGTTCTTATAGTATGTACAGCCCAGTAATGTGGATATTTTCTCATGAGGACGTCCTATTCCTAGGTTAATACAAACAAGGCAAGTGTTTGAGTACTTTATATACATCTACCAAGTTAAATGGAGGCAGTCCCATTTTCCATGTATGTACATCATAAGGCTCAGGGTCAAATCACATGGTCTCATCAGCTTCTGCAAGCCAACTTTTATAGTCAGTTCATACTAACTTTAAGCTGTGCTGTTGCAGGCTGAGGTGCTCCTATGCATGCCAACACAATGATGCCAGCATACAATGGCTTTTTGTACTTGGTTGCAAATAGTGATGATGCTTAGAGCTGGAATTAGTGAAATGAACTTCCCTGATTTGGAAGAGAATGAACAATTACAAGCCAGGTCCAAACCCTTCCTTCTGAAGTTGCCACCACTCACCATAAGCTTAGAGGGACATGTTACCAAATTCTTCCAAACTACACAGGAAATGGATTGGACTGTGAAACACCAACCCAAATTGTGTTTGCATTCTTACAAATTTGTAGTGCAGTACAATATCTCAGAGAGGAGGCCAGGTCTCCTGTTCTCCTGGTGCTGCACAATTTCCCTGCTTTTTAAAGTTTGATAGAAATATCTATTGTCTATAGGTATGTTCTTAAACCACAAGGTGGGGTTTTTTTGCCTATTAGTAAATTTCTCTGCTTTTTAATCCAGGAGGTAAGAAATGGGACCCTGTGCAAGTTTGCTGAGAATGGATTGATCATTTGCATGCTTATTGAGTTCAGTGGGATTTACTCAGAGCTTGGAAAAGTTACTTTTCTGAACTACAGCTCCCATCAGCCCAATCCAGTGGCCATGCTGGCTGGGGCTGATGGGAGCTGTAGTTCAAAAAAGTAACTTTTCCAAGCTCTGGATTTACTCCCCTGCAATCATGCTTAGGATAGGTGAAACTGACCATGGGAGAGGAGAAGGGAGGGGAGAGAAGGGGGGAGGGGGAAGGGCAGAGTGGAGGTGGGGGAGCAGAGGAGGAGGGCAGGTTTGATAATTTGCATGCTTATTGAGTTCAGTGGGATTTACTCCCATGCAATCATGCTTGCTATCCTCGTTTCCCCCCTCTCTCCTTTCCCTCCCCCAGGAAATTGACTATGGGGAAGGAGGAGAATGAGGAGGGAGGGAGGGAGGGCTGGAGTGGGATGGTGAGGAGGAGGAAGAGGGGAGAGGGGGAGAAGGAAGGGGAAGGGAGGGGAAAGGCAGGTTTGATCATCTGCATGCTTATTGAGTTCAATGGGATTTACTCCTGTGCAATCA
Source organism: Rhineura floridana (assembly GCF_030035675.1). Lineage (NCBI taxonomy): Eukaryota > Metazoa > Chordata > Lepidosauria > Squamata > Rhineuridae > Rhineura > Rhineura floridana. The sequence continues at coordinate 12,958,506 of NC_084484.1, forward strand.
TGCTTAGGATAGATGACTTGGTGGAGGGGCAAGGAGGGGGAGGGAGAAAGGGTAGGGATAGGGAGGAAGGTAATGAGGAGAGGGGGAGGCGAGGACCTTATTCACCTCACAGAGCTACAATCTCCAGAATTATCTGGGAAGAGGAGCTGACTGTTAAACCACTCTGGCCACTGGAGTTCTGTCAGAGTAATAGGAGTCTCCAAACAACTTTCAGCACCCTTCAGAAATGACACTTTTCAGGATTCTTTGGGAGAAGCCATGCCTGTTTACAGTGAAATAAATGTCTGGTGTGGGTGAGGCCCCCTGATTAGTCAAAACAAATAGCTGTTAGTCTGGCTTTTAGAACCCTGACAGCTGGTTCTTACTGAGCATTCTTGCACTATCACAGACTCCAATGTTAATTTTCTTAAATTAATTAAGCCATACTTTTTTTTTACTTTTACATTGCAGAAGATGAATGTTGGTATGGGGCAAGGTCAGTAACAGGATTACATGCACTCTGTGAACATGGCTGATTTTTAATTAATTTCAACAAATTATGAGACCAGTGACAGAAGAAAGTCAAGCAAGGGTCTGGATTATTTTACTTTTGGTTTAGACTTTGAACTCTAGATTCTCTCTAAGTGTTTTGCATATCACCATTAAAACTTAGAGGATTATTAAACAAGTGTTTCTGAGGTCAGGACTATACGTTTTGTAAGATTTTGTTTTGACATGAGTTTATGGGAAGCAGCAGAATGACATGGAGGGTATTTTCAATTTAACATGGTAAAATGTGAAAAATCCATGCTGGCTATAGTATACAGCCCTTCTTGTGGCTGTATAATTTTTTCAGATCACTTTAAGTTATCTCTTTATTTCACTCTTTAGCAATAAGCATCCAATCCTGCTCTGCTCATCATAACTGCAAATAAACTCTTACTTCTTACTGGAGGCAAAGAAACATGCTCCTTTATTGGGCAATTGTCTTTTGGCCTCCTGGCAGTTGTGCGGTGTTGTGCCACAGGGTAGCATCATGTCGCCAATGCTGTTTAACATATATATGAAGCCCTTGGGAGAGGTCATAAGGTGTCAGCAGTACACTGATGATACCCAGCTCTGTTTCTCTGTAACGTCTGAATCGGGAGAGGCTGTGCAAACCCTGAACTAGTGACTGGACCTGGTGGTGGGTTGGATGAGTCCTATCAAGATGGAGGCGCTATGGGTTGGTGGTTTCCGAGTTCAGATAATTAGTCAGTTGCCTGCTTTGGATGGGGTCATACTCCCTCTGGAAGAGCAGGTCTCTAGTCTGGGGGTACTCCTGGATCCATCTTTCTTGCTAGAGGCCCAGGTGACCTCAGTGGCTAGGAGTACCTTTTTACCAACTTTGACTAGTAAGACAGCTGTTGCTGCTTCTGGACCGGGATCGCCTGACCACTGTTGACCATGCACTGGTAACCTCCAGGATGAATTATTGTAATGTACTCTATGTGGGGCTGCCCTTGAGATTGGTCTGGAAGCTGCAGCTGGTGCAAAATGCAGAAACACAACTGCTCACTGGGGCAGGTTATCACCAATATGTCATCCCCGCTCCTGAAAGAATTGCACTGGCTGCCTATTAGCTACCGGGTTAAGTTCAAGATTCTGGTTTTGACAAAGCCCTATACAGCTTAGGACCAAGTTACCTGAAAGATCATCTTACCTTTATATACCCAGTCAATCACTCTGCAGGTGTGCAGATACCATCTCATCAGGAGGTCCATTCTGCACAACAAAGGAAGTGGACCTTTAGTGTATTGGCACCTATCCTTTGGGATTCTCTTTCCTTAAATATTAGACAGGCATAATCTCTGTTATCTTTTTGGCACCTACTGAAAATCTTCCTCTTTCAACAAGCCTTTTAAATAAAGACCTTATCCCAGTCTGTGACTGTGTTGGAATTGCTTTTTAAGATGTTTTTAAAGCTTTTTAAAAAAGATTTTTAAAAAGATGTTTTGTTTTAATATATTTTAAAGTTTGTTTTATGATATTTTAGGGTGTTTTTAGTGGGGTTTTTTGCTGCCCTACTGGGAGGAAGGGTGGGATGGATGGATGGATGGATGGAATCCTGACTTTTCAAGATGCTTCTGAACAGATGATTAGGTAGTTTTCATTGTGATGGCAGAATGCACTATCTTTTCCATCCCCAGAAAAAAATCTGTCCTTATTTCCACAGCCCAGTTCACAAAATAAATATCCCCCTCCCGCCGTTCTTTCTTCTTCTTTCTATTTTTAAATAGCTTGCTGGCACAGTGGAAGAAGGCACATTCTAATTTTTTAAATATTCATCTTGATGATTGCACCAACAAATTAAAGAAAGGATCAGAAGGCTGAAATGAGCAAAGTCATCCTGGCCTCAATCTCCCATGCCTACAAACTTCTATTAAAACTCCAGCTGGCTTTTCTCCAGTCTTACTGAGCTTGGAGAAGCAGAGAAAACTAGCTAACGGTAAAAGCATTTATATGTCTTTGAAATGGAAGCTTTGGGGAAGAAAGATTTGTGGTGGCAGTTACCTGAATAAAGAATACTTTGCATGCCAGTTTCTTTGCTTGCCTCAGTGACAACTTGAAATAAGTTATCGACAATTATATGAACATAAGGAGAACCTGGGGGATTAGACCAAGGGCCCACCTAGGCCACTTCTCATCAGATGCCGATAGGAAGCAGGACTTGACTGCAACTGCACTCTTTCCCCTTATATTCCCAGCCCCTGCTATTCAGAGGCATACTGCCCTGACACTGGAGGTGCTACCTAGCCATCATGGCAAGTAGCCGTGGATAGCCGTATTCTCCATGAATTTGTCCAATTACCTTTAAAGCCATCCAAGGTGGTGGCAATTGCTACATTTCGTATGAGGGAATTCCATAGTTGATCTATGTGCTGTGTGGGGATGTACCTCCTTCTGTCAGTCCTGAATCTGCCAACATTCACCTTCATTGGATAGCTTCGGGTTCTAGCATTATGAGAAAGGGAGAAAACGTGTCTCTCTTCACTTTCTCCACATCATGCATAATTTTATATCTCTCTGTCATGCCTGCTCTGATTCACCTTTTTTCAAAACTATATGTTTAACCTTTCATCATAGGAGAGTTGTTCCAAACCCATTACCATTTTCTTAACATTTTTTCTGAACTTTTTCCAACTTTTCATTACCTTTTTGAGGTAAGATGACCGGAACTATACATAGTATTCCGAGTGTGGTTCCATCATAGATTTATATAATAGCACTATGACATTGGCAGTTTTATTTTCAATTCTGTTCCTAAAGATTTCTAGCATGGAATTCACTGACAACAAAGCTATCACACACTTGATCAGCATCTTCACTGAGCTATCCGCTATGGCCCTAAGATCTCATTCCTGGTCAGTCACCACCAGTTCTGACCCCATTAGAATATATGTAAAATTAAGATTTTTGCCCTAAATGTGCATCACTTGCTTACAATAAATCACAACTGCCATTTTAATGCTCATATTTGCCCAGTGATCCTTTTGGAGTGCCTTACAATCCTTTTTTGTTTTAACAACACTGAACAATTTGTTATCATAAGCAAACTTGGCTACCTAACTCCATGTCATTTTTATGAACAAATTAAAAAGCAGTAGTGGTCAGTGTGGTGGTTGACCTCTGAATGGTAAGCATCACTATTGCTTACGTAGAAGGGGAGAGGCAAGGTGCAAGGAGGACAGCATGGTATGGGCACTGCGGCACAGCCAATTCAGTGCTCCTACAGCCATGCCCTTGTACCCATACCACACTGTGCTCCCTGCACCTCGCACCTCTTGCTCTTGGTAAGCAGCAGTGATGCTTGCCATTTGGAAACCAGCCATTCGGAAGCTGCCCTGCCTTTGCTGCCCCAACGACCATTACTGTTAAAAACCACACTTTCCAAAATTGATCTCTAGGAGATGCCCTTTCCTGCAGCTCTCCATTGGGAGAACTGTCTGTTTGCTCCTACTCTCTGCTTCCTGATCCATAAGAGGATCTGTTCTGTTATCCCATGGCTGCTAAACTTACTGAGTCCTTGGTTTGGACTTATTGAAGCTTTTTTTTTAAGTTTAAGCACACAATGTCAGCTGCATCTATATGTTTTGGCATTACATCAAGGGGGGAAAATAAGAAAATAAATGTTTTTACAACTTTGCCTGACAGCTTCTTTGTGATCCCTCTATTTGGTTTCCATTCTAGCTGGGACAGCATATGAAAAAAGGGAGCTACTTCCTTAGATTTGGGAGGGTTGAAAGGTTGAATTTTTTCCTGGGACAATGCTTGGGGAAATGTGACTGTCTCAGTGAATCAGGACAATCAGAGAGCATGCAAAATGATAGAGACATTTCGTTTGTTCTGAGCTGTAGCTTTTTGTTATTATTTGTCTAAGGGAGAAAGAAGTCCTGGGTGGGATATCCACTCCAGTTTTGTAGCCTTCAGTAACCTCCCTCTTGTCACATCCAAAGAGGAAAATGGCTCTTAGAATATAGTATTTGAGAGTTCCAGTTTCTCCTTACAAAACCTTGTTTTGAGTGGTGAGGAAGACACAGCTAAGAGATATATACACTGAAGACTCCTGGTGTCTTGATATTGTTGCACCTAAACAAGCCTTACATCTTGCCATTTCTGCTGCATGATCATGGACAAAGAGAGCTTCCATTTTAATGTGTCAGACCATGTTTTTAATTTGCCATCCACATCTCAAGTACATGCACCTCCCATTGTTTTCATCTTCATTGTTTTTCAGCACAGCCGTTTCTTTTCATTAAATTATAAATTCATTTTCACCTTTCTGTGTTGAGTGTCTGTCAGTATTCACATTATAGACCTCCTTCAGTGGCTCTACCTAAGCTTTCAAATTCCATTATCCTCATTGGAAACACATCCATATTTTTGCTTTCATCTTTTTCTTTAAAAACTTGAAGGATGACAAAACAGTTTTCAAAGAGAACTGGGTCAGTAGCATAAGACATTTCTGATAAAAATTTCTCTACCGTGCAAAACAGGAAAACAAGAGGAAGCCAACTAGGACTGTGTGAAATTGCTCCTTTCCCTTTAATAAATTGTTTTCTCTGAAAACACAGGGGTTTTTTATTATTAAACCTTTTGAAGGAGTTGGAAAGTACAGGGGAAAAGACATTCATTCCCATTCTTCTCCTAAATCTAATGCTATATTTTTAAGTCTGTTCATGTGTCAGATAGCATAATCAGAGCAAAATTCACTCATTCACTCCTGGGTATCTGAAGACTGGAAAAACACAATAAATGTTGCAATTTTCTATCACATACAAATTAAACAAGCCCTGCTAGCTAAAAATGATTTTCCAAAACCTTTTCTAGGAAAGTGGCAATTTTCCGAATCAAATAGCAGCCATCGTTAATAAATGTATGTTGGGGAGGTTGCAAAAAATGTTTCCAACCTTGAAGTGTGTGAAAGTCTGGCAAAGAAAGGTCAGGGGAGCAACAAGCTTTGGTTTGTAAATTGTACTGAATAAATTTACAATGTGCGTTGCGTAATGAACTTTTATCTGATTCCTCAGTATTGTGTTCAGTAAGGATACAGGCTTTCTTTCTTTGCTCTGATGAATACAAAATGGTCGTAGTTCGGGATTTTCAAAAAGCAGGCACCATGGAGATATGCAGAACAGCTGCAAAAATCTGTGTAGACTCAATGAATGGGAGTTTATGTCATCTTTGAGGTGAAACAGATTTTTGTCTTATTCTAAATATGCCCATTTTTCCTCAGTCAGCATGAGAAGTGGCTAAAACAGGGCTTCTGGGACCTCAATAGGATCAAGTAAGGATCACAACTGATGACTCTTAGGCCAAATCTGGACCCAAACCTGATGCCTAGCTCCTCATTTGCTGTAGTAGCAAAAGGACAATGTTGAAGGATAGCTGGTGAGAGCAATAAGCCTTGATAGCAAACCACTTTTAGGACACCAAGATGGATGAAATTGGCTTTCAGTACCATTTCTCCAGTAAAACTAGTTGTTGACCAGAGGTTATCACCTGTATCAGAATCACCTGTATGTGTTTTATGATTTTATCAAATATGTTATTTGCCCTTCATATATATTCAATATATTTTGTTTGCTCATTTTTGTATTCATCTGGGAATGTTACCTAATGGGTTAGAAGTATTTACTGTGGAAAAGGGTTTTGCAGTCTTTATTAGTGAGCTCGTTATGTCACACGAACAGTTTTTTGAACCATGCTCAGTGGCATACAATAAGGAAGGTATGCAAGATGTTGGGGGTTTTGATTTGGAGACTCTGGTGGTAGAGACCTAGGTGGCTTTGTTCCTCCAATGTTGTCTCAAGGGATACACATCTTCAGCAGCATTTAAGACTGAATCAGCCTTGGTTACCCTGATGGATGACATTTATCAAGAGAGAGAGAAGGGGGACATGACCTTCCTTCTCCTTATTGATCCCACTGCAGCTTTTGACTATAGTATTCTTTTTGTTGTCAAACCAGTTGAGAGCAGTGACCATAGTGCTATTAAATTAAACTATACATGTAAATGACCAGTTGCTAAGAAAATCCAACACAGTCACAGTTGACTTCAAAAGAGGAAACTTCCCAAAAATGCGGGGACTGGTAAAACGGAAGTTGTAAGTCAAAAGTCAAAAGGGTCAAATCACTCCAAGTTCAACTGGGATGTATACCACAGATCAGGAAAGATGATGCCAGCATTGTTAATTAACAGAGTCAAATACACTATTAGTGGCAACAAAGCTTCCTTCAACAAATGAGAACAAAAAGCAAACCCAGCATGGCTTCTACAAGGGTACGTCCTGTCTCACTAACTTCATAGAGTTCTTAGAGATTGTCGACAAGCATATAAATAGAAGTGATCCAGTTAACATAGTGTATGTGGGCTTTCAAAAAAGTTTTCAACAACGTACCTCACCAAAGACTCTTCAGTGAGCTTAGAAGTCATGGAACAAGAGGAGAGGTCCTCCTAGACTTGGCTAGGAACAGAAAGCAGAGAGTAGGAATAAATGGACAGTTCTTCCAATGGAGGGATGTAGGAAGTGGAGTCCCTCAAGGATGGGTAATTTGAGACCTGTGCTTTTTAACTTGTTTTTAAATGATGTAGAAGTAGCAATGAGCAGTGAGGTGGCCAAATTTGCTGATGATACTAAATTGTCCAGGTGTTGTTGTTATGTGCCTTCAAGTCAATTACGACTTATGGCAACCCTATGAATCAATGACCTCCAAGAGCATCTGTCATGAACTACCCTGTTCAGATCTTTTAAGTTCAGGTCTGTGGCTTCATTTATGGAATCAATCCATCTCCTGTTTGGTCTTGTTCTTTTTCTACACCCTTCTGTTTTCCCCAGCATTATGGTCTTTTCTACTGAATCGTGTCTTCTTATTACGGGTCCAAAGTATGATAATCTCAGTTTCATCATTTTAGCTTGTAGAGACAGTTCTGGTTTAACTTGTTCTAACACCCAATTTTTCATCTTTTTTGCAGTCCATGGTATCCGCAAAGCTCTTCTCCAACACCACATTTCAAATGAGTTGATTTTTCTCTTATCAGCCTTTTTCATTGTCCAACTTTCGTATCCATACATAGAGATCGGAAATACCATGGTCTGAATGATCCTGACTTTAGTGTTCAGTGATATATCTTTGCATTTGAGGACCTTTTCTAGTTCTCTCATAGCTGTTCTCCCCAGTCCTAGCCTTCTTCTGATTTCTTGACTATTCTCTCCATTGTGGTTAATGACTGTGCTGAGGTATTGATAATCCTTGACAAGTTCAATGTCCTCATTGTCAACTTTAAAGTTACATAAATCTTCTGTTGTCATTACTTTAGTCTTTTTGACGTTCAGCTGTAGTCCTGCTTTTGTGCTTTCCTCTTTAACTTTCATCAGCATTTGTTTCAAATCATTACTGGTTTCTGCTAGTAGTATGGTATCGTCTGCATATCTTAAATTATTGATATTTCTCCCTCCAATTTTCACACCTCCTTCATCTTGGTCCAATTCCACTTTCCTTATATGTTCTGCATATAGATTAAACAAATAGGGTGATAAAATACACCCCTGTCTCACACCCTTTCCGATTGGGAATCAATCGGTTTCTCCATATTCTGTCCTGACAGTAGCCTCTTGTGCAGAGTATAGGTTGCCCATCAGGACAATCAGATGCTGTGGCACCTCCATTTCTTTTAAAGCATTCCATAGTTTTTCATGATTTACACAGTCAATTGTCCAGGATTGTTTGTAAAAAAGGGATTCCGAATAGCTCCATAAGGACCTCTCCAAACTGAGTGAATGGGTGGTAAAATGGCAAATGCAATTCAATGTAAACAAATGTAAAATGATGCATGTTGGGACAAAAAAACCTTAATTTCACATATACACTTATGGGGTGACCGATCAGGAGCAAGACATTGGGGTCATTGTGGTTAGCTTGATGAAGATGTCAACCCAATATGCAGCAGCTGTGAATAAGCAAACTCCATTCTAGGAATCATTAGGGAAAGTACTGAAAATAAAACGGCCGACATCATAATGCTGTTGTACAAATCTATGGTGCGACCACATTTGCAATACCATGTACAGTTCTGGTCACCTCACCTCAAAAAACGATACTGTAGAGTTCGAAAAGATTCAGAAAAGAGCAACTAAAATTATCAAGGGGATGGAGTAACCTCCCTATGAGGAAAGGTTGCAGCATTTGGGGCTTTTTAGTTTAGAGAAAAGGTGAGTCAGATGTGGCATGATGGAAGTGTATAAAATTATGCATGGCATGGAGAATATGCATAGAGAACATTCTCTCATAACACGAAAACTCATGGACATCCAAAGAACCTGAAAGTTTCAAGACAGGCAAAAGAAAAGATTTCTTCAGTTAGTGCATAGTTAAACTATGGAATTCACTCCCACGGAAGGCTGTGATGGCCACCAACCTGGATGGCTTTAAAGGATAAAAAATGGAAATGGCCTGCCTTCAAGTTGATTCTGACTTATGGCTACCCTATGAATAGGATTTTCATGGTAAGCGGTATTCAGAAGTGGTTTTTCCATTGCCTTCCTCTGAGGCTGAGGTAGTGACTGGCCCAAGGTCACCCAGTGAGCTTCATCGCTGTGTGGGGATTCGAACCCTGGTCTCCCAGGTCGTAGTTCAACACCTTAACCACTACACCACACTGCGTTAAAGGGGGTTAGACAAATTAATGGAGGATAAAGCTATCAGTGGCTACTAGCCATGATGGCTATGCTCTCCCTCCATGGTTGGAGGCAGCATGCTTCTGAATACCAGTTGCTGGAAACTGCAGGAGGGGAGAGTGCTCGTGCTCAGGTCCTGCTTGAGGGTTTCCTATAAGCATCCATTTGGCCATTATGAGAACAGGATGGATATTGAAGGCACTGTATTGCTGAGTCCAGAGAGTAGAATTAGGAGAGTGATCTTAGGTGTCCCTGGTAATTGTGTATGGAGTGTCACAGGGCACTATTTCGTCCCCAGTGCTATTTAACATTGCCTGTCATTGTGCTAAAAGGTAAAGGTGTCCCTGCACTTACAGTGCGAGTCATTTCCGACTCTTAGGGTGACGTCTTGCGACATTTACTAGGCAGACCATATATATGGGGTGGGATTGCCTGTTCCTTCCCCGGCCTTTCTTTACCCCCCCCCCAGCATATGCTGGGTACTCATTTTACTGACCACGGATGGATGGAAGGCTGAGTGGACCTCGACCCCTTTTACTGGAGATTCGACTTACTCCTTCCATTGGAATCGAACTCCGGCCGTGAGCAGAGCTTCCGCTGCGTTACCGCCGCTTACCACTCTGCGCCACGGAGGGTCTTATGTAATTGTGCTACCAGCCTAAATTTAATGGTTTGTTGTTAGTATATAAAGCCCTAGAAACATTGAGGCCAGCTTACCTAAGGAACTGCTTTACCCCATATATCCTTATCCAACACTACAATTGTCTTGAGAACCATTTTTAACAGTGCCATACAGTGACTGCTGCATGATAACTTGGAACAGGGAATTTAGTGTGGCAGTGCCAATACTGTGGAACTCCTTACCTATTAATATCAAGCAAGCTCCATCAGTATTAATTTTCAGACGCTTGCTAAAAACTTATTCATTCATGCTTTTGCCTGGAGTGTGATCCAGCCATGTGTTATCTGTGTATTATGAACTGATGGAATAGTTTGAGTTTGTTTTGTATTGACTGTATATTGTTGTATGAGAATGTTGTGTTATTCAGCACTTAAATATTGTATTTATTTTATTTTATCTATTTTAATAATATTTCTATACTGCTTAACATTAAAAGAAATCTCAAAGCAGTTTACAGAAGTTAAAATATTTATGATTAAGCAGTATACAAATCTGCATAATAAATAAGAGGTAACAAATAAAGGTCTTTGAGGAATTTAGGAAAGTAATGACAACAAAAAGTAGGGGTTTGCTTCACCAATTCCTACAGTAATAATCAAGAATAGGTAGGGAACTCAGTCTCTTCCTCCTTTTCAGCACCAAAGTGTGGGGAAAGGGTTGGAGGAAAGAGTCAATTTTCTGTCTTGACTAAAGCACATTGTGTGTAAGGGGGAAAGAGACTGTGGACAAGTTCACAGCTTTTGTGATAAACCTAGGGAGGTGTTTTGCCAAAGGTTTTTCCCTTCCCTGAGGCAAGAAAGTTTGGGATCTGAATGACCATGAAACACACTTGTGAAGAAGAAAAATGTAGTGCCTTTATTGAAGCAAAGCTGTTGATTTCGACAAGCAGGCTCTAATTCCTTACAGCAGATAATAATGAGCACAGTTTTGATCTTATGTCCTTTGTTTTCCCTGCTGGAAGCCACTCAGACAGCAGACAGAGAGATCCCCTTTGGCCCTATTTGGATTTACACCGCACTGCTTTTTCTCTGCAGGCCAGTGCAGAGATTTACTCCCCTGCAATCATGCTTAGGATAAGTGAAACGGATCACAGGGGATGGGGAGCAGGCAGGAGGGGAAGGAGGAGGGCAGGTTTCATAATTTGCATGTTTATTGAGTTCAGTGGGATTTACCCCTGTGCAAACATGATTATGATAGGTAAAACTGACCATGGGAAGGGAGGCCTCAAGTGGGCAGGGGAGGAGGGGAAGAAGGAAGGAGGAATGGAGAAGAAGAAGGGGAAAGGCAGGTCTAATCATTTTCATGCTTACTGAATTCAATGGGATTTACTCCCATGCAATCATGCTTAGCATATATAAAACTGACCAGGGGGGACAAGGAGAAGAGGGAGGGAAGGAGAGAGGGGGGGTTGGAATGGGCAGGAGAGGAGGAAGAAGGAAGAGAGTTGGGGAGAAAGAAGGGTTGAGGAAAGGAAAGTAGAGGGGAAGGAGGAGAAAGGCAGGTCTAATCATTTGCATGCTTATTCAGTTCAGTGGGATTTACTCCCATGCTTAGAATAAGTGAAACTGACCACGGGAATGGGGGGAGGGGAGCAGGCAGGAGGGGGAGGAGGAGGGGAGGTTTCATCATTTGCATGCTTATTCCATTAAGCGGGATTTACTCCCATGCAATCATGGCTAGGATAGGTAAAAGTTGCCAAGGAGGAGCCCTTCCTGCTGCCTGAGAGAGAACCATTATGGCTGTGGCAGACAGCGGCTGTGGTGGCAACAGACAGGATGGGGCAGCAGACAGAGTGACGTCTGCAGTGGCACCAGTGGTGGGGGAAGGCGCCCCAGACACCACTCCCGAGAACGCAGCCGGAGCTGCCTCGGTGCAGTTTGATTGACGGCTGAGGAAGTCCTGTGCTGCTTCAGCGTACGGGAGAGCTGCAGCCTCAGTGTGGAGCAGGTGTGACGGCTCCAGGAGAAGTACAGAGCAAACGGAAATGAACACCTGCAAAAGCTGTATTGAAGCAAGCGTCTCTTCTCCACCCCACACCCTTAACAGTGGTATTAAAAAGGGGGTTGAGGTTGCAATTTTATCAACATGTCAAGTTCTCTGGAAGATGATGGGACTTGTCTGAGCTACCATGCATTAAATCATGAACGTGGTGTTTCCAGCTACCCCACTACTTCTGGCCTTTGGAGGGCTTGCAAGAAGGGGCTGCAGGAGTGAGACTGCGAGTAACACCATGGGTGGGGTGTTTCTAGGAGCAAACCTGAAACTGTCTTAATAATTTCCTTTTATTTTTGCCATATTGCTGAGAGGTGAAATGTGGCCTACTAAAGGATGTAATGCTATACTTACAGTATTGAAAAGGGTTTTGTGTTTGCTGTGACATTTGTTATTGTTTTATTGCTGCTGTTGTATTAATTTATTATGACATTGTTTTTGTAATTGTTTGCTTTAGTTGTAAGCTACTTTGAGCACAATTTTTTGTAAGTCACTTTGAGTATAATAATAATAATAATAATAATAATGAACTGACTATGGGGAGGAGGAGAGGGAGGGGAGAGTAGAGAGAAAGAGGAAGGGCAGAGGGGGCAGAAGGAGTGGGAGCAAGGAAGAAATTGGAAGGGGAGGGAAAGGTGCAAAGAAAGATGATGGTAGGGAGGAGGAGGGGAGGGCAAGTCTGATCATTGCATATTTATTGAGTTCAATGGGATTTACTCCCATGCAATCATGTTTGAAAATGAAATGGACTGCCTTCAAGTCGACCACAACTTATGGCGACCCTATGAATAGGGTTTTCATGGTAAACAGTATTCAGAGGTGGTCTACCATTGCCTTCCTCTGAGGCTGAGAGGCAGTGACTGGCCCAAGGTCACCCAGTGAGCTTCATGACTATGTGGGGATTCGAACCCTGGTCTCCCAGGTCGTAGTCCTAGGATAGGTAAAACTGACCATGAAGGAGGAGGAGGGGGAGGTGAAGGCAGAGGGGAAGGAGGAGGAGGGGGAAGGAGGGGATTGGAAGGAGAGCAGGAGGGGTGAAGGAAGAGGGAGGGAAGGGGCAAGAGGAGGGGATGAGAGGAAGGAGGAAGGGAGGGCAGGTTTGATCATTTGCATGCTTTTTGAATGGGATTTACTCTTGTACAATGAAGCCAAGGATAGGTGAAACTGACCTGGAGGAGGGCAGGGGGGAGGGGGAGGGAGGGAGGGGAGGGTAAGGGAAAGGGAGGAGATAGGATGGGTGTGCACTGGGCAGAGGGGAAGCCCCTTTCCTTTCCAAAAGGAGAACATGGTGAACAGTATCATTCTTTTTCAGGGTTTCCCCTACCTTTTTATTCTACAGCAGGCACATGTAGCCTCCCACCCAAATTTAAACCAAAGCTGTCCCTGGCCACATCCACAACAGACTGTTATTTCACTTTAGATGGTCATGGCTTCTCCCAAAGAATCCTGGGAAGTGCAGTTAGTGAAGGGTGCTAAGAGTTGCTAGGAGAGGCCCTGTTCCCCTCACAGATTTTCAATCAGAGTGGCTGACTGGTAAACCACTCTGGCCGCTGGAACTCTTTCAGGGGATTAGGAGTCTCCTCTCAGCATCCTTCACAAACTACACTTCCCAGGATTCTGCAGGGGAAGCCATGACTTTCTCAAGTGAAATAAAGGTCTGGTGTGGGTGTGGGCCCCTGATTAGGCAAGCCCAGCAGCTGTGAGTCTGGCTTTTAGAACACTGACAGTTGGTTTTTACCAAATGTGCCCGACATTATCCTTGAGTTCAGTGCTAAATTTCTTAAATTAATTTAAAATTAGCCAGGAGTTTTTTTAACTTTTAAAGGTCAGAGTATGGGGCAAGGTCAGTAATAGGATTACAGGTACTCTGTGAACATGGCTGATTTTAAAATAATTTCATACAGATTATGAGAACTCTGACAGAAAAAAGTCCAAAAGGGGCCTATTTTTCTCTCTCTCTTTTTACATTTTGAACTCTCGATTCTCTCTGACAGTTTTGTGTATTGCCATGAAAATTTAAAGGGTTGTTAAGCAAGTGTTTCTGAGTTCAGGATTATAAATTTTGTAAGGTTTTGTTTTGAAATGAGTTTATGGGAAGCATCAGAATGGCATGGGGGTATTTTCAATTTAACATTGCAGAATGCAAAAAATCCATGCTGACTATAGTATACAGCCATTATGATGGCTGTATAATACCCAAAAATACCCTCTGGGAGGGCACGCAGGTGTCACCTATACCTGTGAGATTTTTATCTTTCCCAGGGATTAGTATCTCTGATCTCACACTTCTAATTTTTGTTTACCACTCAGTGATCTTGAAGCTGTTATAAGCCGGCCTGAGAATGCAGCTGTGAAGATGTTCCCCTTGCGATGCACTTATTGTTTTGACTAATTAAACAGTCTTTCTCAGCCTCTGCTGTCCTAGGCAGAGACAAACTTCTTAAAGAAGATTTCCCAGCTTTTCATCCCAAACAGCATCAGAAGCCTGCAAATTTGAGTTTACTGAAACAAACAGAACTCTCTTAAGCACCTTGTACTATGCCAGAAGCTGGCAAAAGCCATAAGCACCCCATAAATTAGGGGTCCTGAGACAAGAATTATGGGACAGGGGGAATGGGGCATGCCACACTCAACTTCCTTGGTTACATCAAGGTGTCTTCTGGTTCTTTTGGCTCTACAGTAGGCCTGCCTCACACTTTGAGAACCCTAGCTATTGAGGGTTCCTTGTATAAGAAATTTTCTTAAATGGCTCTGATTTTTTGCCTTGCATGAGCATAGAAATTCCATCTCAATGTCTATGTTGTGCCATCTCAGTCTCTTTAATCAATTTCCCCCCAAACTCCACCTTTTAAATAAAACTTCTTTCTTACCTTCCCCTTCCCCAGGTCATATTTAAGCCTACTACATTCAACTACATTTGCACCTATTCATCCCTGGGTCCAGTGCTACTATTAAGGAGACTGAGGCAGTCACCTCAGAGGGCTGATTTTGGGTGTCATGAAAGGGTAGCAAATTGTTAGTTACTTTAGTTGTTATTATTGACAGGGAGGATGAGAGGCACTTGTGAGAGTGTCTGCCTCAGGTGACAAAATAACTTGACCTGCCTTGGCCACTATTCACCTTGACTGGGGATGGGGGTGCCATTAGCTGTTCTGCCTCAGGCCACAAAATGCCTTGGGCCAGTCCTGTTCACTACATTATTGTTCCATTCCCTTCCCACCCCGTGTTGTCTCATCACCAGTCAATATTTAAATTATAAGCTCCTTGGGGTAGGGACGTGTCTCCCCGCCCCATGTTACTCTGTAAAATATCATGTATTAACTCTATAATTAAAATGTTTAATATTGACTCAAGTAAAATAAAATGTATGACATCACTCACAGATCATCTTGATACATGTAAGCAGGACCAGCACCAGATGTACATGGGCCCTTGGGCACCAGATGGCCACGCATGTGTGCTCTTTAATATGCCTGGTCACACCACCTCTTGCATCACCACATCAGTGCACATGCCTGCCATCACCCAAGATGACACACCCCTGCACATAAGTAGAAATTAAAATGCCTAAGGAGCCAATATTTCATAGCACTATAGGAGTCTGAAATCTAAATAACAAGCAACCTATGTTAATCAAAAGCAGTTCCATCTGGAGAGCAAGGTATACATGCTATTACAGAATCCACAAAGAAGAAAGTGAAGCCTACTGGGGGACAGGGAGAGATGTGGTCTACACCAGATGACTCATAATGAAAACTGCGAGAAGTATGGCAACAATAATATGAAAATGAAGATATAACAGAAGAAGTTAGTAGATACAACAGTAAAAAAGCCCAACTTTTGAAAGATAATGGAAGCATAAAATACAGAATTATTGATGGAAACACACACACAAAATCTATCTTTCACCCACATTTTTCAGGATCTACAAAGGTTACATTTCTCTGTATTGGTCACAAAAGCTCAATGTATCTAGCAGTCCATTTACACCAAATAACTATAATCTACTTGCCAACCACATAAAAAAATACAAACTTAAATGGTTGCCCGTAAAAAAAGCCATAGCTTGATCACCAAGAACAGTATTATACAGTTGTATGGGTCAATTTAGTATTGATGTTGTAATCATGAACAACACAAGTCAGAAAAAAAATGCATTCTCCTGTTAACATATATTGACTACCGGATGGTCTTTCATTCCTTACCACATTCCTGACTACTACAAGTACAAAGTGAATCCCATTATTATAACACTGCTAGAAATATCAAAATATTAAATTGGACATGAAAATAGAAAGTATTCAAATCAAGAATGGCATTTACCAGGAGGATTCCATGAACTCAGTAAGATTTTGGGCCATTCTCACATAAACCTAATTCTGGGTACCAACTCTAACATGACAGTGAAAATACTAGATTCACATACATTTTATATTTGGATGACACAAATACACACAGACACAGACACAAAATTATGCATTAGACTCAACAGCCTCCTAACAACCACAAATACATTTTCAGTAATCAACATGCTTGGTCTTGAAAAGTGTGCAGCTTTTTACATAATTAAAATCCTCTATAATATCCTGTATAATAAAAAATCCTGTATAATCAAATCTGGTAAACACTAGGAAATACCTACACTTGTACAGGTACTGGAGGTCAGTCATAGTGAAAAAGTCCAGTCAAGTTTAACCCTTAGTTCATAAGTGGGGTCAGAGCTTCCCGAACAGCACTGTGGGGGGTAATCATAAACCTTTTTGTGTCAGTCTTGGATAACTCAATTCTCCAAGTGTTCCTAAGCTATATTGGTGTGAATTATCATGCAGAACATGAGGGACTTCTCTCCTATTTAGTGAAAAGCAATGGTTAAGGCTCATCAAAACTTCACTCCTCAGTAGGGATGGGATCAGTTGGCCAATGCCGGTTCGAAAGCATTCCATCAACCTAACAGGCCAGTATTGATTTTTTTTGTCTACTAACCGTTGCTTTTACCAATCCGGGTTTGTTTTCCCTCGCAAAAAAAAAAATGATGTTAATTTAAAGGACATTTGATATTTTGAAAGGAAATACTGATATTTTGAAAAGAAATGCCAATCAATGAAAGCAAATATCAATAAAATTATCATTTTTATTACTGGTATCTTAGAGGAAGATTTTTTTTAAAAAAATATCCATTTTCAAAAATCTCCCCAGAAAATCACTAAATAAAAAAAAAATGTGCAATGATAGCAAATAAGTGAATTAATGGAAAATGTGGTAGCAAATCCAAATTGGGTGGAATTCTAGCACATCCCTACTCCTCAGTGATGAATCGTTCCAGTCATCCTAGTATCCAAAACAGAGAGAGAGAGGTCTAGAACATGAACAGTCAAATTCCTGCATGGGAAATACGAAGTCTTACCAAGCAACAACAACACCAACACAACCTCTTCAGTGAAGTAGCTCGAAAGCAAATCTACTTAAAGGAGAAGTAACACTTTCAGTATTAATGCTCTTCAGGACTGTGCCCGTCTTCGTACATTACTGTGTGTAGAGAGAGGAGCAAGGCTGCCCTTTAACTCCACCAGATTGGGGCACTTGATTATGTGGGTGCCCAATTACACGGAGCCCCTTCTTATCAGCAGGTGTTCACAGTTTTGGCACGAGCAACACACAGTAGCCTGGCCCCATTCCTAGCTCCACGCACTTATGCCCTGTGCATAAATAATCTATGAATAAAATACAACAATAAATCAGGAACATTTAATTGGTGGCTGCCCTGTCTTATTCACAATATATCTTTAATTATTATTACATTTGTATTATTACATTTATATTCCACTATTTATAGTTTTCCACCTCCCAATTTAACCTTCACATCCACTCTGTGAGGTAGGTTAAGCTGGCCCAAAGTCTTCCAGTGAGCTTCATGACTGAATGGAGATTTGAACCCTGGTCTCCCAGGTCCTAGTCCAACACTTCAACGACTACACCACACTGAATCTCTTGTCAGACACAGTGAGGTTGTACAACTTATTCGCTGCCAACTAATCAATTTAGAACTGCTCCTTTATTTATTTATTTTTATTTTATTTATTTATTAAATTTATATACCGCCCGACTAGCGATAGCTCCTTTACAACAAATATAGCCTTGACCCAATTCTTGAGAGTAATAATTACACATTTTATTAGGATAAACATTGCAACAGATAAAACGATAGATTACAATGGACTGAAAAGCAAACAACTCCCTCTCCAGCAGCTGCTATAATAGACTTTATAATACTTCTCTCACATTGAGAAAAACTGTTAATAAAAATATCAAAAAACAAACTTGGTCTTGGAAATAAAGAGTGTCTGGTTGTTGTTGTTATGTGCCTTCAAGTCGATTATGACTTTTGGCGACCCTATGAATCAGTAACCTCCCATAGCATCTGTCATGAACCAGCCTGTTCAGATCTTGTAAGTTCAGGTCTGTGGCTTCCTTTATGGAATCAATCCATCTCTTGTTTGGCCTTCCTCTTTTTCTACTCCCTTCTGTTTTCCCAGCATTGTGGTCTTTTCTAGTGAATCTTGTCTTCTCATTATGTGTCCAAAGTATGATAACCTCAGTTCCATCATTTTATCATCTAGTGACAGTTCTGGTATAATTTGTTCTAACACCCAATTATTTCTCTTTTTCACGGCCCATGGTATGCACAAAGCTCTGTTCCAACGCCACATTTCAAATGAGTTGATTTTTCTCTTATCTGCTTTTTTCACTGTCCAATTTTCACATACATACATACAGATTGGGAATACCATGGTCTGAATGATCCTGACTTTAGTGTTCAGTGATACATCTTTGCATTTGAGGACCTTTTCTAGTTCTCTCATAGCTGCCCTCCCCAGTCCTAGCATTCTGATTTCTTGACTATTGTCTCCATTTGGGGTAATGAATGTGCCAAAGTATTGATAATCCTTGACAAGTTCAATGTCCTCATTGTCAACTTTAAAGTTACATAAATCTTCTGTTGTCATTACTTTAGTCATTACAGTAGCCACTTGTCCAGAGTATAGGTTGTGCATCAGGACAATCAGATGCCATGGCACCCCCATTTCTTTTAAAGCATTCCATAGTTTTTCATGATCTACATAGTCAAAGGCTTTGCTGTAATATATAAAGCACAGGGCAATTTACTTCTGGAATTCCTTGGTCCGTTCCATTATCCAAAGTATGTTTGCGATATGATCTCCGATGCCTCTTCCCTTTCTAAATCCAGCTTGGGTGTCTGGCATTTCTCACTCCATATATGGTAAAAGCCATTGTAGAATCTTGAGCATTACTTTACTTGCATGGGATATTAAGGCAACAGTTTGATAATTATTGTGTTCCCTGGGATCCCCTTTCTTTGGAATTGGGATGTATATTGAATGCTTCCAGTCTGTGGGCTATTGTTTTCTTTTCCATATTTGTTGACAAATTTTTGTCAAAATTTGGACAGATTCAGTTTTTAACAACTTTATTTGATTTTATTCTATCCCATTTTATTATATCCTATCTTTGTGTATACTGAGATAATTCCCCCCCCAATAGTTTTATGCTCTATGCGTTTTCCTTCCCTTTTCCCTTTTCCCTTATGCTGGACACCAACCGTAACAATAAAGAATTGGGACATATGTTGAACGCTTCCAGTCTGTGGGCCATTGTTTAGTTTTCCATATTTGTTGACAAATTTTTGACAAAATGTGGACAGATTCAGTCTCAGGAGCATGTAGTAACTCTATTGGTATGCCATCTGTTCCTGGTGATTTGTTTCTTCCAAGTATTTGAAGAGGAGTTTCACCTCACATTCTAAAATTCTGGTTCTTCATCATACGGTTCCTCCATGAATGAATCTGTTATCCTGGCATCTCTTTTATAGAGTTCTTCAGTGTATTGCTTCCATGTTCCTTTTATTTCATCTCGGTCAGTCAATGTGTTCCCCTGTTGATTATTCAGCATCCCTACCCTTGGTTTAAATTTCCCTTTCATTACTCTAATCTTTTGGAATAGAGCTCTTGTTCTACCCTTTCTGTTGTCCTCTTCTATTTCTATACAATAACTAGTCACTATATTGTTGCATTTAGGGTTCTGACCGTGTTTGTATCTCCTTTTGCTTTTGCTTTCCTTCTCTCTTTAACCATTTTAAGAGTTTCTTCAGTATCCATTGAGGTCTTTCTCTCTTTTTAACTAGAGGTATTGTCTTTTTGCATTCTTCCCTGCTAATGTCTCTGACTTCACTCCATAGTTCTTCTGGTTCTCTGTCAACTAAGTTTAAAGCCTTGAACCTGTTTCTTATTTGATCTTTATATGCTTCTGGGATTATGATTGCTTTGTTCTTTTTTACCTTTATTCTGATTTTTGATATGACCAGTTCATGATCTGTACCACAGTCTGCTCCTGGTCTTGTTTTCGCAGAAAGTATGGAACTTCTCCATCTTCTGCCACCAATTCTATAATCAATTTGATTATATATCTGTATTGACCATTTGGTGATGTCCACGTGTACAGTCATCTTTTTGGTTGCTCAAACAATGTGTTCGCGAGAAACAAATTATTAGATTCACAGGATTCAATAAGTCTTTCTCCTGTTTCATTTCTGTCTCCTAAGCCTCATTTCCCCACAATTCCTAGTTCTTCTCTGTTCCCTACTTTTGCATTCCAGTCCTCCATGATTATCAGCACATCTTATTTTGGTGTGTGATCAATTTCTTCCTGTACTTCTGCATAAAATCTCTCCAGTTCCTCTTCTTCTGTGTTTGCCATTGGGGCATAAACTTGGATGATGGTTATGTTAATAGGTTTCCCATTTAATTCATTGATATTACTCGCTCAGACCTTGCGTTGTAGCTCCTAACTGTATTGCTACATCACTTCTCACTATTAAAGCAACCCCGTTTCTTCATAATTTCTCATTTCCTGCATAAAATATTTTGTAGTTGCCTGACTGGAAATGTCCCATTCCTGTTCATTCTAATTATATTGCACCAAGTATTGTAATGTTGATGCGTTCCATTTCTTGACAATTTCTAACTTTCCCTGGTTCATGCTTCTAACATTCCATGTTCCTATTGTGTGCGTTGTGCAACTCCAGACTCTCCTTTCACATCCGTGCATATCAGCCTCTGGGCTTCCTTTCAGCTTTGACCCAGCTGCGTCATTAGACAACTCGTACTTGTCCTTTGTTCTTCCCCAGTAGCTTGGTGAGTGCCTTCTAACCTGGGGGTCATGACCCCTTTTAGTTTTAATCACCCTGAACAACTGAGTGTCATCAGCAGTAAACTTGGCTGCCTCAGTGTTCACTTATAACTTCTAATTCCAGGTCATTGGTGAACAAAGTTAAAAGCAAGCCTGGGGAATGGACAGAACAGGATTAGGTATGCCAAAGGCTGGATTTGGTAAAAGGCAGTTCATATTATATGCAGATCCTCCCATTTGAAAGGTATCACTACCAGAACTCAAGAATATGGAAAACAATTTCAAAAGGACATGTGGAGTTTCTAGTATAGCTTTTTTGAGTGGGGGCAGGGACAAAAGCATAGTACAGACTTGGGTTCAAACAAACTTTGACAAAAAGCAAAGAAATGCCGCTGCACTTGCCTGAGCGCAGCCTGGGCAGGTGGGGCGCAGTTGCGGCCAGAGTGTGATGCCCTCGTCGCCATTTTGAAGAGGGGCAGCTGTTGCACATCACACACAAAGTGTGTGCACAATGTGCTGTGGGGGAGCAGAGCGCCAGGGGCCTATTTAAGCCCACACCACCCCCTTTATCCTTCTCTTGGTGCACGATGGTTCAAGGAGGAGGATAGAGGACAAAGCAATGCGGGACAAGAGTGGTGGTGGCCATTTTGCTGGGCCACGTGGACGGTGCCTTGTGTGGCTTTTGTGTGGCTTTTGTGTGGTGCTTTGGGAAGTGTGGTGGCAGCAGGAAGCAGGTCACATTTACGGGCTGGGCAGGCCTGGTGGTTGGCTACCCCCCTCGCAGTTGGGGGAGGTCACCAGAGTGGAGCCTACTGGAGCCGCTGAGGCACTGAGGGCCTGCACATGGGCAGCGCCAGTTTAGACACGCTGCGCCAGGGCATTTACGGGCTGCACTCTGGCAGCACCATTTTAAGGGCACCGTGCAGTTGGCCTAGTTTGGCCTTCACTAGGGGAGTGGGGCAGGAGAGTTAGGCATTCACTCAGGGATCACCATGGGGGGAATTAGACCCTTTTAGTCTAGGTGCCTGGGGGTTAGGACACAGTTGAGGGCCTGGGAGTTTGACCAATATAGACCTAAATTGGGCGTTGGGGTAGGCAGAGCCCATTGCATGCCTTGCATAATTGAGCAGACCCTTTAAGCCTTTTCACCTCCCTCTAGGTCAATTATTTTTTGCCAGGTTTTAGGTTGGTTGGGAGTGTGGGACTTGGTTCTTTAGAAAAGCTAGGCTATTGTTTGGTTTTCCATGCGTGTGTGTGTTTTGCTGGGTAAGACTCAGATAGCCTTTGGTGACATGCCACCCAAGAAAGGGAAAGGGGGGCAAAAGGGAAGGGGAAGGCCCCTAGGCCACCTCTCAAATGCCCCCCACGCTGGCTATGTCTTTGGATGAAGAAGAGACGCCCCCATGGGCAGCTATTTAAGTATGCCTGGATGCATTGGAGAGGTGGCGGACTTGCTTGGCAGGACAGGGCGAGGAGTATCCTCTGACTACTGTGGAGATGGTGGCTAGGCCTGTGACTTCAGCAGGGGTTTCAGCTAGGCCTAAGCGTGTTAAGGCTGGTTCATGGGGCAGCAGTGTGGGCGGTCATCAGAAGGGTGCTAATCACAATGCTGTTTCCTTAATTCTAGCTTGGCTAGACTTCCTGGAAGCAGGTCCTATCTCGGCCCTGCCTGCGGCTGGGGGGACAGAGGTTCCGTCAGCCCCACCTGTGGCACCTGGGATGGAAAGGGCAGAGGATGCACATGAGGGTGGCTTGTTGATGTCATTGACTAAGGAGGGCTGAGCAGCCAGTGCGACAGGGCCATTGGCACGGACAGGTGAGTCAGATTTGGGTCAACTGCTGCGGGTGCCATCCCCTTTGGGGAAACATCTGTCACCCTGGGTTTCCTCCTGCTCCCTGTGATGAAAGAAAAGATATGATACGGGGTGTACATGGAGCTGTTTTCCCTGCATTACCATGAACCACCTAAACAGGATAGGGAGAAAGGTGATGAAAAGGAGCCTGAGAGGCCTAGGCATAGGAAGGTTGACCAGACATGGGCCAACTGGTTGCCGGCTTACCTGATTTATGCAGGGATAGTCATGGGAGAGCAGTCAAAAAGGGGGCCGCTTATGTTGAAATACTTGGATATAATATACAGGGCTTATACTGAGTTTACTGGCCTGGCATGGCTGTCTTATGATGAGGCCTTTCGTATGTGGACAGCATTCGATAAGGCCCTGCCATGGGGCAGGATAAAGCTAGAGTTGTGGCTGCAGTTCATGGCCGCAGCCTGAGCCATGACTGGGGATATGAGCAACAGGGAGCACATACTGAGCAGGCAGTCGACTGTTGCCCTTCCCCACTTGAATGCAGGGCAAGGGCTTTAACAACAGCCGCTATGCTGAGGATGTAGCTTCCGGGTATTTTGTGCCCACAACCCATGTCGCTTCAGTCCTGAGTGTTTGATACGTGGGGCAGCCCACGCATGCACAACCTGCCCTCGGGGCAAACCATTTAGGGGTGGAACCAGAGACTAACAATGGGGTAAGAAGCAGCCCCGATGGGAGCTGCTCAGGGAAAAAGGTCCCTCCTCAATTAAGATGGAGGTTTTGTGGACCCTGCTTGTTAGTTACCCAGAGGCTGGGGAAGTGCGTTGTTTGTTACAAGATTTTTCTTTAGGCTTTTGGATTCCTTATGCTGGACCATGGTCTGCCTTCATGTCCTGCAACCTTAAATCTGTCGAGGGCATGGAGGCGATTGTTCAAAGGAAGATTGATAAGGAGGTGCAGACAGGGCTGGTGCTTGGCCTGTTCCCATCACCCCCTACATCAAAACTTAGGGTGTCCCTTCTTGGTATTGTTCCCAAGAAGGCAGAAGGGGAATTTCGTCTGATTCACCACTTGTCCTACCCGTGATGTTATTCAGTAAATAATGTTATACCAGATAGTCTGTGTACAGTACACTATTTATTATTTTATTATTATTTATTACACTTTTATACCGCCCGGCTAGCAATAGTCCTCCGAACCAAGATGGGAGAACTGGAGTGCTTGGTCTTAGAGAAGAGCATTGATATAGTGAGCATAACCGAGACCTGGTGGAATGGAGAAAACCAGTGGGATACGGTTATCCCTGGATATAAACTATATCGGAAGGACAGGGAAGGACGTATTGGTGGCGGAGTCGCTCTATACGTGAAAGAAGGCATTGAATCCAGCAAGCTCGAAACCCCAAAAGAGGCAGACTCCTCCACAAAATCGTTGTGGGTGGTGATACCGTGCCCCAGGAGGGACTTAATACTGGGAACGATCTATCGTCCCCCTGATCAAAATGCTCAGGGAGACCTTGAGATGAGATATGAAATTGAGGAAGCATCCAAACTAGGAAATGTGGTAGTAATGGGTGACTTCAACTACCCAGACATAGACTGGCTGCATATGTGTTCCAGTCATGACAAAGAAGCAAAGTTTCTAGATATTCTAAATGACTATTCCCTAGATCAGTTGGTCATGGAACCGACCAGAGGGACAGCAACCCTGGACTTAATCCTCAGTGGGGACCGGGATCTGGTGTGAGATGTCAGTGTTGTTGAACCGACTGGGAGCAGTGACCACAGTGCTATTAAATTAAACATACATGTAACTGGCCAATTGCCAAGAAAATCCAACACGGTCACATTTGACTTCAAAAGAGGAAACTTCACAAAAATGAGGGGATTGGTAAAAAGAAAGCTGAAAAACAAAGTCCAGAGGGTCACATAACTCAAAAATGCTTGGAAGTTGTTTAAAAACACTATATTAGAAGCTCAACTGGAGTGCATACCGCAGATCAGAAAAGGTACCGCCAGGGCCAAGAAGATGCCAGCATGGTTAACAAGCAAAGTCAAGGAAGCTCTTAGAGGCAAAAAGTCTTCCTTCAGAAAATGGAAGTCTTGTCCGAATGAAGAAAATAAAAAAGAACACAAACTCTGGCAAAAGAAATGCAAGAAGACAATAAGGGATGCTAAAAAAGAATTTGAGGAGCACATTGCTAAGAACATAAAAACCAACAACAAAAAATTCTATAAATACATTCAAAGCAGGAGACCATCTAGGGAGACAATTGGACCCTTTGATGATAAGGGAGTCAAAGGTGTACTAAAGAACGATAAGGAGATTGCAGAGAAGCTAAATGAATTCTTTGCATCTGTCTTCACAGTGGAAGATATAGGGCAGATCCCTGAACCTGAACTAACATTTGCAGGAAGGGATTCTGAGGAACTGAGACAAATAGTGGTAACGAGAGAGGAAGTTCTAAGCTTAATGGACAATATAAAAACTGACAAATCACCGGGCCCGGATGGCATCCACCCGAGAGTTCTCAAAGAACTCAAATGTGAAATTGCTGATCTGCTAACTAAAATATGTAACTTGTCCCTCGGGTCCTCCTCCATGCCTGAGGACTGGAAAGTGGCAAATGTAACACCAATCTTCAAAAAGGGATCCAGAGGGGATCCCGGAAATTACAGGCCAGTTAGCTTAACTTCTGTCCCTGGAAAACTGGTAGAAAGTATGATTAAAGCTAGATTAACCAAGCACATAGAAGAACAAGCCTTGCTGAAGCAGAGCCAGCATGGCTTCTGCAAGGGAAAGTCCTGTCTCAGTAACCTATTAGAATTCTTTGAGAGTGTCAACAAGCATATAGATAGAGGTGATCCAGTGGACATAGTGTACTTAGACTTTCAAAAAGCGTTTGACAAGGTACCTCACCAAAGGCTTCTGAGGAAGCTTAGCAGTCATGGAATAAGAGGAGAGGTCCTCTTGTGGATAAGGAATTGGTTAAGAAGCAGAAAGCAGAGAGTAGGAATAAACGGACAGTTCTCCCAATGGAGGGCTGTAGAAAGTGGAGTCCCTCAAGGATCGGTATTGGGACCTGTACTTTTCAACTTGTTCATTAATGACCTAGAATTAGGAGTGAGCAGTGAAGTGGCCAAGTTTGCTGACGACACTAAATTGTTCAGGGTTGTTAAAACAAAAAGGGATTGCGAAGAGCTCCAAAAAGACCTCTCCAAACTGAGTGAATGGGCGGAAAAATGGCAAATGCAATTCAATATAAACAAGTGTAAAATTATGCATATTGGAGCAAAAAATCTTAATTTCACATATACGCTCATGGGGTCTGAACTGGCGGTGACCGACCAGGAGAGAGACCTCGGGGTTGTGGTGGACAGCACGATGAAAATGTCGACCCAGTGTGCAGAAGCTGTGAAAAAGGCAAATTCCATGCTAGCAATAATTAGGAAAGGTATTGAAAATAAAACAGCCGATATCATAATGCCGTTGTATAAATCTATGGTGAGGCCGCATTTGGAATACTGTGTACAGTTCTGGTCGCCTCATCTCAAAAAGGATATGATAGAGTTGGAAAAGGTTCAGAAGAGGGCAACCAGAATGATCAAGGGGATGGAGCGACTCCCTTACGAGGAAAGGTTGCAGCATTTGGGGCTTTTTAGTTTAGAGAAAAGGCGGGTCAGAGGAGACATGATAGAAGTGTATAAAATTATGCATGGCATTGAGAAAGTGGATAGAGAAAAGTTCTTCTCCCTCTCTCATAATACTAGAACTTGTGGACATTCAAAGAAGCTGAATGTTGGAAGATTCAGGACAGACAAAAGGAAGTACTTCTTTACTCAGCGCATAGTTAAACTATGGAATTTGCTCCCACAAGATGCAGTAATGGCCACCAGCTTGGATGGCTTTAAAAGAAGATTAGACAAATTCATGGAGGACAGGGCTATCAATGGCTACTAGCCATGATGGCTGTGCTCTGCCACCCTAGTCAGAGGCAGCATGCTTCTGAAAACCAGTTGCCAGAAGCCTCAGGAGGGGAGAGTGTTCTTGCACTCGGGTCCTGCTTGCGGGCTTCCCCCAGGCACCTGGTTGGCCACTGTGAGAACAGGATGCTGGACTAGATGGGCCACTGGCCTGATCCAGCAGGCTGTTCTTATGTTCTTATGTTCTTACAGCTTATTTTCTTAATAGCTCTCTGGGTGGTGAACACAAGAGTACAATAAAATCACACAATATAATACAAGAGAGCATATAAAAACAACATAATCTAAAATCAGTTACAACACATTTAAAATTAAGTTAACTTAAATTAAAATGCCTCGGAAAAGAGGAAGGTTTTAACTTGGCGCCGAAAGGATAGTAGTGTCGGTTCCAAGCGCACCTCCTCGGGGAGACTGTTCCACAATTCGGGGGCCACCACTGAGAAGGCACTAGATCTTGTCACCCCCTCCAGGCCTCCTTATAAGACTACACATCCCTTGATACTGCAGTGTGCATGGTGCATGCCTGTGGCAGAGGGGACCTCACGGGCAAGTGTGACATCAAGTCTGCTTTTTGCCTCCTGCCTGTAGGTAGTTTCAGTTCAGCTCTGGAATAAACAAATTATAACTTCAAGCACACTAGCAAGAGATTCTCCACAAGATAAAATTTACTGCACCAAATAAGCCTATAGATCACAAGATCCAGTTAAGTTTGTGGTTAAAGGCAGAAGATGCAACTTTCAGTGGAAACCTAAACACTAACCAAGGTTACTGCTGTCACTGAATAGGATGGGAAAGAGAGCCACCAGTTAACAGGATTTCAGAGGAAATGTATTTAGAAAAGAGCTAATCAATAACAAATCAACTTAATATATGCTCGGCTAAAGACATTTTGAAAAGATACATGCTTGAATATCTCATCTGCAATTAAGAAAAACATGAAGCTGCCTCGCATTCTTATGGAAGATACATGTGTCATCTGGCTATATGTGAACAGAACACTTACAATTTGGAAAAAAGGGAAATGCAAAGTAGAATGGAACACGCACATACACACACACACACACCCCAAGATCATCTGGTCTTCACTTTAACCAATTTAATTAATCAATTAAACTGAAACACATTAGCATATCACCCCTACGTGTGCTTGAAAGAAGTTTAGCAACTCACAATATGACTTTTTTTTACATCTTCCATATTTAATCTTTATATTCCCCATTACAGAAACACTAGTTCCAAATGCCCTCAAAAATAAAACAACTTTGCTCTTTTGTAACCTTGCTTGTTAATTTTTTCTCTATCAAATTTCATCTGGCTGATAAAATTGCAGCCCTGCTTTTTAGAAATGTGCACAATAGCCTCTCTGTATTTAGCACCTGCTATGATTGAGCAATTCATCATTTTGGCTAAAAAGTCAGTGTTGTACACGTGATGACTCAATTTCAACATTAAAATATTGGGAATATTACTTGCTGTTCTCCATCTGTGAACTGGAAGAAGAGTTTTGTGAGTCATGGTGGAGTAGGCAAAGCAGTACTATTCTATCTTCATAATATTAAACTAAATTACCGTTTTATGCAGGTGAATTTCCATTTGTGTGGAGGGGAGGGTGACAGATATACCACAGCTATCAAGTGACAGATACAAAGTTATAAAATTATTTTGAGAAACTTTTACTTAATTTAGCATGTTAAATAATGTCTAGTCCAGTCATGGAACAATAACAATGTGAAATATGTCTTTATTATTAAACTCTTTTCTTCTTTGAGCATGGGACTGTGTCCATATAAAAACAAATCTTCAGAAATAGGCCCTAAGGAAGACACACAGCTCTAGCTTAGTTCTGACTTTTTCTCATTGATTTATTTCCATAATAAAGTTTTCATGGCTATGTGCTCTAAAGAGCACTCAGTTAACATATCTTTATCCTGCTATTTGATTATTCTCAAATTATAAATTTAAACAAGCTCCCTTACTGTCGGGAGGATGAGCTGGGCTCCTGGGGGGTTGTCAGAAGAGGATTCAAATGGCTGGCAGAGGGAGGAGGGAGGAACTTACCCTCTGTGGAGCGAAGCCGAAACAGAGGACATGCCAGAGATAGGGTCGCCTAGCAATGGGGAGCCTGAGAGCCTTGAAGTTTTAGAATCCCCCCCAGACATTCCCAGGCCCTCCCTTCTCCGCAGCTCAGAGCAAGAGGGAGGGCTGATCACAGCAGAAAGGCGGAGAGATGGTTTACCCTCAGCTCCTCCTTTATCACCCATAGGGGAATCGGACACTTCAGAAGAGGAGGAGGTGATGCCTCCCCCCTCACCACGCACACGCAGACGGTTGAAAAGTCAGGAGAGAAGGGGGGGAAGGCGGGCAGTACCTGAGGGGGAGTTAAGGAGGAGCGAAAGGTTGCGCGCCCGTTTAGCCCCTTCTTAAAGAACAGGCAGGAAGCAGCCCCTTGCTCTGTCAACTTTCTCCCAATGTCGCAGGACCTGTATCCCTGTATTGCTTCATGAGAAAGCGCAGTCTTTGTTGGACATTACTCTAATAAAACACGAATTAACTACAACCTCTGGTCTGGTTCCTGAGTCGCATCCTGGGCCTGACACTTACACACACACACACATACACACCCTTTCATGGTAAACAGGCACCAGCTTTGCTGCCAGGCTAAGGTCTGGAAACATCCTCCTTCAAAGGGGCCCATCTGGCTTCTCTGTCTATTTTTGTGAGGAGAAATTCATGGCTTACCCCATGGGGAGCTCTGTGCCGCTGTTAACAGCTTTAAAGTAATTTCCTCATTAAGTAATAATGTAACCTGGTCCGGAGCTTTTGCTAAGTGATAACTGTTTAGCTAGAATTAATTAAGATGTTTAGCTAATCTTTAGTACAAAGAAAGACGGTATGGTTTCAGAGACAGGGAGTGCAATTCAAAGCATGACATAAGAACCTAAAAGGCCATGTTAGATAAAACAAAAGTCCAGTATTCTGTTTTTTAACACTTTGGGGAAGCTTTAACTGAGGGCGCTGGGTGGGAATCAGTGTAAGTTTGAGAAGCCCTAAACCTTTAGGGGTTTTCCCACTCAGAGGCAGCCCTTAGAAAAGAGTCTTAAGAACATAAAAGAGCCTTGTTTGATCTGGCCAAAGGTCCATCTAATCCAGCATTTTGTGCTCACAGTGGCCAACCAGATGCCTATGGGAAGCGTGCAAGCAGGATATGAACAGGCAGTCTCTGTAAGAATTAGAATTATAGCTAGCTATTTACCATCTGATTGTCAGAAATCTTTCATCTGGCAGTGCCTGAGCCAACTGCCTGAAGGATTGTTGCTCCTTCAGAGAGGCTTCCAGGCTTCAGAGAGGTTCCTTCAGGGAGGTGCATTACCATTTTATGGTGTGACAATTTGTTTACATTGTTTTCTCTCCTGTGTCTCCCACAACCCAGCATTGTAATGAGTGCAGATACTGTATTGATGTCTAGCGTCTACACACCAAAACCTTTCAAACAATTTCAGCACCTGGGAACTCACTCATAACTTTCTCTCAAGAGTGCTAAGACAAGCAATAGAGTCTGCTCTGTATCATATGCTCTATCTGCAGCTTCCATGTGAAAATTGTTAAATATTTGAAGCCACCAATGGGCTTCTACCCAGAGGGAATCTAATTAAAGAATCATTTGTCTAAACTGACACATAGGACATGAATAAGCATAGCCATCATCTGGATTATCATGAAGGTCCACAAAAGTGCTTTGACAATAGCAGAGTCTGTGGCAACAATGTGCACTTTTGTTCCATTATTTTATTTATTTATTTATTTAACTTGTATACCGCCCCATAGCCGAAGCTCTCTGGGCAGTTTACAATAACTAAAAACAAATACAATTTAAAATACATCTTTTAAAAAACAATTTAAAACACAATTTAAAAAATTAAAACAATATAGAACACATGCTAAAATGCCTGGGAGAAGAGGAAAGTATTGACCTGGCACCGAAAAGATAACAGTGTTGGCACCAGGCGCACCTCGTCAAAGAAATCATTCCATAATTTGGGGGCCACCACTGAAATGGAATTGCCATTTCATACTGTTATGGGTTTGTGGGATTGAGATAGATGATTTCTATGAGTCACTTTCCAGCCTCTGATTTGGGATCCTACACCTGGGGGTGGTTTCTACAGCTGGAAACCTGCTCCGCTGGTCAGATGAGTCTCCTTTATTAGTCTAATAGAGTGGCCAGGTAGGCTAGTGGGTCTGTCAAGTGACCATTAACTGGTGAATGGGACAGGGAGATCCTATTGTTATTGAAACTCTTTAGGAGACCACCTGCTCCTGGGCCAAAGAGAGGCTTGTGTTTTAGCGAATATGAGGAAAGGCTGGGAACTGGAGGCATGCAGAGAGGCCTGCTCCCTGCACAATGGCTTCAGGATGCCTCCTATAAGCCTGATAGAAAAGCAAGATCTATTGGACTGCTAATGCTTTGAAACGTCCACCTTAAGTTCAGGCTATGAAAGTGTGTAAATAAACCATATATTATAAAGACACCATAGTTTCCATTGATGTTCTTTCCAAGGAAACCAAACCCTGGGCATGAGCAGGGACCCCTAGAGATCTCTCACTGCTCTGAGATTGGGGTGGCGTATAACACTGGTACCAGGAGTGGGACTGAGTTTTCTGGAGGACAAATTGGGAGAAAGGTGGGCCTGAGTCAAATTGAAGGGAGGAATAGCAACCCTCCTGGAACAGATGAGATTGATGTTCCAGCAGCAAGCAGAACAGATTGTGAAGATTGCCATGTTCATGTGGAGAAGCTGCCAGCACCTGGAGAAATGGCTGTGCAAGAGACAGTGCAGGAGGAAAAGTTGGAGGTGTGTGTGCGAGAGGAGCTGCCAACACCTGGAGAAATGGCTGGGCAAGAAAAAGTGCAGAGGGAGAAGCCTGAGGTGGGAGTGCAAGTCCAAGAGGAGCTACCAGAGCCTGGAGAGATGGATGAGATAAAATCCCCAAGTGACTTTGCCCCTTGGGTGCCCCATAATGGCCTTTTAGGGTGGGATCCAGCTCCTGTGATGGATGCAGTCCCTAAACAAGCTCCAGCAGTGAGAGGCATGCAGGGTCCTGTGAGTTTAAAGAGCAAGTGACACTGGGAGAGTTACCTGCCTCTCTTTGGGCCCATGATTTACACCGGAGATGGTGAGGGAGAACAGAGAGGAAGATTTCTTTCTGCCAGCCTGGGTGGATTAAGCCAGCTAGTCCTGAAGAAAATTCCCCCAGACAAAGACTTGTGGCAGGACTATGATTTGCAACTTGGGGCAGGAGATGAAGTGGACTGCTTTAAAGACTTTTTCCAAGGCAGAGAGTGGAAGAAAAATGTCTACAGTCTGCTGTGTGCTAATGAAAAAAACAGATGTGTTCCTGGAGATGCATCCCAAGACCCTGCAGACAGCAATAGGGATCAGCTTGGACTGGGAACCCCATGAAGCTCCAAGACAAAGAGCCATGTGGGCAACTGCATGGTTTGGGGGTGGAGGTCATGCTTATGGGACTGTGTACTGATTTGCTGTAGGAATTCTTCCTGATGGTTTTAGTGTTGCTTTTTCAAATGCTTTTGATTTGTTCTTTTTGCATGCTTGTGGGGATATGAACTGTTTAATGATTTTTTAGGAATTATGCTGCTGATAGCTTTTTGCATTGCTATACTATGCCTGTTATATTTTGTGTGTGTACAGCTATTTGGAGAAGGGAAAAATGTGTGTGTGTTTGAGGCCTGCTGTGCTATAATAGCACAAGGCAGGACAAAAGAGTCCTAGTGCTGAGACTATAATCTGGCTTAAACATGTCAGGAACTCACTATCTTGGGCATTGCCAAGTATGAGGACCGGGTAAGCAGTCTGGATGCAAAACTATGACTGGGAGCTCCAAGAAAGAAGGAGAAGCCTAAAGAGAGAGTAATTGATTGAAAACTTGCTGCAAAGGAATGGACTGTTTTTGTACTTATGTTTATTTATTTATTTATTTAAAACATTTATAACCCGCTCTATCTCCGAGGACTCAGAGCGGCGAACAAAAAGCAAAGAACAATCCCATATAAAGATTAAAATTAGCATAATAAAAACAATATTAACTAAGCATATCAGCAGCAAGAGCCTGTCAAGCAATAATTCCTATGTTCACCGCCCAGAGAGCTATTGCTAGTCGGACGGTATATAAGTTTAATAAATAAATAAATAAATAAAAACATCCTATACATCACTCAAATTAAATGCTTGACGAAAAAGGAACGTCTTGACCTGGCGACGGAATATAACAAGAGAAGGAGATAACTGCACCTCTATCGGTAAAGAATTCCAAAGTCTGGGGGCAATAACAGAAAAGGCCTTAGTTCTGGTTCCCATTAGATGGACTTGAGAGGTTGGGGGAATCACAAGAGAAGGATCAGCGGAGGACCTCAAGGGCCGGGAGGGTTCATATGAAGATATACGCCCAGACAAATAGAGTGGGCCCAAGCCGTGTAGGGCTTTAAAGGTTAAAACCAGCACTTTGAATTGAGCTCGGAAGCAGATCGGCAGCCAGTGTAGTTGTTGTAAAAGGGGAGTTGTATGGGCCCGTAGGCCGGCTCCTGTTAACATTCTAGCTGCCGCTCTCTGAACTAATTTAAGCTTCCGAGCTGTTTTCAGAGGCAGCCCCACGTAGAGCGCATTGCAGTAGTCTAATCGGGATGTAACTAAGGCATGTGTTACCTTCATCAAGTCGGATATCTCCAGAAACAGGCGCAGTTGGTGGACCAGACTTAACTGGGCAAAAGCGCTCCTGGATACCACCGAGACCTGGGCCTCCAGGTTCAGAGCCGAATCCAGAAGCACACCCAAACTGCGAACCTGGGTCTTCAGGGGGAGTGCAACCCCGACCAACATAGGTAAATTCCCAATGTCCAGATCAGTCCTACGACTAACGAGGAGCACTTCTGTTTTGTCTGGATTTAGTTTCAGCTTATTCACCTTCATCCAGTCCATCACTGCAGTCAGGCATTGGTTCAAAGGGCAGACGGCTTCCCTAGTGTCTGGGGGAAAGGAGAAATAAAGCTGAGTATCATCAGCATATTGATGGTATCGCACTCCAAACCTCCGGATGACCTCGCCCAGCGGCTTCATATAGATATTAAATAACATTGGGGACAACACCGAACCCTGAGGGACCCCACATGTTAGAGGCCAGGGGTCTGAGCAGAAGTCCCCGAGTAAAACCTTCTGAGTCCTACCCTCCAGGAAGGAGCGGAGCCACTGCAAAACAGTACCTTGAAGCCCCATCCCAGAGAGACGGTCCAGGAGAATACCATGGTCAATGGTATCGAAAGCCGCTGAGAGATCAAGGAGAACCAACAGGGACACACTCCCCCTGTCTAGTTCCCTACGAAGGTCATCTACTAAGGCAACCAAAGCCATTTCCGTCCCATGGCCCGGCCTGAAACCAGATTGGAATGGATCATAATAATCAGTTTCATCCAAAAAGTGTTGGAGTTGGGTGGCAACTACTTGTTCAACAATTTTACCTAAGAATGGAAGATTAGAAACTGGGGGGAAATTGTCTAGACAGAAGGGATCTAAAGAGGGTTTTTTAATAATGGTCTTACTATGACCTCTTTTAGATGTCCAGGAAGGTAGCCCTGTTGGAGAGAGGCATTAATTACACCCCAAACCCAATTAGCCAATCTCCCTCTGGCCTGCTTTATGATCCAAGAAGGACAAGGATAGAGTAGGCAGGTGGTAGATCTCATTTCACCAAGAAGCTTATCTATATCCTCGGGGTGAATAAGCTGAAAAGAATCCAACGTAATAGGACAAACAGAATCCAGAGGTACATCCCCAGAGACTGCATGAATATTGGCGTATAAGTTGGAACGAATCTGAGCGACTTTGTTCTCAAAGTGTAAGGCAAATTCTTGGCAGCAGATGAGTGAATGGCCTTCAATAGACTCATGGTGGTCAGGATTAAGCAGCCCTCTGACCACCCGGTAGAGTTCAGCTGGCTGATTGTCAGCTGAAGAAATAGAGACCGAAAAAAAAGTTCTTTGTGCGGCGTGTCTGGCTGCCGCATAGATCGTTGAGAATTCCTTAACACGAAGTCTATCAGATAAGCTCTGAGTTTTCCGCCAGCGTCGCTCTAGACCCCTACAAGTGCGCTTCATAGTCATCGGTTCACTGGAAAACCACGGAGCTGATCTGGCCCGAAGATGCACAAGGGGACGCTCGGGAGCGATAGAATCCACTGCCCTAGTCATTGCATTGTTCCATAAATCGACCAGGGCTTCGACTGAATCGCTTACTCGAGAAACAGGAAATTCCCCAAGAGCTGACAGGAAACCACTAGGATCCATTAATCTCTTGGGGCGGACCATTCTAATAGGTCTCTTCTCCTCACGGAGGGTATGAGTCGCAGTTAGTCTAAATCTGACCAGGAAATGATCTGTCCATGACAGCGGAACTATTGAAAGATCCCTTATTCCGAGATCATTCCTGCATAAAAAATGAGATCAAGGGTGTGTCCCGCAACATGAGTGGGGGCAGAAATTAGTTGAGTCAACCCCATGGTTGTCATGGCTGCCATGAAGTCCCGGGCCACTCCCCTGAGGAATGAATCGGCGTGGACATTGAAGTCGCCCAGAACTGATAGTCTGGGAGATTCCAGCATCAACCCCGAGACCAGCCTAGATAGCCCAGGTAGAGAGACTGTTGGACAACGAGGAGAACGGTAGACCAACAGAAACGCTATTCTATCCTTGCCACCAAACTTCAGATAGAGACATTCAAACCCAGTAATTTGCACAGAAATAGAATCGCGATAAACCACTGTGACTCCCCCTCCCCGACCCCCGGGTCTAGCCTGTTGTTGAACAGAGAAACCTGGTGGGCAAAGACCGGTGAGGTTAACCCTACGGGATTCATCCAACCAGGTCTCAGTAATACATGTCAGGTCGGCCTGTTCATCCAGGATAAGATCCTGAATTATCACAGACTTGTCATTCACTGACCTGGCATTAAGAAGCAGGACAAAAAGCCCAGGGGGATTGTCTTCTGAGTACACCTGTCTATTTGGCTGGGGTAGTCGAGTAGGGGTCATCAACCAGCAGGAAGTTGCATTTTTCTTGCGATGATAGAATGGTTTCCTCCTATTGTATCTCCCTCTTTCAGATATAGTTGTTATAGATTTCCCCCCTGAAACCTGGCCCCCTAAAGAGTGTAGTCAAGGGTCAGAAGAAGACTGGACTGTGGCTAAAGAGTATCGATTTTTAAGATTATCAACAGAGAGAGGGTATTCAGTCAATACGGTATCTATTAAATCTAGCTTGGAATCCATATGGCTAACACTGGAGATGTAAGGTCTAAAAGAAGATGTACAGTGGACATTAGAAGAAGAAGCTTTCTGAAATACATTCACTTGCTGTCTCAGACTCAGAGAAAGAATTTCGCATGTTTAAAGGACTCTGAATTTCAGCTACATTCAGAGATGTGTGGATATGCAACTGTACTATGACTATGCTTTTGATGATGTGTGTTTCGATGTCTTATTAACCTGTATCTGTTATTTCTTTATAGGAAAAGCTGTTATTCTGTTGTTCGTTTTTGCAGGTCTCGAACAGACATTTTTCAGGAAAGGGTGTAGTGTTATGGGTTTGGGGGATTGAGATAGATGATTTCTATGAGTCCCTTTCCAGCCTGTGATTTGGGATCCCGCACCTGGAGTTGGGCTCTGCAGCTGAGAAACCTGCTCTGCTGGTCAGATGAGTCTCCTTTGTTAGTCTAATAGAGTGGCCAGGTGGGCTAGTGGGTCTGTCAAGTGCCCATTAACTGGTGAATGGGCTAGGGAAATCCTATTGTTATTGAAACTCTTCAGAAGAGCCCTCCCCCTCGTGGGGCCAAAGAGACAGTGGCATCACTAGCGGGAGTGCGGGGGGGTGCGGACCTCTGGTGCGCGCCCTCCCAGGGGCATGGACGAGGTGGCCGGGCTTGCGTGCACGCACGCATGCACGTGCACTCGAGGCCAGCCAACCCCTCCATGCCCCTGGGAGGGCGTGTGCCGGAGGGGCACCCAGCCGGAGAAGGCCTGGGAACGCCGATGTTGCTCCCGGTCTCACCCGCTCACCTGCCTCCGAGGAGGAGTTGGAGCAGCCTTGCCGGGCAACAGCACGAGGCGGAGTGGCTCTGGGTGTCACCCCCCTCATGGTGACACCTGGGTGCAGGCCGCACCCTCCGCACCCTGGTAGTGACGCCCCTGCAAAGAGAGGCTTGTGTGTTAGTGAGTCTGAGGAAAGGCTGGGAACTGCAGACATACTGAGAGGCCTGTTTCCTGCATGATGGCTTCAGGATGCCTCGTATAAGCCTGATAGAAAAGCAAGATATATTGGACTGCTAATGCTTTGAACCCTTCCATCTTAAGCTCAGACTGTGAATGTGTGTAAATAAACCATATTTCATAAAAATAGCACAGACTCTGCTGACCTTCTTTCCAAGGAAACCAAACCCTGGGCAAGCACAGGGACCCCTGGAGATCTCTCATTGCTCAGAGATTGGGGTGGTGTGCAGCAATACAATCACTGCTGGTGCTGAATGCTCCCACAGGTGATCATTTGGGAACAACTGAACATATAAACTCAACCTAAATCCTTCTGTTCACCGCTTCCATCATAAACATAGTGATCCAAGATTCTCTGCTGTAAACAGTGACCCACGATTGGGGAATTAATTGGTGTCTGTACAATGGTTTACCTCTGCACCCATACAGAGGACAGAAAGAGATGGAGAGAATTAGTCATAGCTTCACATCCTTGACTATTTATAACTCAGTGAGACCATTCTGCCCCCCTAGAGGTAAAGAAGGATTTACTACTGTACCTGCAGTCAGTAATACAAAATCGAAGTCATGTATTTAAGCCTGTGTGCTGACATTTTGGGACTCACAGTACTCAGACTTCTCCTCGGAATCCAAACAATACAGAATTATACTTTAAAAACACTGCCTTCCTGGCATTTGAATTCAAGACTGTTGTTAAACTCTGAAGTAGCTTTTGTGCCTACAGGGAAATGATTTTCCCCTTCTCCTCTTTTGCTGCCTGTAGTGTACTTGCCCAACTTAGTACACATTCATTCTTGAAGTCAGAGAGAAAAATGATATATGGTAGTAATTTTAAAAAAATAAATTGGATCTAAACATTATACAATGGAACGTAATGTACTTGGGAAAATAGTATAGGAGGTTCGTGAATGAAAAGTGTTTTAGTGGTGGTGCTAAAAATGGCTAAATTTCAGACCTAGTGTGAATGTTGTTTGAATGGGCAAAAATAACTACTCTAATGGTTCACTCATTTATTACATTTACATTGGAAGAAGTTTCTTGTAGAAGACCACTCCTCCATGATTGAAAAGTCTGCATCTTACAGAGAATGACAAAGAGTCTTCTCTCTGAGAACTATACACACACACTTATCTATCATCTATCCAACCATGCATTGGGTGGGTGAAATGAAACCGTCCCTTTTTCAGATGTCTTGTGAAAATTATACTGTTTAGACAGGCCTTTGTAATTTGAATTTTTCTTTTTAACCAATCTGTATTTATTGATGTTTGATGTTTTTAATGATGTTTTATGGTTGTTTTTATTGATTTTATTTTTATTTATGTTTTACTCCACCATGTTATATTCTTATGAAAGTGTAGATTATAAATACATAAATAAAATTATTTATTTATTTATTGCATTTATATACTGCCCCATAGCCAAAGCTCTCTGGGTTTACAACAATTAAAAACATTAAAAACATGTATACAAATTTAAACCATACCAAATTAAAACCCATAAAAACTGATAGTTAAAAATGTGCTATTCATTGTGTTTCCCAAGTTTTCCTTGCTTTTAAAGCTTTTTTTTTAAGTCTCGCAACACTTACATCAGTGCAAAACTCTCTCAACAGTTTCCTGTTGGCCACACTTCCAAGAATGCCTTGTCATTTCATGCCACATCACTCCCAAGCAGAGCTTGGCAAAGCATGGCCACTGGATTGGGCTGATGGGAGTTGTAGTTCAAAAAAGTAACTTTGCCAAGCTCTGCTCCCAAGGCACTCCAGGAAATGAGGCTGGAGAGAAGCTGAAGTGAGAACCAATGTGAGCTGTTAAACAAGTAAGGGGGAGAAATGGAATACCCCCTGGCCACCTGCCTTGTAAAATTAAGTTAGGTAAGCGGTAACAAACCTCCCCACAAAAAAATTCTGAGAAATTTCTTCCCATCCTAAGAAAGCAGCAGAAAATGAACCTGTTCTTGCAGACGGAAAATATATTTGGGAAAGTGGGAGAGAGGTGATTTTCAGCCAGCCTTAATGAGAACTCTCTTCCAAGATCACAGTGCTCAGAGAAACATTGGACACTACCTTATACCAAGTAAGACCATTGGTCCATTTGGCTCAGTATTGTCTGTTCCGGCAGATGCATTTGAGAAGGCCGTGAACATGGACATATATTTGTATGTATAAAACTGCTACAATAATATCTGCACCAGATTTCACAGCAAAGCTGCTTATTTGAATCCTCCCTAAAATTGTCACATATCTTACTAGTGCATGGCCATTTCATGCAACCAAAGTGGTGCGGAAAGAATGTGGTGAACTTTTGGTGAAGCAATTGCAAGACCAGGAGAATAATTTCCAGCTCAGTCTATAGTCTATTCCTCATGTTTTTTTCTTTTCTTTTTTTAAACAGGGCTACACATGGATGAATACAGAATACACGTGTACCTTATCAAATAAGATGGTCACAATTGTGTATAATCCTGGATTTGTCCCATTAATACATGTAGTCAGTAACTGAGCAAGAAACATGACGCTGATGGTTTGCAACTTCCATGAAACACACATCTGTGTTTTTCACTCAACCAGATGAATATTTCATATTCTGATATGTATTGACCTGTAAAAATACATGAGCATGAGAAGTATTATTCCTTGCAGATTTCATGCATGGATTACTGAGATAATTTATGTAAAGCACACCAAGAATACAAAGGAACAAGCATTATATAAATCTAGTCTGGCTCTTCATTTCTGAGACCAACATGGTAAATGACAGACACTTTCAAAGGCTTAAAGTCTGGTCCATGCAGACTGTGAACTGGCCATTTAAGTATTAAGAATGTCTGGCATCTCTATGGGGGGCACCATTTAAGATTTCAGTCGCCAGGTGGAGAAAGATGGAACAAGAATCCGGTACGCAAGCAAGATTCATGGCAAGATTCAATGGATGGATTCAAAGCTAACAGGACAATCCTATACATATTGTTGTGCGCCACCCCAATCTCCGAGAGGTGAGATTTCCAGGGGTCTCTGCACTCACCCTGGGTTTGGTTTCCTTGGGAAGAAGGTCAGCGGAGACTGTGGTGTCTTTATGAAATATGGTTTATTTATTTACACACATTCCAACCTGAGCTTAGGATGGAGGGGTTCAAGGCATCAGCAGTCTAATATCCAGCTTTTCCATCAGGGTTACAGGAGGCACCCCAAAGCCATGGTACAGAAAGCCAGTCTCTCTGCTTGCCTCCTGTTCCCAGCCTTTCTCAGACACAACTAAAAACACAAGCCTCTCCTTGGCCCTGGGGGTGGGGGATGCTCTCCTGAAGAGTTTCAATGACAAAAGGGTCTCCCTGGCCCATTCACCAGTTGATGGGAACCTGATAGACCCATTAACCCACCTGGGCACTCTATTAGTTTAACAAAAGAAACTCATCTGACCAGCAGAGGAGTTTCTCACCACCCAGGCACAAGTCTCCAAATCAGAGGCTGGAAGGGGACTCATAGGAATTATCCATATCAACCCCCCAAACTCACAACGATATGTATTCAGAAGGAAAACCCACTGAGTTCAAAAGTAATTATTATTATTATTATTATTATTATTATTATTATTATTATTATTATTATTATTATTATTATTATTATTATTATTATTATTATATCCCACCCTTCTTCCCAGTAGGTTACATTTGTGTAACTATTCTATTTTTACCATGGCAACACTTTCAGAAAGATGGCAATTGGGCAGGAATTCCAATCAAAAATTCACCATGTTGTTGCCTTACTCAGATTACTAGTTACCACAGCTTCTTGGGATCACAGCATGGGGAAGAAATTTAGGCATGGGATTGTGATGGTGATCTAGTTCCACGAGCCCAAATGGACTTTTGTCTGGTGCATTCTGAACAGCAGTCTTTCTCCCTAATGCCATATTATAAACAGCTTTTGAAAGTGAGAGATAGTTTCAAAAGTAGTTTGTGATATGGTATGAAGGTTTGCTGTTCAAATATTTTTTTAAAAAGTCAAGAAATCCCACAAGGAACAAGCTAGCCTTTAGGCATGCCTATATTGTTGTTTGGAGAACACTTGATACTGGCTCAAGCAAAGGACTGCAAATGCAGCCTTGTTACTTAAAACCTCAAGAGATCAAATTTGTTACCTTTTAAGAAGTGTTTCCTTTTTATTTTCTCCCCTTGGATGGTTTTCTTTTGTCATCCCTTTGTAATACAGGGAACATCTGAAACCAAAAACAATTTACGAGTGGCAATTATACAGCCTGCCAAAGCTATATTTCCCATTACCATCTGGCTTCTCTTATCCTTACAAGCTAGACATTGGAAAGATAAGCAATAGAATTAAAAAGAATAAATCTTTTGTTGATCTTGAGACAAATAATGATGGTATCATTATGAAAATGGAGCTGCTTCTTTTTTTAAAATGTCACACATAATTGTGCATAGCCAGAGTTAAATGAACCGGTAAATGGATTGGTGTTAATAATTATATTGGATATGCATGAGACTCCGAGTATTAACTAATAAAAATGATTTATAATTTTTAGATAATTGTGCAAAAGAATATGAAAGAAGTTTTAACAAAATGTGCCTTGTCACTTTTTAGAGGAGTTAATTAAATACATGTTAAACATAATAATAATTTATTACATCAATGGGGGCTTTATGAATAAAATAAAATACAAAAGAAAGCCATTTATACTTTTCTTAACAGCAGTAAGTGTCAGAGACCTGTAAACATTGATCTTCATTCTTTATGCCAATTCCTAGCTTATTTGGCTTTTTAGAATTTATTTTTGGTTCCACTCCTATTAATCTACACAAAGAATCCTGCATTTGGTGCTCATTATCGGCCTCTTGCTGAGCTAGCTGATAGCAGCAATGGCAATGGTGAAACAAAGAACACTGAAATTACTGAGCATTTCAAGCCTTCTGACCCTGGAGCTTTATGGAGATACTCAAGACTGAAGACAGAAAAGTGC